>NC_056504.1:47608730-47650990 GCF_014905685.2 Nematolebias whitei
CTTGTAAATGTGTTGTCTGTGTTTGTAGCTTAGCATGCTAACAGAAGCTAACGCTAACGTAGCCAAGATCTAGAAACTAAAATATCAGATCAAGAAGCGGAAAGCTGTTTTTATCTCTTAATAATATTCAGTTTGGAGATGTCCTGTAAAACGAATGCCATCAAGGATAAAGCAACAGCTTTACAGAAGATATTTAAGGCTGTGTTTAAATTCAGGGTCCGTATTGTTCGAAGGCCGCAGTGGCACCGTATTTGAAGTCATTGTGTTATAGCTAGTGGCGTCACGAATCCTAATATTGCTCACAATGTAACAATAGCATTTCACCATGTCAATGTACCTTCAGTCTAAATAATAATAATAATGTCATCACAATGTCAGCACTGTATGTTTCCATACAATGGCGAAATTAGTCTCTGCATTTAACCCATCCACCACCAGGTGGTGCAGTGGGCAGCTATTGAAAGCGCCCGGGGGACATTTTGGGGATGAGGTGTGCTGCACAAGGACGCCACGTGATGTGCAGTGACTGGGTATCGAACCTGGGGCTTTTGGGTCCCAAGCCGGCTGCCCTGCCTCTACACCATATCGGCCCCTGCTTCAATGTTAACACTAGCAGCTTATTGCAAGAGTCTTATTTTTTTATTATCCAGATCAATACACATGCAGGTGTTCAGAACTAGTAGAACAATACCATCAGTGACATTTAGTGTAGAAAATTAGTAATGTTTGATAATTATTTTTTTCTATAAGCACGTTCAAGTAAATGTAGCTATAGCACTTGGCATAGACTCGTGTTACAAAAATCTAAATTAAACTAAGAAACACTGTTCCCTGGTCATTGTTTAAACCAGGGGTGGGCAAACTTTCGGCCTCGCGGGGCCACACTGACTTCTAAAATTGGAGCGAAGGGCCAGGAACAGATGGATGGAGTGTTTGTGTGATGTTACACCCCAGCTCAATAACAGGGACGCTATTATTTATGGGCGATTCCACCTTCTGCACCACTCAAGCAGCCACTAAATTAGATTATATGATGGAACAGTGATTTTATTCCAGATAGTGAAATTATTGACTTTGTGCAGTCTTACCAACTTCAGACTAAGGATGGGGCCGATCCAGTATCTGTATCGGCCTCTGATACCAGTATAATTTACGTATCGGATTTTTCCGATCCACCTGCCGATATTTCCGATCCATGATGCATGTTGGCTTCAAACTATGGAATGGATTTCCTGAACGGCGGCGTGTCTCATGAACCCAGAGTATTAAGATCCGCCTCACATTCAGGAAATCCAGTTCGTAGTTTGCAGCCAGCTGCAACGTGAGGACTGAGTTAGCAGCACTGTGGCTAACAGCTAACAAACTTTTCATCTAAACATGTCGCTGTGTGGAAGTATTTTACACTAAACACCACAAAACAAGACAGCAACGTGCAATGTCTGCAGAGCCATAGCGCCACATTAAACCGCGGTAAAGTTAGTTTTACGCTGGACATTTGAGCTCCGTGGCATTTTGCGGTGCCTACTCTTTGCTCAACTGGAAAGAGGCGACTCGATCCCGGCCAGCCTCGTCCAATCTGCCCCGCTCAGTCTGCCCGTCTCTGAGGAGGGACAGACTGAGCGCGGCTGCCCCAAATCAGGCTGCCTGCTTCGGATTGAACAAGAAGAAGACGTCGCTGAAACCACGGAGCTCAAATGTTTAATGAGATGTTACTAAACTTCATCATAATTAATGACCAACCACTATCAGTTGTAGAAAACGAAGGATTTCTCAGTTTGATACTTGCAGCCAAGAAATAGTTTACCCTCCAGGAGATATTTATCAGTACAACAGTAGACAATCATAAAAAACATATGATTTGAAAATTATATTAAAAACAAAAACAGCTACATTATAAAGTGATGTAAAATACTAAAAACAGGAACATGCCTGTTGGTTTATGCCAGTTGTTTGAAGACATTTAACATTTTATTTAATTTTAATTATTTCATTTTAAAGAAACAAAATATAAAAAAAAATCATGAAAAAGAAAACATTGAATGAAAAGAGTGCAGAAAGAAGAAAAAAATTCTTATATCTGCCCCTTATTAAAAAAAAAACATTTTAAACAATCACTTAAATTAATCACTTTAATATCCACTTTAAAGCTAGGAATAAAAAGAAACATGTTTTGTGTTAGCAGAATTTAATTCTAACTTTAAAACTTATGCAAAATTAATACAACTTACCTCAAGTTGCCTTTTTGGACATGCATGCATATATTTGTACAAATTGTATTTGAGAGGAGATTATCACAGCCTCATATAAAATCAATGATGATCATGATATTGGAACTGGATCGGTATCGGCCGATATCCAGACTCGGGTATCGGGATCGGATCGGAAGTTAAAAAAGTGGATCGGTGCATCCCTACTTCAGACCAAAACAACAAACAAAACAAACCACTGTATTTTCTCTTACCTGAAGAAAAATAAAAATTCACCAAACCACAAGTCTCTTACCTCACTATGCTAATGGAATACAGGAGAAAAGTCTAAATATAGTGGCAGCTCACTTCTACAAACTCCTCACAAAACTTTTTAAAACTACAGGATCTAAATATCCTGATGCATGCTCAATGACAGCAGGTCAGCTGCAGCAGGTTGGGAATGGAAGCAGACATCATCCTCCTGCAGCTCCTCAATGCAGCATCACAACAATAACACAATAATTCACACGTTTTTGTCTTTCACTTTTTTTTGTTGATAATTCACACACAATTAACAGTTTCACACACGCACACACAAAGCATGACTTACAGCGATTCCTGATGGATGAAAAATAACATCGTGGTTCAGGTTTTCCTTTCACTTTATCCTGGATTCTTGTCAGCAGCCCGACATGTTTTCCAGTTAAATTTGGTGATCTGTCCGTTGTGACATTGTCAACTTTACTCCACAGAAGCTTCATTCTCTCAGTGACAGCAGACGGTTATAAAAATCCTCTCTCCATGTTTTTCCTTTCAGAGACTCCAGGGTCAAAAACACCTCCATTATCTCAAAACTGTTGTTAATCCCGCAGATAAAAAAAATAGGAGATGAGCAGTGTCCTTTATTACTTTCATCCAGTAAACCGTAACTTAAAGGACTCTCTGTCTTTTAGCTTATTTTGCTGAATCTTCATCAGTCAGTTCTACAAAGCGAGTCACAGTCCTGCGTGATAAACTGATTTTTTTTAAACTTATCTTGGCCCTCCGGACACAATAGACCTGCTCTGTTTTTACCATGTTTCTTTAAAAAAATCACCATCGAAGAATGGCTTGCTAGCATAGTTAGCTGTTAGCAAAGTTTATTCTTTGAAAACCGCGACAGTTTCTTGGCATAAAAATTGCCAGTGAAAGAATATGTTGTTGTCCACCCCATTTTAAACATTCGGCACTCACTGTACACTTTTATTTTCTTTGATAAACACGTTTTTACAGATGAGTTTGTAGGGCGAAGTAAAATAAAAGCGTAGAAGAAGAAATTACTTCTTCTCCACTTGCCTCTAAAACACGCCAGTGTCTGTAGTGCGCCTCTACTGGGGAAATGCTGGAACTACAGTTAAAACGACACCAGTTTTTCCATCCATCCATTATCTTTACCCGCTTATTCCATTTTGGGTCACGGGGGTCGCTGGTGCCCATGTCCAGCAATCACTGTGCGAGGGGCGGGGTACACCCTATTAAATTCAGTTGTTGTTTTTTTTTTTATATATAATTTGAACCAGTGGCGATTTTAACCTCTTTTTGGGGGTGCTTAAGCACCTCTAAACTTTACCTCAGCACCCCTGAAAAAGAAAGTGTATAAAAAAATTATTTATTTATGTATTTATTTTTTGTCCAAACTTTGGATAATTTCGGCGGGCCAATTAAAAAACCCAACGGGCCATATACAGCCCGTGGGCCGGGGTTTGCCCATGCCTGGTTTAAACAGTCATGTTTGGTGACGGCCTAATTAGTTTTGACTAAGGCCGAAACGATTCCTCAAATAATTAGAGTACCTTGATTACAAAAAATTCTCAAGGCAAATTTATCTGCCTTGTAGTTTCGTTAAATGCATTGTGGTCTAGCCGGAAGGTTTTTGTGTTGCACAATGCTTGCACTTCTGCTTGCGCTTCTGCTAACGCATATGTGATAAATTTGTATCTATGGAGGGAAATGGAGAATGCTTATAAGAAAAGCCCCAAAAACGACAAAATCTGTCAAAAGTTTGAGAACATTTTAGGCTAAACAGAAAAGACAACACAGCGTAATGCATCCACTGCAAAGCAGAATTGGCATACCGCAACAGCACGTCATCGATGTTGGAGCATCTGAAGAGAGAAAACACCCGCTGTATGCATCAAACTTGTCTGCAGCTGCCAACAGGTATCATTTATGTTCTCTTTGCAAAAAACGTTAATCTAAATGTGTGAATGTGTTGTCTCTTTATCAGGTGTCTTTTGTAAATGAGTCCTCGAGGCTCAATGGGATTAACCTGTCTAAATAAAGGTTGAATTAATGAATCTGTCATGTTATAGATGTAAAATCTTTAGGGGCGGCTGTGGCTGAGTGGTTAGAGCAGTCGTCCTCCAATGCGAGAGTTGGGGGTTCGAATCCACCAGCAGTCACAAATGCCGAAGTGTCCCTGGGCAAGACACTGAACCCCTCATAGCCTCTGATGTGTGTCCCATCAGTGTATGAATGCGATCTAAAGCCCGGATTAGTCTCATTAGAATGATTTGTTCAATTAGCTTTGTAGAGATCTAGTAGAGTGCTGTGTGAATGGGTAAATAAGGACACAGATTGTAGTGTAAAGCACTTTGAGTGTCTTGAAATAAGATAGAAAGGCGCTATATAAGTACAGTCCATTTACCATTTAAAATGAGGCATATTTTTGCTAATGTTACGTCTACCAACTAATCTTAGTGACTACCTTGGCAGGATGTTATCTGTAAGTTGTGTGAGAAAAAACTATGCAGGATTTAATGCACGTTTGTTAACAATAAAAGACCAACAACAGACAGACAAATTTATTTATTGCTGTACTTCCATCCTGACTTGAGATATTTAGGGTGAATATTTAAAGTGTAAATGTATTTACACAAGTTAGTAAGTTTTATTTTCTTCTTGCTACTGCTGTTTATGACTTGAAAACTGGGATTAATCTGCATTTATTACTACTGTCATATTTGTTTACAGCTAAGCAATCAAGACTAAATAATAATACAGTCTTAATAAAAATAGCAATGTACACTGCCTGACCAAAAAAAAAGTTGCCACCTGGATTTAACTAAGCAAATAGGCACGAGCCTCCTATTGGATAATTACTGCATGGGCATCTGGCAACAAGTTATTTAACCCCAACTGGTGCAATGGGTTGCTTCTCATTTCTTGAACAACCATGTTGAAAGACACATCGCGTGGTTGTGGAAAAGATGTCAGTCTGTTTGAGAAGGGTCAAATCATCGGCATCAAGCAGAGAAAACATCTAAGGAGATTGCAGAAACTACTAAAATTGGGTTAAGAACTGTCCAACGCATTATTAAAAACTGGAAGGATAGTGGGGACCCATAGTGTTCGAGGAAGAATTGTGGCTGGAAAAAAATTCAGAATTATGGTGATCGGTGATCACTTAAACGTTTGATAGAATCATATTGAAGAAAAACAACAGTAGCAGTCAGGGCTATGTTTAATAGTGAAAGTAAGAGCATTTCCACATGCACAATGCAAAGGGAACTCAAGGGATTGAGACTGAACAGCTGTGTAGCCTTAAGGAAACCACTAATAGGTGAGGCTAACTGGAATAAAAGGCGTCAATTTGCTAGGGAGCATAAAGATTGGACTCTGGAGCAATGGAAGAAGGTCACGTAGTCTGATGAGTCCAGATTGACCCTGTTCCAGAGTTATGGTGCATCAGGGTAAGAAGAGAGGCAGGTGAAGTGATGCACACATCATGCCTAGTGCCTAGTCATCAATGCAAAATCTTGGTGAAAAATTAATGCAACACTATGCAGACTATGCATGCAGACATGCGGTCACTGTCCATGGTGGAAGATGAAAGGTTCCAGAAGATCATCTCCACCTTCAATCCAAATTTATTTATTTCTCTTCTGTTTTTGCATTTTAGAAAAAGCAAGAGTTTTGCTATACCACACATTTTAAACTGAAATGGAGGTTCACCATGTTATTGCATTTTAAGCGAAAAAGCATTTTAAAAAGAGGAATTAAATGGGTTGTTTACTTAAATGTTCTTTTTTGTGTATTTTTATTAATCATAAAATGAGTAATTACTGCAGAACTTGACAGATTTTGTTTTCGATTGTTCGATTAATCACCAGAATAATCTGTAGATTACTCGATTACTAAAATTATAGTTTACAACAGCCCTAGGTAGTGTTTCCTTTTCTTTACTGTAAAGTAAAGATTTTATACAAACAATGTATTTTATCGAGTACAACAAAGATAACGTTATTACCGTAATTTCCGTACTATGAACCTCTACATTTTTTTTATACTCTTTGAACACTGCGGCTTATACAATGCCAATGTTTCCCCTACCATTATATAAGCAGTGCGCCCCGCCCCGTCAACAGAACTGAGCGTCTCGCCTACAGAACCAAACCCCCCCCCCCCCCCTAAAAAAAAGCAATCTCTTCCCTCATGCCAGTACAAACAGCGCACAGCTCAGACGTGAGTTCGTCTGCCACCCCCCACCCCCCAGTTCAAAATCTGTTGTTACAAACAGCAGCTCAGACAGACGTGTGTTTAAAAAAATTCTGTGTAAATATCTCATGTTACAAAGTGGACAACCACGACTTATAGACAAATGCGGCCTATGTATGTACAATTTTTTTAAATTTAATAGGTGCGGCTTATATTCAGGTGAGCGCTGTAGATCGGAAATTACAGTAATGCTGATATATTTTACTAGAGGTGCACTGATTAACTTTTATTTTTTAACTTCTGATTCGATTCCCGATACTTAAATCTGTATATTGGCCAATACCGATACTATTCCGATATCATCATCATTATTGATTTTATATGAGGCTGTAATCTCCTCTCTACAGGCAAGTACAACTTGTACAAATATATGCATGCTTGTCCAAAAAGGCAACTTGAGGTAAGTTTTATTAATGTTGGCTAAGTTTCAACGTTAGAATTAAATCCTGCTAACACAAAACATGTTTTTTATTCCTAGCTTTAAAATGGATATTAAAGTGATTAAATGGCTTCAAACATCTGCTAAGTTCATGGCAAAAACCAACACAGACATGTTCCTGTTTTTAGTATTTTACATCGCTTTATAATGTAACTTTTTTATATAACTTTTTTTTTTCAATGCTTTTTATGATTGTCTACTGTTGTACTGATAAATATCTCCTGGAGGGTAAACTATATCTTGGCTGCAAGTATTCAAACAAGCTGTTCAATCCTTCATTTTCTATAACTGAGAGCAGTTGGTCATTAATTATGATGAAGTTTAGCAAATTCTCAGTAATCCCTTTAGCTTTCACGTTGTCCAGCAGAAGTTTACCTTGCTGTTGGAACGACTCCAGAAGTGATGTCTGCCGGCTCCTTTTATCTTTCTCCCGCCTGGCTAAACACTACTCGTGCTCTTTAATGTGGTGCTTTTTCAAACGTTTGATTAAGTTTGTTGTATTGAAGGTTGTGACGGAGCTTCCCCCTCTCAGTACAGCGGCTCTGCAGACACTGCACGTTGCTGTCTTGTGGTGTTTTTAGTGTAAAATACTTCCACACAGTGGACATGTTGCGATGAAACGTTGCTTAGCCGTTAGCCACAGTGCTGCTCAGTCCTCATGCATTTACTCATGTTTAAAATGGCTGCAAACTATGAAATGGATTTCCTGAATGTGAGGCGGGTCTTATTACTCTGGGTTTCATGAGACAAGTCTCTGTTCAAGAAAGCCATTCCATAGTTTGAAGCCAACTTGAAGAGCAGCTGGCAGGGAATCAAATGTGGAGACATTTCATCAGGCACAGACATGCATCATGGATCGGAAATCTCTGCATGTTGGATTGGAAAATCCAAAACGTAATTACGCTGGTATCGGAACCCAATACTGATACCTAATCGGATCTTCCCCATCCCTATATTTTACCTCTATGTAACATTTATTGTTCTGGCTAAACTTTTACAAGGCAATGGCATATGCTAGGTTATCCAGTAGCTTGCTAACTTGAGGTTAGGTTAGGTTACTTTATTTATACCCAAGGGTAGATTTGGCTTGCAGTGGTACAGAGCATAAGCATACATCCATGCGTACACACAATGTTAAAAGTAAGAACACCTCAAATAAACCATTTACAAATAATAGTGCTCAAGGCTCCACAATCATATTCAAAGCAAAGTAGGACATAAAAGAGGAGAGTAAAACTTTGAAACCCAACTAGTATAAAAATATATTAAATGTTAGTTTATCATTAGATAAAAATATTTTAAAACACTGAGAACACCGGTGTCAGTTCAGTTTGTTCATTTCAATAACAGCAGTA
Source organism: Nematolebias whitei (assembly GCF_014905685.2). Lineage (NCBI taxonomy): Eukaryota > Metazoa > Chordata > Actinopteri > Cyprinodontiformes > Rivulidae > Nematolebias > Nematolebias whitei. The sequence goes on from NC_056504.1 coordinate 47,617,250, forward strand.
GGACCAAAAAATGGACTTAGCATGAGCAGAAGATTAGACAGAAGACCATGGAGAATATTGTTTTGCCACACAAGGCAGCTAGCGGCTCCATATAAGGTCAGAAAAATGCGTGTTTGTTTACCCTGCGGAGCGGGGCTCGGTCTGTTTACGTTCACACTGTACTCGAACCGCGCTGGAGTTCGCTTCTACCGGACCGAGACCTAGGTTTTAGCCTGGGCCAGAGTTCGCCTTTTTGTTCCGTGACAGAGTTCGATGGCGCGTTCACACCTCCCCAAACGAATCGGACTTTCTAGGAAAACGAGCTAGAGTTCGATTAAAGCGGACTAAACAGGGCTAGTGTGAATGCACCCTAAATCAACACCACAAGATTGTTTAAAAAGGTCCCAGTCCATACACCTAAAACATTCCTGCAGAGAGAGGACAGATTCCTCTGTCCAGACTTTTATGTCCTTGATCTCAGGTTTATCTCTCTCTTCAGAACAGTTTTGTAAATGGGCAGCAGGTTTATGCAGTTGTGGTCAGCAGATCCCAATGGAGGGAGCTGGACAGCTTTAAAAGCATCCTTCACTGAACCGTAGCATAAATCCAGTGTCTTATCCAATCGTGTTGTGCAGGAAATGTACTGATAAAAATTTCTCAACTTTTTTTTAAGAGAAACGTGATTAAAATCACTTAAAACAAAGTTTGGTGCGTCAGGTGAGATGGACTGCTGCTTCTGCATAATATCAAAAATTGTATTGGATGCAGAGGTAGGGTCTGCCTTCGGATGAATGTACACGATTGTGACAAAGATTTGGGGAACTCACGGGGTAGATAAAAAGGCCGTAGAGACACTGATAAAAGTTCAACGTGAGGCGTGCAAATACAATCTCTAATTGTCACAGCAGTACAGTAACGTCTGTTAACATACAGACAAACTCCTCCTCCCTGAGTTTTCCCTGTTGCCTCTGCCTGTCGGTCCAGTCGCAGTGGAGCCCCGAAGCCGTCTATGGACAGAGCCGAGTCCAAGTCCCGCTCAGTGAGCCACGTTTCACTGAGAGCCATAACGCAGCAGTCTTTAAAATCCTTTTTGTAGCGGACACAGCCTTGAAGTTTGAGTTTATTCCTGAGGGACCACACACTTGCCAAGATGAGAGAAGGAAGAGGGATGCGCTCAACGCGTTGTCTTCTCAGCCGAAGTCTGAGCCCCGCCCATCTTCCCTGCTTTCTTTTACTCGCACCTTTATTAAACCTTGTTCTGTTAAAATTTCTCTGAATGAGATCCGGCGGTATTTGTGGGTTGAGGTCTGACACTTGAGCTAAGGTGGCAACATTTAGCTGAAAAAGTGTGTCTCTTGAGTACTGGATCCTGACCTCACGAACAATACTCGTAGATTCGCCGGCACACAGGTAATTCACCAGCTTGTTCACCAGGAGCCACAGCCCAAAAAGTGAAAGAAAGTCCATCTTTGTTTGAAAATGCTGGAGCCTTGATACTCAAGTTTCTTTAGATTTTGAGATATGCTAATCACGCGATTGAAACAAAACAAATTGATTATAACATAAAATTAATAAAACCAAAAAACACACCACGCTACGTACTCTCATCCACTACTGGTCGCTGCATGCGCATGCGCCCCTTGAGAGGTGCATAGCTAATGACAATCAGGTTGGAGGATTGAAGAGAATTTATTATTGTTGATTTTTATTTTATTTATTCTTTTAATTTTATAGATCCTTTACAATGAATTTGCTGTTCAGCTAAATACAGTATTGTTCTCTGCTTCGGCTGTGGTGAAAGTGAAATTTAAAGTGAATGGCCATGACTTGAAAGTAGTCCGCATTCGCCCTCTGCTGGATATAATATACAACTGTGGCTGGTTCACAGCATTTAAGGGGTGAAAATTTGAACTGTTTATATTAACACATAATGAGACAATTTTCTGTGAGAGACTGAGTTTGGGGAATGGGAAGGTTGGAATTGCACTTTAACCGACGTGACAAATATTGGTTAGTGTTTGTTTGTTCAGAGCAGCCACAGCTCTGGTGAAGAAGCTGTTCTTCAGTCAATTTGTGTAACAGTGAAAGATTTTGTTCCAGCCGCTGATAGCAGTGGTTGAAAAATGAAATGCAGAGCATTTTTTTACCCCCAAATCAAATCAAAATACTTTTGAATGGCAGACATTTTACAATTTTAGCAACAAGCCCTTTTGCTGACAAATAGGAAAGGACAAAAACTTCATTTTTTAGAATTGAAACAATGAATTCTTGGACAGTAAGGAATCAAAAACTTCTCTAAACACTTCTTTAGATTGACAGACATGGGAACAAGGAAATAATAGCAACTCTAAATATTGGGACAGTGATGGGCAAAGATAGAGAGCTGGCTGACGTGATGTATAGAAGGATGATAAACAGACATTTGTTTGTCTTTTACTGAATAAAATTTTGTTCCTTTGACTTGGAACAGTTCTGATCCACAGAACATTAATCAACAACACAAGTGGTGTATGAGTGATATAAAGTTATATTCAGTCCATATTGTCTGTGTTTCAGTGATTCCTGCAGATTTTCAGCAGACTCTAATGATCAGAGCAGATGCTCCTGAGGAATGGAGGCCTGATGTGGACCAGCAGGACCCAGAACACCTCCACATAAAGGAGGAAAAGGAGGAACTCTGGACCAGATTGGAGGGAGAGCAGCTCAGTGTGAAGGAGGAGACTGATGCCAGCAGGTTTTCATTCACTGCAGTTCATGTGAAGAGTGAAGATAATGAGAAGCCTCTGTTCTCACATTTTCATCAGCCGGATGCAGAGCATCTCCATATAAAGGAGGAAGAGGAGGAACTCTGGACCAGATTAGAAGGAGATCAGCTCATTGTGAAGGAGGAGACTGATGTCAGCAGGTTTTCATTCACTACGGTTCATGTGAACACTGAGGATGATGAAGAGAAGCCTCTGTTCCCAAAGCTTCATCAGTACCAAATGGAGAACAGAGATGTTCCAACCAGCAGCTCAGCTGACCAGATGAAAGTAGAATATGATAGAGAGGACTGTGGCAGAGCAGAAACCAGCAGGAACTCAGATCTAAATCTTCATGGAGATGCTTCCAGCTCTTCAGAGACTGAAGCCAGTGAGGAGGATGAAGAGGACGAGGATGGGAACAATCTTCACTCTCAGCTGGAAAACTTGTCAGACTCTGGGTCAACAACTGAAGACAGTGACAAAGACTGGAGGGACAGCAGGTCTCCCGAGTCAGCTGTAAACTCTGTCAACAAATGTTTCAGCTGCTCTGAGTGTGGTAAACAATTTCTGCACAACCAGTCTCTTCAGAGACACTTGACTTGTCATTCAACAGTAAGACGTTCAAGTTGTTTAGGTCACAGGAAAGAACATTTAAAGAAACACATGCAAGTCCACACAGGAGAGAAACAGTTACAAAGTGAGATTTGTGTACAAACATTTACACATATTAAGTCAAGCATAAACACACGCAAGAGTGTCCACACAGGACATAAACCATATAAATGTGAGGTTTGTGGACGAATATTTAGCCAGAAGTCCAATTTAGAAACACACACGAGAGTCCACACAGGACAAAAACCATTTGAATGTGAGCTTTGTGGACAAAGATTTAGTCATAAGTCATGTTTAAACTCACACATACATCGCCACACAGGACAGAAACCATTTAAATGTGAGATTTGTGGACATAGATTTCGCCAGAAGTCCCATTTAAAAACACACATGAATCGCCACACGGGACAAAAACCATTTGAATGTGACCTTTGTGGACAAAGATTTAGTCGAAAGTCATGTTTAAACTTACACATGAATCTCCACACCGGACAGAAACCCTTCGAATGTGAGCTTTGTGGGCAAAAATTTAGACAGAAATCCAATTTAAAAACACACATTAGAATCCATACAGGACAGAAACCATTTGAATGTGAGCTTTGTGGACAAAGATTTAGTCGGAAGTCATGTTTAAACTCGCACGTTAATCTCCACACCAGACAGAAATGCTTTGAATGTGAGCTTTGTGAACACAAATTTAGCGAGAAATCACATTTAAAGACACACATGCGAGTCCATACAGGACAGAAACCATTTGAGTGTGAGCTTTGTGGACAAAGATTTACTCAGAAGTCAAGTTTAAACTCGCACATTAGAGTCCACACAGGACAGAAGCCCTTTGAATGTGAGCTTTGTGGACAAAGGTTTAGTCAGAAGTCCAGTTTAAAAGTACACATGCATCGCCACACAGGACATAAACCATTTGAATGTGAACACTGTGGACATAGATTTCGCCACAAATCCTATTTAAAAACACACATGAGAGTCCACACAGGACAGAAACCATTTGAATGTGAGCTTTGTGGACAAAGATTTAGTCGAAAGCCATCTTTAAACTCACACATGAATCTCCACACTGGACAGAAACCCTTTGAATGTGAGTGTTGTGGACAAAGATTTAGTCAGAAGTCATCCTTAAACACTCACATTAGAGTCCACACAGGACATAAACCCTTTGAATGTGAGCTTTGTGGACAGAGATATAGCCACAGGTCTAGCTTAAACAGACACAGAAAAATCCACAGGAATAAAGCACGCCTCTGCAATGTCTGAAGTCACTAATTTAGACTTCAGTCTGCTCTAAAACACACGAGAACCCACACAGGCGGGTACGATGGAGCTTTAGAGCCATGCTAAAACTACAATAATTAAAAGCCATAAATTTCCGAGAATAAAGTCGTAGTATTACGAGAATAAAGTCGAATAGTCTTAATATTATGAGAATAAAATCATATGAAACTTTTTTGACAGCTGTCGAAAAAAGATTTTCTTCCACAAGTCAGATTCATGACATGACCTGTCAGTCCAGTAGGCATGTCAGCAAATGACCAATCCGAAGCTAAGTGAGTCGTAATAATATCCGAACTTTGACACAATTAAGCATGGTTTATGGCATTTTAACTGTGGTAAAATGAAAAATGTTTGTTAAACTTTATTGTTATTGATGCTCTTATTCAAAACGTGTTCCAATACTGCCACCTACTGTTGTGTTTTTGTATGCTCTTTCTGGGATGCATATACGTGACGTCATTGCGTCATGACTTTCATTTTTGTGTCCGTTTGAAAACGGCGCTCAGTGAACGAAACTGTGCGCATGCAGTGCTGTTAGCGGTCTTCAGTATATAAAAATATACCAGAAAGAGGCTGAAGAGACCCAACGACTCATTTATAGGAGCACTTAGCTTCGGATTGGTCATTTGTTATCACGCCTACTGGATTGATTTACAGGTCACGTCGTGGAGCCGACTTGTGGAAAAAATAAATAAATAAACGAGAGCTGTTATTAAAAAGTCTCGTACGACTTTATTCTCGTAATACTATGACTTTATTCTCGTAATTTTATGGCTTTTATTAATTTTTTTCTTAGTATGGCAATGTAAAAAAAAATAATCTTAATGTGGCCCTAAAGCTCCATTGTAGGAGGGGAAACTGAATTTAACTGAATATTAGGTGTTTTCAACTAGAACCAAGAGCAGCGCAGTGGCTCAGTTGGTAGAGTTGCTGCCTCTCAGCAAGCAGGTTGCCTCGGTTCAAATCCCAGTCCAGGGGTCTTTTTGGGTCAAGTTTGCATGTTCTTTCTGTGCATGCATGGGTTTTCTCTGGGTACTCCGGTTTCTTCCCACAGACCAAAAACATGCATGTTTGACTGATTGGTAACCCTAAATTGTCCCTAGGTGTGCGTGAGAGAGTGAATTGTTGTTTGTCTTGTCTGTCTCTGTGTCCCTGTTAGGGCTGGGCGATACAGACCAAAATTAATATTTCGATATTTTAAGGTAAGTGGCGATATATGATATACATCTCAATATTTTTTTTTCCATAAAGTAATAACAAAAATATTTTTCTGAGGCAAAGCTTTGTCCCAATTGTCACACAGGCACCTTTATTAAAACTAACTGTACAAAATAAATGTTAAAAAAAAAAAAAAACCATAACAAAACCAAAAAACAGCTGTGCACTTAAAATTTAAACTGAACATACAGAGCAAACATAATGAAAGGCTGACTTGCTCTTTAAAAAGTCTGATTCTAATTAAGTATAATCATTCATCCTTTAATAACCATTATTAACAAAGCTGTTAGAAAACCCACATTGTTGTTTAGTTGGCTTGTTTACTGAGCTCGGTTCTGTTCGGTTACAGCTCGTTTCTTTCTGAATTTCATAGTTCCTATGCTCTTGAATGCACCCTGGCTGTTCTGACGCTATTGAACGCACCGCTCTTTGTAAACAAAGTGCAGAGCTGCATGTGTCGGTCAGTTTGTTTCTCTCCTGACACGGACACAGGCTTGCTGCTTTTGCCTTGAGCTTCTGTTTGCACTTTACTGCTGTGTGTAAATACCAGAAGAAACACAGCAAATAAATCACCCTAAACTGGATATTTGTCTCCATGTTTTTAATGAAAAGTGTCAAGGAATGTGGGTTTTGGTGAAGTACATGGTCAGTTTTTAAGTCCTGCTTTGTTGAAACAAATGTAAAAATGATATGTAACATATAATATTGAACTATGTGAAATCAATGTACTGTGCAAAAATAAGTGTTAAGAATCTTGTGAATCATAACTCAATCATCGTAAAATGAGCGCAAGTTTATACTTGAAAGTGATTAATGAGTGATTAAAGACCGATTATTGATTTTAAGAGACTATACTTGGAACACAATCAATGATCACAAAACATGTTACTCTGAACAAAATGTCCTGGGCATTTTGAACTAATTTGAACCCATTTTTAGCAAGTTATTATGAAGGGTTAAGTTCTGAACAGAATGCTCCAGCCGTTATGAACCGAGTTAAACTCCTTTATCAACAAGTGGCCTTAAAAGGAATTATCTGTAGAAAGCAGGAAGCTTGCCAACGGCAGTTGGAGATTGCGAAATCATGCAGTTAACAGAAAAACGACTGTTAGACCTCTGGTAGGGTGTTGCAGAAACTTCTAGAAATTTATTGGTATCTAAGGAGTTGCTAAGGAGAGTTGTGCAACAGGTTACACAAACCTAAAACCTATAAAAAGAGTCCGCCTTAACAGAATGGCGCTGAGTTCTTGGGGCATTTGGATACGACAGGACAGAGTATTGACATGCTCAGTAGCTATTGGGAAACATAGAATCCGAAAAGAAGTAATTTATTTTAAAGGGATCCATGATTAGTTGTAACAGTAGACTTTATTTGAGAAATATTTATTTTAGATGTAAAAATAATACAGTAAAAATATTGTAGGCTGTTTAGTTTTTATAAAATTGAATAAAATGTTGTCTCACGGACGTCGCCATGTTGTTTGCGCTGCAATGCATTCTGGGTAAATAATGTATGCTAGGTCCTGTAGTGCTAGCTCCGCCCAGCCAAAGCAGCTATGAGTAACATTACTCCTTTTCAGTTTTAACCTGAGCGCGTTGAAATTTATGTCAATTTAGAACTCACAAGGGGTAATGAAGAAGGGGTAAATCATCTCGATTTTCCAGTGGCCTGTCTGCATAAATGTGCTCCATTTTTATTGGATAAAATGCATCTTCTGGCCACTACTGCTGCATCTGATGTGCTGACGATTTGTGTTTCAGCATTTATAGTTGAAAACAACTAATAAAAATTGTTATTAATATAAATACAACATTGGTTTCTTAAAATTGTGAAATAATATTAACAATAATAATAAATTAAACATGAAGCTGAAGTTGGCTTCCGATTGCAGTTTCCGATTCAGGAAATGGCTAAAGGGTGATTCCACCTAATTTTTCACTACCACGAGCATCTTTAATCGGTTCTAGTTTAAAGATTAAAATACTTAGACACTTCAAACTTGGACTAGATTATTCTAGATTATTCTACACTAATAGCAGAACAATTAAAACCTACTCTGTGATTTGTCAAACCTTTATCTGATTTGTGAAACTTCACAATGTCAAAATAGGCAAATGCGTGTTTTTTGTGTGGGCTAGGGGGTCTCCACAATAAAACAAGTCTCAGTTAAAAACAATTATAAATGCAAAACTTCAAATTTTAAACATTATTGAACAGCTTTTTTTTTATTCTAAAGTTTTGAAGATCTCTATTTCGGCTCTCAGTTGCATGAGAAGCTCCTCTCACTGCAACAAAAGGCATTTTGAATAATTTGAAATGTTTTCTTCTTTTTTTAATACATGATCATTTTGGTCACTTGAACTAAAACAGATTAAAGACACTTAAGATAGTGAAAAGTTAGCTGGAATCGCCCTTTTAGTTATTTCCATAATTGGAAGCAAACTTCAGCTTCGTAAATTAAACGATGGATGAACATGTACTGCTGGTCATGTGATCTGGTGAGTAGCTGATGTGCTCTGTGTCTAGTCTGGTAGCACCTGTATAGGGTCTGGTCTTTGGTCTGGTGTCGGATCTGTGATTTTACATTCGGTACCAGCAGCAGTGGAAATAGCTAGAGCTTCCAGTGTTGCCTGTCTCTGATTCTTTTCCCAGCATCTTTTGCTCGCCAGCTGGCGGTGGGGTTTAGGTGCTTTATGGGTAAAAATTGTTGGCATGGCATTTAAGTTTCACTTTCCTGGGTAACGACCACCTGTCAGCTCCTTCAAAGTCTTCTGGAGAGTAGTTCTGAGAGCACAAATGTAGGTTCTTTGGAAGTTTCATTATTTTGACGGATTTTTCCCATTGCTTTTCACACACTTTTTTTACACTCACCTCACTATTTCTGCCTTTTTCTGTTTTGAAATTACAGCCAACAGTGACACAATGTGTGGCATTATTCAAATTTACAAACGCAATATCATAAAAACAACTCTGGTAATGTTAGCCTTCTGGTGTTTACTCTGTAGATTCCAGAACAGAAAGGACCTAACCATGTCATCAACCCAGCATGCATTGCACAGGTGAAAAAATGGCTGCCTCCATGAGTGAAAAATATAACAAAAGATATAACATTTTTGAAGTAATTATGAGATTTTACACTTCACAAACAGCAATTTTTAAGTTAATAGGAAAAATACAACATATTTAGGCCAACATGTTCCAACTATTCATGGATCCCTTTAAGCTCAGCCCAAATTAAAACCAAAGTCAAGTTTTTCAGATTGGATTGCTATTGAACGCAGAATGGAGCATTCTTCAGAGTAACCGATGGATGAGAGTCACCAGTTTTTAGTCAAGGGTCTCCTCTGATGAGGAGTTACCAAGAGAAACTGGTAAGACACATTCTCATTATTCTGTCCTAATGAAAATTTAAAGAAATTAATAACACTGCTATAGCTCTATTGACCAGCAAGTAGATCAGAAAAATATTGATAACATTTTGTGTGTTGTGTTTTCGCATGCCACCCTAGAGTTGGTAACTTCAATGTCAAAATTACAATATTTTGAGAGGACTTCCCTTTTTAATTGAACTATAGGGTTCCTGATCTAAGTTTTATTTCTTATTATTCACTTTGGCTCATCGTAGCATTAATATTTTTGTTCCTTTTTGCTCATCGGAGCGTATATAAAATTTGTTCCCTTTTGCTCATCGGGGCGCATGGATTAATACTTTTCACTTTTGCTCATCGGAGCATGGATTAACATCTCAATTGGACTATCGACCTTGTGTAATCCAAATGATAATTACTAGGGGTGCCCTTCAAGTTATGAATTGACTCTTGATTTTCTATTTTTTAATTTAATGGATGTATAATTACTGTTGCCGGATTTGATGCTATGTTGCTGTTCCCTGCAAAATATTTTAATTAAAAGCCAAGCATGAGAAATTTAAAAAGTATCGGATTATTATTACCATCCACTCATGTTCATGGACCCTGGGTGCCTGCCTGGTACAACTCTTTAAGTTTAATTGAGGAGGTTTTTAATGGTTTTCTCAGCTGTGAGTTAATTAAAACAATACCTTTGTGTCCTGGAGCCTGGACACTAAAACTAACTAGACCGGTAACAAATGCAATCTGTACAAAGGTGGACGACTGTTAATGTGAGTTTCCTTGCAGACGATGTCAACCCCAGCTACTAGGATAGGCGGACTGCAGGGTGAGACAAGGGTATAAAGCCCCCAGTATACTCCCGCGTACGTCCATACACAGAGGTACGCACGTACGTATGCAGAGGTACGAGCGTACCCCCCAGGGCATGTCCGTGCAAAGCTCAATTTTTACGACCGCATACGCGTATGCGGTGTCGCACAATAAACTGCCCGGCGACGGACTGTTTCGTATGCGACACCAATGTACTAAATTCCCCTTCTTTATCTCTAATCTGGCCTTTTCTTTTGTTTGTTTTTTTTTTGCCAAGAGGCAAGTGATCTCTTCCTCCTCCGTTGATGCAATGACTGAAATGGTGAGAAATGAAGGAATTTGTCACGAGCGAATTAAACTCAGGTCTAGCGTGGCTGCGGGAGGGTCTGGAGATTTCCTGGTGGGCTGGTCTGATGTGTGGGCTGCAGAGCTACCGCTCTGTTTTTGTTTTTTGTTTTTTTTAGATCTTTTTATTAACAACATATAAACACAGAACACCGCTGTGGCTGAGGCTGCCAGCGCTCTTTTTTTTTTCCCCGACCTGTCAATCAATCCAATAGGCATGTCAGCAAATGACCAATCGGCGACCTCAATTTGTCCCGAAGGTAAACGCCCGTCTTTTTGTTAATGCCACTGTCTCCAGACCATACAATATAGCTGGTCTCACCACTGTCTTGTAAACTTTTCATTTGACCTTTTCTGACACCCTTTTGTCACAAATCACTCCTGAAACTTTTCTCCATCCTGCCTGGGCTCTCTTTTTCACCTCTTTACCACACTCCCCCTTCTCCTGAACAGTGGACCCCAAGTATTTGAAGACCTCTGCTCCTTAGAACCTCACTGTTCCACTGGCCTCTCTCTCATTCACACACCTGTACTCTCTTATTACGGCTGACTTTCATTCCTCTTCTTTCAAGTGCATACCTCCACCTCTCCCCAGTTCTCTTCCACCTGTTCCTTGTTCTCACCACAGACCACAGTGTCATCTGCAAACATAATAGTCCATGGGGATTCCTGCCTGACCTCATCTGTTAGTCGGTCCATCACCATAGCAAACAAGAAGGGTCTCAGAGCTGATCCTTGATGTAATCTCACCTCCACCTTAAATCTATCTGTCACTCATACAGTACATCTCACCACTGTCCTGCTGTCCTCATACATGTCCTGTACCAGTCTAACATACTTCTCTGCCACTCCAGATTTCCTCATGCAATACCACACCTCCTCCCTTGGCACCCTGTCATATGCTTTTTCTAAATCCGCAAAGACACTATCGAGTTCCAAGGTTGCCCTTTGTCACCGATTCTGTTCATAACTTTTATGGACAGAATTTCTAGGCGCAGCCAAGGTGTTGAGGGGATCCGTTTTGGTGGCCTTAGGATTGCGTCCCTGCTTTTTGCAGATGATGTGGGCCTATTGGCTTCATCAGAATGTGATCTACAGCTTTCGATGGAGCGGTTCGCAGCCGAGTGCGAAGCGGCCGGAATGAAGATCAGTTCCTTCAAATCAAAGGCCATGGTCTTGAGCTGGAAAAGTGTAGAGTGCCCTCTCCAGGTCAGGGAAGAGGTCCTGCCCCAAGTGGAGGAGTTCAAGTGTCTTGGGGTCTTGTTCACGAATGAGGGAAAAATGTTTTTTTTGGCAAACCTCTTTCTTTGAACGCTGTTCTGCACTTCACTATTCCACCACCAGGTTTCCTTATCATCCATTCTTTGTCCAGATGACACACACACCAAGTACCTTTCTACCTGTCTTTCTAATTACTGTGGTTGTAGTAGTCCAGTCATTTGGAAGTTCTTTCTTACCACTCAGAGCCTTTAACAGCTCCTCTCTGAATTTTTCACACCATTCTTCCTTCTTCATCTTCCACCATTTGATCTTCTTCTCTTTTTCGTCTTCTTCACCTGCACTTCAGCATTAAAACACAGTGTTGTCATTATTGTTTTTAAAATCTTTAAAATAGATACAGCCACTGCTCTGGGTTCAGAGAAATTGCAAATGGCGGATTGGTGTGAAACATTTCTGAAAGATCCAATGACTCCTCTCCCTCCCTGACCATTCAGTGACCGACAGTGCGCTGACGTCACGTTTTAGGGTCTTGCTTGGCCTCAGTGGAACCGCAGAGAAGTAGGTACTGAAAAAACAGGCCGGTTCCACAAAAAAGGCCCTGTGGGAAAGAACAGGGAACCGGCCTGAGCAGGGTAAAGCGGGGCCAAGGAGGAATTGTGGAAAAAGGTCACATTTCAGATGATGTATGAGCTATTATATCTTAATACTGATGCAATTTTCATTGTTATGCTGATGACACACAATTATATTTGTCCATTAAACCCAATGAATCCAATCAGTCACTTAGACTACAAGCATGTCTTAAAGACATAAAAACCTGGATGACCCTTAATTTTCTCCTTTTAAACACAGACAAGACTGAGGTTTTGGTTTTTGGACCTGAACACCTTAGGAATTAATTTTTCAGTCTTTCGCCCCACTTCTTTAAAACGTCTTCAATTGATCCAAAATGCTGCTGCCAGAGTCTTAACTGGTGGTAGTGGGAGAGACCATATCTCTCCAGTTTTAGCTTCTCTCCATTGGCTCCCTGTCAAATCCAGAATAGAATTCAAAATCCTACTTCTAACCTACAAAGCTCTCAACACCCTAGCTCCATCTTGTATTACAGGTCTTATTGTTCCATATTTTCCGAACTGAGCACTTCGCTCTCAGGCTGCAGATTTACTTGCAGTTCCTAGAATTTACAAAAACAGAATGGTAGGCAGAGCTTTCAGTTATCAGGCTCCTCTCTTGTGGAACCAACTTCCAATCTCTGTCCGTGAGGCTGACACATTATCCAGTTTTAAGACTGGGCTTAAGACTTCCCTTTTTGATAAATCCTATAGTTAGGGTCGGCTTGGGTTTCCTGAGCTGTCCCTTAGTTATGCTGCTATAGGCTTAGACTGCTGGAGGACAAACTGACCACACTTTTTCACTCTGCTCCTGTCTTTACTTACTCTGCTCAACCTGTTTTGTATTTGTAATGATTTTTTTTTATCCAAACATGTGTTGTTTTTTTTGTCTTTCAGGGACATCTGGACCTACCATTCTGTGTTTGTCTGTCTCTCCTTTCTGTCCTCTCAAACCAGCCGGTCAAAGCAGATGGCTGCTTGTCCTGAGCCTGGTTCTGCTGGAGGTTCCTTCTTTTTAAAAGGGAGTTTTTCCTTTCCACTGTTGCCACTGTGCTTGCTCAGGATGGGAGACTGCAACAAAGCCAAGATTCAACTTGTCTGCTGGATTCCTTAGATAGAGAACTTTACTAATTGTCTTTTATGTATGGGAATGTTCCTGTAAAGTGCCCTGAGACAACTTTGTTGTGATTTGGCACTATATAAATAAACTGAATTGAATTCAATGTAACACAACATTTTTAGAATTTTTGGCTTCACTAATTTTGTAATGGCAAAACATTGGACTCATGCACCGATTTTACTTTTTCTTTAATCTGATTATTTATAATTTGCAGACTTTGATGAATAAAATAAAATTTAAAGTTAAGCAAAAATATCCAAATTCCTATATCAGGCATTTTACCTTTTTTTTTTTTTTGTAATTTTGATGATGAACAGACATTTGTTTGTCTTTTACTGAATAAAATGTTGTTCATTTGACTTGGAACAGTTCTGATCCACAGAACATTAATCAACAACACAAGTGATGTATGAGTGAATATAAAGTTATATTCAGTCCATATTGTCTGTGTTTCAGTGTTTCCTGCAGATGTTCAGCAGACTCTGCTGATCAGAGTAGATGCTCCTGAGGAATGGAGGCCTGATGTGGTCCAGCAGGACCCAGAGCTCATAAAAGAGGAAGAGGAGGAATTCTGGACCAGATTGGAGGGAGAGCAGCTAAATGTGAAGGAGGAGACTGATGCCAGCAGGTTTTCATTCACTGCAGTTCATGTGAAGACTGAGGATGATGACGAGAAGCCTCTGTTCTCACATCTTCATCAGCATGAAATGGAGGACAGAGATGTTCCAACCAGCAGCTCAGCTGACCAGATGAAAGTAGAATATGATGGAGAGGATTGTGGAGGAGCAGAAACCAGCAGGAACCCAGTTCTAAATCCTCATGGAGATGCTTCCAACTCTTCAGAGACTGAAGTCAGTAAGGATGATGAAGAGGACGAGGATGGGAACAATGCTGACTCTCAGCTGGAACACTTGTCAGACTCTGGGTCAACAACTGAAGACAGTGACAAAGACTGGAAGGAGAGCAGAGCTCCTGAGTCAGCTGTAAACTCTGTCAACAAATGTTTCAGCTGCTCTGAGTGTGGCAAACAATTTCTGCACAACCGGTCACTTCAGAGACACTTGACATGTCATTCAACAGTAAGACGTTCCAGCTGTTTGGATCAGAAGAAAAGTGTAGAGACGCACAGGAAAGTCCAGACGGGACCAAAATCATTTAGTTGTGATGAATGTGGTAAAAAATTTAACCAAAAAGAAAATTTAATTGTACACATGAGAATTCACACGGGAGATAAACCATTTTTATGTAATATTTGTGGACGTAGATTTAATCATAAGTCAAATTTAATCAAACACATCAGGATCCACACAGGCTATAAACCATTTAAATGTGAGGATTGTGGACAGAGATTTACCAACAAGACCTGTTTAAACTCACATGTGAGAGTTCACACAGGACAGAAACCATATGAATGTCAGAATTGTGGACAAAAATTTAGCCAAAAGACAAGTTTAAATAGACATATTAGAATCCACACAGGAGCGAAACCATATGAATGTGATTTTTGTGGTAAAAGATTTAGGCAGAAGTCAAATTTAAACTTTCACATGGGAGTCCATATTGGACAGAAACTACTTAAATGTGAAGTTTGTGGACAAAGATTCAGCCATGAGATAACTTTAAACTTACACATGACTGTCCACACGGGACAGATACCGTTTGAATTTGAGGATTGTTAACAAAGATTTAGCCATTTAGATTTATTTAAACAGACACACAAAAGTCCACAGGAACCTAAGCAGTCCTTAGTTTCTCATACAGAAGTAAACCTGTAAGACTTCAGTTCAAAATTTGAACTCTTAAATTTTTTAACTTTAAATTGTTTTGACTTCAGTTCAAAATTTGAGATTACTTTTAAACACATGAGAACCAACAATCAATCAATCAACTTTGTTTATACTCTCAGGTAGATTTAGTTACAGTGAGGTAAGTCAGCTTTCTTGCCAGACAGGAAATTTTACATAGTCACACAAGAAGTATAAAAAATAAATATAACATGATTAAAAATTGATTAAAAAATGGCCCGGTGCCATACTAAGTCGAATTTTGAAAGCTTATGCCAACAGGAACAAAACTGGTTTTATACCGTTTAGTTTTACATCTGGGAATCAAATCTGCGCCCCGATGAGAGAAGCCTGAACTCGCAGTGCAGAGGACGAGACACATCTCTTAAGATGGATGTGGATAACCTCTGCACCAGCCTGAAATACAAGGACTCTGGGTTTATCTGCAGCTCACTTGTCAATTACTGGACCATTGGACTAGTTTAGGCAGTTTTTAAGAGTTAAAATACCAAACCAGGACACCAAGCAGTAAGACAAAACCGTTTCAATAAAAGCTTGATAAAATAGTCAACAAGGTTTTATTGTTGTGGGAGGAAGAAAGTTTCCTGAGGAAAAACAGGCGCTGGTTCCCTTTCTTGTAGACGGCCTAACAGTTTGTCTCAAAGGTCAGTTTACTGTCAATAACTGTACCCAGATATTTGTAGGTGTCAACAACTTGCACAGTCTATTTAGAAGAGTAGTTTCCTGTGCCTTAGTGTGTTTTCTAAAATCAATAATCATGTCCTTAGTTTTTGAAATATTCAGCTGCAGATAGAATTCATCACACCGCTGACTGAAGTCCTCCAGCACATGGCATGGCCTGTTTCTTTCTCTTTAAGCAGGCTAACAACGACTGAGTCATCTGCATGCTTTAAAATGACTCAGTCTTCCCTGCTGCTATGGCACATGTTTGTGTAGAGGTTAAAGGAGAAATGACTGAACACACATCCCTGCGGAGAGCCGGTGGAGGAGCAAACCTGCTCAGACAAAAAGCCATTCTTATATTCAAGATCTTATTGTTCTATATTTTCCTAACAGAGCGCTTCGCTCTCAGACTGCAGGCTATCTTGTGGTCCCTGGAGTTTCCAAAAGCACAATGGGATGAGGATCTTTCAGTTATCAGGCTCCTCTCTTGTGGAACCAACTTCCAGATCCTGTCCATAAGGCTGACACATTGTCCAATTTTAAGACTGGGCTTAAGAATTTACTTTTTGATTAAAAAAGCACCAAATCACTTGATGATCTCATTCCCAATCTTCACTTTCTTATAAACCTTTGAATCAGGTACTAAAGCAGTGACGTAGCTTCAGCACTTAAAAACATTTACTTTACATTTACTTTACCAAAACCTTTATCCACTTCTAGTGGTAAAAACAAAGTACTGCACTGATGCCACAAAACCTGCAGTGCTTAATTTGTAAACCAAACGATGCCAGAACAAAAATAGTGAGGTGGGGGGTTCTCCCCGAGAAAAATTGGAATAAGTAGATGCCATTTCTTGCATTCTGGTGTGTTTTAACAGGTTGTTAAACATCTACGTTTACATACATAAGTAAACATTTGATTCAATAACTATTTTAGAGAGCATCATGACCAACAGCTCTCTCCTTGTGTGAATAGAGCACGCTCTGATTCTCTCAAGCATCCTACCCCCACAACGTTGAGTACATTCTCCATTGTCACTGTCTTCATGTGCTTCAATTCTCGTGTGTTTGATTTTAGAAGACTTCTTTAAATTAAAGTATAATCAACTGTCTTTTAGACATTTTGATCGCTGTTATTTTGACGTATTGGCACTGTTGTTTTGTTACGTAACATATGTCACATGATTACCCATCAAACACTTCTCTCATATTTTAATAATCAAAATTTTATTAATGTCCCACTTAAACTGTAAAACTGATTTGCAATTTAGTTGTGCTATTTAATTATATTTTTGTGTTTTTAATTACATTGCCCATGACTGTACTATTAGGGGCGGAGATTTTTTCAAAGGTAGAAGCAGAAAAGTTCACTTGAAGGGAAGCTTTAATGTGATATTACGAAGCTAGTAAGTGGCTGTTGTGTTTAAAATTAGTGTTTATGTAAATATTTTCAGATTAAATGTCCAATATAGGTTTTGTTCATTCAAAGCAGTCAAATTTGTTCGTAACTTTATTATTAGTAAGCAAGAGAGTTATCGGATCCAAGCAAACAGTTACCGGAGTGCACCCTATCAAAATAAGACAGTTTCTGGATCCTGTTCCATCAGGATCCAGCTCAAATTAAGCCCTGCTTTATTTTTTTAAATTCTATATTTGTTTAGTACAATAAGTAAGTTTATTTTGGCTACTCTCTTCTTCAGGGGGTTGCCACAGCAAGCGAAATTACATGAAAGATTTGGCTATTGCTTTATGTCAAATATCCTGCTTCTTGACACCACCTGGGCTTGAACCTGCAAACTCAGAATTACAAAACCACAGCACTGACCACCAAGCTATACAATATGAGATGCAGTGAAATGTGATCAAATTCTGTTGTGTTATTTGTGCAATATAGTAAAACAATTCAGCATAATTTTGATTAATCAGGTCACAGGAGAGGGATGCTATTGAATAAAAAAAATTATCATAAAAAGAAAAGATGCATTAAAATATTTTAAAAAGTGTCTGAGTCCTATTTGTCCAGGCTAGTGAAACAATTTAGCATTACCTTTTGTTCAGAGATTCATATGAGGCTGATTGTTTTGTTTTTCTTGAGTCATTCGTTCGGTAATTTGTTGACGGTCCCTAAAAGAACCTCTGTGCTCAGGAGGAGGGAGCGCGCGGAGGAGATCTGACCGTAATCTCGCTGCCAGCAGCGGGTGAAACGGGTCGAAGACACCGCTGAATCCACGGAGTGAATGTGTCGAAGATCCAACCTAGAACTAAGTTCACCGAGGAGTAAAACCGTGGAGACAGCGGGTCCAACAGACTGGAGGAAGCTGCGGAGAAACATCGGGTCTTTTTGAAGGAATAATCTCAGATTACGAAGAGGAACTGTCGAGTTGGAGAGAAAATGAGTTCAGGTTTGTTTGTTTCATTCAGCATCAGACGATGTTAGCTAGCTGTGGTTTCTAGGTAGTTGATGGATTTAACTTCTTAACTAAATCTGTTGTCTGTGTTTGTAGCTTAGCATCCTAACAGAAGCTAGCGCTAAGGTAGCTAAGATCTAGAAACTAAAATATTAGATCAAGAATCAGGAGGCTCTTTTTATCTCTTAATAATTCTCAGTTTGGAGATGTCCTATCCAAACTAATGTCATCGAGGATAAAACAACAGTTTTACACACTTAACAGAGAAGATATTTAAGGTGATGTGTAAATTCAGGGCCTGTATGCTTCGAAGGCCGCAATCAGTGTTGCCAGATTTCGCGATTGAAACGACCTACCAGCTCTATGAAAACAAGCCCAAGAAAAGCCCAATTGGCAACCCACCACGTTGTGTAAAAACAGGCCGTTTTTAACCAGTATAAACATACATTTATTATGGCATTACACATAAACAACAGCAAAATTATGCTAAACGCATAAAGATAACAATAACATACTTTTAAGATCTGATAAAAAAAACAAAACATTTTGCATATGTAACAGCAAGCTCATAGTAAACACAGTCAACAAAAAAAAAAACTTTGTTTAAACTCTGTTTAAAAGCAAAGACACACGTGAGCCAACTCAGACAGGTCAAATGTGAAACATCTTCTTTCCTTGTCCTTCTCGCTTCCCCATCAGGTCGGTTCATCTGTTCATCACAGAAATCACATATGGGGAAATTAGCATAAAACTTGGTACAGATGAAAAAGATGTAAAAATAGCTTTTACCTGAACTACAATCCGTCATCGCTGTTTTCGTTTGCATCTGTCTCTGCACTTTCAAATGTTCCTCCCACAGAGTGCATGTGACTGTTAAAACGCTCGAGCATCTCTTTGATTGGAGTGAAACCTGTGCAGCACAAACTTTGTCTCCTCAGTCCATATTCTATGTGGAGTATGCAGCCGAGTGTGTCCTGCCCCATTCTGTTCCTCAGTTTGGACTTGACCAGGTTCATTTGTGAGAACACTCGTTCTACATCAGCATTGCTCAAGGGCATTGCAAGCAGAGACAGAGCAAATGGGGCAGCTTCACAGAAAGCCTTCTCTCCACTGCTGTCTTTGTAACTTAGCACTTCAACCCAAAATACATCTGCCTAGGTGTCCTTCTTGTTTGTCCATGGATGGTTTGTAACAGCCTGATACTATGTCAAGAGCTTCAAAATTGCCAGAATAAAGTTTCAGAAGTGACAGATGTTGAAGCTGTAGTTTTGTTTGTGACAGAATGACAGTTGGACTGAACACAGTCATATCTGGATGTAAGCTGGAAGTCTCTGTTGCACTTGTGGAGCCCCCTAGTGGTCAGACACAGTATGAGTGTTTGTTTGGTGTGCGCCTGTCGCCTCGCTAACTTGGGCGGGAGCGATAAACAGGAAACGGGTGTGTGGAAGGGACAAACTACCTACTACCACTCAGTTTTGCTTTATTATGCGGAGCTGGGAGATAATCAACTAGTTTCACTTGGAAAGAAAGTCAAGCCCAAATATAAGAAACTTTGGGTTTATTTTTTTCTAAAGTGGCTTGCAAATCTTGAGTCGTGGGTTGCGGGTTTTTTGGGCTTGTTTTTGAATGTGAAGTTGCTTATATTAAGCAGACTTGGCAACTCTGGCCGCATTTGAGGCTCGGTGATGTCATAACGTCTGGACGTTCATGTATCCCATAATTCTAAGTAGGTATGTCTGCAGACGAATAGGCGTTCCCAAAGGAAGGCCTATCTCAAGGGTCACACCTGATTGGACGGGAAAACAAATCAAGGCGTTACTAAAGGACTAGACCTGATTGGACGAAGGTATCAGAAGACTTAGTTTAGTTTTAAGTAGGGGTGTAACGGTACGCTAAAATCACATTTCAGTTCGGTTCAGTTTCAGGGAGGTCTCAGTTCGGTTCATTTTCGGTACAAAAAAAGTCCAAAATAAAGACTTACAAAATGTTTATTTAGAAAATATGCCAAGTAAACAATACGTTTGTATAAAAATAAATAAAAGCCACCCATTTGGATGATATTTTAAATAAAAGACACTCTTTACAACAAATAAAATATACTAACAATAATGAAAATCTTAATAAATACAATAACAGTCAGAACCAGAACAATAAGCAGCAACAGACTGTTTACAATCTAACTAATCAAGTTTTAAGTTTTTGGCCAAAAAGACCAACTTGTCCACATTTTCTACCAAAATCATAGATCTAGTTGTAGTGACATTATCTCCAGCGGTGGAGAAAACTGCTCACTAATGTCAGTAGCAGAAATAAAGAGGTAGAGCTTTGCTAATTTTGCAGTGTGGCTGTATTTGGCCTCATCATTATTCAGAACCTCTTGGACCTGCTCCCACAGGTGGGACAGGTCCCTGGAAAAGTTCAGAAGAGGAAGAAGACTCTCAGCTGTTATCTCTGTCCCAGACTGGAAATAAAACACAAAGAGGTACAAAAGAAAATGAGTTAATAAGATTAGAATAAAAAAAAAAAAGTTAATTAAATAATAATAATAAAAGAACAATACCTCTTCTTGAACGGTCAGAATTTGGTATGGGGTGGTTGAATCTCTGGGTCATCATCAGGACAGGACTTTAATCTGGTCCAGGGCTTGTTGACGATCAGTTTTAGCTTTTTCATAAAGTGCTGCTACAACTGTTTGGCTGAAGTGTTGACGTGATGGGATGTCGTAGCGGGGCTCAAGAACTTTAAAGTTGGCGCATCAACAACAGAAACGTAGATCCAGAGATTTAAAAACTCCTACAGATTGTGTTATTGCTCTGGACCGATCTGAATTACCTGATAAAAGTTGTTTAATGTTGCTGCCATCGGTCTTTGCAACAAGCTGCTAGAACAGACGTTCACGTTCGGATGATGTCGTTTCAAGAGCGTTAACAATTTAGACGTGTTGCTGCTGCAGATCCAATCTCCATGAAATAACGTCGACACAGCTTTGGATTTGTTCACTTGTCTTTTAACAAGAAAGACATAATGTTCCCCAACAGGAGACCGCAACGAGATGCTAATGCTACGCGTGCTGCAAGATAATAGCGCCGTGCTGAAACACGCTTAGGAACTTTAGTTCCGCGGCGCATAATCTCTCGTTAATACAATTTAATTAATGAAAAAATAACTGAAACGGTACACAGGTGGACCGAACCGAACGTGCCGTACCAAAACAGTTCAGTACACCCACGTGTACCGTTACACCCCTAGTTTTAGGTTATTATTTTTTTAATATGTAAAAAAACCCCACAAACAAACAAATACAGCATGAAGCAACAAGTGTAACCCGAGTATAACGACAGGCAGATTGTGTTTGTATGCTTGATGTTGACTGGTTAACAACCAGAAGTTTTGTCTTATAATTTGCAAACAAAATGCCTGGGGAGACATGAACCAGTACTACACAGAGGTTCAGGCAGTTTGTGTTGACCGGTTCGACATTAGCGGCGTCTCCATAACTTCTCTTTCTGCCTCTCAACACAGAACTTCTGGTTGCATTTCAAAATTTGAGCATCATAACTGTGTAGTGGGGAGGGCTAAATGTTTGTTTCTTAATACATAGCCATTGGGTTAAAAAACAAAATCTGTTTTGGTTGTTGAATAATATGAAAATAGTTCAAATCAATTCATAAAGAAAGAAAAATAAAGTAACCAAAATAATAATGATACTTAAACTGGCTTTGGGACAAAGGATGTTTGTCACATTTTCTTGTTCAACCTCTTAAAGCAGTCCCTGCAGATGAGTGATATAAGTTAACCAGTAAGCGGGTATTTCTGCTCACTGGTTAACTTCCTCAGCTGTCTCAGATTTTAAGGGTCAATCTAGGGCTGCACCTAACGGTTATTTTAATAATCGATTAATTGGTCGGTTATTATTTTTTTGATTGATCGATGATCCGTAAAAAAAAAAGTTTATTTCCACCTGTTTATTCCAAAATAGAAGATTTGACTGACACAGCAAATCATACAGTCAATCACACATTCTCTCCATAAGCGTTGTAAAATGTGTCTTTGAGGGAAGAGTGTAACCTGGATTAAATATGTGGATCATTGTAGTGAAGCCTTCAGCTTCAACTAGGAATACGCAATATAAACGGTACACGGTAGAAACGATAGAAATTTAGCCTACGATATAGATCTGTCTTCTACCGGCTAACCGCAGTAATGCTGTGTCTGATGTAAAATCAGAGTTTTCAGTTTAATCGTTACTTTTTTTAGTTGAAAACTGTGCGCAAGTGGCGTTAAAGTCTTTTCTTCGAGAGCTAAGTAGCGAAGCTACAAGCTAACTACGGCTGCCTTGCCGTAGTGTTGCCGTATTCGGACGCATGCGCAAAACGCTGTGTTCCGTCGAAAGTTTTTTTTTTCCCCCCGTCAGGTTAAAGTAAGCGTTGGTCAGCTTTAGAGACACCTGCTCTCTGATCTGTGAAAAGAACGCTGTGTTGTGTGATTTTACTGCGAGACCCTCAAGTCAAAGCCACAGAGTCATTTTGTGTCAACTCTCCTTAAAGCTGAAGGAGTCGCCCACTAGAGGGTTGGAGGATGAAGTGTTTTCAGTTGCTGCTCTGTTGCTGTTCATTTCTCAAGTGAGAAGACTGGAAACTGTTAAGTTAAAAACACATTATTTTGTTTAAAACATATGGCTAAAACTACATTGATCTTTTGCACTGTTTTGCACTACAAGCAAGAAGCCTAATACTTGATTTTTTTTTATTATTATTTAAAAACTCTCTGGAACTAGTAGTGGAATTTTTTTTATTCAAAATATATGATGGCAAAAGGACACCCTTTTTTAAATTCCTATTAAGTTTTATACCAAAAACGTATTGCGATATATATCGTTATCGCCACCCTTCACAATACATATCGTGATATGAATTTTATGCCATATCGCACATTCCTACCTTCAACCATCAACAGAGGCTTCATGTCAGTGACGATCATGTTAAAGATTAGTGGTGCAAATCTCTGTCTTATGATTCAATACAATTCCGATTTTATTATTTTTTTGTCACGATACAATTCAAAATAATTTTTTCCCGATTCAGAAACGATTTTCGATTCAGAAACGATAAATTTTTCTGTTGAAATGGTCATAAATTTTGTTTCAGTTATGTAACTGACAAGCTGAAAAGAATAAACAACAATGTAAACAAATAGAACATTTATTTAAAAGAATAATTTTAGGTTCCTTACTAGGGCTGCAACTAACGATTATTTCAATAATCGATTCATCGGCCGATTATGTTTTCGATTAATTGATGAATCGGCAAAAAAAAAAACATTTTAATTTCCACCCCTTTATTCCAAAATTGAACATTTGACTGACATAGCAATTCACACAAAAACTGGTTGCTATTTTACTATTCTGTTAGTAAAATATTTAATAATAAAAAATAAAAGTTAGTCAAATAGCTTCAAAAAATAAATGTACACAAAAATATATACAAATGTATCTTTATACCTGCACAATATGTAGCTACTTTGTAAAATGTGTCATTGAGGGAAGAGTGTAACCTGGATTAAAAGTGTGGAATATTGTAACCTGGATTAAAAGTGTGGAATATTGTAGTGAAGCCTTCGTCTTCAACCATCGACAGAGGCCTCATGTCAGTGACGATCATTTAAGGATGATTTCATTGAAGCCAGCTCCTGCTGTGGTGTCCATGATGTCTGTCCATCATGAAGATGTTGTTGTTTGTTGTTGTTTTCTGGAATGAGAGAGTAAATATATATTATATTATAATTTACAGCAACTCAAGAAATGCCTTGTTTCACTTACAGTGTTAGGTTCAGGTAAAAGTAGCTATGTGTCATTTCTTTCAGTAGTTCTTGGTGCAGCGCCCCCACAGGCGAGCGGGGGAATAGGTTGGTTCAACAGGTTGGCTCGACTGCACAGTGCAGTGTGAATGCAAATGCACCAGCTCAAATGTAAACAAAATGTAACCAAACCGAGTCTACCGGACTATCAGGTGTGAAAACAACCTCAGAGAAATTAATCATCCCTGCAGGAACAGAGGAAGCTGAAACACCACAAGCTTCAGGGTCAGCTGATCACTTTTTCACAAGTTCTGGAAGTTATAGCTCGTTTAAAGGCAACATATATTTTGTTGTACGTTACATTTATACTCAACAGATCTTAAGCTTCATTTTATTTTATTTAGTTATTTTGGGAAACTTCACCTGCACTTGAGTTTTTGTGGTGGATTTATTGATCTGTATTTTGTGCAGACTTTTTCAATCTAAATAACAGAAGGATCTTTTTTATTTTTATACTTGGAGACTGAATACTTTACTAAATAAAGTAATTTCTGTAAAATTACCCCTTGTTTTTTTCATTTTATATAATACTGCAAAGCAACATTTTAAGTTAATTTTGTCAAATAAATAACTATTTCTGTTGGGTTTTTTTTTGTTGTTATATCACGAAATTTATCGTTATCGTCAGAATGCTCTGAAATATCACTATATTATATTTGAGCCATATTGCCCACCCCTACTGCAAACTATGAAATGGATTTCCTGAATGTGAGGCGGGTCTTATTACTCTGGGTTTCATGAGACGCCTCCGTTCAGGAAATCCATTCCATAGTTTGAAGCCAACTTGCAGAGTAGCCGTTAGGGAATCACGTGGAGACGTTTCAGCAGACAGACATGCATCATGGATCGGAAATCTCTGCAGGGTGAATTTGAAAAATCCAATGCATAAATTATGCTGGTATTGGAGCCCGATACTGGATCGAATCGGCCCCATTTCTAATAATATAGTTTATATCAAAATAGTCTCATCTTATATTGCAAAAAAAAATTTAAATTGATAATTTTAAAATATCCAAGATATCGCCCAGCTCTAATTTGTGTACTTGGATAAAGTAAAATTGAAAGTTAAACAAATATGTTAAAATACCCATATCAGGTGATTGTATTTAAACATTTTTGATATTTTTTAATGATAAACAGACATTTGATTGTCTCTTACTGAATAAAATGTTGTTCCTTTGACTTGGAGCAGTTCTGATCCACAGAACATAAATCATCAACACAGGTGATGTATGAGTTATATTATATGAGTTATAAAGTTATATTCAGTCCATATTATTATATTTATTATAAGAATTTTGTTTCTTTTTTTTTTGCACCCTTTTAATTCAATGTTGTTTTTTTTTTGTGATTAATTTTGTTTTGTGGCAGCACGGTGGCGCAACTGGTAGAGCTGCTGCCTCTCAGCGAGCAGGTCCCTGGTTCAAATCCCGGTCCGGGGGCATTTCTGGATGGAGTTTGCATGTTATAAACCTACACATGCTCTCCGTGCATGTGTAGGTTTTCTCTGGGTACTCTGGTTTCCTCCCACAGACCAAAAACATGCATGTTAGGCTGATTGGTAACTCTTAAATTGTCCCTAGGTGTGAGTGAGAGAGTGAATGTTTGTCTTGTTTGTCTCTGTGTGTCCCTGTGATGGACTTGCGACCTGTCCAGGGTGTACCTCGCACTGTGATTGCTGCACATGGGCACCGGCAACCCCTGTGACCCAAATTGGAAGAAGCGGGTAAAAGATAATGGATGGATGGAATTTGTTTTGTTTATTTTGTTTCTTTTAAATGAATGAATAAAAATTAATATTGTCTGTGTTTCAGTGTTCCCTGCAGATGTTCAGCAGACTCTGCTGATCAGAGGAGATGCTCCTGAGGAATGGAGACCTGATGTGGACCAGCAGGACCCAGAACACCTCCACATCAAGGAAGAAGAGGAGGAACTCTGGACCCAATTGGAGGGAGAGAAGTTCAATGTGAAGGAGGAGACTGATGCCAGCAGGTTTTCATTCACTGCAGTTCATGTGAAGACTGAGGATGACGAAGAGAAGCTTCTGTTCTCACAGCTTCATCAGCAGAATCCAGAGCCCCTCCACATAAAGGAGGAAGAGGAGGAACTCTGGACCAGATTAGAGGGAGATCAGCTCAACATGAAGGAGGAGACTGATGCCAGCAGGTTTTCATTCACCACAGTTCCTCTGAAGAGTGAGGATGATGAAGAGAAGCCTCTTTTCTCACAACTTCATCAACATCAAAGGGAGGACAGAGATGTTCCAACCAGCAGCTCAGCTGACCAGATGAAAGTAGAAGCTGATGGAGAGGACTGTGGAGGAGCAGAAACCAGCAGGTGCCCAGATTTAAATCTTCATGAAGATGCTTCCAGCTCTTCAGAAACTGAAGTCAGTGAGGATGATGAAGAGGACGAGGATGGGAACAATCCTGACTCTCAGCTGGAACACTTGTCAGACACTGGGTCAACAACTGAAGACAGTGACAAAGACTGCAAGGAGAGCAGAGCTCCTGATTCAGCTGTAAACTCTGTCAACAAATGTTTCAGCTGCTCTGAGTGTGGTAAACAATTTCTGCACAAACGGTCTCTTCAGAGACACATGACATGTCATTCAACAGGAAGACGTTCAAGCTGTTTGGGTCAGAAGAAAAGTGTCAGAAAGAAGAAAAGTGTAGATACACACAGGAACGTCCAGACAGGACCAAAATCATTTAGTTGTGATCAATGTGGTAAAAGATTTACCAGAAAAGAAAGTTTAAAACCACACATGAGAATCCACACTGGAGAGAAACCATTTGAATGTGAGGTTTGTGAAAAAAGATTTAGCCTTAAAACAAATTTAAACAAACACATGAGAGTTCACACAGGAGAGAGACTGTTTGTATGTGAGATTTGTGGACAAAGATTTGGCTATAAATACAGTTTAAAAGGACACATGAATCTCCATAAAGCACAGAAGCCATTTAAATGTGAGATTTGCGGACATCGAACTAACCAGAAGCAAAGTTTAAACGAACACATCAGGATTCACACAGGATATAAACCACATAAATGTGAGGAGTGTGGACAGAGGTATACCTTCAGGAGTAATTTAACAACACACACGAGAGTCCATACTGGACAGAAACCTTATGAATGTCAGAATTGTGGACATAGATTTAGCCATAAGTCAAGTTTAAACTCACACATGAGTGTCCACACTGGACAGAAACCTTATGAATGTCAAAATTGTGGACAGAGATTTAGCCAGAAGTCAGGTTTAAAGTCACACATGAGAGTCCACACAGGACAGAAACCTTATGAATGTCAGAATTGTGGACAGAAATTTCGCCATAAGTCAAGTTTAAACTCGCATATGAAAATCCACACACAAGCAAAACTATTTGTATGTGAGATTTGTGGCCAAAGATTTAGCCTTAAACACCTTTTAAACGGACACATGAATCTCCACAAAGGACAGGAATCTTATGAATGTCAGAATTGTAAACGGAGATTTAGCCATAAGTCATATTTAAAAAGACACATCACTATTCTCAAAGGCTGTAAACCATATAAATGTCAGGATTGTGGAAAGAGATATATCAACAACACTTGTTTAAACTCACATATGAGAATCCACACAAAGGAAAAACCATATAAATGTGAGTTTTGTGAAGAAAGATTTACGCAAACGACAGATTTAAACTTTCACATGAGCGTCCATACTGGACAGAAACTACTTAAATGTGAGCTTTGTGGACAAAGGTTCAGCCATGAGCTAACTTTAAACTTACACATGACTGTCCACACAGGACAGATACCATTTGATTTTGAGGATTGTTGACAAAGATCTGGCCATTTAGATTTATTTAAACACACACAAAAGTCCACAGGAACCTAATTGGGCACTCCTTATCTTCTTCTTCAGAAGTAAAACTTTAAGACTTCAGTCTACAGGGTTTCCTGTACATGTAAATTTTCGTGGCGCACCGCCACAGTAACATTCAGGCCACCACACCTTCAGAATAAAGGTTTATATAGAATTGAAATAAATTTAAATGTCATGAAACGTTAAAATTTACTTTATTTTGAAAAGCCAACACTGCCATCTCCTGCCTGTCAAGCTGCTACGGTGCAGCATCGCTCTGAAGCTAGAGATGAGTCGACAGTCAAAGTATAGAGAGTGAAAAGGTGAAAGAAGGAAGGAACCAGTAAATTATTTTGTTTTAATAATTACATGCAGGTTGACAAAACTGACTAAAATGATTTTATGGGTTGTTTTTTTTTATCACAGTGTAGTTTATGTTGGGAAGGCTGCATGATGCCAGGATATTTATGTTATTTTTTATGAGTCTATATCACTAAAACACAAACACATGAGAGTTCACACAGGAGAGAGACTGTTTGTATGTGAGATTTGTGGACAAAGATTTGGCTATAAATACAGTTTAGAAGGACACATGAATCTCCATAAAGCACAGAAGCCATTTAAATGTGAGAATTGCGGACATCGAACTAACAAGAAGCAAAGTTAGATGTCCCTCACTGCCATTAAACCAAACAACTCTAAACTGAAAGGTCAAAATTTATTTTCCAGTATTTGACAGTGTAACATGAAGATGATCTCTCCTGACCATGACCTCTGACCCTGAGTTCACCCATCATAACCATCCTGAACTGGTTTCTTTAGTTACTTTTGACCTGAATAACGACTGATTATTTCTATACATTTATTATCCTGGACACTTGATCACTTACAGATTCATAAATGCTTACACATTTATTTTAAGCGTTTGATAAATGAATTTGACATGTTTAAAACATGAATAATGTTCATTACTGTTTTCAATTATTATGAAATCATGTGAAATGTTACATGATTGAACATATTTTCACTGCTTTGTTTTCAGAAAGAACTCCGTTTAAGAGTCGCCACAACTCTGTAGAGTTCTGGAGGCAGAAATTAATTCTTGAACATCAGACAAAGTCAGAACAGTCTGGAAATTCCAGGACTGTCCTTGGAGCTGAGAGTCTCACAAAAGCAGAACTTTTGTGAGACGTGTTCAGTGTTCCTCTGTTTTTCCATCTCCTGGTGTGTTTTTTCGTCTTCATTACTCCTGAGAAAAGATCAAGTTCTGCTCAGGAACAATTTTTGTCAAAGCCAACTAAAAAGCGATACAGTAATTATGGAAGATAAAATGGTTTTTTTTTTTCCCTTCTTTTTTTCACTGTAAGGTTTCGCAGCTTCATAAGCTTCGGACTGCTTATCACCTGCTGACTATTCTCATCAGCTGTTTTTCTGTCGGCCCTGTTAACGTCTCACCTCGGCCACCTTCTGGCACGATCCTACCAGGACCCCCTGAACCGTAACCTGTTTCCTGTGTAGACTTGTAGAGACTCGATCAGCCTCCAAAGTCCTGAAAAGACAGAGCAATCGTCGGCTGTAGTTCCCCACTTGATCCAGAAAGGAGACGATAATCTGGTGAGAACATCAACGCAATACTGGGTCTGGTTTTTACAGTTCAAGCTAATTCGACTTGATGAAATATAATTTCCTTGCTTGCTGTGTTAAGAAATTACAAAATCTGATTAAATTAAATAATATCTCTCATCCAAATTGTAAAGTAAAACTATCAAATGGTTCAACTTCATCTAAATTGTTGCATGTATAAAAGATAAATAAATTCTGTTCTTAAGAATTATTTTGTTTTAGATAAGAGAAATATGCCTCGATGAATCATTGCTTAATCAAGTCCAAGTATTAATTCAACAACTATTTCCTCAACTTGTTTATTATTCAACTTCTTATTCTTTGTTATTGTTCATGTTTTGTTTTTGATATTTGTAATTAAACTTCAAAGACAGTTCGGTCTTTTCATTTGGGTGAATATTTACTTGTTCTGGTGCAGAATTCCCTGTAAATAACAAACTCTACTTCAGTGACTGAGTTCTGACTATTAGAGGGTGAATAAATTAATTAACCTGTTATTGGTCAGTAAACTGACCTGGTGCTCTGGTTTAACGAGTGCAAAATTAAGTGTAGTAAAGTGAGGAGGAAGTATCGCCCTTCTTCACATCTACATTTGTAATCTGATATCATTTTTCCACAGAAACCTGAGTCTGAATATTGTTACAAATTTAAGTTTAATAATTTAAACTTGTTGGTGATGATGCTGTTTGTTGGCGATAAAGAATTCAACTAAATATTTTAAAGTTTGCTCTTCAGTATTCAAGTCTTGTTTCTAAAACACACCATGTTTTTATGGTGTCAGATAAAGTTTAGGCACACTGCCTCGTTCTTGTCAAAATTTGAGCCTGGAATAAAATAATTTAAACTGTAGCTGAGTGTAAATTGTTCAAGTTATTAAACCATAAAACCTAAAGGAATATGTTTATACTGACACCTTGGGTATGAACATCTGTTCAGAGAAGGAACTGATTTTTTTTTTTTTTTTTGGACCAAGTTGTAGTTTCCCTGATGTTTTCCACATCAATCAATGATATGAACCGTATTTATATAGCTCATTTCTATCTTATCGAGATACTCGAAGCACTTTACACTACAATCTGTGACCTCATTTACCCATTCATACAGCACTACTAGATCTCTACAAAGCTAATTGAACAAATCATTCTGAAGAGACTAATCAGTACTAATCAATAAATGTTCTAATAACTGGACAAACTGGTTTTTTTTTTACTTTTCAGCTTCAAATTATTTAGATTCTTTATTGTCATTCGCACCACATGTGGTACATCTGGTGGAGCGAAATTGTGTACACAGTCCCAGTTATATCCAACAATAAAATGTAAAAGAAAAACAGTAATAAGATCTAAGATATGAACTAAAAAAAATCAACTAAAAATAACAAAGTCCATGCTCAATAATCCAGGTATACAATCCAACATTTTTCAGTGAGGTCATCTGGACAGTTTCTTTGTTTGTTTTCAACCAGTTTGACAAGACTGTCAACAAGGAAGAGGGCCGGCAATGGAGGAGGGGGCGTACCAAAGAGATCATCTTATCACAAGCAGAACTGGTTTGTTCCACTTTGGAGTAAGCTGTTGGGAGAAGAATCAGTTTTGTTGTGTGTTTCCTCGACTGATGAAGCCTTCTGGACCGAAGGCGAAATGTTTCAGCACACAATAAAAAAAGAAATTGTCCAGATGATCTGACTGAAAACTGTTGGATCAACTAAAAATACGCTAAGCACTAACAGCATAAAAACAATGAACACGATACGCTGAACGGCAGCACGAACATGAGTCTGTGAGTAGACGAGTACGAATGAACACAGCAACATGAAACAGATCAGCAGCAACATGATTAGAGATTAATGAGTCTAACTGCCTCAGGGTAGAAGCTGTTCCTCAGTCTAGTGGTTCTAAACTTAATGCTTCCTGAGGGGAGTTGGGGAAAAAGTGTGTGTGCTGGGTGAGCGGGGTCCTTCATGATGTAGGTGGCCCTCTTCCTGCATCTGGAGGTGTAAATGTCTGTGATGGTGGGGAGACTGACTCCAACAGACTTCTGTGCAGCCTTCACCACTCTCTGCAAAGCTTTTCTTTCTGCAGCTGTGCAGTCTCCATACCACACGTTGACGCTGGAGCACAGGATGCTCTCCACTGCACACCTGTAGAAGGAGGTGAGGACTGAGCTTCCCAGACCAGCTCGTCTCAGCCGCCTGAGGAAGTAGAGTCTCTGATGAGCTTTCTTGATCAGGCTGGTGGTGTTGTTGCTCCAGCTGAGGTTGACATTCAGGTGCACACCCAAATACTTTTAGCTGGAGACTACTTCCACTGCAGATCCTCCTATGTTCAGAGGGGATGTGGGTTGTTCCTTCTGAAGTCCACAACCATCTCCTTTGTCTTCTTAAGTGACGTGTAGTCAGGTGAGACTATGCCTCTCCTATCATCATGACATGTAAAATGCAAACATGATGAGAAAATACATTTAATCACTTGACTGTTCTATAAAAGTGTTTTATAAAAGTAAAAGTGTGTTGTGGTCCCTGTACATGTTGACACAGCTGTAGAATCTGGGAGCTTCTTGTGCGCAGGGAGGGGATGTACCCGAGCCCCCACCCACCTCTGGGACTAATGGGCTTGGCGTTTGCAGGATGTTCAAAATCTGCAGGAAGTCCCGAGTCTGCAGAAGGTTCCACGTTCCTGAGTTCCACATCTGTTCCTGAAAGTTCCACGTTCCTGAGTTCCGACATTGAGTCCTCTGCAGAGGTCCTTAAGTCCGCTGCAGTAGCTGAAGTGCTGACACCCTCTGCAGCAGCGTCTCCTCCATCACCTGCAGAGACCACGGTCCTCCCACTTCTCACTCCCGGTGCAGGGGAACTCATGGGTTCTTAGGGCGTCCGTCTCCTTCGGCCAGCCACCTAAACTTTGGCCCTGTGTTGACGGCTGCCCACCTGACCCATTGTGGTCATCACTCTTAGTTTAAAATTCAGGTCTCTCTGGTAAATGAGTCCCAGAGGCTTAGTGGGATTAATTTGTATAAATAACGGTTGAATTAATGTGACAAATGCAAAATGTATTCTTTTTAGAGCGTAAAAGTATGTTATTCAAAGTGTTTAGTATCATTTTGCTGTTTATATGTAATACCATAATAAATGTATGTTTATACTGTTTAAAAATGGCCTCTGTTTTACACAATATGGTGGGTTGCCAGTTGGGCTTGTTTGGGCTTGTTTTCATGGAGCTGGTTGATTGTTTCTATCGCGAGATCTGGCAACACTGACCCTGATGTCTGACCAGCCTTGGGATGATCTCCTGGCCGTCTGGACATTTCTGTGTTTCCCGTGTGTTTAGTTTAGATCCCAGGCTTTGATCCTGTCGGTTTTGTTTTGATTCTCGTGTGTTCCTCATGCCCTCCGCAGACACAGTGACGTCACGTTCTAAAGCTCTATTTGTTCAAAGCAGTCAAATTTGTTCATAACTTTATTAGTAAGCAAGAGAGTTACCGGATCCGATCAAACAGTTACCGGAACGCACCCTGTCAAAATAAAAGAGAGTTCCTGGATCCTGTTCCAGCAGGATCCGGATCAAATGAAGCCCTGCTTTAATTACGAAAAGTCTACATTTGTTTAATATTACAATAAATACATTTCTTTGAGCTACTCTCTTCTTCAGAGGTTGCCATAGCGAGTTATGAAAGATTTGGCTATTGTTTTACTCCGAATGCCTTTCCTGACACAACCTGGGTTTGAACCTGCAAACTCAGGATTACAAGACCAGTATACTGACTGCTATAAAACAGAAGAAGCCATGAAATGTATTCAAATTCTTTGTGTATTTTTTGTCCAATATAGTAAAACAATTCCGCATCATTTTGATTAATCAGGTCACAGGAGAGGAATGCTACTGAAAAAAAAAAATATATATATATATATATATATATATATATATATATATATAACTTATATAAGAAGAAAAGATGCACTTTTGTTCAGAGTTTCACATGACGTGTAGGCTGATTGTTTTGTTTTTCTTGTGTCACTCGTTCGGTAATTTGTTGACGGTCCCTAACAGAACCACTGTGTTCAGGAGGAGGGAGCGCGCGGAGGAGATCTGACCGTGATCTCGCTGCCAGCAGCGGGTGAAACGGGACGAAGACACCGCTGAATCCACGGAGTGAATGTGTTGAAGATCCAACGTAGAACTAAGTTCACCGAGGAGTAAAACCGTGGAGACAGCGGGTCCA
>NC_056504.1:47651390-47662586 GCF_014905685.2 Nematolebias whitei
TAGTTGATGGATTTAACTTCTTAACAAGAACTTGTAAATGTGTTGTCCGTGTTTGTAGCTTAGCATGCTAACAGAAGCTAGCGCTAAGGTGGAAGATGTAGAAACTAAAATATTCAAGAATCGGGGGCTCTTTTTATCTCAGCAATTCTCAGTTTGGAGATGTATTATTCAAACTATTGTCATCAAGAATAAAACAACAGTTTTACACACTTGGCTGAGAAGATATTTTAGGTTGTGTTTAAATTCAGGGCCTGTATGCTTCGAAGGCCGCATGTTATCATCGGTGTCCGTTCTGCATACATGTCTCTTTAGAATGATTTGTTCAATTAGCTTTGTAGAGTTCTAGTAGAGAGCTGTATGAATGGGTAAATGAGGACACAGATTGTAGTGTAAAGCGCTTTGAATATCTTGAAATAAGATATATATATACAAGTACAGTCCATTTACATGTCAGAGCTGCATACATTTAGTTAACACACGCGCATGCGCAATCAGCAAGAGGCCCGCGACGTTTAGAGGAGCCGTCTGTTTATCATACACTACAACATGTTGCACATAAGAAAAAAGCAAGTCATTAAATTGTTTTGGTGCATTATTGTGTATTTAGACAAGTTTCAGTGTGCAATACATTTTCTGGACCGTTAGTAAATTGTTTTGGTCTACACATGGTATTATTGTGTATTTACATTAGGGGTGCACGATATTATCGGCATGGTATCGGCCGATATTAGCGATAAAGTTAAATGGCAGTTAAAATGAGTAAGTGAAAAATTATCAAAGTCCACAGAAAAATTCCTTTGTTCATCTGTATTATATTTACAATTGTTAGTTTTGTACTAGCAGTTTAGAGCGGGGTGCGGTGAAGGAGAGACGTATCGAGCTGTCTGTACCTGCAGTTTAGAGCTGGCTGGAGAAACGCAGCAGAGCCGCGCGTTGTTTGTGTTTAGCATTTTAGCTAGCTAGTATTGTGCACAACTAATTAGCGTTACGCCAGTACCGACAGGTGGATGGGAGGGTACGCAGTTCGGTTCGGTCGTTCGGCACGCTCGGTTCTGTTAAAAGAGAGGGGCGCCCTGACGTATTACGTCATGAAATTAGCTTATCATGATTTCATTTATTTTCCTGGGCAAGCTTTTTTTACCGGTATTATCGTGAACGATATAATATGGCCCAGCCCTAGACCAGGCCGACTCCTTGCGTTCTTCAGTATTGATTCTAGATCAATTTCCTTCTCTGGAATGTCCATGTTGACTCCGAGCTCGCGTAATCCAATTGCAGCAGCTTGAGTGTCATTATACACTAGGGCTTTAACAGACTACTCGAGTAATCTACACATCGATTCCTAGGACACCTATCGAGCTTTTTTTATTTCACGTCGAGTATTCGTGGTGACGGCATTGCGCTGCCATCGCGTCATGTGATCTGCACCGGGCGCGGGTTACAAAATGGATTCCTCCAAGCAGACGGATGGAGCAGAGCAGGCCCAATCTTGACAAACGCGTAGAAATGCATCAATAGTCTGGAAATATTTCACTAAAGATGAATCTTCTGGTTCAACTACCGTAAGGAAACAGAAAATGAAACAACTTCCTGACTGTTTGGAGCACGTTGCGAACCGGTGTTACACCATATTTTGTGGCCACTGTATATTGTGACCGTAGGGGGTGGTGTTGCATGCACAGAAGATTATCTGCAGGTCACAGAATATGGTGCAACACCGGGTCCAATCGACCGAACCAGAACCCGCTTCCTCTGACCTTGTTTCACAAACAAAAAGCAAAAAATATTAATCTCTAAACCTATAAAAAAACCTATAAACATATTGATCTCTAAAACTAAACATAATGCGCTCCACAGCTGGCGGTGGTGCAAGGCGGTCAACCCCCCACTGTTTTTAGTTTCGTTTTTGAAGTGCCGCACGTTTCTTCACTTTTGCAGCTTAATAATAATTGATAGTTTAGTTTTTCCTGTAACTTATTTGCTTTATGATAAATGGTAGGAGCATAATGTACACTCCCAATGTTTTTTTTTGTTGTAAATAATGACCTTTTTTGCAGTTTTATTTATTTTTGTATCGTTAGATCCTATGATGTCATCAAGTACTCGAGTTCTACTCGAGTTTTATTATGTTAATGGCAAGTTTTAACATGATGTCGTCGTTCAATTCTTATTATACACCTTAACTTTCCCATTCTCACAAAAAAAACAAAAACCTTTCAGTCTAGCTGGAAATAAAATCCGTGACTTGATTTTTCGTTCATTAAGTACTTTGCGCACATCTTTGTATTTTGCACGTTCCTTAAACACTGAGTTTGTAAAGTCCTCGTCAAAATAAATCCTTCCATCATTTACTTGTACAGTCTTTGCTCTCCACGCAGCTTGCAGCACTTTTTGTGTCATGGCATATGATTGAAATTGAACCGGAACAGTTCTGGGCCGGTCCTTTGGTCCAGGCCTCGGCTCTATCCGATGTGCCCATTCCACATGGAGTTTGTCCGTCACTTCCAGTTTTTCAGGGATAAGTTTGTTGATAAAGTCAATCATGTTGTTTTCTTCAGTTTTATGGCACTGAGTAGATTCTCATATTGTTTCACCTGGCTTGATTTTCCAGTTCCTCACATCTTAGTTCTAGTTGGTTTTGCATTTGAAGGGCATGTAAAAGCACTTTAGAGGTTTTCATCGTATAATCTTCACTCTCAGCAATTCTCTGTTCAGCTTCATCCATTATTTTTTAATACTCATGAAATCTGTACATAGTAGGGCTGTTGTAAACAAATATATTTTAGTAATCGGGAAATCTATAGATTATTCTGATGATTAATCGGGTAATCGAAAACAAAATGTGTCAGGTTCTGCAGTAACTACCGTACTCATTTTATGAGCGATACAAATACACAAAAAAACATTAAATAAACAACCCATTTAATTCCTCTTTTTAAAATATTTTATTGCTTAGGTTGAATTTGAATTGACTTTTACAAGATGGCCTCGCTCAGAGCAGTTGCAGCTTCACAGGCTCCCGGTACCATCCCAGTTTTTAGAAGTTTTGATATTGACTCTGTGCCTGACTCTGCGCGATTTATGCGTGTGAACTATAGCCGAACCGAACTGATGAGAATAGGAGCGGATTTGCCACGAAATATAGCAGAAATCAGCAACAAACTCAAAGCTACGCTCGGCAGAATGCAGATCTTAAAGTCATCTACCTGGAAGCTGCAGCAGAGGCGTTCCAGCGGGCAGAAGAGGAAGCGCTGCTCCCGGCTTAAGAGGAGAGGATGCCGGGCGGGGGTTATGGTGAGGCTACGAGCTAACGCTAAAGCCGGTAAACTCCCCATGCCGTCTCTCTTTCTGTCGAATGTCCGCTCGTTGGACAACAAGGTGGATTTACTTCGTCTGAGAGCGGGCGCCTCAGAAGAGATGAAGAAGTGTGCGGTGCTTTGCCTCACGGAAACGTGGATTACAAGTGAAACGCCGGACTCAGTCTTCCAGCTGGATGACAGACTTTTATTTCGAGCGGACCGCTGCAGCGAGCTAACGGGGAAATCACGGGGGGGCGGAGTGTGCATTTACGTGAGTAAAAGTTGGTCCACGAACTGTACTGTTGTAAATAGCTCATGCTCGAAGGCTTTGGAGCAAATAACAGTGAAATGTCGGCCACATTATCTACCCCGCGAGTTCACAGTGACTTTTATCACAGTTGTTTACATTCCTCCGGACGCTAATGCTAATGAATCACTACAGGAGCTTCATGATATCATCAGCTCGCTGCAGAACAAACACCCCGAGGCTCTTTACGTGGTAGCTGGAGACTTTAACCACGTGAATCTAAAGGACTGTCTCCCAAGCTTTAATCAGCATGTGACGATTCCGACACGTGGAGACCGCACGCTGGACCGTGTTTACACGAACGTAAAAGATGCATACAAAGCCGAACCCCGCCCCCACCTAGGACTGTCAGACCACATCTCAATCTTCCTGGCTCCTGCTTACATGCCCCCGCTGAGACGCTCCAGACCGGTTCAAAAGAAAGTTAAATGTTGGATCCAGGACAGTGGCCCCATACTGAGAGATTGTTTTGACCGAACAGACTGGCAGGTTTTCAGAGAAGCTGCTGAAAATGGAGGTTCGCTTGATCTTGACCAATACACATCCTCAGTACTGGGTTACATTAGTACATGTACTGACACAGTCTCCACTATCAGAAATGTTAAAAGCTACCCAAACAGAAAACCTTGGCTGAATGCAGAGGTGCGTACCCTGCTGGAAGCCAGGAACACTGCCTTCAGGTCTGGAAACTCAGAGGAGCTGAGTAGGACAAGAAAAGAGCTGGTTGCTGGTATTAAGAGGGCCAAGGCCGCATATGCAAAGAGGATCGAGGGTCAATTCATCTCACAAGACCCTCGGAGCATGTGGAGGGGCATTAAGTGCATAACAGATTATAAAGGAAGGAGTGAACAATGTCCCAAAGACCCATCTCTGCCTGATGCCCTCAACAAGTTCTATGCACGCTTTGAAGACCCGAACAGACCACCCAGCACCAGACTCACCTCGCCACCGGATGAAGAGCATCTCAGCGTGACCTCAGCAGAAGTAAGGAGTACCTTCAGGAGGATTAATCCGCACAACGCAACTGGCCCAGACAACATCCCCGGAAAAGTGTTGAAGGAATGTGCTGATCAGCTCTGTGAGGTGCTGGCAGACATCTTTAACACCTCACTTACCCTGGAGACAGTTCCCACCTGCCTGAAGACTGCCACCATCATCCCAGTCCCAAAAAGCTCTACAGTGACTGGTCTGAATGACTGTCGGCCAGTGGCCCTCACCCCGATAGTCGCTAAATGCTTCGAAAAACTGGTCATGACTCACATCAAAACAACCATCAACATCAACGAGGACCCTCATCAGTACGCATACCGTGAGAACCGATCAACAGAGGATGCAATCTCCTCTGTGGTCCACACTGCGCTCAACCACCTGGAGCAGAAAAACTCTTACGTCCGTATGCTCTTTGTGGACTTCACATCCGCCTTCAACACCATGATCCCCCAAACCCTGATGGACAAACTATCCACACTAGGACTAAGCCCCTCCATCTGCAACTGGGTACTAGACTTTTTAACAAACAGACCACAGTTAGTGAGGATCCACAACCTCTCCTCCTCCACCATAACCCTCAGCACTGGCTCTCCTCAGGGATGTGTGTTGAGCCCCCTTCTGTTTACTCTGCTCACATATGATTGTGCAGCTACCCATCCAGGCTGTCACATTGTAAAGTTTGCAGATGATACAGCGGTGGTGGGATGCATCACAAACAATGATGAGTCCAGCTACAGGCAAGAGGTGGAACACCTGGAGAGCTGGTGCAAAGAGAATAACCTTCACATCAATGTGAAGAAGACAAAGGAGATGATTGTGGACTTCAGAAGGAACAAAAACATCTACACCCCCCTGAACATAAGAGGATCTGCGGTGGAAGTGGTCTCCAGCTACAAGTACTTGGGTGTACACATGAATGACAACCTCAGCTGGAGCAACAACACCACCAGCCTGATCAAGAAAGCTCATCAGAGACTCTACTTCCTCAGACGGCTGAGACGAGCTGGTCTGGGAAGCTCAGTCCTCACCTCCTTCTACAGGTGTGCAGTGGAGAGCATCCTGTGCTCCAGCATCAACGTGTGGCATGGAGGCTGCACAGCTGCAGAAAGAAAAGCTTTGCAGAGAGTGGTGAAGGCTGCACAGAAATCTGTTGGAGTCAGTCTCCCCACCATCACAGACATCTACACCTCCAGATGCAGGAAGAGGGCCACCTGCATCATGAAGGACCCCACCCACCCAGCACACACACTTTTTGCCCCACTCCCCTCAGGAAGGAGGTTAAGGAGCATTAAGTGTAGAACCACTAGACTGAGGAACAGCTTCTACCCTGAGGCTGTTAGACTCATGAATCTCTAACTAGAATAATCACTGTGAAAAACCATATCATGTTGCTGCTGATCTGTTTCATGTTGCTGCTGATCTGTTTCAATGTTGATGTGTTCATGCGTGCACATCTGCTCACAGACTCATGTTCATGTTTGTGGTGATGTTCAATGTTTTATGTTATGAGTGCTTAGTGTATATTTAGTTGATGTTTTTCTTAGTTCATATCTTAGATGTTATTACTGTTTTTCTTATACATTTTATTGTTGGATGTAACTGGGACCCTGTGTACATAATTTCGCTCCACCACATGTACCACATGAGGTGCGAATGACAATAAAGAAACTCTGACTCTCTGACTCTCTGATTATTTTTAAACATCACATAAAAATCTACATGCTGTAAAATAATTTTTATGGATTGGAAAACTGAATGGAATTTACAAAGTAGGATCTGGAAGGAAGGACATCATTTGGATTGAAGGTGGAGATGATCTTCTGGATCCTTCATCTTCCACCACGGACAGTGACCGCATGTCTGTGATGATCATATTTAAAATGCTGTTTGTGAACTCAGCTGCTGCACAACCGACATCCTGGAGCCGTTTGTACGAAGCTGTCCAACGTATGACTGCATTTACTGAAAAGAAGAAGAAGAAGAAAATTAGTATTTGTTTGTTCATTGTTATTCCTTAATACATTTTCAAGTGTACTTCACTGGATATTATAAAATTATTTAATATTGTTAAGTAATCTACACTTTCTGATGACCTGCTGCAATCAAAGTAACATTAATTTCAGTTGTATTTGATTTATGCATTTTATGATTTTATTTATGTGTGAGGTTTGAGGATGATTTAATTAAAACCCTCTGTCACTGAATTATTTTTAACCATCACATAAAAATCTAAATGCTATAAATTTTTTATGGATTGGAAAACTGAATGGAAACTGGAAACTGACAGTGATCCATGCCTTCATAACATCTAGGCTTGATTACTGCAATTCACTTCTGTTTGGAATCAGTCAGTCCTCCATTGCTCGTCTACAACTGGTCCAAAATGCTGCAGCCCGATTTTTAACTGGTACAGGCTATAGAGAGCACATCACGCCAGTTTTGGCCTCCCTGCACTGGCTACCCATTCACCTTCGGATCCAATTCAAAATTCTCATGTATGTTTTTAAATCACTGAACAGTTCCGTCCCATCCTATCTCACTGATCTTCTGCAGCCATATGTCCCACCGCGCTCTCTGAGGTCAGCAGACCAGATGCTTCTCTCAGTCCCAGAAACCCGTCGTAAGCTCAAAGGTGACAGGGCTTTCTCTGTCGCAGGTCCACGACTGTGGAATGAGTTGCCACTGAGTGTCCGGCAGGCTCCCACACTCTCAGTCTTTAAGTCTCGCTTGAAGACCCACTTCTATTCTCTTGCCTTTAACACGGTGTGATTTGTTTTGGTCCGGTCTGTTCTCTACTCTGTTGGCCATTTTAGTTAGCTTCTGCTGCTATTTGTATCTGTATTTCTATTTTATGTTTTCCTGTCTGCTGTGCATGTTTGTTTCTTTTGTACAGCACTTTGGTTGGCCTTGTTGCTGTTTTAAGTGCTCTATAAATAAATTGGTATGGTATGGTATGAATGGAATCTTTATGTTAGAAACTGAGTAAGATAGATAATTTAACGTTTGAGTTTGTACGTTGAGTTCTGCAGACTGTTTTATTATTTAGTCTTGATTGCTGAGCTATAAACAAATATGACAGTAGTAATTAATGCAGATTAATCCCAGTTTAAGTCATAAACAGCAGTAGCAAGAAGAAGAAAAAATACTAACTCGTTTAAATACATTTACACTTTAAATATTCACCCTAAATATCTGATTTAAGTCAGGATGGAAGTACGGCAATAAATAAATGTGTCAGTCTGTTGCTGCTTTTATCGTTAACAAACTTGCATCAAGTCCTGCAGAGTTTTTTTCTCACAACGTATAGACGCTGCCAGGAAGCCACTATGATTAGTCAGTAGATTTAACGTTAGCAAAAAGATGCCTCATTTTATATCTGTAACATGACAGATTATCACATTTAGGTGAACGTATTTTGCAAAGAGAGAACACGATACCTGTTGCAGCTGCGGACGAGTTTGATGCTACAGCGGGTGTTTTCTCTTCAGACGATGCAACATCGACAACGCGCTTTTGTGGTTACTCCAGCTCTGCTTTGCAGTGGAAGCATTTCACTGTTGTCTTTTCTGTTTAGCTTAACATGTTCCCAAACTTTTGACAGTTTTTGTTGTTTTCTGGGCTCTTCTTCTAGGCAGTCTCCATTCCCTCCATTGCTACAAACTTGGCACATACGCGTTAGCAGAAGTGCTAGCGGAAGGGCTAACATTGTGTAACAGAACAACCTTCCGGCTAGACCACCGTGCTCTGAATAGTTTAACGAGGCTTCGAGGCAGATAAATTTGCCTCGAGGATTTTTTTGTAATCGAGGTCCTCGAATGATTCGAGGAATTGTTTCAGCCCTACAGCTGACGCGTCGTGTTTGTTAAGCATCACCGATGACAACCTGGAAATGTGAGCCGTTGTGCCAAAAATCGATGGACTGCCAAATGGCGGCCGCAGGAGTGTGCACGGGAGGACTTTAACAAGAATTTAACAAGATTAACACTTAAAAACAATTATTTGTTTGCTCGAAATTATAGTAAATGTGTATCTCAGTCTAACGTTTGAAATGCACTTCAATGGTCAAATCAGTTGAATTTCAAAAATAGTTTTGCTGCCTCTGTGCTCCCGGGAGTGTGCAGAGGGAGGAAAAAAGGAGGAGCGCTGCAGCTGCGTTCGAAATTTAACAAGATAAACACCTAAAACAATTATTTGTTTGCTCGAAATTATAGCAATGGTGTGTCTCAGTCTAACGTTTGCTTAATAAATGCACTTTAATGGTCAAATTAGCTGCATTTCGCCAGGGCTGTGCAGCTGGTTCGATGGTTCCAAGCAGCGAGCAGAAGGAAGGTGGCGGGGCTATGGCAAGCCAATTGTGTCATTAGAATCTGGTGAAGATTCTCAGTCATCCAGGACATGGTAAATTCAAAAAAGTTCAAGACAAAAACAGTATATAGTAAAATAAAGTCCAGTCGTTTTTGTATTGAACTTTTTTGAATTTGTCATTACAGCTACATTTACATATTACATGATTCAACGGCGTGCCATACTGCTGCTACTACTTTGCTACCATCTAGTGGCTGAAAGTGGTACTGCTCAAAATCAATCATATTCAGTCAGAATGAATGGAAACTGTTATGTCTCAGCCAAAAATTGGTTTATAAATATGGGGGAAAAAATCCTTAAATATGTTGCTTAGGCCTATAAGTTGCAGGGCATGCAAATTATGCAAAAAAACTGCGACTTGTAGGGCAAAAAATACGGTGATATTAACAAAGTTGAGATTTTTATGTTTGACAGGAATTTCAAAATTTTTTGAAGGCTAAATTAAATAAAAGGTGAACATTAATTTATTTGTACAATTTGTAGTTTTTTTTTTTTAGGCTGTTCTATTGTTTATATCGATATCAAATTATATCGTTATGACCGAAATTAGGAAATGTATCGTGATAAAACTTTCGGCCATATCGTCCAGCCCTAAGTTCTACATATATACCCAGGTTTATTAGAGGTATTGGGTATTTTAAAAAATTGTGTAATTTATTATGTTGGCACAGATTTGTTTTGATTTATAAAATATTTTCTGTTGGCAAATTCATACACAATTTGCTAAGACAGATACAAAACCTTAAAGGTCATGTTTCAAATGATGTATGAGCTATTATGTCATAATACTGATGCAATGTAACGCCACATTCTTATATTTTTTGTCTTCACTAATTTTAAGTACTGGCAAAACATTGGACTCATTCACTGATTTTATTATTATTTTTTTATTTCTTTAATCTGATTATATATGATTTGCAGACTTTGATAAATAAAGTAAGATTTAAAGTTAAGCAAAACTGTTCAAAACGTTTCAAATACCCATATCAGATAATTTAATTTAAACTTTTTTTGTTTGTTTTTTAATGATAAACAGACATTTGTTTGTCTCTTACCAAATAAAATGTACCTTTGACTTGGAACAGTTCTGATCCACAGAACATTAATCAACAACACAAGTGATGTATGAGTGAATATAAAGTTAAATTCAGTCCATATTGTCTGTGTTTCAGTGTTTCCTGCAGATGTTCAGCAGACTCTGCTGATCAGAGGAGATGCTCCTGAGGAATGGAGGCCTGATGTGGACAGGCAGGACCCAGAACACCTCCACATAAAAGAGGAAGAGGAGGAACTCTGGACCCAATTGGCGGGAGAGAAGTTCATTGTGAAGGAGGAGACTGATGCCAGCAGGTTTTCATTCACTGCAGTTCCAGTGAAGACTAAGGATGACAAAGAGAAGCCTCTGTTCTCACATCTTCATCAGCAGAATACAGAGCCCCTTCACATAAAGGAGGAAGAGGAGGAACTCTGGACCAGATTAGAGGGAGAGCAGCTCAATGTGAAGGAGGAGACTGATGCCAGCAGGTTTTCATTCACCACAGTTCCTCTAAAGAGTGAGGATGATGAAGAGAAGCCTCTGTTCTCACAGCTTCATCAGCACCAAAGGGAGGACAGAGATGTTCCAACCAGCAGCTCAGCTGACCAGATGAAAGTAGAAGCTGATGGAGAGGGCTGTGGAGGAGCAGAAACCAGCAGGAGCCCAGATTTAAATCTTCATGGAGATGCTTCCAGCTCTTCAGAGACTGAAGTCAGTGAGGATGATGAAGAGGACAAGGATGGGAACAATCCTGACTCTCAGCTGGAACACTTGTCAGATTCTGGGTCAACAACTGAAGACAGTGACAAAGACTGGAAGGAGAGCAG
This sequence comes from Nematolebias whitei, assembly GCF_014905685.2. Lineage (NCBI taxonomy): Eukaryota > Metazoa > Chordata > Actinopteri > Cyprinodontiformes > Rivulidae > Nematolebias > Nematolebias whitei. The sequence continues at coordinate 47,662,215 of NC_056504.1, forward strand.
ATCTCCTGAGTCAGCTGTAAACTCTGTCAACAAATATTTCAGCTGCTCTGAGTGTGGTAAACGGTTTCTACACAACCAGTCTCTTCAGAGACACTTGACATGTCATTCAACAGTAAGACGTTCAAGCCGTTTGGGTCAGAAGAAAAGTGTAGAGACGCACAGGAATGTCCAGATGGGACCAAAATCATTTAGTTGTGATGAATGTGGTAAAAGATTTAACAGTGAAAGAGTTTTAAGAGCACACATGAGAGTCCACACAGGAGAGAAACCTTATAAATGTGAGATATGCGGACATCAAGCTAGCCATAAGACAAATTTAAAGTTGCACATGAGAATCCACACAGGACAACAACCTTATGAATGTCAGAATTG
>NC_056504.1:47662596-47667757 GCF_014905685.2 Nematolebias whitei
GAGAATCCACACAGGACAACAACCTTATGAATGTCAGAATTGTGGACAGAGATTTAGCCAGAAGACAAATTTAAACTCACACACAAGAGTCCATAGAGGACAGAAACCTTATGAATGTGAGATTTGTGGACAAAGATTTATCTATAAATACCTTTTAAACGGACACATGTATCTCCATACAGGACAGAAGCCATTTAAATGTGAGATTTGCGGACATCGAACTAACCAGAAGTCAAATTTAAACTCGCACATGAGAGTCCACACAGGACAAAAACCTTATGAATGTCAGATTTGTGGACAGAGATTTAGCCATAAAACGAGTTTAAACTCGCACATGAGAGTCCACACAGGACAGAAACCTTATGAATGTGAGAATTGTGGACAGAGATTTAGCCAGAAATCAACTTTAATCGCACACACAAGAGTCCACACGGGACAAAAACCTTATGAATGTCAGCATTGTGGACAGAGATATAGCCATAAGTCAAGTTTAAAGTCACACATTAGAATCCACACAGAAGCAAAACCATATGAATGTGAGTTCTGTGGACAAAGATTTAAGCAAACAACAGATTTAAACGTTCACATGAACGTCCATACTGGACAGAAACTACTTAAATGTGAGCTTTGTGGACAAAAGTTCAGCCATGAGATAACTTTAAACTTACACATGACTGTCCACACTGGACAGATACCATTTGAATTTGAGGATTGTTGACAAAGATTTAGCCATTATTTAAACAGACACACAAGAGTTCACAGCAACCTAAGCGCTCCTTATGTCCTCCTTCAGAAGTAAAACTTCAGTCTAAAACTAGAATCTGCTTTTAAACACATGAGAACTAACAAGGAAGGGAAAACAGTTCAATTGAATATTGGGATTTTTCAACTAGAAATTTGCGTAAGTGGGCTCCATGTTTGGTTCTTAATTATATTTGCTTACATGCTATCCTCATGATTTGGTGGCAGAGTCCTGAAATTTACCCCCCCCCCCCCCTCTTGCGTCCCTTATAAGGAGAGGCAAGACACACAGTTGTCCCGCATTTAACCAGTGTTGGCTCAGCCTGCCTGTTCATGTTGTCTGTGTGGAAGGAGGGGTGTAGAAGGATTGTTTTACAGGCTTCCTGCAACAGCAGGAACCAGGTTATCGTGATAAGCCTACTGTGTTTTTTGCCATACCCGTCGCTTTGCCCTATAAGTTGCATCAGTCCAAATATGTCTTAAGTCAGCGTGGAAATCTACAAAATACACTTAATAAACAGAAAAAGGAGAACAACAGACGTAAAAACATTGTCATCCCTTATGTTGCTGGAGTATCAGAGAAATTCAGAAGGATTTTCAACAAACACAATATCCCAGTACATTTCAAACCCAGCAGGACTCTCAGACAGAGGCTGGTCCACCCTAAGGACAAGACACCCATACACAGAGTGGTGTAGTGTATGCGGTCCAGTGCAGCGAGGATTGTCCAGACCTCTGCATTGGGGAAACTAAACAGCCTCTTCACAGATGCATGGCTCAGCACAGGAGAGCCAGCTCCACAGGACAAGACTCAGCTGAGAGGGAGGTGAAGGAAGCAATTTATGTAAAAAAGTGAAAAACCATCTCTTAACTGAGGAGGAGGCCTCAGATTTCCCACTTTCAAAAACCTATAATGCAACTTTTAAGACTGATTCCCAGCTGGTTTTCACACCTGATGGGAACAGAGGGGCCTCATCTGTGAATTAGAGGAACAAAGACCTTAAGAAACCCCTACTGTTAAGGTGTTGAGGTGTGAATTGTCAAATCTACATATGTGTGTGTATCTTATCTCACTCATCCTTATAACCTGAATCTCTCACTCTCTGCTCTTTGAATTGAGAAAGCTCCTCATTTGAGGAGCGAAACGTCTTCTGTTACAAATAAAGTCCAGTTGTTTTTGTATTGAACTTTTTTTTTTAAACTATTATTTAATCTAATAAAATATGTGCCTATTCTAAATAAAAAGGTCTTCTCTTGTCCATGATGTGTCCACCATAGGGCGCATTGACAGGGTACAGTGCCTTGCGAAAGTATTCGGCCCCCTTGATCTTTTCAACCTTTTGCCACATTTCAGGCTTCAAACAAAGATATAAAATTTTAATTTTTTGTGAAGATTCAACAAGTGAGACACAATTGTGAAGTGGAATGAAATTTATTGGAAGTGTCAAACTTTAACAAATAAAAAAACCGAGAAGTGGGACGTGCAATATTATTCCCCCCCTTGAGTTAATACTTTGTAGCGCCGCCTTTTGCTGCCATTCCAGCTGCAAGTCTCTTGGTGTTTGTCTCTATCAGTTTTGAACAGGGAGACACTGAAATTCTTGCCCATTCTTTCTTGCAAAACAGCTCGAGCTCAGTGAGGTTGGATGGAGAGCGTTTGTGAACAGCAGTCTTCAGCTCTTTCCACAGATATTCGATTGGATTCAGGTCTGGACTTTAACTTGGCCATTCCAACACCTGGATACGTTTATTTGTGAACCATTCCATTGTAGATGTGTCTTTATGTTTTGGATCATTGTTTTGTTGGAAGATAAATCTCCGTCCCAGTCTCAGGTCTCTTGCAGACTCAAACAGGTTTTCATCCAGAATGGTCCTGTATTTGGCCCCATCCATCTTCCCATCAGTTCTGACCATCTTCCCTGTCTCTGCTGATGAAAAGTAGGCCCAAACCATGATGCTGCCACCACCATGTTTGACAGTGGGGATGGTGTGTTCAGGGTGATGAGCTGTGTTGCTTTTACGCCAAACATATCGTTTTGCATTGTGGCCAAACAGTTGGATTTTGGTTTCATGTGACCAGAGCACCTTCTTCCACATGTTTGGTGTCTCCCAGGTGACAAACTTTAAACAACACTTTTTATGGATATCTTTGAGAAATGGCTTTCTTCTTGCCACTCTTCCATAAAGGCCAGATTTGTGCAGTGTACGACTGATTGTTGTCCTCTGGACAGACTCTCCCACCTCAGCTGTAGATCTCTGCAGTTCATCCAGAGTGATCATGGGCCTCTTGGCTGCATCTCTGATCAGTCTTCTCCTTGTTCCAGATGAAAGTTTAGAGGGACGTCTGGGTCTTGGTAGATTTGCAGTGGTCTGATACTCCTTCCATTTCAATATGATTGCTTGCACAGTGCTCCTTGGGATGTTTAAAGCTTGGTAAATCTTTTCGTATCCAAATACGGCTTTGAACTTCTCCACAACAGTATCTCGGACCTGCCTAGTGTGTTCTTTGCAGACTCAAACAGGTTTTCTTCCAGAATGGTCCTGTATTTGGCCCCATTCATCTTCCCATCAATTCTGACAATTCATGATGCTCTCTGCGCTTTGAACAGAACCCTGAGACTATCGCAGAGCAGGTGCATTTATACGGAGACTTGATTACACAGGTGGATTCTATCATCATCGTTCATTTGGGACAACATTGGATCATTCTTAGATCCTCACTGAACTTCTGGAGTGAGTTTGCTGCACTGAAAGTAAAGAGGCCCAATAATATTGCACGCCCCACTTTTCAGTTTTTTATTTGTTAAAAAAGTTTGACACATCCAATAAATTTCATTCCACTTCACGATTGTGTCCCACTTGTTGAATCTTCACAAAAAATTAACATTTTATATATTTATGTTTGAAGCCTGAAATGTGGCAAAAGGTTGAAAAGTTCAAGGGGCCAAATACTTTTGCAGGGCACTGTATGTTAAACAGGAATATGTTGATGCAGTGGCCTCATTTAGTCTGAGTTTATAAAACAAACGGGACATCATACAAAATATGTGAAAATGTTTTTTCAAATAATAAAAATTAAAAGAAAAATCATAAAACTATTTAAATAAATTATTAAATATCTTGGCTTCTTGGCTGTTTCTGAAGCTGCAATAGCTTGACACATGACTTTGTTAAACTCCGCCGCTGTGTCTACAGACTGAGAGACTGACGAGCGGTGTGCCGCTCCGTTTTTAAAAAATATGTAGAAAATATGATTTTCATATTTTGAACCCATCTCTCTATCTTCTCTAGAGCAGGTCATGTGCAGCTTGAAACCTTCTGGTTCTCCCTTTGATGTGGTCCCCCCTCGACTACTAAAGGAGGTTTTTCCTACTCTAGGTCCGTCCATTCTTGCCATAGTGAACAGTAGTTTATCCACTGGCGTGGTGCCAAAAACCTTTAAACATGCTGCTGTCCAGCCTCTCCTGAAAACAACAAACCTTGACCCCTCAGTCGTATCCAACTTTTGACCTGTCTCCAGACTCCCATTTGTTTTAAAACTACTGGAGAAAACAGTTGAGTCCCAGTTGAAGTGCTTTCTGGAGGGCCACACCTTCTTAGAGCTATTCCAATCTGGCTTTAAACCTCTCCACAGCACTGAAACTGCCCTGCTGAAGGTCTTTAATGACATTTTCTTATCCACAGATACCGGCGATTCTGTGCTGCTTGTCCTATTGGACCTCACAGCCACCATTGACACCATCGACCATGAGATCCTCATTGCTAGGTTAGAGCAGTGGGTGGGCATCACAGGGTCAGCCCTCAATTGGTTCAGATCTTACCTCACTGACAGATCCTTTTGTGTCTCCATCAAGGATTTTAGTTCTGCAGAGGCAGAGCTTAAATGGGGGGTTCTGCAGGAGTCCATCCTGGGTCCCCTCCTATTCTCTTTATACCTGCTGCCACTTGGTGCTATTTTCCGGAAACACAACATGCCCTTCCACTTCTACGCCGATGACTGTCAAATTTACTTCCCACTAAGACACAATGGCACATGCTCTATTCAACCTCTGCTCGACTGCCTGGCTGACATCAGGGACTGGATGGCTTTAAATTTCTTAAGTTTCAATGAAAAGAAGTCTGAAGTCATGTTGTTCCCTCCCAACGACACGATCACAAACCACTATCGACCTCGCCGCTCTAACCCTGTCAGAAAAACAAAGAGTCAGTAATCTGGGAGTGATGATGGACCCTTCCCTGAAACTTAACAGTCACGTAAACATGATTGTTGAATCATGTTTCTTCCAACTGAGGTGGCTGTCTAAACTGAAGCCCATATTGTCCAAAAATAACCTGGAGACAGTAATACATGCATTCATTACATCTAGGCTTGATTACTGCAATTCGCTCCTGTTTGGTATCAGTCAGACCTCCATTGCAC
>NC_056504.1:47672757-47710542 GCF_014905685.2 Nematolebias whitei
CGAAGAGGAGCTGTCGAGTTGGAGAGAAAATGAGCGCAGGTTTGTTTTTTCATTCAGCATCAGACGATGTTAGCTAGCTGTGGTTTCTAGGTAGTTGATGGATTTAACTTCTTTAAAAGAACTTGTAAATCTGTTGTCTGTGTTTGTAGCTTAGCATGCTAACAGAAGCTAACGCTAAGGTGGACAAGATCTAGAAACTAAAGTATTAGATCAAGATTCGTGGGGCTCTTTTTATCTCAGTAATTCTCAGTTTGGAGATGTCCTATTCAAACTATTGTCATCAAGAATAAAACAACAGTTTTACACACTTAGCTGAGAAGATATTTTAGGTTGTGTTTAAATTCAGGGCCTGTATGCTTCGAAGGCCGCATGTTGTCATAGGTGTCCGTTCTGCATACATGTCTCTTTAGAATGATTTGTTCAATTATCTTTGTAGAGATCTAGTAGAGAGCTGTATGAATGGGTAAATGAGGACACAGATTGTAGTGTAAAGCGCTCTGAGTATCTTGAAATAAGATAGAAAGGCGCTATATAATCACAGTCCATTTACCATTACATGTCAGAGTTGCATACATTTAGTTAACACACGCGCATGCGCAATCTGCAAGAGGCCCGCGACGTTTAGAGGAGCCGTCTGTTTATCATACACTACTGTTAAAATATTTTTAGACTGGCCCTATGGTTTTGATCTGCTCAGAGACGGGATTATAATGAAATTATGACCCGGTTCTGACTGGGTTCAGTTGAACACCTGCCTGTTGGCTTCAGACCAGCTGTTCAAATCTCTGCAGGTTCAAATAAAAGGTGCACCAGGGCTTTCACCTCAATCTCTCGGGCCACAGTTGTACGGCTGATAACTGTCTTTTCTGAATTTTTGACTGTTTTTGTCTCACTTCATCCTAGAACCAAAAAGTTTATAACATAATAACAGTTGAGCAGATTCTAGTAATCTTTTCTTAGGATTCATTAAAGATCAAATACAATTGGAAATTTTTCTCAACTTCCAGTATGGATTTAAACAAACACTATATGCACTTAACATTGTAAAATTTGTTTAGGAAATTTAATGTTCAAGGACACCACGTAAGAAAAAAATTGTTTAATGGGAAAAGAAGAAGAAGTGAAAAATGTAGAAAAATAAAAAATACTGCATCCAACTAATGATTGTCTATCTCTTGTCTCACGGGCTTCATCCAGAAGAAGACACAAGTGTTGTTCCTGCTGTGTCCGCTTCAGTTCTTCATGTTCATTCAGTGATGGAATAAGACTTTTCTTTACTGGACTCTTTTCTCTTTCTCTTCACTAGAAAGAAGAAACAGGTGGTTAATTCAAGCTACATACTGTTTTTGAATAAATGCATGAAACAAAGAAAGGTGCAGCTAACAGCTATATTAATAATAATAAACTGATAAAATAAGAAAATGACAAATTGTTTTAAAATAATGAAAATAATATAATGATAACAATGGATATATGATCAAAGTATTATACAGATACAGATCTTCTTTATTGTCATTCGCACCACATGTGGTACATGTGGTGGAACGAAATTATGTACGCAGGGTCCCAGTTACATCCAACAATAAAATGTAAAAGAAAAACAGTAATAAGATCTAAGATATGAACTAAGAAAAACATCAACTAAAAATATACTAAGCACTAATAGTATAAAAACAATAAACACAATACGCCGAACAGCAGCACGGACAGTGAACAGATGAGCACGAATGAACACAGCAACATCAAACAGATCAGCAGCAACATGAAACAGATCAGCAGCAGCATGAAACAGATCAGCAGCAACATGATGTGATTTTTCAGTGATTATCCTGGTTAGAGATTCATGAGGCTGCACAAACTCAAGTTCATGTTGCTGTTTGACATATTGTTTTGATTGTTTACTGCTATTAGTGCTTAGTGTATTAGTAGATGTTTTTTAGTTGATATTTTTCTTAGTTCATATCTTAGCTCTTATTACAGTTTTTCTTTTACATTTTATTGTCTGTAACTGGGACCCTGTGTACATAATTTCATCCCACCACATGTTCAACATGTGGTGCGTATTCAGTATTCAACATTTTATTTTTTTACATTAAAAATAAAATAAAAGCAAGTCCTTATCGGCACGAATAAAGTGATGTGGAACATGTTGCATCTGTTCTTACCGAGCACAGAAGCTGCAGCGTTGTGCTGCTCTGTCAGGTGCAGGTGGGCTGCGAGCCTGCGGAGGAGCTCTGTCAGGTGTAGACTCCGCTGATGGAGCAGCGGCAGAAGCCGGGAGGCTTGGAGGGTTGAATGTGGAGTATAGAGACGAACCGTCACGTGCTGAAATACGTTCTAGATAAAATACAGTGAGAAACGGGACCGGAGGACAGTTAGCGTTTATGCAAATGAGCTTAGCATCATAACACCGATGTTGTCCTATTATGGCGTCAGCCTTTTTTGTTAGTTAAAAATATGTTCAGAACCGATGGGATGAGTAACTTAAAATATGTTTAAAGTTAGAAAACACTCACCATCTTCTATAAATGATTCAAGTAGAGCAGTAGCCGTGTCCAAACCACCCTCCAATCCTCCATCTAGTTCGCTTTGACTTTTTTCCTCAGCCACCAAGCACAACAACACCTGCACTTCTGTATTTGACCACGGCTTTGATGTTATTGTTTTTGTATAGCTTCAAAATACCCAAAGATACGCTCCTCGAGTTATCGCTAATGGCAGGCGGTAGAGAAAAATGGCGGATCGGGTTGTTTGGAAATACTCCACAGACTCCTCCCCCCTCAAACACACGTCAAGCCAGAAATATCCGACCCGCGTTGTGACAGTGGAAAAGGGGCTCTAGTCAAGCCCCCTCATACACTGACAGGTTGAGCTCCCCTTCTGCGAAGGAAGAGTCTAGGACCCTATAAACGAGTAATGACAGGGGACATGGGGGCTTTTTCCGGGTCTGTGAACACGTCACAAACCGAAGAGACCAGCGCTGTAAACTGTAACCTTTTCCTGCCTTGATTTTAATACAGTTGGTAAAACTTAATTGACGTTTCTTTGATTTATTGCTAATGAGAGTTACCATGTCTGAGGGAGATTTGAGCCGGGGTTGAGTGATACTAGCAATAACAACATTTTAAGAGGGGGACAGTTGAACCCAGAGTTGAACCCAGTTCAACCCCCTGTGAATAGTAAACAGCCATCAGGGTGCTAATGATCCATTGTTAGGCTGATGGTCCTTCTTGATCATGTGATCAGCTGGTTTTGGTTGTCAGCAGCAAACTGGTTGATCCACTCTGAGAAGGTGCTATTTAAGAGACTGAGCTGAATACAGCACCTCAGACTGAGGAAGTCTTTCGGATGAGAGACGAAACGTTTCTACATTTTTTTTTGCTTTGTTTTGTTTTTTGTTTTTTTGAATGTCCAGAGGACCAGATTTAACATTTTTGGATTTTTCTACCTGGATTATTGAGCATGCATCAGGATATAATCGAATCATGGTTGCAACTAAGAGCTGGTGACATATATTCAGTAACAGCCATATGCATAGCACTTTAACTTATATTAAATGAAAAGTGTTAAATGTTATTTATTAGCATTAGTCACCTGCAATGTTGTCTCACTTGTGGAGGCTTGTTCCATGTTCCTAGCTGCAGTGTGGGATCCTCTGCACTCCTGTGCATGAAGGACAGCCTTTTTAAGATCACAGTTTTTGTCTGTCCATTGTGCCATAAGACTTAATCATGCTAACGGGGCTAACACGATGTCCAAATGTCTGTGGTAAAAGTCACCCAACAAGACATGCTATCGATTAGCTTCTCAATGATGTCGGAAATGACGGCTTGTAACTCTGGTAACGTTATGTTGGAAAATTATCTCCGACTGCGGACGATGTAGCGAGGCTCAACATAGTCCATAGATTTTCGGTATCCAACAGCCTCACCAACGAAAAATAAAACTTCCACACCGTCATTTTGAATTTTCCTCTCTGCTGTGAGATCGAGTAGGTGCACGTGACGTCATTGCCTTGCGCTGCCGCTACAAGGTCATCACGTTGTGCTTCTGCTGCAGTCGAAAACAGCGCCTTTTGTATCGGCTAGTTATTTTAATGGAATGGCCGATGTCTGATATTAAATTTAACACTAATATCGGCCGATACCATGCCGATAATATTGTGCATCCCTTGTATACATATGTATATATATATGTATACAAATATACGAGGATTTTTATTGTTATTCTCATCACATGTGGTACATTAGGTGGAACAAAACTATGTGTAACTATATATGAAACTATATATGTTCAAGACCCCCTTGCCCTTCGATGTGATTAACAAAATCAGTTAAATGTGAATGTTAGTGCTTTTTATTAAAAAAATCCACATCTACATTTCAGAATATGGTTATTATCAGAGTCAGAGTTTCTTTATTGTCATTCGCACCTCATGTGGTACATGTGGTGGAGCGAAATTATGTACACGGGGTCCCAGTTACATCCAACAATAAAATGTCTAAGAAAAACAGTAATAACATCTAAGATATGAACTAAGAAAAACATCAACTAAATATACACTAAGCACTCATAACATAAAACATTGAACATCAGCACAAACATGAACATGAGTCTGTGAGCAGATGTGCACGCATGAACACATCAACATTGAAACAGATCAGCAGCAACATGAAACAGATCAGCAGCAACATGATATGGTTTTTCACAGTGATTATTCTAGTTAGAGATTCATGAGTCTAACAGCCTCAGGGTAGAAGCTGTTCCTCAGTCTAGTGGTTCTACACTTAATGCTCCTTAACCTCCTTCCTGAGGGGAGTGGGGCAAAAAGTGTGTGTGCTGGGTGGGTGGGGTCCTTCATGATGCAGGTGGCCCTCTTCCTGCATCTGGAGGTGTAGATGTCTGTGATGGTGGGGAGACTGATTCCAACAGATTTCTGTGCAGCCTTCACCACTCTCTGCAAAGCTTTTCTTTCTGCAGCTGTGCAGCCTCCATGCCACACATTGATGCTGGAGCACAGGATGCTCTCCACTGCACACCTGTAGAAGGAGGTGAGGACTGAGCTTCCCAGACCAGCTCGCCTCAGCCGTCTGAGGAAGTAGAGTCTCTGATGAGCTTTCTTGATCAGGCTGGTGGTGTTGTTGCTCCAGCTGAGGTTGTCATTCATGTGTACACCCAAGTACTTGTAGCTGGAGACCACTTCCACCGCAGATCCTCTTATGTTCAGGGGGGTGTAGGTGTTTTTGTTCCTTCTGAAGTCCACAATCATCTCCTTTGTCTTCTTCACATTGATGTGAAGGTTATTCTCTCTGCACCAGCTCTCCAGGTGTTCCACCTCCTGCCTGTAGCTGGACTCATCATTGTTTGTGATGCATCCCACCACCGCTGTATCATCTGCAAACTTTACAATGTGACAGCCTGGATGGGTAGCTGCACAATCATATGTGAGCAGAGTAAACAGAAGGGGGCTCAACACACATCCCTGAGGAGAGCCAGTGCTGAGGGTTATGGTGGAGGAGGAGAGGTTGTGGATCCTCACTAACTGTGGTCTGTTTGTTAAAAAGTCTAGTACCCAGTTGCAGATGGAGGGGCTTAGTCCTAGTGTGGATAGTTTGTCCATCAGGGTTTGGGGGATCATGGTGTTGAAGGCGGATGTGAAGTCCACAAAGAGCATACGGACGTAAGAGTTTTTCTGCTCCAGGTGGTTGAGTGCAGTGTGGACCACAGAGGAGATTGCATCCTCTGTTGATCGGTTCTCACGGTATGCGTACTGATGAGGGTCCTCGTTGATGTTGATGGTTGTTTTGATGTGAGTCATGACCAGTTTTTCGAAGCATTTAGCGACTATCGGGGTGAGGGCCACTGGCCGATAGTCATTCAGACCAGTCACTGTAGAGCTTTTTGGGACTGGATGATGGTGGCAGTCTTCAGGCAGGTGGGAACTGTCTCCAGGGTAAGTGAGGTGTTAAAGATGTCTGCCAGCACCTCACAGAGCTGATCAGCACATTCCTTCAACACTTTTCCGGGGATGTTGTCTGGGCCAGTTGCTTTGTGCGGATTAATCCTCCTGAAGGTACTCCTTACTTCTGCTGAGGTCACGCTGAGATGCTCTTCATCCGGTGGTGAGGTGAGTCTGGTGCTGGGTGGTCTGTTCGGGTCTTCAAAGCGTGCATAGAACTTGTTGAGGGCATCAGGCAGAGATGGGTCTTTGGGGCATTGTTCACTCCTTCCTTTATAATCTGTTATGCACTTAATGCCCCTCCACATGCTCCGAGGGTCTTGTGAGATGAATTGACCCTCGATCCTCTTTGCATATGTGGCCTTGGCCCTCTTAATACCAGCAACCAGCTCTTTTCTTGTCCTACTCAGCTCCTCTGAGTTTCCAGACCTGAAGGCAGTGTTCCTGGCTTCCAGCAGGGTACGCACCTCTGCATTCAGCCAAGGTTTTCTGTTTGGGTAGCTTTTAACATTTCTGATAGTGGAGACTGTGTCAGTACATGTACTAATGTAACCCAGTACTGAGGATGTGTATTAGTCAAGATCAAGCGAACCTCCATTTTCAGCAGCTTCTCTGAAAACCTGCCAGTCTGTTCGATCAAAACAATCTCTCAGTATGGGGCCACTGCCCTGGCTCCAACATTTAACTTTCTTTTGTACCGGTCTGGAGCGTCTCAGCGGGGGGCATGTAAGCAAGAGCCAGGAAGATTGAGATGTGGTCTTGAGATGGACACCGATCAAATGTTATGAATAATTCTATATTTATCACCACAGCAATTGTGTTACACATGTTAGTAGTTGTAAACACTCAAAAGAATGCATATGTTGGTTTAGTGCTTACCTATATCCTAAACATGGAGTAAACATTTTTAAAGAAAACCATGATTAGTTTTTAAAATAGACTTTATTAGAGAAATATTTATTTCAAATGTAAAAACAATACAGTAAAAATGTTGTAGGCTGTTTAGTTTATATAAATTTAAATAAAATATTGTTACTTGAATGTCGCCATATTTTTTAACGCTGCAGTGCATTCTGGGTCATTGACGTATTATGGTCTTGTAGTGCTAGCTCCGTCCAGGTGAAACAGTGATGATTAACGTTACTCCTTTTCAATTTGAACCGGAGCGCGTTTAAATTGATGTCAATGTAGAACTCACAAGGGGTAATGAAGATGAGGAAGACCAAATGGATGAAGAGGAAAGAGTTGGCTGAAGACGCTGTTTGTGTGGCTGCTGCTTGGAGATGCAAATCCAGATGGATAGCATATGCTGCAAATGGCTGCAGTTTCTAATTGAAGCTGTTTACGGTAAGCATATGTTAGGGATTCTGATAATGTTTAGGCCTGCTACAAAGACTGAAAGATGCTTCAATGTCACTTTAAACATTCATTCATTATTTTCCTAGTTGTTTTAATATCGTGTAAGCTACTGCTAATGGTGTTAGCTCCTGCTAATGGTGTTAGCTCCTGCTAATGACGTTGGCTCTAGCTAATAACAGTAGATCACAAGTCGATCTCATTTGTTTGTTTCAACAGATATCTTATGTATATCGAGAAGTATTGTGGGCTGCCCTCGTTAGCCTCCAAGACAGAGAAAGTGCTGGTCTTCCAAATCAGAGCCAAATCACCAACAGGTAATTAAAAATACGATGATGCACACAGCTTTTGAATTGAGTCTCCTGGACCTGATTCAAAATGTCGTCACAGCCATGTCCAGTTTTTTAAATTAACCATTTCCTGGATAACTTGGTGTACACCAGCATATTTTCACAGAATTAGTATAACTAAGAAGTTCCTAACATTTTTGTGTTTATCTCAAAACATCACATTAAGTTACTGGTTTTAACATTTTGTTTCTCACATGACTTACGCTTCCCCTGAGCCTGGTGGTAGCAGCTCTCCGGTCTGATAGCAGTAGCCCCGGGACCTGGCTATAGTAGCTCCCAGGTCCGATAATGGCAGCCTAGGGCCTAGCAGCCACAACTCCCAGATCTGACGACGGCAGCAGCTCCCATGTCCAACAACGGCAAGCCCTAGCCAACGGCTAAAGTGTTAGCTAGACAGCAGCAGCTCCCAGGTACAATGATGGCAGCCTCCAGATGCAACAGCAGGCTCGGCGTCAGCAGCTTCCAGGTCCGACAATGGCCAGCCATAGCCAACGGCTAAAGCGTTAGCTTGGCTTCAGCAACTCCCAGGTCCGACGATATTGAAGCAGGCTCTGCAGAGCACAGCAACAGCTCTCGGTTCCGGTCCGACTCGTTTCCGTCCGTCCCTGCTCGGAGGTCCTTGTCGGCTGGTTGAAAGATGAAAAAGGTCCCGTGGGCTCCAAATGGAGCGCTGGGCCTTTAGCGGCACACATCCCCACTTGGAAGACCTCGTGGGTCAGCTAGGAACTCTTGGATTCACCGCTGAGTCTGGGTATTCCATTCTTGTGACAGTTAGTAGTCACACACGTTGAGCACTCTGCTCTTGTGAAATCTGCACCAGTAAGCTTCTCTTGTTTATCATCACTTTCCAGCTGGCTCGTGCTCTCCCACACATCACCTTCTCTAAAATCTTTGAAAACTCCTGTATCCAAAAGCAGCATCTAGCCCCATCTTTTAATGTGCCAGGTGGTATAATGTGACTACGTTGCATGGGCTGCCTTCAAGTGCAAGTGCTATGTAGCTAGCTACATATCATAAAGCTACACACAATTATCTTAAAGTTTGCGTTACATGGATCCTAGTTTAAATCACCGCGATGCACGTATTAACTTGCAGTAATGTTAACAAACGTAAACTTACCAGCTGAAAAAAATCCCAGACACAGAGCCGTCCTTGTTGCGAAGCGGAGTCCGGTCATGTAGTCTGGTCGTGAAGATTTTGAATCAGGCAATTCAGGCTTTGTAACACCCTGCGGTCCTCTATCCTTGCAGTCAAACATGGAGCAACTTTACATTCTTAAATTGATTCTGTGCATGCACGGGCAGCCACTGCATATTACGGCTTGCTTTAGAACCACGTGAACCCCGTCTATGGGTGTAACCACGTTTGTTTTTTCCTTGTGACTGCAAGTTGCAGCACTGGCATTGGCTATAACTTTACACGTAGTTGAAAGTATGTGTGTAACGTTCCAGCCAATCACTGAAACTTGACACCGAAAGACGAGGCATATTTTGATACATATACCGACCGAAGCAGTTTGGTCTGTACCATAAAAGATCCAAAGTTCAGTATTCAGCCCTAGTCAAGTGCACTCCTAAAGTCATTGTTGGTGGTAAATTGTGTCACAATCATTTCATTATCTTAGCCATAGGAGTGAGTTAAAAAACAGGATGCCTATATGGACAAGTTGAATGAGATGTTTCTAAAATATCCTGATGCATGCTCAATAATTTCAACATATTTTATTTATATATTTATTTAATTTTTAATCTGTCGAGAGGACCTGACTTGTCTCTAAAATAGTTGTTGAATCAAGTGTTTACATATGTAGGTTAGGGATGCACCGACTTTTTTGACTTCCGATCCAATCTCGGTAGCTAAATCTGGATATCTGCTGATACCGTTCCGTTATCAAAGTTAGAATTAAATCCTGCTAACACAAAACATGTTTGTTTATTTGTTTGTTTGTTTTTATTCTTAGCTTTAAAGTGTATATTAAAGTGATTAAATGGCTTTAAACATCTGCTAAGGTCATGGCATAAACCAACATAGACGTTCCTGTTTTTAGTATTTTTTACATCGCTTTATAATGTAGCTGGTTTTTTTTTTATAATTGTAGTTTTTCAATTCATATGCTTTTTTATGATTGTCTACTGTTGTACTGATAAATATCTCCTGGAGGGTAAACTGTATCTTGGATGCAAGTATTCAATCAAGCTGCGAAATCCTTCGTTTTCTACAACTGATAGCGGTTGGTCATTAATTGCGATGAAGTTTAGCAACTTCTTGGTAAACACTCAAGCTCTGTGGCTTCCGTGGTGTGTTCTTCTCATTCAATCCGAAGCAGGCAGTCTAGTTTCGGTCAGCCGTGCTCAGTCTGCCCCTCCTCTGAGACGGGCAGACTGAGCAGGGCAGCTTGGGCGCGGTTGACCGAAGTCAAACTGCCTGCTTTGGATTGAACAAGAGGAACACACCGCCGAAGCCATACAGCTCAAATGTCCAACGTAAAACTAACTTTACCGTGGTTTAATATGGTGTTATGTTTGATTAAGTTTGTCGTATTGTAGGTCGACGGAGCTTCCTCCTCTTGGTACAGCGACTCTGCAGACATTGTACGTTGCTGTCTTGCTTTGTGGTGTTTCTAGTGTAAAATACTTTCACACAGCGGACATGTTTAGATGAATAGTTGGTTAGCCGTTAGCCACAGTGCTGCTCAGTCCTCACATATTTACTCACGTTGTAGCTGGCTGCAAACTATGAAATGGATTTCCTGAATGTGAGGCGGGTCTTATTACTCTGGGTTTCACGAGACACGCCTCCGTTCAGGAAATCCATTCCATAGTTTGAAGCCAGCTTGCAGAGCAGCAGGCATGGAATCACATGTGGAGACGTTTCAGCAGACACAGACATGCATCATTGATCGGAAATCTCTGCAGGTTGGATTGGAAAAATCTGGTACGTAAATTATGCTGGTATCGGAGCCTGATACTGGATCGGATCAGGCCCATCCTTAATGTAGGTAAACGTAGATGTTTAACAACCTGTTAAAATACACCAGAATGCAGGAAATGGCATCTACTTTATTCAAAATTTTATGTGGGAGAACCCCCAGACCCCCCCACACCACCTCCACCAGTGTGTCCCCCCCACGTTACAAATGCTTCTGATGCCAATGGGCATGAAAGAGGCCAGTCGGTGGAAACAGACCCTTAAAAGTCTTGTCCAGGCCAACACATTTAAGAAATTGGTTTTTGCTGTCAGCAGAATTTTTTCTTTTTTTTTATTCTTTCGGCTGCTCCCTTCTTAGCGAACTAAGTCGCACGAAGACTTGGCAGTTATTTTTACGCCGGATGCCCTTCCTGATGCAACCACCGAGCTACCACAGCCCTCTGTGTGGAGCAGAGAGCTGCTATCTAGGACGACACCCGGAGGAGCAGATGGTGGGGGTTAAGGGCCTTGCTCAAGGGCCCAGAGTGGGACAATTGAGGGTGGGGGCAGGTGTGGGTACCTCACCTACCCCACCCACATTTTTTATGTTTTCAGCATCGGGGCTTGAACTGGCGATCTTCCGATCACAGGCTAGGTTTGTCATCTTTTTCATCCCTTCTAAGTTTGCAGGTATGATAAATATATTGTTATGTTATCTAAATAAATATTTATTATGTATATTTAAAAAAACTGAATATGAGTATTCTGTAATGAGCAGAACAAGCACCTGTCAAGCATTAGTAGAGGCAAAACATTAAACTAGAACATTACCAAACTGTCGGTGTGTGGATTGAAACATGACTCTTCTTTCGGTGTCAAGTTTCGGTGATTGGCTGTAACGTGACACGTGGTTTCAGTACGCAGGCAGGTAAAACACAGACATATGGTAAACAGACATACGTGTTTACACCCAGAGCTGCCGTATAGCCATATGTCTATGGCGCTGGTTACACCTGCAGACGGGGTTCACGTGTGCAGCGCGTCCGTCGTCAAACCGCTTCAATTTACAAGCGGAAAGTTGCTCCATGTTTGTCTGCAAGGAGCGAGGACGCAGCTTCCCCTCCTCCTCTCTCAGCATTAAAGTCATCCTGTGCGTGTTAGAGCCTGAACGGCCTGATTCATCATCTCCACGACCGGACTCTGCTTCGCATCGAGGACGGAGCTGTGTCTGGGGTTTCAGCTGGTAAGTTTACATTTGTTAACGTTACTGCAGCTTAATATGTGCATCGCAGTGAGTTAAACTAGGATCCATCTAACGCTAACTAGAAGATATTAGTGTGTAGCTTTATTTTACGGCTATCTATGGAGCTAGCTAAAATCAAAAGCTAACAAAAGATTGACAGTAACAGGTAAAGCTTAGTTTGTAAAAATGTGCTCATCCATCTGGTCAGCTGGTTAAACAGTTCACCTAATGTTCACTGTTTATGTTTATGTTCTACTCACATGAGCCTTTGACCCTTTTTCTACAGTGGAGGCTGCATGGTGCAGGTAAGTACGCTGTAAAGGATATTGTTGA
The DNA here is from genome assembly GCF_014905685.2 of Nematolebias whitei. Taxonomy (NCBI): domain Eukaryota; kingdom Metazoa; phylum Chordata; class Actinopteri; order Cyprinodontiformes; family Rivulidae; genus Nematolebias; species Nematolebias whitei. The sequence goes on from NC_056504.1 coordinate 47,684,906, forward strand.
CCAGTTAAGCTTTTATCTCTCAGCCTAAATAATGTTTTTTGAGCAATAACAACAAAACCATGTTATTGTTGATGTTTTATGTTCTAATGTCATTTAGGGAGATGGGAGGAGCCCTAAACCCCAGAGAACCACAGAGAAGATTCAGGACGAGATACAGAGGTACAGAAGCCTGCCATCAACTAGGGCATTAACAGAGTACTCGAGTAATCTACACATCGATTGCTAGGACCTCTATCGAAGTTAAAAATTTAACATCGAGTATCCGTAGTGACGTCATATTATGTGACCACCGTATGACCGTAGGGGGCGGTGTTGCACTGTTGCAGGTCACAGTGTATGGTGTATCACCGGGTCCAATCCACCGAACCAGTTTCGGTTAAGTTTCGTTTTTGACGTGCTGCATGTTTCTTCACGTTTGCAGTTTAATCATAATAACTAATAGTTTAGTTTTTCCTGTGACTTATTTGCAGTATGATAAATGGTAGGAGCATTATATGCGCTCCCGATGTTTTGTTGGTCTTTTTATTTTGTAAATAATTACTTTTTTTTTTTTTTTTTGCAGTTTTATTTATTTATTTATTTTTGTATCTTGAGATCTATGACGTCATCAAATACTCGAGTTCTACTCAGGTTTCATTATGTTAATGTCGAGTTTAAAAATTATATACTCGTTCAACCCCTACCATCAACCCTAACCTCTGTGAATCCAGTGACCTGGTAGTGAAATGTGAGGGACAATTTGTCAGTACAAACTTGGCAACCAGGTATGTGTGTGTGCAAATATCATCATCTACAGCCTCAGAGTGAACATTTCCTACTGCTGGAGACACCATCAACCAGGAGTGGGCTTGTTTGTGTCCAGAGAAATCAGACATGTTGATTTTTCTGAAGAAAAACTGTTAAGTGAAAAGGTCCTCAGCATGTAGCAATGAGCATTAGACCCTGACATGTCACTGGTTTGCAACTGTTCTTTTGAACTAGACAGTATTTGTTTATTTTTATGTAAGAAAACTGCTTGGAATGAAAAAATACCCAAGTTAAAAAATAAAGCTCAAGATTTGTACTGTAATGTGTAACGTAATTTTATTTTTGTTAGAATTGATGTTAATCATAAAATTGGCACCGAGAAAAGAACCGTCCAAGAAACGACACCGAAGTGAAGGTACCGACACTGATACCGATTTTTTAAGAAAAGTACCCAGCCCTATTTAGACCTGAAGTGTCCTCATTCTGAGTTTTTTGTCTGACTCGAGCATGAGACTGTGGTGGCTGTGATCAGGATAGTGACTACAGTCAGTATTTATTACACATCTAGCCTTGATACTCACTGCAAACTCTTTACTATTTTGTAGGGGTGTAACGGTACGCTAAAATCACATTTCGGTTCAGTTCAGTTTCAAGGAGGACTCTGTTCGGTTAATTTTCGGTACAAAAAGGCCAAAATAAAGACTTTAAAAATGTTTATTTTGAAAATATGCCAAGTAAACAATACGTTTTATAAAAATAAATAAAAGCAACCCATTTGGATGATATTTTAAATAAACTGCACTCTTTACAATAAATAAACTATACTAACAAAACTAAAAATCTTAATAAATACAATAACAGTCAGAACCAGAACAATAAGCAGCAACAGACCGTTTACAATCTAACTAATCAAGTTTTAAGTTTTTCCCCAAAAAGACCAACTTGTCTACATTTTCTGCTAAAAGCACAGATCTAGTTGCAGTGACAATATGACAAGTGACCCTGTGCACATAGTTTTGTCCCACCTCATGTACCACATGTGATGTCAGCAGGGGAGAAAACCTGCTCAATGGCAACAGAGATAGAAGGGCACCCTGAAGCTCTGAAGTCACAACCTCTTCTTGGACCTGCTCCAAAAGGGACTTGCTACTTCCCACCTATCTCTGGAAAAGTTCAGAGTTCAGTCTTCACAGACTTCTTAGCTGGAGGTGATCTGGTGAATGATGTCCCTGAAGAGGAACTCGGTGACATCCTCAAGACTGCAAACAACACAGATGGAGTTAATAAGATGATCATTTTAAATTAAAAAAAGTTAATTAGATCATAATAATGCAATAACAATAATAATACAATACCATTACCTCTTCTTGAATAGTCATCATTTCTGTTATGAGGTAGTTGATTCTCTTGTTCATCATCATCAGGGCAGGGCTTTAAATCAGTTCCAGGGCTTGTTGACAATCAATTTTAGCTTTTTCATAAAGTGCTGCTACAACTTTTTGGCTGAAGTGTTGACGTGATGGATGTCGTAGACAGCGAGGCTCAAGAACTTTATGCTTAAAGCCGGCGCATCAACAACATTCGGACGTAGATCCAGAGCTTTAAAAACTCCTACATCTTGTGTGTTATTGCTTTGGACCCATCTAAATTACCTGAAAAAGGTTGTTTAAATGCTACTATCGGTGTTTGCACCAAGCTGCTATTCTGTAGAAGAGACGTTCACGTTTGAATGATGTTGTTTCAAGCGCATTAACAAGTTAGACGTGTTGCTGCTGCAGATCCAATCTCTGTGAAACAACGTCAACACACAGCTTTGGATTTGTTCACTTGTCTTTTAACAAGAAAGCCATAATGTTCCCAAACAGGAGACCGCAACGAGATGCTAGGCTGCTAATGCTATGTGTGCTGCAAGATAAAAGCGCCATGCTGAAACACACGTAGGAACTTTAGTTCCGCAGCGCATGATTATGCCAGAGATTTTTCGTTAATAAAATTTGAGTGAAAAATTAACCTAAACGGTACGCACGTGAACCGAACATGACATACCGAAACGGTTAAATACACCCACACGTACCATTACACCCCTACTATTTTGCAACCTACACACAGACTGAATGACACAATTGTATCTGCAACATTTGAATTTGTAAAATAGAGCTGGTATTATTGACTGTAATAACAGCTGTGAGTGTTTTCTGTGTCTACCTGTCATTGCTCTACTAATTAATCTCACTTATGGTGTAGAGGCAGGGCAGCCGGCTTGGGACCCGAAAGTCCCAGGTTCGATCCCCAGTCACTGCACATCACGTGGCGTCTCTGGGCAGCACGTCTCATCCCCAAAATGTCCCCCGGGCGCTTTCAATAGCTGCCCACTGCACCACCAGGTGGTGGATGGGTTAAATGCAGAGACTAATTTCGCCATTGTATGGAAACATACAGTGCTGACATTGTGATGACATTATTATTATTATTATTATTAAATCTGGATTAAATAAAGTTATGAAACTGGAAAAACTGGGAGTTCTACATATTTATCCAGGCTTATTAGAAGTATTACTGTAATTCTCGGGACTACAAAGAGCACCAGTGTATAAGTTGCACATATGCAATTTAAGAAAAATCATAATTTTGTACATAAATAAGACGCACCAGCTGTTGAGCCGAGGGTATTCATTGTACAGTGAATGCCCAGTTCATTCTGTTCTTGTTGTAGTACAAGAATCAGCCAGTTGATGGCATTCACAAATTATGGCTTGCTTTTAACATACACGAAGATTGAATGGTGATCCTAAGTATACATAAAGCTTCAGTATTAGACTCAATTCAATTCAAAAATACTTTATTAATCCGTAAGGGAAATTATTTGTTGTTGTAACTCGTTATCTTCATTTCATTAAGAGATGTTATAGATGCTGATGGCTGTAGACAGGAAGGATCTCTTGTAAAGGTCCATCCCACTGTGGATCCTAAGAAACTGGCTGCAGATGCTGTCCGATCCGTCCACCTAGACTCGGCTGGCCTCTCGGTTCTCCGGGGCTGTAGGATCGCGTGAATGCCGGGCAGAACTCCTCCCAGAGCAATGGCCACTCCCAGCAGTCTGCCAAGCTCCTCGTCACTGCAGACAGCCAACTGTAGGTGCCGAGTGACAATCCTGTCCTTCCACTGTCATGACCCATGTTTCCTGCTAGTTCCAGGACCTCAGTGGTCAGGCACTCGAGCACAGCTGGCAGGTAGATGAGAATGCATCCGCAGAACATCCTTTTCAACTCGTTTGAGATTTGGGGCTGTAGCTGAGATATTATTTGAGCTTTTGAGTTGTTAATCAGCTGTTGTTGGTTGTAGAAAATTGCCTTGTTGCCATGGTTACGCATCATAACAAATGTCCAAAACTTAAAAAGTTTCAGTAAAAATCCTTCCAGCTGCACAGCATCTGATACCAGAGGAAACAATCATCCAAAAAATGTGATTTACATCCAGAAAAAGCGGAATTAGTTTCCAAAAGCAAAATTTCTGAATGAAAATAACAGAGCTGCTCCAACATGCAGCCACCTTGAGCAGCGCAATTCTAGAACTCATGGTGACAAACATTATTCCTTCAAAATGAACAAAGTACCGGTAAATATCTACTGGTAAGCATAATCACTGGACATTAAGGTGCCAAACACCTATGTAACTGAAATTATTTAAAAATTATATACCGGGAAATATTACCCAGAAGTCTTAACGGGGTCATGTGACCAGAAGTGTAATACCGTAGTACAAATAAATGTGGGAAATATTCATTAAATCACTGGTAGTACCACTGATTTTTATTGTTAAACAGTATTGATATCAACTGCTGTTTTTAATTCTACCTTTACTTTCTAAATTATCTTAAATATGACAGGATTTCTCTTCAGCGCTAATGAGGAGGGGAGGGAGTAAGGGGGACCAGCCCCCCTCCTTCTCCCCGCTCAGTTTCATGAGTGAGACGAGCTTAAATAATATACCTACTGGTATTTAAACACATTTACCATAGACAGAAATATTTTTTTAAACTTTGATTTAAATATGTACCAGTCTTGACTGACTGCTTTAAAATGAAATCTTGACTTTGCTGCGCTTACATGAGAAGGGGGGGCGGGGAGTGGGAACAGCCCCACCTGTTGTCTCTGCGCCGTTTAATGTTTGGATGTGAGCTTAAAATTCCAGTAGATCTCTGTATTTAAACGTACACAAAAAGATGTCACAGAAAGAATTAAAACTTTTTTTTATTAAAATAAGTACAGACTTGACTGCTTAGAGTACTTCTGCTCAGAGGAGCTCACATCTTGACCAACTGGAGGGGGACAGCTTTAACATGGCTTTAAAAAATAAAATTAAAAAACGCCGATGGTCGACCACCATCGCTCTGTTCTCCGTCCTCTATGCACTGAAATCATGGAAGTCCTCTTCAGTGTCAGAATTGAAGAGGCTCAAAAAGTCATTATCACACACTGGCTCCTTGTTGCTCTCGACGTCACTCCCTCGTTCTGTCTGCATCATCCCGCAGCAGTCCAGCCAAAGTCCGTGCTGTGCTCGAGGCATAAAACACAGTAACTTATCTGAAGAATCTGAATAACTTAGCACGCTTTTTTTTTACCTTTGTTTACTGTAAACAGGAAGACTCATTAATGCACATGTGTCTTGGAGGATGGGTCAATGACAGTATCTCATTGGTCATTAAGGTTACACTTCTGGCCACATGATGACAGAATAGGTGGAGTTATGGTAGTGAATTTTGAAACCATGACCTAGAATCGTAGCTCATCTGATTACCTGCAGGCATTCTCCCTGTGTTACAAATCCCTGCCCCCAATAAGGGTGGGGTGTTGGGAGCCAAGAGCACCTAGCCTTATCAAAAGTAAATCAGACAGTGGCAGGAAGGTGCTGAGAAATGACAGGAAGTCTTTCAAAATAAAACAAAAAATATAAATTTTGAAAAAAAAATACATAAATAAGATGCTCCTGCATATAAACCGCAGGGTACAAAGTGTGAGACAAAAGTAACGGCTTACACACAGACAATTATGGTAGGTATTTTAAAATAGCGTGTAATTTATTATGTTGACACAGATTTGTTTTGATTTATAAAGTATTTTCTGTTAGCAAATTCATGCACAATGGACAAGACAGATACAAACATAAAAGATCACGTTTCAAATTATGTATGAGCTATTATGTCATAATACTGATGCAATGTAACACCACATTCTTATAATTTGAGTCTTCACTAATTTTAAGTAATGGCAAAACATTGGACTCATTCACTGATTTTATTGTTTTCTTTAATCTGATTATTTATGATTTGCGAACGTTGATAAAGTAAAACTTCAAAATTTTTCAAATACCCATATCAGGTGATTTAATTTAAACATTTTATTGTTTTTTTTTATGATAAACAGACATTTGTTTGTCTCTTACTGAATAAAATTTTGTTCCTTTGACTTGGAACAGTTCTGATCCACAGAACATTAATCAACAACACAAGTGATGTATGAGTGAATATAAAATTATATTCAGTCCATATTGTTTCTGTTTCAGTGTTTCCTGCAGATGTTCAGCAGACTCTGCTGATCAGAGCAGATGCTCCTGAGGAATGGAGACCTGATGTGAACCAGCAGGACCCAGAGCGCCGCCACATCAAAGAGGAAGAGGAGGAACTCTGGACCCAATTGGAGGAAGAAAAGTTCATTGTGAAGGAGGAGACTGATGCCTGCAGGTTTTCACTCACCGCAGTTCCTGTGAAGACTGAGGATGATGAAGAGAAGCCTCTGTTCTCACAGCTTCATCAGCATAATCCAGAGCCCCTCCACATAAAGGAGGAAGAGGTGGAACTCTGGACCAGATTAGAGGGAGAGCAGCTCAGTGTGAAGGAGGAGACTGATGTCAGCATGTTTTCATTCACTGCAGTTCCACTGAAGAGGCAGGAAGATGAAGAAAAGCCTCTGTTCTCACAACTTCATCAGCACCAAATGGAGGACAGAGAAGTTCCAACCAGCAGCTCAGCTGACCAGATGAAAGTAGAAGCTGATGAAGAGGACTGTGGGGGAGCAGAAACCAGCAGGAACCCAGATCTAAATCCTCATGAAGATGCTTCTAGCTCTTCAGAGACTGAAGTCAGTGAGGACGATGAAGAGGACAAGGATGGGAACAATCCTGACTCTCAGCTGGAACACTTGTCAGACTCTGGGTCAACAACTGAAAACAGTGACAAAAACTGGAAGGAGAGCAGATCTCCTGAGTCAGCTGTAAACTCTGTCAACAAATGTTTCAGCTGCTCTGAGTGTGGTAAACAGTTTCTACACAACCAGTCACTTCAGAGACACTTGACATGTCATTCAACAGGAAGACATTCAAGTTGTTTGGATCAGAAGAATAGTGTAGAGTCAGACAGGAAAGTCAAGACAGGACCAAAGTCATTTAGTTGTGATGAATGTGGCAAAAAATTTAACCGTGACAGAAATTTAACAGCACACATGAGAGTCCACACAGGAGAGAAACCTTATGAATGTCAGAATTGTGGACATAGATTTAGCCAAAAGTCAAATTTAAATTCGCACATGAGAATCCACACAGGAGCAAAACCATATAAATGTGAGATTTGTGGACAAAGATTTAACTATAAATACCATTTAAATGGACATATGTTTCTCCATACAGGACAGAACCCATATAAATGTGAGATCTGCGGACATCGAGCTAGCCGTAAGTCACGTTTAAACTCACACATGAGAATCCACACAGGACAAAAACCTTATGAATGTGAGATTTGTAGACAGAAATTTAGCCACAAGTCAAGTTTAAACACGCACATGAGAGTCCACACAGGACAGAAACCTTATGAATGTGAGATTTGTGGACAAAAATTTATGTATAAATACCATTTAAATGGACACATGTATCTCCATACAGGACAGAAGCCATTTAAATGTGAGATTTGCGGACATCTTACTAACCAGAAGTCAAATTTGAACTCGCACATGAGAGTCCACACAGGACAGAAACCTTATGAATGTCAGAATTGTGGACAGAGATTTAGCCAAAAGACAAGTTTAAACTTACACATGAGAGTCCACACAGGACAGAAACCTTATGAATGTCAGAATTGTGGACAGAGATTTAGCCAGAAGTCAAATTTAATCTCACACACAAGAGTCCACACAGGACAGAAACCTTATGAATGTCAGAATTGTGGACAGAGATTTAGCCATAAGTCAAGTTTAAAGTCACACATTAGAATCCACACAGAAGCAAAACCATATGAATGTGAGTTTTGTGGGCAAAGATTTAGGCAAACAACAGATTTAAGCTTTCACATGAGTGTCCATACTAGACAGGAACTACTTAAATGTGAGCTTTGTGGACAAAGGTTCAGCCATGAGATAACTTTGAACTTACACATGACTGTCCACACAGGAAAGATGCCGTTTGAATTTGAGGATTGTTGACCGTTATTTAGCAATCATTTAAACAGACACACAAGAGTTCTCAGTAACCTAAGTATTCCTTATGTCCTCCTCCAGAAGTAAAACTTTAAGACTTCAGTCTAAAACTAGAATCTGCTTTTAAACACATGAGAACTAACAAGGGAGGGGAAATGGTTCAATTGAATTTTGCGTTTTTTCAACTAGAAATTTGCGTAAGTGGGCTCCATGTTTGTTACTTAATTATGTTTGATATGTGCTTACCTGCTATCCTGTTTTGGCAGCACAGTCCTGAATTTTACCTCCCTCTCCCTTTCTTGCGTCCCTCATAAGGAAAGGCATGAGACATGTTATTAAACATCTTTTTTACCTGAAGCATGTTGTATTTTCCCCTATTTTTCTTTTTGGTGTATAACAGAATGCTTAACTTACATGTTAAAAAAAATAACAAAATTTTGTGGTTAGGTTTGTCATATTTTTCATCCCTTCTAATTTTGCAGGTATGATAAATATATTGTTATCTAAATAAATATTTATCATGCTTATTTTAAAAAAACTGAATGAGTAGTCTGTAATGAGCAGAACAAGCACCTGTCAAGCATTAGCCGTATGTCTATGGCGCTGGTTACACCTACAGACGGGGTTCACGTGTGCAGCGCGTGTCGTCGAACCGCTTCAATTTACGAGCTGAAAGTTGCTCCGTGTTTGTCTGCAAGGAGCGAGGACGCAGCTTCCCCTCCTCCTCTCTCAGCGTTAGTCATCCTGTGTGTGTTGGAACCTGAACGGCCTGATTCAACATCTCCACGACCGGACTCCGCTTCGCACCTAGGACGGAGCTGTGTCTGGGGTTTCAGCTGGTAAGTTTACATTTGTTAACGTTACTGCAGCTTAATACGTGCATCGTGGTGAGTTAGGCCCTAATTACACGGACACGATGGGGGGAAACATAGGTTTTTTCGTATGTTAATTAGAGGAAAAGATTTTCGTTGACACGGTTGCATTTTAGGTTTACATGCATCCGGAGGATTTCCCCCCGCCCTCCCGAATCTGCTGTAGTTACCATGCCAGGTCATTAGTTGGCGCTGTGAATTTGTACCTTCACCTAATGCGCATGCGTGCTGCCTCGGCACGTTGTTTTTCTCTGGGCTAAGCTAACAACAACGTAACGTAACAACAAGTTAAAGCTGGATTCTGGCTGGATTTTGGATAAAAGAGTCGACGGATTTGATGCCAAGCGGTACCGCTTCATCTAACAGCTCCACACCGGTCACTGAGTGGACCAGAACCGAGTCAATGTCGGACTTTACTCCGTGATAATCAGTAGCTGTTTTACAGCAGGTAAATCAAATGTTCTTAATTATTTTAGTTTGTGTTTACTTCGGTTACAAAACAACAGAGTTTTTATTTTTTCCTGAAAGAAGAAGAAGCTGTCCTCCCACCAGGCGGACCAGTTCTGAACGAGGCTCGGCCCTGATGAACTGCAGGAGGACGTCGAAGAGAGATGTTGGATGAACTATTTATTTAAAATTCCCCTCAGTTCTTTTATTCAATCCATTCAAGTTCAGTTGACGTGTTTTAATAGTGTGTTCAGTTTAATTATCCGTGTTTGTGTGACATACAGTTTGTGGTGTTGAATAAATAAATAAAAATTAAACCTGATGTCTTCATTTTCAACTTTAGTGTTCACACTATATGTTTAGCATCATTTTAAATTTGAATTACATAATGTCCAGATAGCTTCATTTAGCTCAGAGCTTCATTATCTCTCACGCTAACATAAATACTGTTTATTATTATTAAACTTATTATTTAGCACATATAGATGCTATAGTGCAGCGCGACGTGTGCGTGTGCCACGTTCTATAAACCGCGACATTAGACCTGGATCAGATTGTGTCTCTTCCAACACAGATGTCGGTCACAGCACCTGGAATCTGACATAGATTAACTACGAGATTAAAAATATATTCCATCAGTCGTGGTTCTGAAAGCAGTGTGTCCGCCGCCATGTTGATAGAAGTATAGCGTCTGTCCGCATGTGCGCATGTGGTTTAACACAAAGCCTCAGCGGGAGATGTTTACATTATCAGCCGGGGGGGGGGGGGGCAGTGAAAAACCTCCACTCTGGAAGGTGGGTTCAGAAACCTCCAGATTCAAAGAGGGGGGCCACTGGTGTCGTGTAAATGATCAGCAGAACTGCAGAGAGAAAGGTGCGGATGCACTCAAAATACGCTCCGTTTAAATGGCCCCTTAACTAGGATCCATCTAATGCTAACTAGAAGATATTAGTGTGTAGCTTTATTTTACGGCTATCTATGTAGCTAGCTAAAATCAAAAGCTAATTAAAATTGACAGTAACAGATGAAGCTTAGCTTGTAAAAATGTGCTCATCTGTCCAGTCAGCTGGTTAAACAGTTCACGAATGCTCACTGATTTATGTTTATGTTCTCCTCACAGGAGCCTCTGACCCTGAGGTGAGGAGGACAGAGACGGACAAAAGTAAGATCAGGGCCACAGGACAGTCACAAATGTTGTTGTTAAAAGTTTACCTTTTTTTTTTACATCTCTGTATTTAAACACACGTACCGTACACAGAAAGATGTCAAACAAAGAATTAAAAAACTTTTATTCAAATGTGTACAGACTTGACTGCTTAGAGTACTTCTGCTCAGCTGATCCCACATCTTGGCCAACTGGAGGGGGACAGCTTTAACACGACTTAATAAAAAAGCACAGATGGTCGACCAGTGTCACTCATCGCTCTGTTCTCTGTCCTCTGTACACTGAAACCATGGAAGTCCTCTTCTTCAGTGTCAGAATTGAAGAGGCTCAAAAAGACATTATCACACACTGGCTCCTTTTCGCTCTCGACGTCACTCCCTCGTTCTGTCCGCATCATCCCGCAGCAGTCCAGCCAAAGTCCGTGCTGTCTTATATTACAGATCTTATTGTTCCATATTTTCCTAACGGAGCACTTCGCTCTCAGGCTGCAGGTTTACTTGTGGTTCCTAGAATTTACAAAAACAAAATGGGAGGCAGAGCTTTCAGTTATCAGGCTCCTCTCTTGTGGAACCAACTTCCAATCTCTGTCCGTGAGGCTGACACATTATCCAGTTTTGAAATTAGGCTTAAGTCTCTTCTTTTTGCTAAATTCTATAGTTAGGATCGGCTTGGGTTTCCTGAGCTGTCCCTTAGTTATGCTGCTATAGGCTTAGACTGCTGGAGGACAAACTGACCACACTTTTTGACTCTGCTACTGTCTTTACTTACTCTGCTCAACCTGTTTTGTATTTGTAATGATTTTTTCTATCCTTAACATGTGGAGTTTTTTTGGTCTTTCAGATATACCTGGACCTACCATTCTGTGTTTGTCCGTCTCTCCTTTCTGTCCTCTCAAACCAGCCGGTCAAAGCAGATGGCCGCTTGTCCTGAGCCTGGTTCTGCTGGAGGTTTCGTCCTTTTAAAAAGGAGTTTTTCCTTTTCACTGTTGCCACTGTGCTTGCTCAGGATGGGAGACTGCATTGAAGCCAAGATTCAACTTGTCTGCTGGCTTCCTTAGGCAGAGAATTTTACTAAGTGGCTTTTTTATGTATGTGAATGTTCCTGTAAAGTGTCCTGAGACAACTTTGTTGTGATTTGGCACTATATAAATAAACTGAATTGAATTGAATTGATCCACATAACATGAATCAACAACGCAAGTGATGTATGAGTGAATATAAAGTTATATTCAGTCCATATTGTTTGTGTTTCAGTGTTTCCTGCTGATGTTCAGATCAGAGTAGATGCTCCTGAGGAATGGAAGCCTGATGTGGACCAACAGGACCCAGAGCACCGCCACATAAAAGAGGAAGAGGAGGAACTCTGGACCCAATTGGAGGGAGAGAAGGTCATTGTGAAGGAGGAGACTGATGCCAGCAGGTTTTCACTCACTGCAGTTCCTGTGAAGACTGAGGATGATGAAGAGAAGCCTCTGTTCTCACATCTTCATCAGCAGAATCCAGAGCCCCTCCACATAAAGGAGGAAGAGGTGGAACTCTGGACCAGATTAGAGGGAGATCAGCTCAATGTGAAGGATGAGACTGATGTCAGCAGGTTTTCATTCACCACAGTTCCTATGAAGAGTGAGAAAGATGAAGAGAAGCCTCTGTCCTCACTACCTCATCAGCATCAAATTGAGGAAAGAGCTGTTCCAACCAGTGGCTCTACAGACCAGATGAAAGTAGAAGCTGATGGAAAGGGCTGTGGAGGAGCAGAAACCAGCAGGAACCCAGATTTAAATCTTCATGGAGATGCTTCCAGCTCTTCAGAGACTGAAGTTAGTGAGGATGATGAAGAGGACGAGAATGGGAACAATTCTGACTCTCAGCTGGAACACTTGTCAGACTCTGGGTCAACAACTGAAGACGGTGACAAAGACTTTAAGGAGAGCAGAGCTCCTGAGTCAGCTGTAAACTCTGTCAACAAATGTTTCAGCTGCTCTGTGTGTGGTAAACAATTTCTGCACAACCAGTCTCTTCAGAGACACTTGGCTTGTCATTCAACAGTAAGACGTTCAAGCTGTTTGGGTCTGAAGAAAAGTGTCAGAGAGAAGAAAAGTGTAGAGAGACACAGGAAAGTCCAGACAGGTCCAAAATCCTTTAGTTGTGATGAATGTGGTAAAAGTCTTAAAAGTAAAACAAATTTAACAACACACATGAGAATCCACACAGGAGAGAAACCTTATGTATGTCAGTATTGTGGACATAAATTTAGCCAAAAGTCAAATTTAAACTCCCACATGAGAATCCACACAGGAGCAAAACCATATGAATGTGAGATTTGTGGACAAAGATTCAGCTATAAATACCGTTTAAATGGACACATGTTTCTCCATACAGGACAGAAACCATATAAATGTGAGATTTGCGGACATCAAGCTAGCCATAAGTCACGTTTAAACTCACACATGACAATCCACACAGAAGCAAAACCATATGAATGTGAGATTTGTGGACAAAGATTTAGCTATAAATACAGTTTAAAGGGACACATGTATCTCCATACAGGACAGAAACCATTTAAATGTGAGATTTGTGGACATCAAGCTAGCCATAAGTCACGTTTAAACTCACACATGAGAATCCACACCGGACATAAACCTTATGAATGTCAAAATTGTGGACAGAGATTTAGGCAGAAGTCAAGTTTAAACACACACATGAGAGTCCACACAGGACAGAAACCTTATGAATGTGAGATTTGTGGACAAACATTTATAAATAAATACCGTTTAACCGGACACATCTATCTCCATACAGGACAGAAGCCATTTAAATGTGATATTTGCGGATATCAAACTAACCAGAAGTCAAATTTAACCTCGCACATTAGAATCCACACAGAAGCAAAACCATATGAATGCGAGTTTTGTGGACAAAGGTTTAGGCAAACAACAGATTTAAACTCTCACATGAGTGTCCATACTGGACAGAAACTACTTAAATGTGAGCTTTGTGGACAAAGGTTCAGCCATGAGTTAACTTTAAACTTACACAGGACTGTCCACACTGGACAGATACCGTTTGAATTTGAGGATTGTTGATAAAGATTTAGCCATTATTTAAACAGCCACACAAGAGTTCACAACAACCTAAGCGCTCCTTAGTTCCTCTTCTAGAAGTAAAACGTCAAGACTTCAGTCGACAACTAGAGTCCGCTTTTAAACACATGAGAACCAACAATGGAGGAAAAACAGTTCAATTGAATTTTTGGATGTTTTCAACTAGAAATTTGCATAAATGGGCTCCATTTTTGGTTCTTAATTATGTTTGATATTTGCTTACCTGCTGTCCTCATGATTTGGTGGCACAGTCCTGAATTTTACACGCACACCCAGAGTTGCATTTGGGCCTAATAAATCTTGCTCAGTGCTAATCCTTAGATGTGTCATAAGAGGAGCAAGGCAAACGGGGCCATGTGTAATTGTTGCACAATGCGCTGCCTGCCCTACTTCCTTTTCACAGTCTAATTTCTGCACTCTTATTTTATTATATTCCTCATCGGTAAACTTACTGCCTCCTCTAAGTGGACTAACACAATGTTATATTGTGCATTATTTAGTTCGATTTCTGCTGTATGATTCATAAAACTGCATTAAAGCCCGGCCCGCCCATTAATCCCATTATAATGACCCGGCCCTAATCCAGGTCAGTCCGGTCCAGTATGCGGAATTAAACGCGTGCACGCAACGAGTTGCTGTGCATATTTAACAAGATAACCACCTAAAAGCAATTACTTGCTAGCTCGACTTTTTAGGAAAGGTGTGTTTCAGTCTAACGTTTGCTTAATAAAAGGACTTTAATGGTCAAATCAGCTGTCTTTCAAAAGTATTCGATGCCTCTGTGCTCCAGGAGAGCACAGAGGGAGGGATATAAGTAGGAACGTTGCTCATTTCTTCGAGGTTTAACAAGAATAGCACCGAAAACAATTATTTGTTTGCTAGAAATTAAAGCCAAGGTGTGTCTCAGTTGAACTTTTACTTAAAGCGTTCTGGTCAACCAATTAGTAGAGTAGAATTTGAGGCCTTGTATCTAAGTGAGGCATGCACTAAACTTGACCTACCTTATTGAGTCTTTTCTATCAATTAGTTGACACCTGTAATGCCAAAATTATCCACTAGATGGCACTGTGTCAGTGAAACATTGGCCTGTTCAAGAATCTTCCTCACAGGAAGTTAGCATGGGATGAGAATGCTAGCAATGAGGTTTTTATTTTTTTTGCCAAAAATCTCAAAGGTAGGCATATTTTTTTCAACATAGTACAATGTCAGAGGTTTTACTAAACATTATATAGTAATATTTTGGTGAAACAATGTTATGAAGGTCAATTAATTTTCTAAAAACACGTTACCAAACGGTTGATTTGTCTTCATAATAATTGCATTGACACAAAACTAATATATCACTTATTGACTTATGCTGACATATTCCAACCTCTTAACAGACGCATATGCCTAAATTTTCACATTGTTCTTCAATTTTATCAACAAATACTAGATGGACAGTAAAACCTTTTATGGTACAAGGACACACAAATCTCAGGCTCTGATACCAGAACAACCTGAAGATTCTGATGCTGATCTGAGCGATGATAATGTCCAAATAGAAGGTCCTGACTATCATCCTACACAAGAGGAAGAATAATAATATGTAACTGGGTGGTTTATTAGTTTCAAAATAGTGTTTATGTAGAAGTAAATGTAAATTTCCACCTGTGTTGAGCCCATGAACGCACCTGCCCCGTTTTCCACCTCCACAAGAGAAGTGGATCGAGAGGAGCAGCTTCTTCTGCAGAAAGGTAAATTTTAAACTTTGATAACGTTGTTAAATCTGAACAGAAACAGCATTACCCTGTCTGAAGTTTATATGGGCTGAGTTTTTATAAGATATTAGTTTTAGTGCGTAAGCAGAGAAACCTTAATAAAATCAGCTTTGTTAAGAAAAGTAAACCACTCAGGTTTACTTCTGAGGTTAATACTGAGGTTTAAATCTCAGTATTAATGTGTGTGAATGACAGGGATTAACATAAAACACTTTATAGAACGGTGCTTTACCGCTGCGATGGGTCAGCCCATTCAACAAGGTG
Source organism: Nematolebias whitei (assembly GCF_014905685.2). Lineage (NCBI taxonomy): Eukaryota > Metazoa > Chordata > Actinopteri > Cyprinodontiformes > Rivulidae > Nematolebias > Nematolebias whitei. The sequence goes on from NC_056504.1 coordinate 47,700,724, forward strand.
TCCACTAACTGCCTCACCAGTTCTCTGTTGTGAACGCCCTGGCAGATGGAATAATGATGAATGTGGTGATAAATACAGAAATATTCATATTTAATATTTAATCTGTGTCTAACCAGATCCTGAAATGTGACGTGCAGATTTATTGAATAAAGAATTATAATAAACAATTGAAGCTCTCGACCTTGACCTCTCTAAGTGGCTTTAAGAACCTGTTGGACTCTTGGCAGGGACCAATGCAGACATGTTCCTGTTTTTAGTTTTCTACATTTGCCTTATAATCTACCTGTTTTTTTGTAACCTTTTTCTTTTAGCCATCCTATTTGTAAAAAAAAAACACAAAAAAAAACCTGTATGACTTTTTATAATTGTTTATTGTTGTTGCTGTTGTTCACTGTTGTCTTCATTCTTTGTTGAAATCAGGTCTCTCTTGTAAATGAGTCCTCGAGGCTCAATGGTATTACCTGTCTAAATAAAGGTTGAATGAATAAAAGAACACTAACTTTCAGATTTAACTGATTTTTATGAACATATATACACCAATATATCTTTACAGAGGGTGGGGGTGTATTAGGTGTGTATATATATATCCACACATTTGTGTGTGTGTTCAAACAATAAATATAATAATATATTGATTGGGCGGGTTTTTGTGTGATGTGGCAGTTTTTAACAGACTTTTGGGCTGGAAAACCTCGACTCTATCTGGCAACACTGCGAGGAGATCTGACCGTGATCTCGCTGCCAGCAGCGGGTGAAACGGGTCGAAGACACCGCTGAATCCACGGAGTGAATGTGTCCAAGATCCAACCTAGAACTAAGTTCACCGAGGAGTAAAACCGTGGAGACAGCGGGTCCAACAGACTGGAGGAAGCTGTGGAGAAACATCGGGTCTTTTTGAAGGAATAATCTCAGATTACGAAGAGGAGCTGTCGAGTTGGAGAGAAAATGAGCGCAGGTTTGTTTGTTTCATTCAGCATCAGACGATGTTAGCTAGCTGTGGTTTCTAGGTAGTTGATGGATTTAACTTCTTAACAAGAACTTGTAAATCTGTTGTCCGTGTTTGTAGCTTAGCATGCTAACAGAAGCTAGCGCTAAGGTGGACAAGATCTAGAAACTAAAATATTAGATCAAGAATCAGGAGGCTCTTTTTATCTCTTAATAATTCTCAGTTTGGAGATGTCCTATTCAAACTAATGTCATCGAGGATAAAACAACAGTTTTACACACTTAGCAGAGAAGATATTTAAGGCCGTGTCTAAATTCAGGGCCTGTATGCTTCGAAGGCCGCATGTTATCCTATCCGTTCTGCATACATGTTAATACATGCACGTGCGCAACCTGCAAGAGGCCCGCGACGTTTAGAGGAGTCGTCCGTTTATCATACACTAAAAAATAAGACAAAAGCAAGTCAGTACATTGTCTTGGTGCATTATTGTGTATTTATACAATTTTCAGTGCGCGTGCATGTGTATTCTGCAAGAGGCCTGCTTAGAGGAGGAGCCGTCATTTCATCATAAAGCTGTTAAGAAGAAAGTATGATGATCTGACAGGTTAACTGCTAAGTCATTAGCTGTTAATAACAGTGACTGACAGGTAATCTGTTGCGTCATGTTGTCATATGGCTGATTTAGTTACATAAAGAGCATATAGGTTGAATAAATATGGTGATCTGACAACATATGCTGACCAAACAAATACAGCAGTCAGTTTATGCTATGCTTATGACGATCTGACAATGTATGCAGAACAGACAGAACAGCGGTCATGTGGCACTTTTCCATTAGTAACGGTACAGCACGGTTCAACTCGGTTCCAAGATTTTCCAATAGCAATTACTCATAGAACTGGTCTTGTGCGAAATTCTGTTCCCGTGTCGGGAGCGCGCACAGAGGCGGGTCCGACCGTCTTCCCGGCACTTCTGATAGCTTTCTTGGCAAAATGACTCAACATCATCGAATCATGGTTGTAACTTTCATTTTAATCAACATCTCCTGGTAATAAATATAAAACCTCAAATAAGTTTTTCTTACACAGTTTCGTGTTGTTTTTTTAATCGCCGAGAGAATCAGTATTTTTACAACTTTTGTCATGTTCACCTTAGCCTGACAAATATCAGTCAGCCACCAAACACTGTTTTCCAACACATTGTGTGTGTTTATAATATTCTATTGCTATATAATATTCTATTGCTATATAATATTCTATTGCTATATAATATTCTATTGCTATATAATATTCTATTGCTATATAATATTCTATTGCTATATAATATTCTATTGCTATATAATATTCTATTGCTAATATAAAAGAATGGAAGCTAGCTGATAGCATGACACAAAAAAATTAGACTTCCTGAAAAGATAAGTGTAGGCTTCCTGCGAAATAACGTTCAAATGAAAAATATCCCACAATACTGAATGAAAGATATTTCAAGCTAATAAAACGAATATTATATACCGGCACACGCGCGTGCGTGTGTATATGTATATATATGTATATATATGTATATATATGTATATATATATATATATATATATATATATATATATATATATATATTATATACACACAGCATACGTGTGTATATATATATCAGGGTTTCCTCTAGGATTTATTTTAACCATGGTGGTGGGCTGCCTGTGGGGCGGCACACGGGGGGGGGTTGGGGGGTAGTGTGTCTGGGGGTCCTCTCCCCCCAAATTTTTGAATAAAACAGATGCTATTTCCTGCATTCTGGTGTATTTTAATGGATTGTTAAACATCTATGTTTACCTACATTTGTAAACGCTTGATTCAATAATTATTTTAGAGACATTTAACAAAATTAAGTCAGGTTCTCTGGAAGGATTAAAAAAATGTTGAAATTACAGAGCGTGCCTCGATATTTTAGAGACACCTTGTTCAACTAGCCCATATGTGCATCGTCCTGTTTTTAAATTCACTCCTATGACATAAGATCTAAGATATTTATGTGAAACAATTTATCACAAACAACGGCTTCAGGGGTGCACTTGACTTTTTTTTTTTTGTTTGTTTTTTGTATCACAACATGCCATTGTACTAAGCAATGTTGACACTGAACTACATGTTTAAATAATATTAACTTTACCCAGTGAACGTTTTAACAACCACCAGCAGTGAATTTAGGGCTTTTACTGTTTTCTGATTTAGTGATAGACTCATAACAGAAGATGACCTGACATCATGCAGCCCTCACAACATTAAATTACACTGTGCCAAGTAAGTGACAAAAAATAATCATTTTAGTCAGTTTTGTCAACCTGCACGTAATTATTAAAACCAAATAATTTACAGGTTCCTTCCTTGCTGCCACAATTTCTACACTTCATAACTTTTATTCCCCTTTCACTCAAACACTCAAAAGAATGCATATGTTGGTTTAGTGCTTACTTATATCCTAAACATGGAGTAAACATTTTTAAAGGAAACCATGATTAGTTTTTAAAATATACTTTTATTAGAGAAATATTTATTTCAAATGTAAAAACAATACAGTAAAAATGTTGTAGGCTGTTTGGCTTTTATAAATTTAAATAAAATGTTGTTACTCGAACGTCACCATATTTTTTACGCTGCAATGCATTCTGGGTCATTGACGTATTATGGTCCTGTAGTGCTAGCTCCGTCCAGCTGAAACAGTGATGATTAACGTTACTCCTTTTCAATTTGAACCGGAGCGCGTTTAAATTGATGTCAATGTAGAACTCACAAGGGGTAATGAAGATGAGGAGGACCAAACGGATGAAGAGGAAAGAGTTGGCCGAAGACGCTGTTTGTGTGGCTGCTGCTTGGAGATGCAAATCCAGATGGATAGCATATGCTGCAAATGGCTGCAGTTTCTAACCGAAGCTGTTTACGGTAAGCATATGTTAGGGATTCTGATAATGTTTAGGCCTGCTACAAAGACTGAAAGATGCTTCAATGTCACTTAAACATTCATTAATTATTTTCCTAGTTTTAATATCGTGTAAGCTACTGCTAATGGTGCTTTCGGAGCAGAACTTATATTTCAAATATTTCTTGTTTCAGGGCTTCCAGATATGCATCATATCATCAGTTTCCATGGTGGATGCACGGCAGGTTGGGAAGAAGAATCCACAGAGTCGTTCTATCATGTGCAGTAAATTAAATAAGACTTGTATACCCTGAACCAAGTGGAATTTATTCGGAGTTTGCAAATGGAGGTGATGATGCAGAAGTGGATGAGGCATGGATACGTTTTTTAAATGAGTCTCATGTAAATTTAATTACAAACAAAGGCTGGGAAACGGTTGATTATCTGACAAAAATGGTACTCAATGAATAATAAAATTAGGGCTGCAACTAATGATTATTTTCCTTAGATAGAGAACTTTACTAATTGGCTTTTATATATGTGAATGTTCCTGTAAAGTGCCCTGAGACAACTTTGTTGTGATTTGACGCTATATAAATAAACTGAATTGAATTGAATTATTTCAATAATCGATTAATAGGCCCATTATTTTTTTCCTGATGAATCGGCAAAACAACCCAAATGTTTTAATTTCCACCTCTTTATTCAAAAATTTAATATCTGACTGACATAGCAGTTCGCACAAAAAACAGGTTGCTGCTTTATACCTGCACAATATGTAGCTACTGTGTAAAATGTGTCCTTGAGGGAAGAGTGTAACCTATTGTTACAGTCCTAAATAACATTTTAAATGTTATTCACAAAGATGAAATATTTCATTTTTTTATTGAAAGTTAAAATGGTCTATTAATCAATATTTAAAAAGCATAACCTTTCACAGGTGATTGTCATGTGACCTTCTCCAAACCTTTGAATGCACACATCCATCTGTTCAGTTTCAGTACTTTTTGAACAACTTGAACTTGCTGTTCTCTTACAAGCAGCTCTACGGAAAAATTCACTACGGTTTTGATCCTTGAATCGACCAATAAATTTCCTGGTTCAATTAAAAAAATTTTAAACAGTCCTCATCATGCTGTTCACATTTTCATATGATATCAGAACAGCAGTTATGCTGTCAGGGGCTTTACGCCTTTGGTAGGGTCACCCAAGGCAGACAGGTCCTAAGTGAGGGACCAGACGAAGTGCAGCCCAAAGACCCCTATAATGAAAACAAGAAATGGACTTAATGTTCCCTCGCCCGGACGTGGGTCACCGGGGCCCCACTCTGGAGCCAGGCCTGGAGGTGGGGCACGCAGGCGAGCGCCTGGTGGCTGGGCTTTTGCCCATGGAGCTCGGCCGGGCACAGCCCGAAGAGGAGACGTGGGTCCCCCTTCCCATGGGCTCACCACCTGTGGGAGGGACCAAAGGGGTCGGGTGCATTATGGGATGGGTGGTGGCCGAGTGCGGGGATCCTGGCGGTCTGATCCTCGGCTACAGAAGCTGGCTATGGGACGTGGAACGTCACCTCACTGGTGGGGAAGTAGCCTGAGCTGGTATGTGAGGTTGAGAGGTTCCGGCTAGAAATAGTCGGACTCACCTCTACGCATGGCTCTGGCTCTGGAACCAGTTTCCTTGAGAGGGGTTGGACACTCTTCCACTCTGGAGTTGCCCCTGGTGAAAGGCGCTGAGCAGGAGTGGGCATACTTATTGCCCCCCATCTTGGTGCCTGTGTGTTGGGGTTCACCCCAGTGAATGATAGGGTAGCCTCCCTCCGCCACCATGTTCAGGCATAAGGGTGTCCATATGTGCTCTTGGCACCAGGACACCCTAGGCCGCAGTTCGATGATCGACTTTGTCGTTTCATCTAATCTGCGGCCACCTGTCTTGGACACTCGGGTGAAGAGAGGGGCAGAGCTGTCCACTGATCACTACCTGGTGGTGAGTTGGCTCCGATGGTGGGGGAGGATGCCGGTCAGACCTGGCAGACCCAAACGTATGGTGAGAGTTTGCTGGGAACATCTGGCAGAGTCTCCTGTGAGACGGAGCTTTAACTCCCACCTCCGGGATAACTTGGAACATGTTCTGGGGGAGGTGGGGGACATTGAGTCCGAGTGGGCTATGTTCCATGCCTCTAATGTCGAGGAGGCTTACTGGAGCTGCGGCCGCTAGGTTGTTGGTGCCTGTCGCGGTGGCAACCCTCAAACCCCGTGGTGAACACCGTCGGTGAGGGATGCTGTCAGGCTGAATAAGGAGTCCTTTCGGGCCTTTTTGGCCTGTGGGACCCCGGAAGCAGCTGATGGGTACCAGCAGTCCAAGTGACATGCGGCTCGGGTGGTCGCTGAGGCAAAAACTCGGGCATGGGAGGAGTTCGGAGAGGCCATGGAGAATGATTTCCACACGGCTTCGAGGCAATTCTGGTCCACCATCCAGCGTCTCAGGAGGGGAAAGCGGTACGCTACCAACACTGTTTATAGTGTGAGTGGTGTGCTGCTGACCTCAACTCGGGATGTCGTGAGTCGGTGGGCAGAATACTTTGAAGACCTCTTCAATTCCACCGACACGTCTTCCACTCAGGAAGCGGAGCCTGGGGACTCTGGGTTGGGCCCCCCAATCTCAGGTGTTGAGGTCACCGAGGTGGTTAAAAAGCTTCTCGGTGGCAGGGCCCCAGGGGTGGATGAGATTCGCCCAGAGTTCCTTAAGGCTCTGGATGTTGTTGGGTTGTGTTAGCTTACACGACTCTGCAATATTGCGTGCACATCGGGGCGAAGTTCCCCTGGATTGGCAGACCGGGGTGGTGGTCCCCCTATTCAAAAAGGGGGACCGTAGAGTGTGTTCCAACTACAGGGGGATCACACTTTTAAGCCTCCCTGGTAAGGTCTATTCGGGGGTTCTGGAGAGGAGGGTCCGTCGGATAGTCGAACCTCGGATTCAGGAGGAGCAGTGCAGTTTTCGTCCTGGTCGTGGAACACTGGACCAGCTCTATACTCTCAGCAGGGTCCTGGAGGGTGCGTGGGAGTTTGCCCAACAGGTCTACATGTGCTTTGTGGACTTGGAGAAGGCGTTCGACCGCGTCCCTCGGGGAACCCTGTGGGGGGTTCTCTGGGAGTATGGGGTATCGGGCCCTTTGATACGGGCTGTTAGGTCCCTGTATGACCGGTGTCAGAGCCTGGTCCGCATCGCCGGCAGTAAGTCGGGCTTGTTCCCGGTGAGCGTTGGACTCCACCAAGGTTGCCCTTTGTCACTGATTCTGTTCATAACTTTTATGGACAGAATTTCTAGGTGCAGCCAAGGTGTTGAGGGGATCCGTTTTGGTGGCCTTAGGATTGCCTCTCTGCTTTTTGCAGATGATGTGGTCCTGTTGGCTTCATCAGATTGTGATCTACAGCTTTCGCTGGAGTGGTTCGCAGCCAAGTGCGACACGGCCAGGATGAGGATCAGTTCCTCCAAATCCGAGGCCATGGTCTTGAGCCGGAAATTGGTAGAGTGCCCTCTTCGAGTCAGGGAGGAGGTCCTACCCCAAGTGGAGGAGTTCAAGTATCTTGGGGTCTTGTTCACGAATGAGGGAAAAATCAAACGTGAGATCAATAGGCGGATAGGTGCAGCGTCTGCAGTGAAGCGGGCGCTTTACAGGTCTGTTGTGGTGAAGAGAGAGCTAAGTCAAAAGGCGAAACTCTCAATTTACCAATCGATCTACATTCCTACCCTCGTCTATGGTCATGAGCTTTGGGTTGTGACCAAAAGAACAAGATCTCGGATACAAGCGGCCGAAATGAGTTTTCTCCGCAGGGTGTCTGGGCTCTCCCTTAGAGATAGGGTGAGAAGCTCGATCATCCGGGAAGACTACAATATTTTTAAAATATCGACATATCTCCCAGCCGTACAAGTGATGTATGAGTGAATATAAAGTTATATTCATTCCTTATTGTCTGTGTTTCAGTGTTTCCTGCAGATGTTCAGCAGACTCTGCTGATCAGACCGGATGCTCCTGAGGAATGGAGGCCTGATGTGGACCAGCAGGACCCAGAACACCTCTACATAAAGGAGGAAGAGGAGGAACTCTGGACCAGATTGGAGGGAGAGCAGCTCAGTATGAAGGAGGAGACTGATGCCAGCAGGTTTTTGTTTACTGCAGTTCATTTGAAGACCGAGGATGATGAAGAGAAGCCTCTGTTCTCACATATTCATCAGCAGAATCCAGAGCCCCTCCATATAAAGGAGGAAGAGGAGGAACTCTGGACCAGATTAGAGGGAGAGCAGCTCAATGTGAAGGAGGAGACTGATGCCAGCAGGTTTTCATTCACCACAGTTTATCTGAAGAGTGAGGATGATGAAGAGAAGCCTCAGTTCTCACTTCATCAGCATCAAATGGAGGACAGAGATGTTCCAACCAGCAGCTCAGCTGACCAGGTGAAAGTAGAAGCTGATGGAGAGGACTGTGGAGGAGCAGAAACCAGCAGGAACCCAGATCTAAATCCTCATGGAGATGCTTCTAGCTCTTCAGAGTCTGAAGTCAGTGAGGATGATGAAGAGGACGAGGATGGGAACAATCCCGACTCTCAGCTGGAACACTTTTCAGACTCTGGGTCAACAAATGAAGACAGTGACAAAGACTGGAAGGAGAGCAGAGCTCCTGATTCAGCTGTAAACTCTGTCAACAAATGTTTCAGCTGCTCTGAGTGTGGTAAACAATTTCTACACAACCAATCACTTCAGAGACACATGACATGTCATTCAACAGGAAGACATTCAAGTTGTTTGGGTCAGAAGAAAAGTGTAGAGAGACACAGGAAAATCCAGACAGGACCAAAATCATTTAGCTGTGATGAATGTGATAAAAGGTTTAACAGTAAAATAAATTTAACAACACACATGAGAGTCCACACAGGACAAAAACCTTATGAATGTCAGAATTGTGGACAGAGATTTAGCCAGATGTCAAGTTTAAACACTCACATGACAATCCACACAGGAGCAAAACCATATGAATGTAAGATTTGTGGACAAAGATTTAGCTATAAACACCGTTTAAAGGGACATATGTATCTCCATACAGGACAGAAGCCATTTAAATGTAAGATTTGCGGACGTCAAACTCGCCAGAAGTCAAATTTAAACTCGCACATGAGAGTCCATACAGGACAGCAACCTTATAAATGTCAGAATTGTGGACAAAGATTTAGCCAGAAGTCAAATTTAAACTCGCACATGAGAGTCCACACTGGACAGAAACCTTATGAATGCCAGAATTGTGGACAGAGATTTGGCCATAAGTCAAGTTTAACCTCGCATATGAGAGTCCACACTGGACAGAAACCTTATGAATGCCAGAATTGTGGACGGAGATTTGGCCATAAGTCAAGTTTAAACTCGCATATGAAAATCCACACAAGAGCAAAACCATATGAATGTGAGTTTTGTGGACAAGGATTTAGGCAGACAACAGATTTAAACTTTCACATGAGAGTCCATTCTGGACAGAAACTACTTAAATGTGAGCTCTGTGGACAAAGATTCAGCCATGAGATAACTTTAAACTTACACATGACTGTCCACACAGGACAGATACCGTTTGAATTTGAGGATTGTTGACAAAGATTTAACCGTTTAGATATTTAAACAGACACACAAAAGTCCACAGGAACCTAAGCTCTCCTTAGTTCCTCCTCTAGAAGTAAAACTTTTAAGACTTCAGTCTCAAATTATGCCCCTTTTCCATAGTACCTTTTGGTACTGGTACATCACGGTTCAACTCGACACGGTACAGTACACGTTGTGTTTTCATAGCCCCTTTCAGTACCGGTTGCAGTGGGTGGGGTTCAAATTGAAGTCACGCGCCTTACCAGCTGGTGGTGGTAATATCTTGGAAACAGGTTTCAGTACAGGGTGAGAATTTATTTTGAAGTTTCTGGTAAATTAAAAAA
>NC_056504.1:47710642-47714030 GCF_014905685.2 Nematolebias whitei
ATATATATATATATATATATATCTCCTGCTAATAAACTTTGATGAAATTTAGTTCACCATTAAATCTCTGATGAACCAGATTGTACAAAAAACATCTATATTTCAAATTTTATAGGCTTCATCATTTGATGTATTTGCACTCATGTCTAATTTTATTGTTTAATTTAGCTATGTGGTTTTGTTTCTTGTTAACAGATTATTTTTTTTAGCTTTGCTTTAAAGTTTAATTCTTGTTTTGTGACTTGTACATCTGTGGGTTGGAATAAAGTTGAACTAAAGGCTGTATCTCTTCTTTAAACATATTTGAGGGAAATGTTCCTGAGAGATCCAATAATTTTGTGTCTTTTTATGATTTTTCCACTGGGTTAACTTTAACAGATTATTTAATAGTCATTAAATTGAAAACAAGCTTTCATGATAAAGCCAGCACCGTTTATGAATTTAGTTTTTTAAATCTTCACTGATAAATAAATAAATAAATTTATATACATAAAATCTTTTTTTTAAATCTTTTTCATCCTCTGTCCCAGTCCGCCCGTCTGCCGGGATTGGGGCTCTGCCTTCATGAGCAGGCGAGGCTGGGGTCCGGGCAACGGCCTTCTGCGAGTCAGCAGCTCAAAACTCTGGTAGAGAGAACCGGGGAGACCGGCGGAGCTCCATCTAGCTTGATCTGAATTTTGTTGTTGGCTACCGAGCACAAAGAACGCCTGCACTTCAGCATTAGACCACGGTGTTTTCATTATTGTTTTTAAAATCTTACAAATCGATTCAGCTGCTGCTCCAGAATTCCGAGTAATTGCAAATGGCAGATCGGTGTTTTGAAAAGTTTCTGAAAGGTCCAGTGACTCCTCCCCCTGACCAATCAGTGACCGACAGTGTTCTGATGTCACGTTTGGGTGCCAGCTTGATTGGTATCACCAGAGAAGCAAGGACCTAAACAGGTGCCAGTTCCGTGGAACAATGACAGTGGAAAAGGGCTCAAAACCGTACCGAACTGAGACGAACCGGGCTGAAGAGGAGCTGTGGAAAAGGCCCATATTTGAATAAAAAGTATATTCTCTCCCATGGGTTTGCTAGTCTCCATATATCAACTAAATTCCAGTCCTGTGCTAACATTTGGATTGCAGCCTTGTCCTTAGGTGATGGTTTCCCTCTCGGTATGCTTTTATCAATAAACCCATCCATCACTTGGTTAAAATTGCCTAATAGAATAATATGACCTTCAGTATTCTCTATTATACTGTTAATTTCATGAAAAAAGACAGGTTCTTCCTGATTATGTGCATATATATTGCATAGAACAGTCCTAATTCCATTTAACAAGGCTTCAATACATATGAAACACCCTTCCTTATCATTATGTTGTTTAAGCATGACAAAACTTGTATTTTTGTTAACAAGAATCATTACACTATTTTGTTTGCTTGAATAGGAGCTATGGTACACTTTACACACCCATCTCTTTTAAATGTTGCTACTTCTTCATCCCTCATTTTATGTGATTCTTGGTTGAAAGCAATATCAGTGCCTTTGGATTTTAGCTAAGTCAAAACTTTCCGTCTTTTAATCGGATTCCCACATCCATTTATGTTCCACAATATTATATGAATATATCCCTTAACCATTTTTTGGTATTTGGTATATATTGTGGTTTGATCTATCATTTACCGAGGTACACTTCAACATAATTACAAATACTAACATTTGTGAATTGTAATAAGCAAACTGACCTGATTCAAATAACATAAATGAAAAATAACAACATAGAACTAAGCCAAGCAACAAAAAAACATGCTGTTGTTTTTTTAGTCCTTTTCTTAAAGGGATACATGATAAGTTGAACATGTTGGCCTAAACATGCTGTATTGTTCCTATTAGCTATAGCTGTTTGTGATGTGTAAAAACTCAATCACTTCAAAAATGTTATATATTTTGTTATATTTTTCACACATGGAGGCCGCCATTTTTCACCTGTGCAATGCATGCTGGGTTGATGACACAATTAGGTCCATTCTGTACTGGAATCTATAGAGTAAACACAGGAAGGCTAACATTACCAGAGTTGTTTTTATGATATTATGTTTGTTAATTTCAATAATGCCACACTGCGTCACTGTTGGCTGTAATTTCAAAACAGAAAAAGGCAGAAATAGTGAGGTGAGTGTGCACAGCTTCCCACATGATAAAAAAAGAAGAGTGCAATGGGGAAAAAGCCATCCAAAGAATGAAACTTCTGAAGGACCCACATTTGTGCTTTCAGCACTTGTCTCCAGAAGACTGAGCTAACAAGTGGTTGTTACCCACGAAAGCTAAAATCAAATGCTGTGCTGACAATTTTTAACCACAAAGCGCCTAAACCCATCGCAACCATTATATGTGAAGGGGACGTGTCCCCCCACATAAAAAAAACCCGTTCATTTGGACCCCCCCCCCCCCACACACACACACACTCACACACTTTTACTATAAAACATTAGTTCAGTCGGCGCCGTTTCTCTTTCTGCATGAACAAATCCATTCCACTTGATTAATAGGAGAATACTCAAACCACTAAAAATCCACTCCAGGTTTTCCTGGTTACCTCCAACTCACCAGCTTCCTGCAGCCTTTCTGTGCATCACCTCCTGCCTCAGCAGAGAACATTCACAGGTGGAAGAGATGGAGACACCTCTGTGTTGATCACTCGCCAGCTTAGCAAGCTTAGTGCGGACAGTTGTTGAAAAGGGGGTTGATCATAAACATATATACATGGTTAGGAGAATGCTTGAGAGAAATGGAGCGCTACATCTGTAGCATCTTAGCTTAGCAGTAACTGTGACGCTGATTTAGATGAGTAGTGTTGAACACAAGTAAAAAAGTCCAGTGGTAATGTTTTTTATTTCTTTATAAACTCAAATAGTGCAGATCTGAGGCTGTCTGTTAAAGTGTATTAAAGTTAAAATGTATTTAAAACCCACAGCTGAATTTACACAAACTTGGTGAGAAACATGCTTTAAATGGAATTAAAGTAAGGAAATCTAGATGAAATGTTGCTTTTTTGGTACACTAGTGTACACTTTTTTGCACACTGGTGCGCATGCACACACACACTATCATGTGTCCCCCCGCATTACAGATGCTTCTAACGCCCATGTTCGCACCCCTACTGTCAAGCATTTGTAGAGGCAAAACATTAAACTAGAACATTACCAAACTTTAGACCTGAAGTGTCCTCATTCTGAGTCTTTTGTCTGACTCAAGCATGAGACTGTGGTGGCTGTGATCAGGATAGTGACTACAGCCAGTATATAGTAGACAGCTTGTCTTGATGCTTGATGCAAACATTTTACTATATTTCAAAAACACAAAGTTTGTTTTCTCAGTCATCCAGGTATATAACAACAAAAAA
>NC_056504.1:47714130-47736504 GCF_014905685.2 Nematolebias whitei
AACCAGCAGCTCAGCTGACCAGATGAAAGTAGAAGCTGATGGAGAGGACTGGGGAGGAGCAGAAACCAGCAGGAATCCAGATTTAAATCTTCATGGAGATGCTTCCAGCTCTTCAGAGACTGAAGTCAGTGAGGATGATGAAGAGGACAAGGATGGGAACAATCCTGACTCTCAGCTGGAACACTTGTCAGACTCTGGGTCAACAACTGAAGACAAAGACTGGAAGGAGAGCAGAGCCCCTGAGTCAGCTATAAACTCTGTCAACAAATGTTTCAGCTGCTCTGAGTGTGGTAAACAATTTCTGCACAACCGGTCACTTCAGAGACACTTGACATGTCATTCAACAGGAAGACGTTCAAGCTGTTTGGGTCAGAAGAAAAGTGTAGAGACACACAGGGAAGTCCAGGCAGGACCAAAATCATTTAGTTGTGATGAATGCGGTAAAAGATTTAACAGAAAAACACATTTAAAATCACACACGAGAATCCACACAGGAGAGAAACCATTTGTATGTAAGATTTGTGAAAGAAGGTTTAACTTTAAAACCAATTTAAAATCACACATGAGAGTCCACACAGGAGAGAGGCTGTTTGTATGTGAGATTTGTGGACGGAAATTTAGCCATAAGTCAAGTTTAAACTCGCACATCAGAGTCCACACAGGAGAGAAACCTCATGAATGTCAGAATTGTGGACAGAGATTTACCCAGAAGTCAAATTTAATCTCACACACACGAGTCCACACAGGAGAGAAACCTCATGAATGTCAGAAATGTGGACAGAGATTTAGCAAGAAGTCAAGTTTAAACTCACACATGAGAATTCACCCAGGATCAATACCATATGAATGTGAATTTTGTGGACAAAGATTTAGGCAAATAAGAGATTTAAACTTTCACATGAGAGTCCATACTGGACAGAAACTACTTAAATGTGAGCTCTGTGGACAAAGGTTCAGCCATGAGATAACTTTAAACTTACACATGACTGTCCACACAGGACAGATACCGTTTGAATTTGAGGATTGTTGACAAAGATTTGGCCATTTAAATATATTTTAACGGACACACAAAGGTCCACAGGAACCAAGTGCTCCTTAGTTCCTCCTCCAGAAGTAAAACTTTTAAGACTTCAGTCTAAAACTAGAGTCTACTTTTAAACTCATGAGAACCAACAATGGAGGAAAATAGTTCAACTGAATTTTGGTTGTTTTCAACGAGAAATTTGCGTAAATGTGCTCCATGTTTGGTTCTTAATTATGTTTGATATTTGCATACCTCCTATCCTCACGATTTGGCAGGACAGTCCTGGATTTGACCCCCCTCCCCCTTTCTTGTGTCCCGCATAAAGAGGCAGGACACACAGATGTCCCACATTTAACCAGTGTTGGCTCAGCCTGCCTGTTCATGTTGTGTCCATGTGGTAGGAGGGATGTAGAAGGATTGTTTTACAGGCTTCCTGCAACATCAGCAGTCATGTTACCATAATAAGCCTGTGTTGGATGTAAAGCACAATTTCTCAGCTTTCAGAAATTTTTAGAATTTTTTGATAGAACAAACTATCACAAAGTGATGGTAACATAATGCAGTCAAGACAAACTCGTTTTAAAAAACAAAACAAAAAAACTAATGCAATTTTTAAGTTCAATCTCAGATAAAGTTGAGCTTAAAGGCCAGCTAATGTTAATTATTCTATCTTTTAATAATTATTTACTAATTTTATGTTTTTACTTAGTCCTACAAATTTATTATAATGTACTCAAAGTGGCTGTAAAATGCAGTTTTGAGGTTTTTTTATATGTATTTCCACTGGCACATTTGAATATGTACAGGTGTCCCTCAATGCCATTAAATCAAACAACTCTAAACTGAAAAATCAAAATTTATTTTACAGTAATTGACATTGAAACATGAAGATGATCTCTCCCGACCATGACCTCTGACCCTGAGGTCACCCATCATAACCGGTACAGATGTATTTGCTGACATTCTGAGTGATCATTGTGTAATAGCGGCTCTCAGAGATATTAAACTTCCACCTTCTAAGCCCAGATTAATTAAAAAAAGGGATTTGAAACGTTTTTGTGAACAGTCAGTCCTCTGGGATCTATCCCACTTTGACTGGCATCGTATTCTATTAACTGATGATGTAAACTCCGCTTGGAACTATTTTCATAATAGTTTAATTTATTTTGTGAACAAACATGCTCCTTTTTTGTTAGTTCAGAATAAAGGGACGAGACAGCCCCTGGTTTACTCCAGAGCTAGCTGACCTCCTGCACAGGAGAGATCATTTTTGGGCCGCAGCGAGAAAATCTGACTCAGACACTGATTGGTTGAGTTTTCGACAGATGAGGAATAAATGCACAACTGCCATCAAAGCCGCAAAACGCAACTATTTCTTATCTCAGACCTCCAAAAATCCAAGTGACCCTAACAGATTCTGGAGAACCATCAAATCTCTCTCAGGAAGCTCCCCAATCATCTGACCTCCCATCACAAATTCTCGTTAACTCTGTTCCTATGTCAAATAAACAAAAAAGGTTCTAGAAAAACTGATAAACTCTCAAATCATAAATTACCTGGACTCATTTAACATCTTACCTCCACATCAATCTGGTTTCAGGAAACAACACAGCACAACGACTGCTTCACTGAAGGTTCTTAATGATGTTGTTGAAGCACTGGATGCTAAGGATTATTGTGCTGCACTTTTCTTAGACCTGTCTAAAGCTTTTGACACTGTGGATCAGAACATCTTGTGTCATAAGCTCTCAGAAATCGGTTTCTCAGAACACACCATTGGTTGGTTCTCCATCTCTCAGACCGGAGGCAATGTGTTCAAAATAATGGTACTTCCTCCAGTTATGTAACAGTCAACAATGGTGTACCACAAGGCTCAGTCTTAGGACCCACCCTCTTTACAAGCTACATAGGTAATGTAGGTCAGAGCATCCTTGACACATCCTTACATTTCTATGCTGATGACACATTTGTTTATTGTTGAGCTAAAACAGTTGATAAGGCTTTCCAGCTTTTGCAATCCACCTTTGACATCATCCAGTCAGATTTGTTCCGCCTCAAACTTGTCCTAAATGCCGATAAAACCAAAGGGATGTTTTTTCAAACAGAAAGATGGTCCCAGCAGTTCTTCCTCCGATTTTATCCTCAAATGGTGTCCCCATTGAGTTTGTTGATTCCTATAAATATTTGGGTATCTTGGTCGACTCACATCTCTCTTTTAAGCTCCACGTGGAAAACCTAGTAAAGTAACTGAAAGTTAAACTTGAGTTTCTTTTTCAGAAACAAATCCTGTCTAACTCTGAATGTTAGGAAATGCCTTGTAACTGTGACTTTCTTTCCGTCCATTGATTACGGTGACATTATTTACATGAACACTCCTACAAGAACCCTGCGGATGTTGAATGCTGTCTATCATGGTGCACTAAGATTCATAACTGCTGTAACTATTGTACCCATCATTGCACCCTGTATTCACTGGTTAACTGGACATCATTAACTTCACACAGACTCTCCCACTGGTACATTTTCATCTTTAAATCACTTCTTGGTCTGCTGCTTTCATACATCTCCTCCTACATGTCTTTGTGTGAGTGCAGCTACAGCATGCGCTCTCAGGACATTATTACCTGCAGTGTTCCCTCAGTGAGGACTGAACTTGGCAAAAGGGCCTTCTTCTACTCCGCTCCTGTTTCCTGGAATATCTTGCAAAATGATTTGAACAATTTTTGTCAAAGCCAGGTAAAAAGAGATACAGTAATTATGGAAGATAAAAAAAAAATTTTTTCACTGTAAGGTTTCACAGCTTCATAAGCTTTGGACTGCACGATCCTACCAGGACCCCCTGAACCGTAACCTGTTTCCTGTGTAGACTTGTAGAGGCTCGATCAGCCTCCAAAGTCCTGAAAAGACAGAGCAATCGTCGGCTGTAGTTCCCCACTTGATCCAGAAAGGGGACGAGAATCTGGTGGGGACTTTAACGTAATACTGGGTCTGTTTTTACAGTTCAAGCTAAGGCGACTTGATGAAATATCAGAATCAGAATAAGCTTTATGTCATTGCTCCGAGATACAACGAGAACATGTACGTACAGTCGTCCAAAAGATGGACGTAGTGCACAGAGCTGCTGCTAATTAGCGCGGCCCACTTATTCTTATTCAGAATAATATTTTTGCTTAAATGAGAAAAGGGAAGAAAACATGAGGAGAGAAGATTTAAAACAAGACCTCTCACACCGTGTCCTAGACAGGGCACGGTTTGAGGCATCAAAAAATCTACCACAGCAAAGCAACATAAATTTTAGATAAGAGAAATATGCCTCGATGAATCATTACTTAATCAAGTCCAAGTATTCATTCAACAACTATTTTATTATTCAACTTCTTATTCTTTGTTATTGTTCATGTTTTGTTTTGATAATTTTGTAATTAAACTTCAAAGACAGTTCGGTCTCTTCATTTGGGTGAATATTTATTTGTTCTGGTGCAGAATTCCCTGTAAATAACAGACTCTACTTCAGTGACTGAGTTCTGATTATTAGAGGGTGAATCAATTAATTAACTTGTTATTGGTCAGTAAACTGACCTGGTGCTGCTCTGGTTTAACGAGTGCAAAATTAAGTGTAGTAAAGTGAGGAGGAAGTATCGCCCTTCTTCACATCTACATTTGTAATCTGATATCATTTTTCCACAGAAACCGGAGTCTAAATATTTTACAAATTTAAGTTTAATAATTTAAACTTGATGATGATGCTGTTTGTTGGAGATAAAATTGAATTAAACTAAATATTTTAAAATTTGCTCTTCAATATTCAAGTCTTGTTTCTAAAACACACCGTGTTTTTATGGTGTCAGATAAAGTTTAGGCACACCACCTAATTCTTGTCAATCTTTGAGCCTGGAATAAAATAATTTAAACTGTAGCTGAGTGTAAAATGTGGAAGTTATTAAACCATGAAACCTAAAGGAATATGTTTATACTTTGGGTATGAGCATCTGTTCAGAGAAGGAACAGATTTTTTGTTGTTGTTTTGACGTCCAGAGGACTTTTTAGATTTTTCTACCTAGATCATTGAGCATGCATCAGGATATCCCTGGAACAGGCGCTTCTGTATTTATTACCAGTAGGGGGCAACAAACCACTTTATTACAAAAGTGTTTAGCATAATTTTGCTGCTGTTTATGTGTAATGCTATAATAAATGTATGTTTCTACTGTTTAAAAACCGCCTCTGTTTTACACAACGTGGTGGGTTGCCAGTTGGGCTTGTTTTGGATTTGTTTTCATAAAGCTGGTTGCTTGTTTCTACCGCGAGATCTGGCAACACCGTGCAGGAGGAGGGAGTACGCGACGCGGAGGAGATCTGACCCCAAGTATTTATCATCTGACCATAAACTCGGGGTGAAACGGGTCAAAGACACCGCTGAATCCACGGAGCGAATGTGTCGAAGATCCAACCTAGAACTAAGTTCACCGAGGAGTAAAACCGTGGAGACAGCGGGTCCAACAGACTGGAGGAAGCTGCGGAGAAACATCGGGTCTTTTTGAAGGAATAATCTCAGATTACGAAGAGGAACTGTCGAGTTGGAGAGAAAATGAGCGCAGGTTTGTTTGTTTCATTCAGCGTCAGACGATGTTAGCTAGCTGTGGTTTCTAGGTAGTTGATGGATTTAGAACTTGTAAATCTATTGTCTGTGTTTGTAGCTTAGCATGCTAACAGAAGCTAGCGCTAAGGTGGACAAGATCTAGAAACTAAATATTAGATCAAGAATCGGGAGGCTGTTTTTATCTCTTAATAATTCTCAGTTTGGACATGTACTATCCAAACTATTGTCATCAAGTATAAAACAGTTTTACAAACTTGGCTGAGAAGATATTTTAGGTTGTGTCTAAATTCAGGGCCTATATGCTTCGAAGGCCGCATGTTGTGCTCGTGTTCTGCAAACATGTAGTTAATACACGCGCATGCGCAATCTGCAAGAGGCCCGCGACGTTTAGAAGAGCCATCCGTTTATCATACACTACAAAATAAGAAAAAAGCAAGTCAGTAAATTGTTTTGGTGCATTATTGTGTATTTATACAATTTTCAGTGTGCAATACATTTTCTGGACCGTAAGTACATTATTTTGGTCTACGCAGAGTCAGAGTTTCTTTATTGTCGTTCCACGAACGAGACTATGTACACAGGGTCCAAGTTGCATCCAATAATATAATGGAAAAGAAAAACGGTAATAAGGTCTAAGGTATGAACTAATGAAAACATAAACTGAATATACTCTAATAACATAAAAACAATACGCCGAACAGCAGCACGAACATGAGTCTGTGTGAGCAGATGAGCACGAATGAACACATCAACATGAAACCGATCAGCAGCAACATGAAACAGATCAGCAGCAACATGATGTGATTATTCTGGTTAGAGATTCATGAGTCTAACAGCCTCAAGGTAGAAGCTGTTCCTCAGTCTAGTGGTTCTACACTTAACGCTCCTTAACCTCCTTCTTGATGGTAGAGGGGCAAAAAGTGTGTGTGCTGGGTGAGTGGGGTCCTTCATGATGCAGGTGGCCCTCTTCCTGCATCTGGAGGTGTAGATGTCTGTGATAGTGGGGAGACTGACTCCAACAGACTTCTCTGCAGCCTTCACTAAGGCTGGATACCTTTCTAAAAAAAATGGTACCGATACCTTCACTTCGATGTTGGTTCCTGAACGGTACTTTTTTCTGTACCAATTTTATAATTAATATTAATTCTAACAAGAAGAAAGAAAATTACGTTACACATTACAGTACAAATCTTGAGTTTTATTTTTTAACTTTGGTATGGTACTATGAAACAATTTAGCGTAACCTTTTGTTCAGAGGTTCACATGACACACGTGTCACTCGTTTGGTAATTTGTTGACAGTCCCTACGAGCACCACTGTGCTCAGGAGGAGGAAGCACGTGGAGGAGGTCAGAGAGAGTTGGCCTGGAATTAAAAAATATGTATAAAACTTTTTGGACAGATAATCAATATTTGACAAACTTTTTTTGACTTTGGAACTGACGGAACTTGGCATAAACTGATATATGAATGGAAACGGGTAGGAGACGAGGCAGATGTACTGTACTGTTCTGTACTGAAACATGTTTCAAATTTAAGTCATGATAATGAGCTAAATCCAGATTTTATCCAATCTGTGGGTGTCTGACAGTAATAATCTGACATGAATTATGTTTTATCTGGACAAATTCTGAAGCTTCCAGGTTAATCCTTTTATTTTCTGCTAACTTTATGACCATTCATTGGGGAAAAATTAACCTCCTTATTTAACTGCATAAAATACTGTTTATTTTATTCACAAAATAAAACAACTAGTCAGTAGAGAGAGCTAACTCATCCTGAAAGCATCAAATTTAAATGACTTATTTTAAATCTTCAGAACATTTTTATTATTATAATTTCATCCATCCATCCCTCTACAGTGTTTGGTAAATAACAAAAGTAAAGTGTCATAACAAACGTCAGAATATTTTTAATATATCTTTATTGTCAACATCTATACTGAAATGGTACATCGATAGGTTTAGGGCAGGAAAATGTAACAGCTTATGTCATTTACATCTTTAAAAAAAATCATCCGGGGGTGGGGGGCAGGCGCTAGGTTTGTCACCTTTTTCATCCCTTCTGAGTTTGCAGGTATACTAATGACAGCTGTGAGTGTTTTCTGTGTCTACCTGTCAGTACTCAACTATTTTCACTTGAATCTGGACTAAATAAAGTGTTGAAACTGGAAAAATTGGTAGTTCTACATATTTACCAAGGTTTATTAGAGGTATTACGTATTTTAAAATAGTGTGTAATTTATTATATTTGCACAGATTTGTTTTGATTTATAAAGTATTTTCTGTTGGCAAATTCATACACAATGGACAAGACGGATAAAAACATTAAAGGTCACATTTCAGATGATGTATGAGCTATTATGTCATAATACTGATTCAGTGTAACACCCATTTTTATAATTTTTTTACTTCTATAATTTTAAGTAATGGCGAAACATTGGACTCATTCACTGAGTTTAGTTTTTTAATCTGATTATTTATGATTTGTGGACTTTGATAAATAAAATAAAATTTAAAGTGTAGCAAAAATGTTCAAATACCCATATCAGGTGATTGAATTTAAACATTTTTGGTATTTTTGATTTGTTTGTCTCTTACTGAGTAAAATGTTTTTCCTTTGACTTGGAACAGTTCTGATCCACAGAACATTAATAAGAAAACACAAGTGATGTATGAGTGCATATAAAGTTATATTCAGTCCATATTGTCTGTGTTTCCTGCAGATGTTCATCAGACTCTGCTGATCAGAGGAGATGCTCCTGAGGAATGGAGGCCTGATGTGAACCAGCAGAACCCAGAGCCCCTCCACATCAAGGAGGAAGAGGAGGAACTCTGGACCCAATTGGAGGAAGAGCAGCTCAGTGTGAAGGAGGAGACTGATGCCAGCAGGTTTTCATTCACTGCAGTTCATGTGAAGACTGAGAATGATGAAGAGAAGCCTCTGTTCTCACATCTTCATCAGCACCAAATGGAGGACAGAGATGTTCCAACCAGCAGCTCAGCTGACCAGATGAAAGTAGAAGCTAATGGGGAGGACTGTGGAGGAGCAGAAACCAGCAGGAACTCAGATGCTTCCAACTCTTCAGAGACTGAAGTGAGTGAGGATGATGAAGAGGATGAGAACAATCCTGACTCTCAGCTGGAACACTTGTCAGACTCTGGTTCAACAGCTGAAGACAGTGACAAAGACTGGAAGGAGAGCAGAGCTCCTGAGTCAGCTGTAAACTCTGTCAACAAATGTTTCAGCTGCTCTGAGTGTGGTAAACAATTTTGCCACAAACAGTCTCTTCAGAGATGCATGACATGTCATTCAACAGTAAGACGTTCAAGCTGTTTGGGTCAGAATGAAAGTGTTAGAGAGAAGAAAAGTGTGGAGACACACAGAAAAGTCCAGACAAGACCGACATCATTTAATTGTGATGAATGTGGTAAAAAATGTAAAAGTATAACAAATTTAAAAACACACAAGATAGTACACACCGGAGAGAGGCTGTTTGTATGTAACATTTGTGGACAAAGATTTACCTATAAACACCAATTACATGGACATATGAATCTTCATACAAGACAGAAGCCGTTTAAATGTGAGATTTGCAGACATCAAACTAACCAGAAGTCAAGTTTAATCTCACACACGAGAGTCCACACTGGACAGAAACCTTATGAATGTCAGAATTGTGGACAAAGATTTAGCTTTAAGTCAGGTTTAAACAGACACACGAGAGTCCACACAGGACAGAAACTTTATGAATGTCAAAATTGTGGACAGAGATTTTGCCATAAGTCAGGTTTAGACAGACACCTGAGAGTCCACATAGGACAGAAACCTTATGTATGTCAGAATTGTGGACAGAGATTTAGCCATAGGTCAGGTTTAAACAGACACATGAGAGTCCACACAGGACAGAAACCTTATGAATGTCAGAATTGTGGACAGAGATTTTGCCATAAGTCAAATTTAAACTTGCACACGAGAGTTCACACAGGACAGAAACCTTATGAATGTCAGAACTGTGGACAGAGATTTAGCCAGAAGTCAGGTTTAAACAGACACATGAGAGTTCACACAGGATATAAACCTTTTGAATGTCAGAATTGTGGCCAGAGATTTAGCCAGAAGTCAGGTTTAACCTCACACGTGAGAGTCCACACAGCAGCAGAACCATATGAATGTGAATTTTGTGGACAAAGATTTAGGCAGTTGACAGATTTAAACTTTCACATGAGCGTCCATACTGGGCAGAAACTACTTAAATGTGAGCTTTGTGGACAAACGTTCAGCCATGCTATAACTTTAAACTTACACATGACTGTCCACACGGGACAGATACCGTTTGAATTTGAGGGTTGCTGACAAAGATTTCGTAATTTAGATATATTTAAACAGACACACTAAAGTCCACAGGAACCTAAGCGCTCCTTAGTTCCTCCTCTAGAAGTAAAACGTTAAGACTTCAGTCTAAAATTAGAGTCTGCTTTTAAATGCATGAGAACCAACAATGGAAGAAAACCGTTAAACTGAACGTTGGGTGTTTTCAACTAAGGATGCACCCGTTCACATTTTTTAAACTTCCGATCAGATATCTAAATCTGGATATTGGCTGATACCGATGCTATTCCAATACCGTTCCGATAACATCATCATTATTTATTTTATATGAGGCTGTCATAATCTCCAAGTGCAATTTGTACAAATATATGCGTGCATGTCCAAAAAGGCAACTTGAGATAAGTATAAGGTCAGAAAAGGAAGTCAGAAAAAACAGAAAATCGTGTTTACAGGAAAAATCCAATGCTGAAAACAAATAAGCAACTGTAAGGGTTTCAGATTGACAGTATTTATTAAATCCCTTTCTTTCAAATGCATTTGGATAACCACTGTCTGCTGGTTACCTCCTGCAGGTTCATCATGCTCCTCCAGAATTCTGTCATACAGACTGCTGAAGCAGCTTCTCCTTGTGCTTGGAGGATAACCACCAGTGCTTGAACCAGCTTCCATGCAAGCAATATTTTCTGCTGGCTCTGCCTCTGTTGCCCCTGCTCCATCAGCTGATGCTCTGAGCAGTACTTGTTCCATCTTCTCGAGCTCTTGTGTTGGAAAACCCTTTGCCCTCCTGGCATTTTCTCCTCCAGAAAATAATCCGACACAAAAATAAAATGGGTTGAGTGAGTACAAAACATTATTGCAGCTGCAAGACTATGCACGTACAGACACACTCATCTCCACCCCCACAGACTCATGTTCATGTTTGTGCTGATGTTCAATGTTTTTATGTTATGAGTGCTTAGTGTATATTTAGTTGATGTTTTTCTTAGTTCATATCTTAGATGTCATTACTGTTTTTCTTATACATTTTATTGTTGGATGCAACTGGGACCCTGTGTACATAATTTCGCTTTACCACATGTACCACATGAGGTGCGAATGACAATAAAGAAACTCTGACTCTGACACCACCCCGCTTTTTAAATTTCATTTTAGGCTAACTAATTCATTAATTCAACCTTTATTCGTACAGGTTAGTCTCATTGAGCCACGAGGACTCATTTACAAAAGAGACATGTTTGAACAAAGAATGATTGCAACAGAAGACGATCATAAAAAAGCATATGAATTGAAAAAACAAAAGAAAATTAAATAAAATAAAGAAACAAAAACAGCTACATTATAACGCGATGTAAAATACTAAAAACAGGAACATGTCTGTGTTGGTTTAACCTCTTTTTGGGGGGTGCTTAAGCACCCCTAAATTTTAACTCGACACCCCCTAAAAAAACAAAACAATGAATTGTCCAAATTTTGGACTATTTCGGCGGGCCCATTAAAAAGCCCAATGGGCCGTATGCGGCCCACAGGCCGGGGTTTACCCATGCCTGGTGTAGACCAAAGACAATGATGGCATAGACTGGATGGTTCATCTGGTGACTAGTGCCAACTCAGTATACTATTTGTCTATATAATGCGAATAAGTAAAATAAATCTTAAAACGTATAAGACTAATATCAAATCATTTGACAACTAAATTGTTCTAAGTTTAAGTACGCTAAATCAAAAGGTACTAATAATAAAATAAGGGACTGTAACACCACTGATTTTGTATATGCATCTGTGGCATAGGGGTTGTATAGGTTAATGATTAAATGTTAAATAGAAATTAAACATGCAATAGGAGAATTTGAGAAATTAAAAACAAAATGGAAGTTTGGAACCATGGGTCTTTATGAATTCCACACTTCGTAGACATAGATGATAGTTGGGCTTCTATGTCTAATAATTCTGTTTGTTGGAGTTGATTACTCCAGTGGTTAGTGTTGAGTGGAGTTTAAAAAACAAACTTTTGACATGCTGATCAGCTGAGTTTGAATACAAACAACACATAATCTCGACCTCAACCCAAAGTTATTCAACCCCACTTGTAGGTTATGATCTTGTGTTCAAAAAAAGTTGATTTTTCCTTAAAGGTTTATTGTTATTAGGTCTAAGGTGTTTTGCCTTACCTATTTATTTGTGGGTTTGTGAATTTAAGGCTCCACTTGGAGAAGGATAGGAATCTTTACCTTCTTAAGTTTGTTTAGCCTATGTTTTGATTGTCTGAAGATTCTCTACCATTTGTTGTTTTTATTTGAGCCTTGTGTGGCTTGATCTGGTTTCAGTGAACCCACTTAAGGACAGGTTCTTCCTGACCTTTGCTGATTGTGATATGGTACACAACTGGGGACAGTTTGTCCATTATCAGATATGATCCAGTCCACCTTGGTATAAGTTGATTAGCAAGCGTTCCGGTTTGGGAAGCTTTCTGTCCAGTGTCTGGGGCAAAGACATAATACCAGACCTTCTCCCCCACTTGACGTTCTTCATGGGAGGCATCATGGTAGTTTTGCATCCTTCACTCATTTTGTTGAGATGCTTTTGAGCAAAAGCAGAGGTGGTTTTCAGTTGTTGGTTGGAGGCTCCCTGACAAACTTCAGGAAATGTCTGTCTGGAACTGGTTGCCTAGATCAGGGACAGGGGTGACCTGAAGAATTATTGTCAGTGACCACACAACATCATTTATGGTGTCCACCCGAACACTAAGTCGGACTAGGATGTCACAACTTATGTATACCGAGTGTGGTAAGTTTTGGACCACAAGAAATAGTGAGTCAGTTCTCTATGTTTCCATATAAGCCTGAGGGTACAAATACCCACAGCTTTTAAGGTACAAGACAATCTTAAATCGTTTTGGAAATGAAAATACTTTCTAACCATTTGGAGGTTAGAGTGTTTAAGCACTAGGGCCTCATAAAGGTCTTGGCTGATCGTGGACTTGTCAGTCCAAAGAGACAACACAACATTGTTCACTTGAGATTCCTGGACCTCAGTCTTTAACCACTTGTAGGAGTTAATATTCACTGGACTGTGATTGACTCAGTGAACACAAGAACGTTTCACGTTGGGCTAGTGTTAGCTCCAACGGTCGATCAGGTGTGGCTGGCATTACCTGGGTATGGGGCAGGATCTCATTTTCCTGAGAGTTGTTTTAAGGTTGGGAGATATTGGTTTCATCACTAGTATTCAGTGTAGCACACTGAGAGGTTACTTCGGGAGAGAAAGTGATGGATAACGGTTGGAGTACTTGTGCCCAGACTTTGAGACTCTTGAAATCGATCAAAGGCTGAAACTGGTTTAAAAGATCTTGTCCTATTAGGAAAGGGATTGATTCCATTTGTTACACATAACATATACTGGGTGTATAAGAGTCAATGGTCCAATCTGAAGCTCAATCAGTGCCACCTGGGATAAGGTTCTTTCTTCAGAAGAGTATGGTCGTACCTCTAAAGAACAGTTTTGAAGGATCAGCTCTTTGACAGCACGATTTGCTGCGAACCGTAGTTTTTCAAACAGTGTGGTGGATATTAAAGTGATGTCAGTTTCTGTGTCCAGGAGAGCATCATGAGACAGGACTTGTTCCAGGGTCAGCGAAAGATCAAACTTTCTTGCTGGCCCCTTTTCAGTAAGGTCACACAAAAATTTGTGTACCGGAGTATTGATGCACGATATTGGATTTTTGGCCGATATCCGATATGCCGATATGTTAAAACAGATTCGGCCGATAACCGATGCCGATACCAATATTTTGTATACGTTCCTTTGTCAGAACATAGCCCTCTTATTTAGGCTTATTTGCTACAAAAATTGTGCAACTGCTGTAAGAGCTGGTGACATACTCAGTAACAGCCATATGATATGCATAACACTTTGACTTATTAAATGAAAAGTGTTAAATGTTTTTTGGTAGCATTAGTCACCTGCAATGCTCTTTCACTTGTGGATGCTTGTTCCGGGTTCCTAGCTGCAGTGTGGAATCCGCTGCACTGGAAGGACAGTCTTTTTAAGTTCAAAGTTTTTGTCTATTCATTGTGCCGTAAGACTAATCATGCTAACAGGGCTAACACTTGACATCCAAATGTCTGTGGTAAAACTCACCCAACAAGTCATTCTATCGGCTATTAGCTTCTTAATGACGTCGGCAATGACGGCTGATAACTTGAGTAACGTTAACGTCGGAAAAATATCTCCGACTGCGGACGATGTAGCGAGGCTCAAAGTAGTACATAAATCTTCGGAATCCGCCATCCTCACCAACGAAAAATGAAACTTCCACACTGCAGACATTTTGAATTTTCCAGACTCTGCCATGAGATTAGGTAAGCACGTGTGACTTCAGAAAGCGAGGGGTGTAGGAGATGCGGTGTCTCTGAGGACGCACTGTCTCTTTGAGGATTTATGGATGAATGCTACAGCAGGATCTCGTCACAGTCTTTGGCTGTTTATTAAAATACATGGGGCTTATAATTACATGGAATGGAGTGTGATACGTCCAACTATGGTTCTGAGCATGCACAAGACTTTCATAGCAATGCTGTTGGCCAAGCTTGTTCATCCCGTATTTGAATTAGGACTGAGCTTCATCCCTAACGGTTGCATGTTACTGCTGCAACAACTGACTAGTTGTCATCTCAGATTTGTGAGTAAATCACTTTCTGTCGTGTGCACCGTTTGCAAAAATTGTATTCTACACTATGCACGTTATTTTATTGATTGCTTATACCGACATTTTACCCAACTTGGTATATTTTTTTGTCAGATGAGAGCTCCTTTGATGTGATCAAAGTTCTGCTCATTAGATGGGTTCAAGATGCCTGCAAAGACTCTGCTACTAGAGAGAAAATGTGTCAATCTAATTATTTTAAACATCTGCATCTTGATCTTCTTGATCTGGACCAATACATATCCTCAGTTCTGGGTTACATTAGTACATGTACTGACACTGTCTCCACTATCAGAAATGTTAAAAGCTACCCAAACAGAAATCTTTGGCTGAATGCAGAGGTGCGTACCCTGCTGGAAGCCAGGAACACTGCCTTCAGGTCTGGAAACTCAGAGGAGCTGAGTAGGATAAGAAAAGAGCTGGTTGCTGGTATTAAGAGGGCCAAGGCCACATATGCACAGAGGATTGAGGGTCAATTCATCTCACAAGACCCTCGGAGCATGTGGAGGGGCATTAAGTGTATAACAGATTATAAAGGAAGGAGCAAACAATGCCCCAAAGACCCATCTCTGCCTGATGCCCTCAACAAGTTCTATGCACGCTTTGAAGACCCGAACAGACCACCCAGCACCAGACTCACCTCACCACCAGATGAAGAGCATCTCCGCGTGACCTAAGCAGAAGTAAGGAGTACCTTCAGGAGGATTAATCCGCACAAAGCAACTGGCCCAGACAACATCCCCGGAAAAGTGTTGAAGGAATGTGCTGATCAGCTCTGTGAGGTGCTAGCAGACATCTTTAACACCTCACTTACCCTGGAGACAGTTCCCACCTGCCTGAAGACTGCCACCATCATCCCAGTCCCAAAAAGCTCTACAGTGACTGGTCTGAATGACTATCAGCCAGTGGCCCTCACCCCGATAGTCGCTAAATGCTTCGAAAAACTGGTCATGACTCACATCAAAACAACCATCAACATCAACGAGGACCCTCATCAGTATGCATACCGTGAGAATCTATCAACAGAGGATGCCATCTCCTCTGTGGTCCACACTGCGCTCAACCACCTGGAGCAGAAAAACTCTTACGTCCGTATGCTCTTTGTGGACTTCACATCCGCCTTAAACACCATGATCCCCCAAACCCTGATCGACAAACTATCCACACTAGGACTAAGCCCCTCCATTTGCACTGGGTACTAGACTTCTTAAACAAACAGACCACAGTTAGTGAGGATCCACAACTTCTCCTCCTCCACCATAACCCTCAGCACTGGCTCTCCTCAGGGATGTGTGTTGAGCCCCCTCCTGTTTACTCTGCTCACGTATGATTGTGCAGCTACCCATCCAGGCTGTCACATTGTAAAGTTTGCAGATGATACAGCGGTGGTGGGATGCATCACAAACAATGATGAGTCCAGCTACAGGCAGGA
This sequence comes from Nematolebias whitei, assembly GCF_014905685.2. Taxonomy (NCBI): domain Eukaryota; kingdom Metazoa; phylum Chordata; class Actinopteri; order Cyprinodontiformes; family Rivulidae; genus Nematolebias; species Nematolebias whitei. Next base: position 47,730,220 of record NC_056504.1, read on the forward strand.
GGTGGAACACCTGGAGAGCTGGTGCAAAGAGAATAACCTTCACATTGTAGTGGACTAGGCCTACGTCGAAACTAAGTCTAAGGTCAAAACTCTTGGCCTTTAGAACCTTGTGGGACAGAAGCTGTCATTTCATGTATTTGACTCCATAAATACAGGTTCACCCATCCTGAGACTTTCTTTCTTGAAGATTCAAGTGAAAAGAACACTCTCTTTTTATTATCATTACTATCTTACAAATGTTGATAATCAAAGTGTCTTAGTTCAAACCATTTTAGATGTTGCAGTGAACTAATCAATTTTATTAACTGAGTAATGATTTTATTCTCATGTTAAAAGCTGTGCAGAGTAATTATGCATTTTTCTGATTTCTGCTTTTGAATGAGCAAGTGTGTGCGTTTACAAGGTTACAGTCAAACGAAAAACAAGTTGTTATGTTAAAACTGTCATGTTTTAGAATCCTCTCAGACGTAAATAGAGATGTTTTGCACCTGTTTCTTAAGGCACGCCAAAACAGAACCCTCTCGGTCTGTGAGAACATTTCTGAGCTGTCTCATAACAATTCTCGCTGTCTCTAACCTCTTACGTCACAAAAACACACCCCTTCTGGTCGTTTCTGACCAATGAAAAATCCCAAAAGTGAACCGGGAAAGAGTCTTTAAAATGTCAGTACTTCCTGGTTTACAGAGACTCACAGGGACACGGAGAGACACACAGGTACTCAGAGTTGGAGAGTTGTCAGACTTCTAGAGTTCTGGAGTTCTGATGGAGTGCTGTTGGAGTTCCTGACATGACAACGAAGCTCTTCCGAGTTTCATGGGATTATAACATTTCCACTGAGGTGAGCTGTGGCGGACAGAATCTCGCCGCTACTCCGGACGAGTAACAGCATCCTACGGAGACGCTGAAAGGGTGCGTTAAACGGAATCTCGCCTGAGACATCTCCAGGTAAAAGAGTCGTTTTCACCACCTAAGTGTACTGTGAGGAAAAGCTGAAGAAAGCCCGGAGAGTGCCGTTCTGTTCAACACTCTACCTCAAACACCATCTTTCTCCCCTTTAAACTTCATCTTTCATCTTAAACTTTTCTATCAAGTAGAAATTCTCCCAGATATTTAGAAATGTCTGTGTAAAGTGCTTACCCACATTCATGTGGGTAAAAGATCATAGTTGTACAGTTATAAATGTCTGTCGGTGCAGCAACGGAGAAATCATGGCCGTATGATTTTTCCTGATTGATTGCTTTGTTGTTATTTTCATAATTTGCCAAATTAATGTAAATGTTTGATGTTAAATTTGATTCTGTAAATAAATGACCGCATTCATTTTGATGGGTCAAATTTAAATGACGTCTCACGTTTGCATTTCCTTAAATTCAATGCACGTTCTATTCAGTCCAGAAAAATGAGGAACTCGCGTTAAATGATGAATACATCCCAGCATCTGTTCATCTACAATTGGTGGCCCGTCACGTGCTCATAAATGGACTGTAACTAATGTGCTAATTGATTTTCATGTTGGCATGTGTTATACAATAACAGTTGAACCGTGCGTCTTTACGCAGCCGGAGCTGCGCGCTTGGAGCTGCACCGCCTGAAGCGAAATGCTGCATGTTTTTAAGCGTGTTGGTCTGTGATGCTCAGAAAGCTCACAGAGAAGCTGAAATTGAGTCACAAGTCTTTATAAAGCTGAATTGTACGTCTGTATGTGTAACTTAAGCTGGCTTTGAGCTGTGGAAACGCTTCATTCTGTTTGAACTGTGTTCCGGACGCTTCTGGTCCGCTTCGGTTCTGTGGTTCCGACTCGGTTCTGGAGCTTCGAACGAGTTGTTTTAGATAGCTAGAAAGACGTTTTGTCACGGAGCGCCGTTCTCTGTGCAGCTCAGGGGGTTGTTTCGTTACAATTTTTAACAGAAAAAGTGCATTTTGATGGTTTAAAAGACGAAAAAGTGACGAACTATTTTACGCTAATCTAACTTGCTAGCTGGGGAATACGCTTCGTGGTTGGTTGTTTGCTGCTTTGGAAAGCTCTGATTTGCTGAGAAAGGTTGACTGACGTCACCTCCCCTCACCCCTACGCTGCGTCATTGGTTGAGAAAGACCGTGTGTAACGTTCTGATTGGATGAGGGACGCGTCAATCACGTCACCCGGAAATGAAATTCGTTTTCATAGGGAATAAAATCTGCTTTTTAACGCTGGAAAGCGCATTAAAGCTGTGTTCTGAAACGCTGTTTACATTCTTCGAAACATATTCGCTGAAAGTTCGCCACGTTTGAGTTTAAAGACCGTCATAAAATGATGCTTTTGAACTACGCTAGCGATGCTAAATTTTAAGCTAACAAGCTAATGACCGGGTGGAGGACGTGTCACGTCACTTCCCCCAAGTCGGAAATGAGCTTTACCGTGCTTAAATTCGCTAAATACGGCTGCGATTTTGTTCCACAAAATTCATGTTTCATGATATAAGGTCTGATTGGAAAAATTTTGCCACGTTTGTGTAAAAAATCCGTTCAGAAGTGTTGGTTTTCACTGAAGCAAGCCGATGCTAATTTTAGCTAATAAGCTAACGACCGGACGCCACAGGAAGTCATAGCGCCCCTAGTGGACGACGCAAATAGTGTCTGAGTTAAAATAGTTGAGGATCTGCTGACATCTTGTGGAGAAGACGTGGGATCACAGGTTTTCACTTCGTTTTTAGGTGAAGAGTGACATTAAACGTTTTTATTTTCCTGAAAGGCAATTTTTGGGTTAAAAAACTTCCTCAAAGCTGAATAAACACTGTTATCTTGCATTTTAAAAGTTATGAAGGTATTTTTGCTGAGAGCTTTTGCCAAACAAATTTTTATTCACTGGTAAATCCTTGAGAAACGGGTACATAATAAAAATTTAGAAACTTTTTAATAAGATACAGTTACAAATATTCACAGAGTTGAATAGTTTACTCATTTTGCTAGAAGATAACGCACGTTTAATTGATAAATCACTAAATAAGAGTAAAGCTTATCAGGAAAAAGAGATTTTCTGATTTTATTTTACCACCTAAACATTTACATCTACTATTTAATTTCTAAATAGCAGATAATGGCGGACGAAGAGGTAAACACTGACCCCTTACAATCCGAGGATGTGGTCCAGACAGCCTTACACATTTTAACAAATCCAATTCTTGGCAAAACATTGGAGGAATTGCATGACCTTGATGACGATCAAAGACATGAGGAGCTGCAGAGTTTATCAAAAGCAGCTACAGTGAAGGAGGACGCAAAATCAAGCCGCGTACGGTTAGCAAAAATCTCTCTGCTTCTGAAGGCGGAATTAGACCGTTTGGTAGTGGAAAAGGGCGTGCTATTCAACGGATATAGGTCTGAAAAAGAGAGGTGTGACGAATTGATGAGTGAATCTGAGTTGCTGAAACAAAAGATTCAAACTGATAAGGACCTCTCAAAGAGAGAGCTGTCAGAACAGGCTCAATCATATGAGGAGAAGTGTGCCGAGCTGATAAGTGAATCTGAGTTGCTGAAACAAAAGATTCAAACTGATAAGGACCTCTCAAAGAGAGAGCTGTCAGAACAGGCTCGATCATATGGGGAGAAGATTGCGGATAAGGAACGAGCGTACCAAGACGCGTGTGCAGATAACAATGAGTTACAAGCACGGTTGCAAACCGCTTTAAGGGAGCTGGCCGATTGCAAGGCAGAAAAGGGGTTGATAACCCGGAGTTGGCTGACTTTACAAGGTGAAAATCAGTCAACAAATGAGCGTCTGGCAGCTTGTGAGGAGAAGTTAGCTACAGCTACAGAATGGATTTCTGTAATGGAGCAAGCTGATCCGAGAATCGAACAGGGTCAGCTACAACCGCCCCAGACAGATGCTGTTGCATCTCCTCCCCTTAGCCCCGTTTCAACACCCCCAACCCGGGGGATAAGGACGGGTCTGCACCGGTATGCACCTCCTCCTCCTGACGCCAGGCAGTCAACTCCACCCCCATCTCGGAGGGTGGGGACAGACCTGCACCAATATGCACCTCCTCCTACCATCCCTTATCAGCCACCCCCACCCCCACCATGGGCAGTAGGGGCAGGACTTGATCAGTCTGCACCACCAGTCACACAAGTTAGACCGGTGATACAGTCTCCTTCAATGGATGACTTGCAGAAAATCTCAAAATATGTGCAACGCTTCGTTCCCGGCCCTATGGGGTCCGCAGGAACAAAAGCGTATCTCAAAGATCTGGAGTTCAGATTGAGATCTTATCCTAATGCTACGGTAGACGATAAGATAAGTCTGATACGGCTCACTTCAGACAGAGAGGTGTTCACCTTCATCGAGCGTCTCCCTGATGCGACGAGGAGGGATTACAACCTTCTGTGTGAAGCCTTGATCAGAGAGTACGACCCCTGCACGGGGCCTGCTGGTTTTCCAGCTGCTGACAAGGTCACGCAGGGTAAAACTGAACATCCAAAAGTTTATTACAAAAGAATCTTCCAAGCCTATTTTGGTAACAGAAATGAGACCGGAATGGAAGAAGATGATGGTTTTAAGTTTGTTTTCAGCAAAAATCTCCACTCTGATTTTAAAAAATCAGTACAAATGATGGCAAATTTCAGAGAAAAATCCATCAGTGAGATTAAACAGTGTGCTGTGAATGTGTTTGAAGCATGTTCTCATGCTAAGACGCCCATAGAAGTGTTTCCTAGTGTAAAGGTTAAACCCCTCCCTCTTGAACTAGAAGGACGACGTGCTTCGCCGCCTCCTCCTAAGAAGAAAGAGAGGAAACAGTCTGTTCAAGCTAACAAACCGCGTACTGAAGGTGCACGCTGGGACAAAAAGGCTCCTCTTTCAGAGGAAGACAGTGATTATCGGAAAACGGGTGAACGCAGGACGCAACGATATGAGAAACCATATCGGCAGGGGCAGTACGTAAAGGAAACCCCGCAAGACGTACCTGACCGTCCCCCACCTCGGACGAAACGAACCGAGGCGAAAAAATCACAAAAGTTCCAAAAGCAAGGCCCCACACCTCTGAGCTCGGAAGAGACAGAGAAACTACGCAAGTTGTTAGAGACTTTGAAACACACTGACACGGGAACCCAACCGGGAGCACTTTGCAGTGATGTAATTCCTATTACATCTGAGGGCGCGAATGACAACATAACAGATGTCGGTGGAACACACCAAGACGTTGCTGTGGTTGCCTCAAACAACCCCTCATCGGAAGAAGGGGGGGTAAACACACACACGAACGATGACGTGTCATCACAGGCTGAACACTCAGAAACAGCTTCTGCTGTGCTGACGGTTCAGGCAAACCAAAATTACACAGATAAGTCTGAACGCGTGAAAAAGCGTCAGAAAAAACCCAAGAGGTTTCTGTGTAACTTTATCAGAAAGGGGGTCGCCAAAAAGGCGTACCTGTCAGTAACACTCGAAGGTGTCCTCACACACGAAGCACTCTTGGACGGTGGAGCAGACATAACAATCATGTCAGCTAAACTGTTCGAGGAGCTGAGGACGGCCGCTGCCAGTGTTAACAGGATAATACCTCTCTCTGAATGTGCTATAGAAATGCAGGGTCTCTCAGAAATGAAAACAACCCTGACAGCTATAGCAATGGTTCACATGCAGATTGGCAATATGACACTGTACCACCCGGTACACGTGACTCATGTTGACTCATTCCCATTTTTGGTTGGCCAGGATTTTATAAATCGCTTCGGCGCGATTATAGATTATGGTGATCAAACAATGTGGACAACAGTGAGCAACCCACTGCCAATCGATACGCCTCCGGAGTGTGACACAGACTGCCCAACAGCAGGTACCGCGGAAGGCGCACAGGACTCCTCATCCGAGGACACGAGCCCGGTGAGTACTCCTCTGACACCATGTGAAACCAAAGAAACCCAAGTGATCCAAACTCTGACTCAACAAGACAGCCTCCTCTGTGAGCTGAAACAGTCAGAGTCCACCAAACACTACCTACCACAGGTAGTTAAGGGTGTAGAGATCCAAGGGTCCCACACCAACGATGCTGTTCTGTCTCTGTGGACAGATAAATCAGCAATTAACCGAGCTTTCTACGAAACCTTGGTTCACAAACACGTTGGTCTAGAACTAATTAAAAAAGCTTTCCGCTTTCCATTAGTTCCCAATAGTTCACAGGTAATGACCGCAGATGGAGTCATTAACCTAAAACTGAACTGGAATCAACGAGAACTGGTTCACCCATTTCTCGTTATCCAAAACTTACCACATGCATCCTACATAGGCTCTGACATTTTGGTAAGGTT
>NC_056504.1:47736604-47739616 GCF_014905685.2 Nematolebias whitei
CTGCTTTTAAAAATGTGAAAATCTTCAGAAATAAAGACTTTACCATCACAGGAAGCAGATGCTTGATTGGACAGATTTTGTATGAATACAGTAAAATCCGAAAGTAAAATGTTGAATTTAATCGATGTTAAAGAACACCACAGGGATCTAATTTAATTCCTGCTACCCTCAAATGACTAGCTGCATCTGTTTGCACTTCATAGATTTTATACCATTAATTGATGAAAAGCTTTTCTCTACAGTATGTTATTTTTTAAATTATACACAATTTGAAGATACTAAATAAAACAAACTGAACATAGATAAAGATTGACGCTACACTTTAGATGAATAGTGCCAGGAACAAAGTAAAACACGTTTCATGGTGGCACTCTTCAAAGTTTGAATCTTCTGGTTGGCCAGTTGCCAGAAGAAACCAGCCTATAAAAATAAATCTGTGCTTAAATGATTTCTCAGATAAAGTGTGAATTAAAAATGAGTCAACATCTGTTAAAAAAGATAAACTGGAGTTCTTCTTTTCATTCCAAAACCCAATATCAACATTTGTGCAGCTGCTGATTGTTAATTTGTTGCTCGTTATCTTTATCTCCACAAATTCCTTTCAGTTAATGTTGCCATGAATATTTTCTTTAAACTGGTTTCCTGCACTTCACAACAGACTTTGCACACTGGTGCCACAGACCGACGAGCCACATGGAGCCGTTTAAAGCAGCAAGTCCCTCATGAGATGCAACGCCTGCTGCTCTCCTCCCAGGTGTTTATTTGACCTCCTGACATTTAAAAGAAGAGACCGCTTCATCAAATCACCAGGACAAGAGAAACATTTATTTTGACACTTTTTATATACAAAAAGACGTTATATTCTGTGAAAGATTACCAGGACAGAATGATGTGAAAGATACGAAAACCTTACGAGTAACTTTGTTTAACTTGTAATAACCGAACAAATAAACTCTGATCTTACCCTGATTCATGCTCAATAATCCAGGTAGAACAATCTAACCAAGTCAGGTCCACTGGACGGTTTCTTTTTTTTGTTACAGCCCCTTGGACTGAAGAAGTCCTTTGGATGAAAGACTAAACGTTTCAACAAAAAGAAACCATCCAGAGGACCTGACTTAACTTTGTTGGATTTTTCTACCTGGATTATTGAGCATGAATCAGGATGTTTTAAACAACTTTGGCCATGACTGTAGGTGGCACATTGGCTCAGTTGGTGCTAGAGCTGTTGTCTCTCAGTGAGAAGGTTGCCGGTTCAAATCTCCATACAGGACATTGCTGGGTGGAGTTATATGTTCTCTCCGTGCATGCGTGAGTTTTCTCCAGGTACTCGTTTCCTCCCACAATCCAAAAACATGCATGTTAAGCTGACTGGTAACTCTAAATTGTCCCTAGGTGTGAGTGAGAGAGTGAATGGTTGTTTGTCTCTGTGTCCCTGTGATGGACTGGAGACCTATCCATGCTGTCCCCTGCCTCTCACACAGAGATAGCTGGACATGGGCACCAGTGACCCCCGTGACCCAAAAAGGAAGAAGCGGGTAAAGATAGTGGATGGCTGGATGGCCATGACTGCCTCAAACGAGTCGGCGGGGGACAGGGCAGACTACAGAAACCTCCTGAGCACCATCAAAATGATTGACCCACTATGAGAAGGTGCTGTTTATAAGACTGAGTTTGTTGTGGCTCTTCAGACTGATGAAGTCCTTTGGATGAAAAACGAAACGTTTCAACAAAGAGAAACCGTCCAGAGGACCTGATTTAACTTTGTTGGAAATTCTGATCCAAACTGGTTCAAAATGCTGCAGCCCGATTTTTAACTGGTACAGGCCATAGAGAGCACATTACACCAGTTCTGGACTCCCTGCACTGGCTACCCATTCACCTTTGGATCCAGTTCAAAATACTCATATTTTTAAATCACTGAACAGTTATGCCCCATCTTATCTCACTGATCTTCTGCAGCCATATGTCCCACCACGCTCTCTGAGGTCAGCAGACCAGATGCTTCTTTCAGTTCCAGAAACCCGTCGTAAGCTCAGAGGTGACAGGGCTTTCTCTGTTGCAGGTCCAAGACTGTGGAATGAGTTGCCACTGTGTGTCAGGCAGGCTCCCAACACTCACAGTTTTTAAGTCTCGCTTGAAAACCCACTTTTATTCCCTTGCCTTTTACAGTGTGATTTGTTTTGATCCTGTCTGTAGTCCACAGTGTTGGCCATTTAGTTATCTGCTGTTATTTGTATCTATATTTTTATTTTATGTTTTCCTGTCCGCTGTGCCTGTTTGCTTCTACTGTACATCACTTTGGTTGGCCTTGTTGCTGTTTTAAGTGCTCTATAAATAAATTGGTACGGTATGGAAACTCTGATCATCTTTCCAGAACTTGTCTGTTTGACCTCTTAAGGAGGTCTGGCTGAGTTTCTAGGAAGGAAAGGAAGAACTTTGACTAAGAACAAACAAGCAAAATAAATAAATAAATAAACACATGAAAAATTGTTACTGAAAAAGAACCCATCTCATCCAAACTACACATTTCTTTATCAAAAGATGGAACTGTACAACAAAAAAGGTTGAATCATGTCATCTGGACTTCGTTTTTTTTGTTAAAAAAGAAACGTTTCGCCCCTCATCCAAGAGGCTTCGTCAGTCTGAGGCCTAGCCATCTGGTATTACCCAGAAGCCACCCTGACTTTTGTGTTTCAAGCCTGCCTGAGATACCCCTGAAGTCTGGCCTTTTCACTAATGGTTTCAAAAACACAAAGTTTGTTTTCTCAGTCATCCAGGTATATAACAACAAAAAAGGTTGAATCATGTCATCTGGACTTCGTTTTTTTTGTTAAAAAAGAAACGTTTCGCCCCTCATCCAAGAGGCTTCGTCAGTCTGAGGCCTAGCCATCTGGTATTACCCAGAAGCCACCCTGACTTTTGTGTTTCAAGCCTGCCTGAGATACCCCTGAAGTCTGGCCTTTTCACTAATGGTTTCAAAAACACAAAGTTTGTTTTCTCAGTCATCCA
>NC_056504.1:47739716-47743430 GCF_014905685.2 Nematolebias whitei
TAGTTGATGGATTTAACTTCTTAACAAGAACTTGTAAATGTGTTGTCTGTGTTTGTAGCTTAGCATGCTAACAGAAGAGTCAGGGCGGCCAAGTTCCAAAATAAAAATGGAGAACTAGAGGTTGGAGGCTGTTTTTATCTCTTAATGATGCTCAGTTTGGAGGTGTCATGTCGAATGTCACCAAGGATAAAACAACAGTTTTACACACTTAACAGAGAAGATATTTAAGCAAGTTGTGATTAAATTTAGTATGCTGTATGCTTCGAAGGCCGCATTTGAAGCTCAATTACGTTATAGCGTCACGACGTTCAGATATCCCACAATTCACTGCGCCACACTGACTGTAAGGCCCTATTTACACGGACACGATGGGGGAAACGTAGGTTTTTTCACATGTTATTTAGAGGAAAAGATCCGCGTTGACACGGACGCATTTTGTGTTTACATGCATCCGGAGAAACATTCACCGCAACCAAAGACATAAATAGGATCTTTGAAGAGTTTTATAAAAACCGCTACACATCTACTGATAAACCTGACATGGAAGAAATGAATGCTTTTTTCTCATCATTGAAATTGCCCACCATCTCCAATGAACAAAGAGAAAAATTGGATTCTCCTATCACTTTGGAAGAAATTAAAGCTATGATCTTATCTATGAAACCAGGGAAATCGCCGGGCTGGATGGCTTTCCAATTGAATATTATAGAAAATATATTGACACCATAGCCCCAGTATTGCATGATGTATTTAGAGAAGCCTTTGAATCAGGCTTTTTACCTGGTACTTTCAATGAAGCTCTGATATCACTTATTCCAAAAAAAGACAGAGATGTTTCAGATCCATCTAACTTCAGGCCCATTAGTCTCATAGGAGTAGACTGCAAAATATTAACAAAAATATTAGCTTCACGGTTAGAAAAAGTACTTCCGGATATCATAAATGAAGACCAGGTAGGCTTTATTAAGAACAGGTCTTCAATCGACAATATGCGAAGGCTTACTCAACTAATACATTTGAATTACTCTAATCCAATCCCTGTTGCGGCGTTCTTTTTAGATGCTGAGAAAGCCTTCGACCGCGTGGAATGGGGGTTTCTTAAAACAACACTTCTGAAATTTGGATTTGGGTTTGGGTTCTGCAAATGGGTGGAAATCTTATGTTCTAAACCAAAAGCAGTAATTATGACAAATGGTCGTCTAAATTTTTTCATCTTTCCAGAGGGACAAGACAAGGCTGTGCCTTGTCCCCATTGCTTTTCACGCTGGTTGTGGAACCATTAGCAGTAGCAATAAGAGTCAACCCAAGAATTGAAGGAATTCATGCAGGAGGAAAAGAGCACAAGTTGCTTATGTATGCGGATGACATCTTAGCTATTATAGCAGATCCAATCGTTTCCGTTCCAGCTCTCTTACAGTGTGTTGAATCATATTCAAAACTTTCAGGATACAAGATTAACTGGAACGAATCTGAGTGTATGCCCATATCCCAAACATGTCACTCAATTGATATTACACCATTTAACTTTAAGTGGGTCCCCTCTGGTATGAAATATCTGGGTATATGACTTCACTCGAACCTAGAGGAAATAATGCTACTGAATATGGAACCACTTCTTCAGAAGATAAAAAACTAATCTTAATAAATGGGCAAAATTGAAACTCTCTTTATGGTGAAAGGTGAATAAATGGTGATAGCCCCATTATTCAATTATGTGTCCATAATGGTGCCGGTTGACATCCCATCTCAGGTTTACAAACAGTATGAGACTTATGTTAAGGACTTCCTTTGGGACAAGAAGAAACCCAGAATTAGCATTAAGAAAATGTGGTGTGCAAGGGATGTAGGGGGCATGGCCCTCCCTAATGTAAGACTATATAATTTCACATTTGAAATGTCTAGGTTGTCCAAATATTTTGAAAAGGGAGAAACAAAGCTGAGCTGGATGAATATTGAAGAAGAATTAGTGAACCCTTTCAGACCAATAGATATCCTTTCCCATGGTAAAACGGATAATAAAAAACCTCTTCCCACAAATCCGATATTAGCACATTCTAAATTAGTATGGAAGGAGATGCATAAAATATGTAAGATGTCACATTCAAAACAATTGTACTCCTCATTGTGGTTTAATCCATCCATCTGTGTTGGAAGGAAAACTGTTTATTGGGAACAATGGCTTGTGAAGGGAATACGTATTGTGGATGATTTGTATACAGACGAGGTTTTTATGTCTTTTTCAGATGTCATGCTGAAATACAATACAAAAAAAGGATAGTTTCTGGAAATATCTACAAATTAGAGACGGTATTACTAAAGACAAATTCATACATAAAGATAATCCAATACAGGACTTTATGGGCTCAAATAGAATCAAATATAAGACATCCACATTTTACAAATTGTTTAATAGTATGCAAAAAGATGTATGTAAAAGTCTGGGGATTGTCTGGCAGAGGGACCTTGGCTGCATTTTTAGTGATGAAGAATGGATGAAAATACTGTCAAATAATGGGAAATACATTAAAGAATCGAGAGGGAAATTTACTCAATATGAGATGGTACATAGATTTTATTTCACCCCATCCAGGCTTCAAAGAATGGGTCTGCTCCCCAATAACCTATGTTGGAAATGCAAAACCGAATCAGGAACATTTATACATGCAATCTGGGAATGTACATTAATTTCCCCATTCTGGAAAACAGTATTACAACACATTGGAAAGTGGATAGGTGTGGGGATACCTATGTCACCAAGACTCTGCTTACTGGGGGATCAAACAGTGATTCCTAATATGTCAAAACACCAACATATTGTGGTGCAGGTGGGGACGGTCACGGCTGCCAGAATAATTCTCAGACTGGAAATCTCCAACCATTCCGAATGTTAGAAGCTGGTTGGAATTAATGTTGGATGGAAATAGTGTCATATGAACAAATGCTGGCTAAGCTAAATGATGATATAGAAAACTTTAAGCAATCCTGGAACTGTTTCCTCTCTTACAATACTGGGACAAGTAAACTTCTATGATGACCTGCTGTTTTGGAAAATACTGATAGTGACTATTTCTGTTTACTGTGGTTGTTTCTGTTAACATCAAGGTTATTTAACCTTTTGTGGAACTTTTATTGATTTGATATGCGCTGACCTGGTTGTTTTGTTTTGCTTTGTTTTATTTGTGGTTTTTGTTTTGTGAGGGTGTGGGGAGGGTCGAGAGGGGTTATATACATGTTCTGAAACAATAAAAACTTTAATAACAAAAAAAAACATTAAACTGATAGCCCTTCAAAATATAAGTGAATGTTAAAATACTGATGGTAGATATGTGACGTCACAGGACGGAACAAGTTCAAGTTGTGTTTATTTGTCACATGCAAGGTTAACACAAGGTCAACAGTACAATGAAATGCTTAGGATGAGAAGAACCGAATTGACTCACTAAAAAAAAAATCAAAGCACAAACAAGAAATACTAAAAGCATGCATTAAGTGTACACAAAAATAAAGTACCAAAAAGTGAAAAAGTAATTAAACTATTTACAATGTCCTAAAGAGAGACATTGAGCAACAGCATGGTAGAATATAACGGTGCAGCAGGATGAATTTGAATGAATAAGTATTACGAGGTAGCGATATAAGCTAAAAAGCACATAATATATACATATACATACAGGTCCTTCTCAAAAAATTAGCATATTGTGATAAAGGTCATTA
>NC_056504.1:47743530-47747117 GCF_014905685.2 Nematolebias whitei
TTTTTTTCACTAAATTTAATTTTTATTTTTTATAGAACAACACGCACTTGCCGCGCTGGGGTCATTTGTGACCCAGTTATGGTATAAGACTATCAACCAATAATCAGTGTCAAAACTGAAATCATAAACACACTGTGACCTCACTAACTTTGTCATACATATGTTAGGGCCTTCTGTTTTACCTGTTTGTCTACTTCACTGACCAAAACATCCCCATTTATCCGTACTACTTTTATTGATAAGTCCCTCATACTCTGCTCCCAAAAACTGAAAAAGTTCATCCAGCTGTAGATGCAGAGACATGTTGAGGCATGCCCATGTAGAGATGAGCCTACCTGGATAGCCATGCCCATCTTGATAGGCAGACCTAGATAGACACACCCACCTGGGTGTGTCTCTACATGGGCATATAGAGACATGTAGAAACAGACACTCCATTTTACCTAGAGCTTGGCTGCATACCAAAATGAAGAGAAGATTCACAGTACAAGAAGCTCTAGATCACATCCTTGCTGAAAATGATGCAGAGGACACACCTAGTGACACAGATGAGCCAGTTTCTGAGGAGGACGATGCTATTGAATATGAATCAGAGTACACAGACTCGTCGGATGAGGAGGGCACAGGTGCTGAAGCTGCTCCTGTAACTGAAACCTATAAATCCAAAAACTTGGAGTGCGATTCCTCCTGTTTCACGTGGCAGGGAAGCTGCTGAAAATGTTATGAAGATGACCCCTAGGATTACATGGTTTGCTGTGACACGAGTAAGTGACATCAAGACATGCTTTGATTTGTTTATGCCATTGTCACTAAAGAAAGTCATCATTGCTATGACAAACCTCGAAGGGAAAAAAGTTCACGGTGACACTTGGAAGGACATTGATGAGGAGTGCCTGGATGCTTTTATTGGTGTTCTTCTTCTCGCTGGCGTGTACAGATCCAGCAATGAGGCCCTTACTAGTCTCTGGGATGTGTCCACAGGCAGGAGTATTTTCCGCGCAACAATGTCACTTCAGACCTTTCAAATGATCTCAAGAGTCCTCAGATTTGACAACAGTGATACTAGAGCACGGTCTGACAAGCTTGCTCCCATCAAAGACGTCTGGGATAGATGGGGGAAGCTCCTTCCACTGATGTTCAACCCAGGACCAGAGGTGACAGTGGATGAGCGTCTTCTCCCTTTCCGTGGAAAATGCCCCTTCCGGCAGTACATGCCCAGTAAGCCAGACAAATATGGCATAAAAATCTGGGCAGCCTGTGATGCGAAAACCAGCTATGCCTGGAATCTACAGATTTACACAGGCAAACTTGCAGCTGGCATCCCTGAGAAGAATCAAGGAAAACGGGTAATCCTTAAAATAAATAAATATACATGGGTCAAAACTTCCCCTTAACACTATAAATGTTACTATGGTTAATAATATTAAAATAACAAAATAATAAGACAAATTTATTTTAGAGATGTGTTCTAATACTTCTTAAAAAAACACTGTTTTGAGGGCATTTTTTGGCTGATTTAAGACGGGTCACAACTGACCCGTTCACATCATAAGTGCGTGCGGGATCTCGCCCCGCTAGGAAGGTTAAATGAAGCCCCAGAAAGAGTGCGTCTGCTCGGACTCTCTGAATGTCTCCGTAAATCTGAATGTGTTAATTTTGGAGCAGCAGGTTTTGTTAAGTGACTCTGGTTGTTGCGTAGGTATCGAGCCGACAGGAAACAGGGTGCTGCGTCCGGCCGTGTTCACCGTGGACACGTTCAGCGCCGGTCAGGGTCAGGTCACCGTCTACCTGGACCATCCAGACGGCACCAGAGAGGAGGTAAACGGTGACGGGTCTGTCGGGGCGGTTGAGTCTAATGAACTTTAACTGATCCATGGCGTCTACCTGGGTTTGTGTTTAGCTGAAGCCGGAGCTTAACGAGGGAAAGAAGACGTACAGCGTCACCTACGTCCCTCAAGTCACGGGGACACACAAGGTAAACCTGCATCTTTCTGTAGAACGAACGTTATGGATTCAGATTTTTTTTTTACATTTGAGTTCTGCATATAAAAATCTAATTTAAAGGATGTTTTCCTTTTTTTTTAGGTGACCGTGTTGTTTGCAGGCCAGCAGATTCCCAAAAGTCCATTTGAGGTGGGTGTGGAAAAGGCGCTGGGGGACGCCTCCAAAGTCACAGTGAAGGGCCCGGGAATCGAACCCGTGGGCAACATCGCCAACAAACCCACCTACTTCGACATCTACACTGCAGGTGAGAAGAGACGGGGATGCTCCAACGTTCCTCGGTTAATTTTTCAGAGAAATTGAGTTTTTAGCTTTAACGTTTTCTTTTCTCAACAGGAGCGGGTACGGGAGACGTGACGGCCATGATCCGAGACCCGCTGGGCCGCCAGAACAGCGTGGAGTTGATGATGGAGGATAAAGGGGACAGCATGTACCGCTGCACCTACCGACCCATTCAGGCCGGACCGCACGCAGTCACCGTTACCTTTGGAGGGGTGGGAATCCCCCGGAGCCCCTTCAACGTGGACGTTGGACCTGGTTGGTTGTTTTTTTCTTCCATGTCGGTTAAACCGAAGCTTCAGGTGAACAAATCTCTGAACGTTTGTTCGTTCTGTGTCAGCCTGCTCACCGGGCGCCTGCAGGGCGACGGGTCGAGGTCTGCAGCCGACGGGGTTGAGGGTGAAGCAGGTCGGGGATTTTAAGGTGGACACAAGAAACGCTGGAAGTGGAGACCTGAAGGTGCTCGTCAAAGGACCCAGTGAGTATTTTATTTACTGGTTGTTAAAGTTGCAGTCATGTTGTGGTCTTATTCATACCAAGCACTTCTTTCACAAAGTGTCCTAATTATCATGTCACAAGTTATTCTCGTCTTTGTCTCTAATCAGTCACAATTTGGTTTTGAACATGAGGAACATTTTGACACATTTAGGAAACTCCTTGCAGACCAGTAAGATACTGACTGAGACTCAAATATAATGGTTGGTTCCAGACTTAAGACTATTTTGTGCAAACAGCATATTTAAGGTAGTGTCTAACTGTTGGAGACACGTTGGCAACTCAGAACTGCAAGAAAAAACTAAAGATTTCAGTTGGAGTCTCAGTGAGCGACCATCAAGCCCTGCAGCCACTTTTCAGAGACCACTTTGTGAAAATGACGACTCATTTTGATCAGCATGACTCACAGAACTGCATTCTGTGCCGTCTGCTGGTTCACTGTCGTTCTGGCAGTAACTAAAGACGCCACGTGGCACCAAGATGGCCGCACAACTTTACTTCGTTTGTAATAGAAGGCGTTGTGGTTCAGTGTCTTAAAACAAAGTAAAAGTCTTGAGATTCTTCTTCTGACTGCTCCTTCTTCAGGAGGTGCCACAGCAAGTCATCCTCCATCTCCCTCTTTGTGTCCTCTGTTCCCGCCCCTGTGTCCTCTGTACCTGCCCCCGTGTCCTCTGTTCCCACTCCCGTGTCCTCTGTTCCCGCCCCCGTGTCCTCTGTTCCTACTCCCGTGTCCTCTGTTCCCGCCCCCGTGCCCTCTGTTCCCGCCCCCGTGTCCTCTGTTCCCGCCCCGTGTCCTCTGTTCCCGCCCCGTG
>NC_056504.1:47747127-47749184 GCF_014905685.2 Nematolebias whitei
CTCTGTTCCCGCCCCGTGTCCTCTGTTCCCGCCCCGTGTCCTCTGTTTCCGCCCCGTGTCCTCTGTTTCCGCCCCTGTGCCCTCTGTACCCACCTCCCGTGTCCTCTGTTCCCGCCCCGTGTCCTCTGTTCTCGCCACGTGTCCTCTGTTTCCGCCCCCTTGTCCTCTGCACCTGTGCCCTCTGTTCCCTCTGTACCCACCCCGCATCCTCTGTACCCGCCCCGCGTCCTCTGTACCCGCCCCGTGTCCTCTCTTCCCGCCCCCGTGCCCTCTGTACCCTCCCTCATGCCATCTCCAACTGCAGTGGAGGTCTTGAAACGATCTGCAGAAATTGTATTCAATCTACAAACCACTATTAATTGCATGTTTCTGTTAGAAACAATCAAACTGTCAAATATTATAAATGGAATAGGACTTGTTTCAGGCCGTTGCCTTTAGTTTATTAGACTCATTGGTAATTTTTGAAGATTTGATCCAGCATTGGTCAGAGTCCCAATGGTCTGTCCATCAAGGTACAGTCTGTCATCAACAACGGTGCCGTGTAACGGGTCATTACTTCAGCTTCTTCAGGCTGGAAAGAAATCTCAAAAATATCTTTTGCTGTCTGTCACCACTTATACGTGTGTGAAACGACATACTAACTGTGTGTGTGTGTGTGTGTTCAGAGGGCGTCGAGGAGCCGGTGAAGCAGCTCTCCAGTCAGGACGGCGTGTTCTCCTATGAGTATCATCCCAACAGTCCTGGAAAATACACAGTGTCCATCACCTGGGGGGGTCAGCACATCCCGAAGAGGTGAGCAGGGGGCCTCTGTTACTTAACTCTGAACATGAGCTCATCTCCTCAGTTTGGATCTGCAGCGGAACGAGGACTTTGTCCTGCACCTCTCAGCAGACCGAGTATCTCCTTCTGTTTATCTGAATTAATTCAAAGACTTGAAGTTCCTGAGAAGCTTCAGAACCTGGAAGTGGTTGAAATAATCTGTACGTAAATCTTTACTAACACTGAGAAACACAGAACTGAACCGTTTATTCAGAACCTTCTCTTCTCAGTGACCTGAGTAGGTTCTCATAAAGTTTATAGTTAAGTGGTTCTTGCTTCATCAATTTAATTTGGCATCGTAGATCGTTTTTCTCTGCTTTGCAGATGAAGAATTGGGTGGAAAACGCCTCAAACCATTGATTCTTTGCAGCAGTTTTTACTGGGAATAAAATGTTTAATGGTAATTAACTTGTTAAACTCTGTGACAGCATCGAGTTGAAAACATAAATCTGGATGCTGAAACCACAGAGGAGCCCTCATGTTGCCTCCACAGATTCCACAAGAGTTATTTGGTACTAAAAACGGATCGTTCTCCTGCAGCTAGGTGACGGTAAAACAACTTTTTTCTGTTTTGTAGCTGAAACTTTATCCCTTGTTGTCTAAAATAAATCTTAGCTGCAGCCGTGGGAGTTGGGGGGGGAAACGGTGCAGTTAGAGGAGCAACGTTTTAAAACTGGCAGTAAAACTAGAAATAGGAGCTGCGTTTGTCTGAAGCGCAGGCAGAAAATCCCAACAGACACTTTTATTTGGTGTGAAGTTGTTTCCATCCGAGCGAAGCGCAGAACAACCGACACGCTCTCAGAGCCGCTTACCGCCGAATATCAGGTTACAATTTCAGGGATTTTGATTTGTGTGAGATCAGACGTCCACGTGTTTGAGTGCACACGCACACACACAGAACCACGTGTTTGGCATACAGAACATGTTTGAATACCACATCAGAATCCACAAACAGTTTCTTCTTTTGTCTTCATCAGTCCATTTGATGTGGTCGTCGGTCCGGAGGCGGGGCCTCAGCAGATCAGGGCCTGGGGTCCTGGTTTGGAGGGAGGCATTGTGGGTAAACCAGCCGCCTTTGTAGTCGAGTCCATCGGCACTGACGTCGGAGTTTTGGGTAAGTTGAAGGTTTTTGGTTTAGACTTGGTGAACATTTAAATATGAAGCCTAAAACGAGGGTCCTTCACTGGGCCGTGGGCCCGCAGGCCGACCCTAGAGCGCCCGCAGGCCGACCCTAGAGC
>NC_056504.1:47749194-47752870 GCF_014905685.2 Nematolebias whitei
GCCGACCCTAGAGCGCCCGCAGGCCGACCCTAGAGCGCCCGCAGGCCAACGCTACAAGCTGGCTGACTGAACGCCCTAGAAGAACTGACTAAAAAAACAAACTTCGCTTTCATACCAGGGCTTAATTTGTACCGGATCCTGCCGGAGTAGGATCCGGGAACTCTTATTTTGAAAGGGTGCATTCCGGCAACTGTTTGCATGGATCCGGTAATGCTCACGCTTGCCAATAATAAAGTTATGAACAAATTAACAAGGTCCATGCTCAATAATCCAGGTATACAATCCAACATTTTTCAGTCAGGTCAACTGGACAGTTTTTTTTGTGTGTTGAAATGTTTCGCCTTCTATCCAGAAGACTTCATAAGTCAAGGAAACACACAAGAAAACTGATTCTTCCCCCAACAGCTTACTCCAAAGTGGAACAAACCAGTTTTGCTTGTGATAAGATGGTCTCTTTGACGAAACTGGTTGAAAGTAAGCTGGTTTGGAGTAAGCTGTTGGGGGAAGAATCTGTTTTGTTGTGCATTTTCTTGACTGATGAAGCCTTCCGGATTGAAGGCGAAACGTTTCAGCACAAAAAAAAAGAAACTGTCCAGTTGACCTGACTGAAAAATGTTGGATTATGAACAAATTGATCGATTTACAAATCAAGCCGTATTGATACTTGTTTTTTTTTTTCTCGCTAGCAGTGGAAAAGTTTTCTTGTAGCGATGCGCGACTGGAGCTTTGAAGTTTTAAGAAGCGTTCCCAGTTGGACCGAAAAGATTTGACGCTTTAGAGTCTCAAAAGTCGACCATACCTGTGAGCTCAGGTGCTGAGCTGCAACTGTAGCAGCAACAAACGTGTATATAACGAATGAAGCGAGACCAGATATTAAAATCATTCGTATAACTTATGGTAGCGTATAAATCTAAACGTCATTGGTCACGTGGAAACGGATCTGATCCGAGCCCAGTTTTGAACCGTGAACCAGACTCTGGGGCTTCAGTGTTGAACACCCAAAGTCTTCGGTCTTGAGGGAAACAGGTCTGTGATGCTGCAGTTTGGACAAAATGTGGAGCAGTTCAAGTTCTGCGAGTATTTTTCAAGATGCCGTATATTTTTCATCCCAATCTAATCTGTGTTTTCAGGTTTTGCCATCGAGGGACCTTCTCAGGCTAAAATCGAGTGCGAAGACCAAAACGACGGCTCGTGCGACGTTCGGTACTGGCCTACAGAACCTGGAGAATACGCCGTCCATGTGACCTGCGACGAGGAGGACATCGAACGCAGCCCGTTCATGGCCTACATCGTCCCCGATGACGACACCAACCACCCAGAGAAGGTCTTTAAGACGGGGAGACGACAACAATCCAGTTTCCATGGATTGACTCCGCTTGTTTACACAACTTGAGTGGTTTAAAGTGAAAGATGATGGTTTTCATTTTGTTTTTGTGGTTTTAGGTTCAGGCTTATGGTCCGGGCCTCGAGAAGAACGGCTGCCTGGTCAACCAACCTACTGAGTTCACCGTGAAGGCTGAAGGTGCCGGACAAGGACCTCTGAAAATCACAGCACAGGTGAGACACTCCAGTCTACACAAACACCGTTCACGTGAATCTTCTGTTGAGCCAAGGAAACAAATTATGTCATCTGTAGTGCAGTTTAGAAATAAAAATACTGAACTATCTTCAGCCGACTGTTTTTTTTAATAATCTGCCACAATGAAAGGCGGGAGATCATGTAGCTGTCCGTTTAACAAAATCCGCAAACAAGTTCTATTGAAACTCAAAGTAATCGTCGGATGTTCTCTAAGAACATTTGACGTTAACCTCATTCAAGATGGCCGCCGAAAAAGACTGACTCGTATAATCTAATTTGGTAGTAGCTGAGGCTGATTCCCAACTCGTACTCCGAGTGTTAACAGATGGGTAAGTAAGGCTGCGGGCGATCAGTCTGTTAGCAAAATATTGAACTTGGATGTAGATCTCAGTTTTAGGAGTCTCCCGTCAGTTTGATAGTTAAAGGGGTAAATAAGTATTTTGTTGTTTTATACAAGTTTAACTTTATCATTTTACACCTTTTAACTGTAACAATCTAAAGTTCTTCTGAGTGCGATCAGCTGACCTCTGAAAACTATTTTAATTTTAATTTTTTACATTGAATTGAATTAGGAGGCTTAAAAACATCTTCATGCCCAATTTTTGATTTGGCTAAAATAATATATTTGGAAGTCACAATGCAAGTAAAAATTTTAATGCATTTTGCAGAAACAATAAGGAAAGAAGTGATTTAAAAAAAATATTCTAAAGGTTCAGTTTATAAATTTACATAGTTTGTTCAGCTGTCCTTTATTTTTAACAATTAAATGATAATTAAATAATTTTCAACTATTTCAAGTTGTGCTTGAAAAGCTCTAGACTGGTTTGTCATTCTCAATGCATTTAAGAGTTCTAAGTATTATTTATGGCTTAAGCTCGTGATTTAAGTTGATTTAATAAGTGAAATTTGAAAAATGACCGTCAAATGCATTGAAAATAGTGTTAGCAAAATGCTAACTTGCAACACTCGCCCATAAAGTCTTTTCATGTTGAATGACTGAAAAATAAAAGCAGAAATCGTAAGAAAATAAAGAAAATTTATTTTCTGTGAAAATGCTGCGTGAGCGCTGAATGACTGCTGAAATGTGCTGCTAACAGCAGAACACTTGCTTAAAGCTAAAAGTTGCTAAAGGCTAACTGAAAGACTAGCTGAAAGTGACCAAAAGTAGCAAAATGTTGCATGTAAACTGGAGAAAACAAACTTTTAACTAATAACTTGAAGCAACACGTCTTTACAAACATTTAAGTGGTTTAAAAATGTAATATTTTACAGTTTAAACACGTCCGAGTCCAGCAGCTTCGTGTCTTTGACCTCTTTCGTGTTTGTCCATCAGGAGGCAGAGGGGCTCCCTGTGGAGGTGAAAGTCCGGAGTAAAGGCGACGGGCTCTACCAGTGCTCCTACACGCCCGCCTCCTCACTCAAACACACCGTCTCCATCACCTGGGGGGGAGTCAGCATCCCCAACAGTCCCTTCAGGGTAAGCAGCCAATCACAGCGCCCCGTTAACGCAGGAAGTGCTATAACGCAGCTCACATTTAAGAACCTGGTCGAGACTGAAAGCACCAGCGTCGTCTCATCGGAGCGTTTATTCAGAGCGGAAACAATCGGCGTGTTTGGGTCGGAGCGGTCCGTTCAACGGGACTGTTTAAAGAAATCTTCATCTGGGCCCAAAACAAAGAAACCTCTGATCATTATCACGTACACCGAGGAGCGGTTCAGCTATTAGCACCTGCACCGCATCGCTGATGAAGAGAAACGAGCTGCTGCGGTCGGGTTCACCCAGTTTCAGATGTTTACGATCTTTGTACTTACGTAAGCCAACCCTACAAACCGGATTTAAACCCGACAACTTGATTAACGAGTTCCTGCAGCTTTGAAGCCAAGACTCGATAAAATACTCCGGCCCGACTCGACTCTGACCCGACTCTGACCCCGGCCCGACTCAGAATCCGGCCCGACTCTGACTCCGGCCCGACACTGACTCCGGCCCGACACTGACTCCGGCCCGACTCTGACTCCGGCCCGACACTGACTCCGGCCCGACACTGACTCCGGCCCGACTCTGACTCCGGCCCGACACTGACTCCGGCCCGACAC
>NC_056504.1:47752970-47786268 GCF_014905685.2 Nematolebias whitei
AACGCGATGTAAAATACTAAAAACAGGAACATGTCTGTGTTGGTTTATGCCATGAATTTGGCAGATGTTTGAAGCCACTTAATCACTTTAATATCCACTTTAAAGCTATGAATTTTGTGTTGAGATGATTTAATTCTAACTTGGCCAACATTAATAAATCAGGCATTAATTAAAAAAAATGCCTCACCTGTCCTTGTATCATGTGTCCACTAAAATGGCAACAGTGTAGAGGGGTTCACTTTCAAATTGACAGCTTGGAGGAGCGTTCTTTTCAATGTTTTGATGCCGCTGTCCATATTGTTGTCCTCTGAGAAGGCGCTTTAAAACGGTGACGGCTGGGATTACATCAGCTGCAGTAGTTAAGTTCGTTGTATTGAAGGTCACAATGGAGCTTCCTCCTCGCGGTACTGCGACTCTGCAGACACTGCACGTTGCTGTCTTGTGGTGCTTCTAGTGTAAAATACTTCCACACGGCGGACATGTTGCGATGAAAAGTTGGTTAGCTGTTAGCCACAGTGCTACTGCACATTGTAGCTGGCTGCAAACTATGAAATGGATTTCCTGAATGTGAGGCGGGTCTTATTACCCTGGATTTCATGAAACACGTCTCCGTTCAGGAAATCTATTCCATAGTTTGAAGCCAACATGCATCATGGATCGGAAATCTCTGCAGGTTGGATTGGAATTTTTTTTTCATTTACCCTTTATTTATCCAGGTAGTCTCATTGAGCCACGAGAACTCATTTTCAAGAGAGACCTGTTTAGGGAGCAGATGGTGGGGGTTAAGGGCCTTGCTCAGGGGACCAGGGTGGGGCGAATGAGAGTGGAGGGAGGTGTGGGTGTTTCACAATTTCCACCCACATTTTGATGTTAACGGTAACGGGAGGTGAACCTGCGACTTTCCGATCACAAGCCCATCTTCTAGCCTCTGCGCCACCACTCCCCCCCACAATCGGAAAATGGATCGGTCACATTGTCACTGATACCCGATCCAGAAGTTTTTTCGATACTGACATTGATATCGGAACGGTGCATCTCTATTAGGCACACCACCTCATTCTTGTCAAACTTTGAACCTGAGCAGTTTGTAAAATGTTAAAGTTATTAAACCATAAAACCTGAAGTAATATGCTTATACTGACACCTTGGGTATGAGCATCTGTTCAGAGAAGGAACTGATTTTTTTTGTTTTGGACCAAGTTGTAGTTTCCCTGAAGTGTTTTCTGTTTTCCACGCCAATAAATGTTCTAATAGTTGGACAAACGCTGTTTTTTTTTTTTTCAGCTTCAAATAATCCTAATAAATGCACATTTTAATATTAACACTTTCATATGCAGGCAGAATGAGACTAATCGTCTAAATAAACTAATTTAACATTTTGAGTGAAAGTGAAATGTAAATGCTGAAGCCTTAAAGATCCAGTAACTCCACTCAAATATACTGCAAGTTCCCTGCCTCCATTACTTTGTAACTTATGAACATATAGTGCAAGGATTTTTTTCACATCCATCCATCCATTATCTTCCACTTCTTCCAGTCAGGTCGTGGGGTCAGCAGATTGAGCAGTGAGAAAATGGAGTGAAATGTGATAAAATTCTGTGTATTATTTGTCCGATATAGTAAAACAATTCAGTATAAATTTGATTAATCAGGTCAGAGGAGAGGGATGCTATTTGAAAAAAACAAACATTTTTAATATTTAAACAAATCATAAAAAGCAAAGCTGTATTAAAATATTTAAAAAGTGGCTCAGTCTTATTGTCAAGGCTAGTGAAACAATGTAGCATTACTTTTTGTTCAGAGGTTCACATGAGGCGAAGGCTGCAAATAGTGTTATTTCTCCATGGTTAATTCCAGAAAGTAAAGTAGACATGAAAATTCTTGAAATGAAAAGAGAATGGAACAAAAATGAAATAGGGGTGAAAACTAGCAAATACATTAGAGAGACATATTTGAATTACCTGGAAATATATACAGATGGCTCAAAAAACACAAAGGGGTGGGTAGGAATAGGGGTTTATATTCCAGAGTTTGAAGTTTGTACATCTAAAAGAATTTCTGATCATCTTTCAGTATTCACAGCAGAAATGGTGGCAGCCATATTTAGTTTACAGTGGACAGAGGAAGTTAGACCGGACAGGGTGGTGATATGTACAGATTCAAAGGCTGTCATAGAAATCATTCAGTCTAAAGGAAACAACAGGAAAGATCTACTGCTAGAAATACAACTTATATTATTCAGGTTACACAGGGGAGGCATGGACGTTCATTTTTGTTGGGTGCCAGCACATGAGGGGGTGGAAGGAAATGAAAGAGCAGATAAATTTGCTAAAAAGGCATTAAAAGGTGAAATAACAGTAAGTATTCCATTAGGGAAAGGAGAGGGTAAATCATTAATTAAAGGAAAATAAATAGAGAAATGGCAGAAAACGTGGAATGAGGACAAGACAGGAAGAAGATTATATATATATTTTTTTTTTCATTTAGCCTTTATTTATCCAGGTTAGTCTCATTGAGCCACGAGAACTCATTTTCAAGAGAGACCTGTTTTAGGGAGCACATGGTGGGGGTTAAGGGCCTTGCTCATGGGCCCAGAGTGGGGCGAATGAGGGTGGGGGCAAGTGTGGGTGTTTCACCTACCCCACCCACAATTTTTTGATGTTGTCGGGGCCGGGGCGTGAACCGGCGATCTTCGGATCACAAGCCCACCTCTCTAGAAGAAGATTATATAAAATTCAAAAAGCAGTTAAGATAAGTAATTATAAAGAAAGAAGTAGAAGAGAAGAGGTGATAATAATGAGAATGAGGGTTGGACATACACTTCTAAATGATACAATGTACATGATGGGGAAAAGGAATAACAGTCGATGTGAGGAATGTGGGAAACAGAAAGTGTGGAACATGTTCTGATGGAGTGCATTAAATATACAGAAGAAAGGGAGAGATTGAAAGAAAAAGTCATAGAGGCAGGGAGAGTGTGGAGTTTAGGAGGAATATTAGGAACAGAAGGGGAGAAGGATAAAATAAGTGATGTTAGAAAAGAGTTGTTTATATATTTACATAACATAAATATTAAAAATAGAATTTAGGGAAAGGAGACCATGAGCTACACACTCTTGCTCAGTAGGTGGCGGTATGCACCTGAACGTTGTTTGCAATCCGCCAATTAAACTAAAAGAAGAGAAGAGGCGAAGGCTGATTGTTTTGTGTCTTTCGTTCGGTAATTTGTTGACGGTCCCTAAGAGAACCGCTGTGTTTTAAAGAGGAGGGAGCGCGCGGAGGAGATCTGACCGTAATCTCGCTGCCAGCAGCGGCTGAAACGGGTGGAAGACACCGCTGAATCCACGGAGCGAATGTGTCCAAGATCCAACCTAGAACTAAGTTCACCGAGGAGTAAAACCGTGGAGACAGCGGGTCCAACAGACTGGAGGAAGCTGTGGAGAAACATCGGGTCTTTTTGAAGGAATAATCTCAGATTACGAAGAGGAGCTGTCGAGTTGGAGAGAAAATGAGTTCAGGTTTGTTTGTTTCATTCAGCATCAGACGATGTTAGCTAGCTGTGGTTTCTAGGTAGTTGATGGATTTAACTTCTTAACTAAATCTGTTGTCTGTTTTTAGCTTAGCATGCTAACAGAAGCTAGCGCTAAGTGGACAAGATCTAGAAACTAAAATATTAGATCAAGAATTGGGAGGCTGTTTTTATTTATCTCTTAATAATTTTCAGTTTGGAGATGTGCTATCCAAACTAATGTCATCAAGGATAAAACAACAGTTTTACACATTTAGCAGAAAATATATTTTAGGCCGTGTCTGAATTCAGGGCCTGTTTGCTTAAAAAAAAAAAAACTTTATTTGTCAATTTACAGTTTACATAACAAGGTTCGCATCAAAAGAGAAGACAAATTGTTATACACGTCAATCAGAATATACAAACACAGGAACAAGAGAGAAACAATTCTAAAGGGGCTTATGGTTCTAACAATACATTCATTGCATATCTCAACAGTTTTTAGTGTATTTTTTTAAACTCAGTCTTCAATTCAATTCAAAAATACTTTATTAATCCCAGAGGGAAATTAACTTAATTCTAAGAATATAATACTTGACCAGTGTAAAAGCTTGGTTTCCTTCCAGAGTATTTTCTTCAATGAATGTGATGATATTTTGCCAGTAATAGTAGAAGATTTATAAGGTAGTCAGAACTGTTTTTATGAATACCTTTTTCAAAAAGGCCCAGCAACACGTTTCCATTGTGAATAAAGTTACATATTTTCTGCCAAAATAAATTGACAAAAGGACAGTACCAAAACTGGCGAACAGTTTCAGGACATCCGTCACAAAAAAACACTTAATGTCAATTTCTTTCTTGAATCTAGTTTTGATATAAGACTTAGCTAGATAGATTTTATAGATAATTTTGTAGGAGATTTCTTAAATCTTGTTTGTAATCAGATATTTGTTCGGAAGAAGCCAGACCCTTTTCCCATGATATCCCCTCAATTCAATTAAAAAATACTTTATTAATCCCAAAGGGAAATCATTTATTGTTGTAACTCGTTATCCTCATTTCATTAAGAGATGTTATAGATGCTGATGGCTGTAGGCAGGAAGGATCTCTTGTAAAGGTCCATCCCACAGTGGATCCTAAGAAACTGGCTGCAGATGCCTTCCGATCCGTCCACCCAGACTCGGCTGGCCTCTCAGTTTCTCTGGGCTGTAGGACCGCCCGAATGCCAGGCAGAACTCCTCCCAGAGCGATGGCCACTCCTCCCAGCAGCCTGCCGAGCTCCTCGTTGCTGCGGACAGCCAGCTGCAGGTGCCGAGTGTCATTCCCCAATCTGTTACGGAACCCGATCTGCAGTGCAGCTCATTTGCGCATGCGCTAAAAGGAATACTTCCGGGTCGCACGGATCGCCTATGCTAGATTAAGGAAAATGTACTAGTATAATTCCATTTATGAATAAAACTGTCTTAATTTACTTCGAAAAGTATGTGTTCTATCTCCGCCGATTTTCATGTTGCTAATTTGCGCCACTTGTATTTCCGTTAAAATCATTGACCTATTTACGTCATAGTTAAAATGATATGCAGCTTCTCCACTGATTGGCGCTGTTTCACCATGGAAGTAATTCATTCTGTATCTTGCAGGGTTTTTCTCATTCAGCCCAGGCTGGTGGTCAGGTTAATGCATTGCATATCATCTTAACCAATGATTTGTAATGGAAATATGAGCGGCGTAAATTAGCTACATCAAGATCGGTGGAGATAGAGCACGTACTTTTCTAGGTAAGTCAAGACAGTTTTTATTCATAAACAACCGCGATCTGTGCGACCCTGAAATACACTATGGATCGTGCTTCCATAACAGATTGGGTAATGACACCGAGGGACGATCCCGTTCTTCCGCTGTCATGAGCCGTGTTTCCTGCTAGTTCCAGGATCTTAGTGGTCAGACACTCGAGCACAGCTGGCAGGTAGATGAGAATGCGTCCACAGAACATCCTTTTCAACTCATTTGAGATTTGGGGCTGTAGTTGAGATATTATTTGAGCTTTTGAGATGTTAATCAGCTGCTGTTGGTTTTAGAAAACTGCCTTGTTGCCATGGTTACGCATCATAATAAATGTCCAAACTAAAAAAAAAATCAGTAAAAATCCTTCCAGCTGCACAGCATCTGATACCAGAGAATATAATCATCCAAAAATGTGATTTACATCCAGCAAAAGAGGAATTAAAGTTTCCAAAAGCAAAATCTCAGAATGAATGTAACAGAGCTGCTCCAACATGCAGCCACCTTGAGTAGCGCTATTCTAGAACCACTGGAACAAACCTGTTCCAATGCGGAACAACAGCTGGCTGTGGTGTGATGTTCTTCTGAAATAGGGCTCGTAGTTTATAACTTACAGGATGACAGGATAAACACATTTTCCGTACAGTTGTACCTGCTGGGGATGGGAGCCTGTATGCTTCAAAGTCTGGATTTGAGGCTCAGTGATGTCATAGCGTCACGACATTCAAAAATCATGGACGAGATGAGCGCCCCGCCATGGCAAGTTATCTAGGGGAAACACTGGAAACATTCATATACATAAAAAGTAAGTTAACACAGATTATTCTTTTAAAGCCAAATATTGTATTTAATTTTTTCTAAAAGTTATAATACAAATCTTCGAATCTGAATCGTTAAAAATAAAAATTAACATTAAAATAATGACCTTAGTTTTGTGATGTCACAGGACTGATTCTCTTTACTGCATCTCTGCTGGTACTGTAGTTAGAAATGGAGCCTTATTTAACTTCAAAGTTAAACAAGCTCAGGAGATAAATATTGTCGTGCTTTCACTTCCTGTGCGGCGATGGAGGTGTGCAGTTACTTGAAGATACACGACAAAAGAAAAGGATCTTGTTCATGAACTTTATTTCCTCCAGTAACTGGTAAGTTACAATGGCAGCTGAGTTTGTTCTGACTCCCAACACTGTGTAGTTTCAGTCTCTAGCTCTGGCACAGACAGCGTTTTGAAATGTCCATGCACTGAGCCTTGGAGTTTGCATGTTCTCTCCGTGCATGCGTGGGTTTCTCCAGGTATTCCGGTTTCCTCCCACAGACCAAAAACATGCATGTTAGGCTGATTGGTAACTCTAAATTGTCCCTAGGTGAGAGAGAGAGTGAATGTTTTTTTGTCTCATTTGTCTCTATGTCCCTGTGATGGTTTGGAGACCCGTCCAGGGTGTACCCCGCCCCTCGCACAGTGATTGCTGGACATGGGTACTGGCAACCCCCGTGACCCAAAATGGAAGAAGCGGGTAAAAGATAATGGCTGGATGGTTTTGGTCTGTGGGAGTATACCGGAGTACCCGGAGAAAACCCACACATGCACAGAGAGAACATGCAAACTCCATCCAGAAAGGCCCCCGGACCAGGATTTGAACTGGGACAAACTGTGCCCTGAAAGGTGGCACCGCTACCAACTGCACCACCGTGTTGCTCAAAAATAAATTAATCGTTAAAATTATAATAAAGATGCACAAATGCTCCTGTGTATCAGCCGTGTAGTTTAAAGTGTGAGAAAAAAGTAGCGGCTTTTACACCGGCAATTACGGTATTTATGATTTACGGACTTTGATAAATAAAGTAATATTTAAAGTTAAGCAAAAATGTTCAAATACCCATATCAGGTGATTGTGTTTAAACGTTTTTGGTATTTTTGATGATAAACAGACAATTGTTTGTCTTTTACTGAATAAAATGTTGTTCCTTTGACTTGCAACAGTTCTGATCCACAGAACATTAATCAACAACACAAGTGATGTACGAGTGATATAAAGTTATAACTGTCCATATTGTCTGTGTTTCAGTGTTTCCTGCGGATGATCAGCAGACTCTGCTGATCAGAGTAGATGCTCCTGAGGAATGGAGACCTGGTGTGAACCAGCAGGACCCAGAACACCTCCACATCAAGGAGGAAAAGGAGGAACTCTGGACCCAACTAGAGGGAGAGCAGCTCAGTGTGAAGGAGGAGACTGATGCCAGCAGGTTTTCATTCACTGCAGTTCATGTGAAGAGTGAGGATGATGAAGAGAAGCCTCTGTTCTTACAGCTTCATCAGCACCAATTGGAGGACAGATATATTATAAACAGGAGCTCAGGTGACCAGATGAAAGTAGAAGCTAATGGAGAGGACTGTGGAGGAGCAGAAACCATCAGGAAGCCAGATCTATATCCTCATGGAGATGCTTCCAGCTCTTCAGAGACTGAAGTCAGTGAGGATGATGAAAAGGACGATGATGGGAACAATCCTGACTCTCAGCTGGAGCACTGGAAGGAGAGCAGGTCTCCTGAGTCAGCTGTAAACTCTGTCAACAAATGTTTCAGCTGCTCTGAGTGTGGTAAACAATTTCTGCACAACCAGTCTCTTCAGAGACACATGGCATGTCATTCAACAGGAAGACGTTCAAGCTGTTTGGGTCATAAGAAAAGTGTAGAGTCACACCAGAAAGTCCAGACAGGACCAAAATCATTTAGTTGTGATGAATGTGGAAAAAGATTTAACAGAAAAGCAAATTTAAAATCACACAAGAGAGTCCACACTGGAGAGAAACCATTTGTCTGTGAGGTTTGTGAAAGAAGATTTAACCATAAAACAAATTTAAACACACACATGAGACTTCACACAGGACAGAGGCTTTTTGTATGTGAGATTTGTGGACAAAGATTTAGTCTTAAACACCATTTAAATGGACACATGAATCTCCATAAAGGACAGAAGCCATTTAAATGTGAGATTTGCGGTCATCGAACTAACCAGAAGCAAAGTTTAAACATACACATCAGGATTCACACAGGATATAAACCATATAAATGTGAGGAGTGTGGACAGAGGTATACCATCAAGAGTAGTTTAAACTCACACATGAGAGTCCACACTGGAGAGAAACCTTATGAATGTCAGAATTGTGGACAGAAATTTAGCCATAAATCAAGTTTAAGCTCACACGTGAGAGTCCACACTGGACAGAAACCATATGAATGTAAAAATTGTGGACAGAAATTTAGCCATAAGTCAAATTTAAACTCGCACATGAGAATCCACACAGTAGCAAAACCATATGAATGTGAGTTTTGTGGACAAAGATTTAGGCAGATGACAGATTTAAACTTTCACATGAGAGTCCATACTAGACCGAAATTACTTAAATGTGAGCTCTGTGGACAAAGGTTCAGCCATGAGATAACTTTAAACTTACACATGACTGTCCACACGGGACAGATACCGTTTGAATTTGAGGATTGTTGACAAAGATTTAGCCATTTAAATATATTTAAATGGACACACAAAAGTCCACAGGAACCAAGTGCTCCTTAGTTCCTCCTCCAGAAGTAAAACTTTTTAAGACTTCAGTCTAAAACTAGAGTTCGCTTTTAAACGCATCAGGAGTCAGGTTACCATAATAAGCTTGTGTTGGATCTGCTTTATTACATTCATACACCGATGGGACACGCATCAGAGGAATTGTGGGGTTCAGTGTCTCACTCAGGAACACCAGCATGTAACCGAACCCCCAGCTCTCCTATTGGAGGACGACTGCTCTAGCCTCTCAGCTACAGCTGCCCTCAGCTGAAGAAGATTATTATTTAATATATGTAAATGTCTAAAAAATAAACTATTTAATATATGTAAATAGTAATTTTTTTAGACATTTATTTTGTACAGTTACAGCTGTTTACTATATGTGCTTGTGTGACAATTGGGACAAAGCATTGAGTCAAATATATTTTTGTCAGCATAATTACAACATGTACTTATATGTAAATAAATTCCATAATTCACGGTTGAAACCTGTGCCTTCATGTTAAAAGTTGTTTTACTCTGCAAAAAGAAGCTGAGAACTTGTTTACTGATATTTTATTAAAAGCTTTGTGTGAACAATGCTATGCTAAAGAGCTCAAACCTCACAGACCATCCGCCATTTTGAGAACCAACGAGAGAAAACCCATGTCACGTCAAGGGGCCTCCCTCCCATTTTTCTTAAAAAGACATGCTGCTCTCTCCCTCACTATCCATCATTCGATTCAAACAGTCTTATATTGCCATCCGGTGGTCGAAAAAAAAGGTACTACACACCAAACAAATTAACAAACATTTCTTCTTAAATTTGACAATAATTACTGATTATTGTCAAATTTCAAAGAATATTATCGTTTATCGCAATATTTTCTGAGACAGTTAATTGCCCAGCAAAATTTGTTATTGTGACAAGCCTAGTTATTGATTAATAACAGCTGTGGGTGTTTTCTGTGTCTACCTGTCAGTACTCTACTATTTAATCTCACTTGAATCTGGACTAAATAAAGTGCTGAAACTGGAAAAACTGGTAGTTTTACATATTTACCCAGGTTTATTAGAGGTATTGGGTATTTTAAAATAGTGTGTAATTTATTATGTTGGCACAGATTTGTTTTGATTTATAAAATTTTTCCTGTTAGCAAATTCATACACAATGGACAAGACAGAAACAAACATAAAAGGTCACGTTTCAGATGATGTATGAGCTAATATGTCATAATACTGATGCAATGTAATGCCACAATCTTAAAATTTTTGGCTTCAATAATTTTAAGTAATGGCAAAACATTGGACTCATTCATTGAGTTTATTTTTATTTTTTTCTGATTACCGGTATTTATGATTTGCGGACTTTGATAAATAAAGTAAAATTTAAAGTTAACCAAAAATGTTAAAATACCTTTATCAGGTGATTGAATTTTAAATGTTTTTGATATTTTTGATGATAAACAGACTGTAGCGACTTTGATCCACAAAATAAACTCGCTGTCGGCTGAGTAGAGTTTGCTCGGTGTAACGCGTCTCCATTGACCCATGCTGAGTCCACCTTGCATTTTGTGTATTTATTAAAGCTAACACAATTATTTTTGTCATCCAGCAAACAACGCCTGTTTTAATTTACATGTTGTTCAGTTTGACAGAAAAAGATAATGATGAACGTTATGGTTCTAAATTGACATTTCTAAAGTGACAGTCAACAGAAAAGTTTGCAAAGAACCCTACTAACCCAGCACCTGGTGCCATTACCCAAACCAACTAATATGTGACCACGCCCCTCATGCAATTTACCTGCAGGTTTGGACAAATCTGAACACCTATGCCACCAAAAGCAACACAACACATAAGTAATTTGATCGTCTCTTACTGAATACAATGTTGTTCCTTTGACTTAGAACAGTTCTGATCCACATTAATCAATAACAAAAGTGATGTATGAATGAATATAAAGTTAAAATTGTCCATATTCTCTGTTTCAGTGTTTCCTGCAGATGTTCAGCAGACTCTTCTGATCAGAGGAGATGCTCCTGAAGAATGGAGGCCTGACGTGGACCAGCAGGACCCAGAGCATCTCCACATAAAGGAGGAAGAGGAGGAACTCTGGACCCAATTGGAGGGAGAGCAGCTCAATGTGAAGGAGGAGACTGATGCCAGCAGGTTTTCATTCATTGCAGTTCATGTGAAGAGTGATGATGATGAAGAGAAGCCTCTGTTCTCACAGCTTCATCAGCACCAAATGGAGGACAGAGATGTTCCAACCAGCAGCTCAGCTGACCAGATGAAAGTAGAAGCTGATGGAGAGGACTGTGGAGGAGCAGAAACCAGCAGGAACCCAGATCTAAATCCTCATGGAGATGAATCCATCTCTTCAGAGACAGAAGTGAGTGAGGATGATGAAGAGGACGATGATGGGAACAATCCTGACTCTCAGCTGGAACACTTGTCAGACTCTGGGTCAACAACTGAAGACTGTGACAAAGACTGGAAGGAGAGCAGAGCTCCTGAGTCAGCTGTAAACTCTGTCAACAAATGTTTCAGCTGCTCTGAGTGTGGTAAACAGTTTCTGCACAACCGGTCACTTCAGAGACACATGACATGTCATTCAACAGTAAGACGTTCAAGTTGTTTGGCTCAGAAGAAAAGTGTAGAGACGCACAGGAAAGTCCAGGCAGGACCAAAAACGTTTAGTTGTGATGAATGTGGTAAAAGATTTAACAGAAAAGAAAATTTAATTTTACACTTGAGAATCCACACAGGAGAAAAACCATTTTTATGTAATATTTGTGGGCATAAATTTAGTAGAAAGACAAATTTATTCTTACACTTGAGAGTCCATACAGGACAGAAGCCGTTTAAATGTGAGTTTTGCGGACATCGATCTAGTCAGAAGTCAAGTTTAAACAAACACATCAGGATCCATACAGGATATAAACCATATAAATGTGAGGATTGTGGACAGAGATATACCAACAATACTAGTTTAATCTCACACATGAGAGTCCACACTGGACAGAAACCTTATGAATGTCAGGAATGTGGACAAAGATTTAGCCAAAAGTCAAGTTTAAACAGACACACGAGAATCCACACAGGAGCAAAACCATATGAATGTGAGTTTTGCGGACAAAGATTTAGGCAGACGACAAATTTAAACTTTCACATGAGAGTCCATACTGGACAGAAACTACTTAAATGTGAGATTTGTGGACAAAGGTTCAGCCATGAGATAACTTTAAACTTACACACGACTGTCCACACGGGACAGATACCGTTTGAATTTGAGGATTGTTGACAAAGATTTAGTCATTTAGATATATTTAAACAGACACACAAAAGTCCACAGGAACCAAGTGCTTGTTAGTTCCTCTAGAAGTAAAACTTTAAGACTTAAGTCTAAAACTAGAATCCACTTTTTAAACGCATGAGAACCAATAATGGAGGGAAAACAGTTCAACTGAATTTTGGGTGTTTTCAACAAGAAAATTGTGTAAGTGTGCTCCGCTCCAAGTAACTGGAAATTGCAGTTTTGATATATTTTTATTTCCACTGGTACATCTGAATATGGATATGTATGATGGAGCTTTAGGGCCACACTAAGAAAATAAAAATTAAAGCCATAAAATTACGAAAATAAAGTCATAGTATTACGAGAATAAAGTCTTAATATTATGAGAATAAAGTTGTACGAGACTTGTCTTTCAGCTCTCGTTTATTTATTTTTCCACGAGACGGATCCACGACACGACCTGTCAATCAGTTCAGTAGGCGTGTCAGCAAATGACCAATCCGAAGCTAAATGAGTGGTAATATCCGAACTCTGACACCACAAAGCAGGGTTTACCATAGAGCTGTCATTTCTAACCCGAAGCCCGGCCCCACCCCACCCGGATTTGGACCGGGCCGGGCCATGATAATGTGCTTAATGTGTGGGCCTGGTCGGTGTCTGCCTTTTTATTACGTCAGGGAAGCGCGTGGCCGACGATCCAATATATGCAATGTCTTGCCATACTACACCAGCCGCACATGGCCATTTCACCGCACACTCACCGGCCAGTTGAAAGAGGTAAAAAGTTAAGTTAAGCTTCAACTGGACTACTGCCAGCGATCCATCAGCCCAAATGGACGTTCATTCAGCCGCTGCACTTAGAGGACGCACGCAGCCGACGACCCAAACGGGTGAGAAAACAAAATATCCATCATGTCAGAGCATGGTCCAATGCAGGGGAAGCATTTAATGCACATTTACGGCTCCTCAGGTCCGATCTTCTGCTCCCTTTACTCAGGCGCGCACGTCTGCCGACCGTTCATAATGGTGGTAAGCTTAATTAAAAATGGGGGCTTTATGTTTCGGGTTCGGACCTGTAATTACTGTTAATTCGTCAGGTTGGGTGGGGTTCGGAGATTATGGCTGGGGTCGGTTCGGATTATTTGGACCCAAGTGCATCTCTAGTTTACTGCCAAATAAGGAGATAATCTGTCAGCACATCAGCATCCGATTATTATCAGTATCAGGACTTTGAACCTGCTCACAGTCAGGTGGTACGCTCTGATGGGCTGCTGCAGCTCTCTGCAGGTAAGGAGCATTTAGCTTCAGATCTGTCATTTGCTGATGCCTACTAGATTGATTGACAGGTCGTTGTGGATCTGACTCGTGGAAAAAAATAAACGAGAGCTGCAAAAGAAAAAGTCTCGTATGACTTTATTCTCGTAATATTATGGCTTTTAAAAAGATTTTTCTTAGCGTTGCCCTAAAGTTCCGTCGTAGATAGGTGTCCCTCATTGCTGGTAGTATGAATATCCGGCCTTCTTGGAATCCTTGGCAAGGTTGCTGGAAGGTACACCAGCTGGGACCTCCTTTATTCTGCTGGGGGACTTCAATGCCCACGTGGGTAATGACGGTGTGACCTGGAGGGGTGTGATTGGGAGGAACGGGCTCTCTAATCTGAACTCGAGCGGTATTCTGTTGTTGGACTTCTGTGCTCGTCATAGTTTGTCCATCACAAACACCATGTTCAAACATAAGGGTGTCCATGAGTGCACTTGGCGCATCTGGACAGTTTCTTTTTATGCTGAGACTTCTCGGACTGAAGAAAACCTTCAGCTGAAGGAACAAATGTTTCTGCATAAAAAGAAACTATCCAGATGACCTGACTGAACATTGTTGGATTTGTACCTGGATAATTGAGCAAGAACTGTTGGTGTTTTTGAACCACTTTGGCGTGGCTGCCTCAGAGGAGTTGATAGGGAGAGGGCGGGCCCCAGAAACCATCTTATCACCAGCAAGCTTTTTTTTTCCTACTATGGGACTGTGGTATTTGTGGGAGTCCAGTTTGTTTGTGGCTTCTCGGACTGAAGAAGTCCTTCGGATGAAGGACGAAACGTTTCGGCATCAAAATAAACTGTCCAGATGACTTGACTGTGACTGATCATTGTTGGATTTGTACCAGGATTATTGAGCATTCATTCACACACACAAATATATTTGGAAAACAAACAGGCACCAAAGACAACATTTGTAACTTTTAATGTGATTATTAAAAACGTTTACTCCTTAAATGTTTAGGTTAAAGGTAAGCACTAAACCAACATTATTTTGAGTGTTTACAACTACTAATGTGTGTAACACTATTACTGTGGTGATGAATATAGAAATATTCATATTTAAAATTTAGTCTATATTCCAGATCCTGAAATGTGATGTGTGGATTTTCTGAATAAAGAACACTAGCATTCACATTTCACTGATTTTGATTTGTGTGATGCAGCGGTTTTTAACAGATTTTTGGGCTGGAAAACGACTCTATCTGGCAACACTGGAGGGAGCGCGCGGAGGAGTTCTGACCGTAATCTCGCTGCCAGCAGCGGGTGAAACGGGTCGAAGACACCGCTGAATCCACGGAGTGAATGTGTCGAAGATCCAACCTAGAACTAAGTTCACCGAGGAGTAAAACCGTGGAGACAGCGGGTCCAACAGACTGGAGGAAGCTGTGGAGAAACATCGGGTCTTTTTGAAGGAATAATCTCAGATTACGAAGAGGAGCTGTCGAGTTGGAGAGAAAATGAGTTCAGGTTTGTTTGTTTCATTCAGCATCAGACGATGTTAGCTAGCTGTGGTTTCTAGGTAGTTGATGGATTTAACTTCTTAACAAGAACTTGTAAATGTGTTGTGTTTGTAGCTTAGCATGCTAACAGAAGCTAGCACTAAGGTGGACAAGATCTAGAAAATAAATATTAGATCAAGAATCAGGAGGCTGTTTTTATCTCTTAATTATACTCAGTTTGGAGATGTACTATCCAAACTATTGTCGTCAAGGATGTAGTCGGGTGGTTTATTAGTTCAATGTAAAAGTTACTGTAAATTCCCACTCTTGTTTGGGCCACTGAACGCACCTTGCCCTGTTTCCCACCTCCACCTTCAGTATCCTGATGCCTGCTCAATAATCCAGGGAGAAAAATCTAAAAAAGTTAAATCTGGTCCTCTGGACATTCAATAAACAAAACAACAACAAAAAAAGTAGAAACGTTTCGTCTTTCATCCGAAAGACTTCTTCAGTCTGAACAGCGCCTCAGACTGAAGAAGTCTTTCGGATGAAAGACGAAACGTTTCTACTTTCGCTTTGTTTTTTGAAAGTCCAGAGGACCAGACTTAACTTTTTTAGACTCCACCTGCAGTGCTGCCTGGCTCATGGGTGTGCATGTCAAACATGTGATTCTCCAGGGCGTTGGCTGTTTGGTCTGTCGCTGCATGCGGTTGCAGGTTTGAGCGCGGGCACAGTGCTCATCAGGCATTGTAACAAGCCCTGGATTGCAAGTGGGACATTTCTACTGCTGTTATGTGCACCAGAGGGTAGCAGATTGAAACTGCAACTGTTTGAATTTACCCCTTAGTGGGGTTGTGACTTATTAAGAGTGCATTATGCTCCCACATGTGTGTGTTTAACTTTATATGCTCTCATGTAGCTGGCTTTGTGTTCACCTGGTGCTAGGTGATTTGAAGTTGTGCCAGGTTTCTTGTAGCACTTTGGAGCCAGCATGGTAAACTTTTTGTGTTGCCACCCAACCATAGCTGCTCTTTTTATAGTGAGTTTTGTTTTGCTCAATTTTGTCCATGGTTGTGATTATTAGATTATAAATGTATATAATAAAGGGCTGTTTTTAAATGTTGTTGGAAGGAATAAATAAAATATATATTTTGTACAGTGCTTCTGTTTTTGTCATTTGAAGCCAGGTATACCTGGGTATTTGTAATAGGGAAACTAGCATTACTTGAAGTCTACCAGTTGGCTTTAGGGTCACGCCCTCCGAGTCACAATCTGGGCCTTTACCCCCGTGTTACAAGAATAAAACAGCAGTTTTACACACTTCGTATTGTTCAATTTAGATATGTGGTTTGGTTTCTTGGCAGCACGGTGGCGCAACTGGTAGAGCTGCTGCCTCTCAGCGAGCTG
Source organism: Nematolebias whitei (assembly GCF_014905685.2). Taxonomy (NCBI): domain Eukaryota; kingdom Metazoa; phylum Chordata; class Actinopteri; order Cyprinodontiformes; family Rivulidae; genus Nematolebias; species Nematolebias whitei. The sequence continues at coordinate 47,769,262 of NC_056504.1, forward strand.
GTCCTTGGTTCAAACCCCGGTCCAGGGGCCTTTCTGGGTGGAGTTTGCATGTTCTCTCCGTGCATGCGTGGGTTTTCTCCGGGTGCTCCGGTTTCCTCCCACAGACCAAAAACATGCATGTTAGGCTGATTGGTAACTCTAAATTGTCCCTAGGTGTGAGTGAGAGAGTGAATGGTTGTTTGTCTCGTGTGTTTCTATGTGGCCCTGTGATGGACATGCGACCCGTCCAGGGTGTACCCCGCCCCTCGCACAGTGATTGCTGGACATGGGCACCAGCGACCCCCGTGACCCAAAATGGAATAAACGGGTAAAGATGATGGATGGAGTTAATTTAATTAACAGATTATTTACTAAAGTCAAAGTGAAAACAGGATTTCATGATAAAGCCAGCACCGTTTATTTATTTTTATTCTTCACTGATAAAAAAAACAAAACATTATTTTTATATATAAAATGTAAAAAAAAAAAAAAAAGTTTGCACCCTCCGTCCCGGTCCTCCTGCCTGCCAGGGCTCGTAATCCGGCCTGTTGAAGCACACGAGGCCGGGGCTTGGAGTCCGCAGCTCGTATGATCCTCCGCGGTGACTCCGCTCGCTCGAATTTTGTCGTCGGTCACCAAACACAGAAAATTCCTGGACTTCAGCATTAAACTCGGTGTTGTCATTATTGTTTTTAAAATCTTAAAAATAGATCCAGCCGCTGCTCCGAGTTTGGAGAAATTGCAAATGGCGGATCGGTGAAAAGTTTCTGAGATGCAGTGACTCCTCTTCCTGACCAATCAGTGTCCTGCATTCACGTTTCGGTCCCCACAGACCTTCAGGCCCAGACCCCTTTGCAAAAGAGATCTGTGATCTCAGTAAATGGTAAATGGACTGTACTTATATAGCGCCTTTCTATCTATATTTAAGATACTCAAAGTGCTTTACACTCCAATCATACACTCTACTACATCTCTACAAAGCTAATTGAACAAATCATTCTAAAGAGACTAATCAGAGCTTTATCACATTCGTACACTGATGGGACACATCAGAGGCAATGTGGGGTTCAGTGTCTTGCCCAGGGACACTTCGACATGTGACTGCTGGTGGATTCGAACCCCCAACTCTTGTATTGGAGGACGACTGCTCTAACCACTCAGCCACAGCCGCCATAAATTTGTGTGCAATTTGCCTGGTTAAATAAAGGTTAATAATAATAATGATAATGATAATGATAATAATGTACAGCTGCAAACAGTGAAGGTATAAAGCACAGGGAGACGGTGTGTTGGGGGAGTGGGAAGACTGGAATTTCACTTTAACCAAAGTGGCAACTATTGGTCAGTGTTTGTTCAGAGCAGCCACAGCTCTGGTGAAGATTCTGTTCTTCAGTCAAAGATGTTCCAGCTGCTGAGAGCAGTGGTTGAAAAATGAAACGCAGAGCATTTTTATTTTATTTTATTTTTTATTTATCAAATGGTGTTTTCCCTGCCATTATTCAAGCGACTCGAACTTAGCATTAGTACCATATCGCTCCGCTCCGGAGTTGGTCATTCCAGTGTTTTTCTTGTTCAGCGGGTTAGATTTTATCTTAGCAAAGCTTCATGTGGTCTTTGTGGTCCTTGACGTCTGGGTCCTCCAAAACATGCAGCCTCCGAATTAGGACACAACTACAGTTTCATCTATAAAGACTAAACCCTTGGAACAGTTCTGATCCACAGAACATCAATCAACAACACAAGTGATGTATGAGTGAATATAAAGTTATATTCAGTCCATATTGTCTGTGTTTCAGTGTTTCCTGCAGATGTTCATCAGACTCTGCTGATCAGAGGAGATGCTCCTGAGGAATGGAGACCTGATGTGGTCCAGCAGGACCCAGAACACCTCCACATAAAGAAGGAAGAGGAGGAACTCTGGACCCGATTGGAGGGAGAGCAGCTCAGTGTGAAGGAGGAGACTGATGCCAGCAGGTTTTCATTCACTGCAGTTCATGTGAAGAGTGAAGATGAAGAGAAGCCTCTGTTCTCACAGCTTCATCAGCACCAAATGGAGGACAGAGATGTTCCAACCAGCAGCTCAGCTGACCAGATGAAAGTAGAAGCTGATGGAGAGGACTGTGGAGGAGCAGAAACCAGCAGGAACCCAGATCTAAATCCTCATGGAGATGCTTCCAGCTCTTCAGAGACAGAAGTCATTGAGGATGATGAAGAGGATGAGGATGGGAACAATCCTGACTCTCAGCTGGAACACTTGTCAGACTCTGGGTCAACAACTGAAGACTGTGACAAAGACTGGAAGGAGAGCAGAGCTCCTGAGTCAGCTGTAAACTCTGTCAACAAATGTTTCAGCTGCTCTGAGTGTGGTAAACAGTTTCTACACAACCGGTCACTTCAGAGACACATGACATGTCATTCAACAGTAAAACGTTCAAGCTGTTTGGGTCAGAAGAAAAGTGTAGAGACACGGAGGCTTTCAGACTTTCCAGACACTTGATCACTTACAGATTCATTAACGCTTACACGTTTGTTTGAAGCTTATGATAAATGAATATGACGTGTTTAAAACATGAAAAATGTTCATTACTATTTGCAATTGTTATGAAATCATGTGAAACGTTATATTTTAACATATTTTCTCTCCTTTCTCAGTTTAAGAGTCGCCACAACTCTAGAGTTCTGGAGGCAGAGATTAATTCTTGAACATCAGACGAAGTCACAACAGTCTGGAAATTCCAGGACTGTCCTTGAAGCTGAGAGTCTCACAAAAGCAGCAGTTTTGTGAGACGTGTTCAGTGTTCATCTGTTTTCTCGTCTTCTGGTGTGTTTTTCCGTCGTCTTCGTTACTCCTGAAGAAAGAAAAACAAGTTCTGCTCAGGAACGGTTTTTGTTAAAGCCGAGTAGAAAGCGATACGGTATTCATGGAAGATGAAACGTTTTTCAATGCAAAGCTTCATGGCTTTGAGGTAAGCTTTGAACTGCTTATCACCCGCCGACTATCTTCTTCAGCTGCTTTCCTGCTGGCCCTGCCATTATCATCATCACTTTTATTGTGCCCTTAGGGAAATTGTCCTTGCGGCAAGGTGGCGAGAAAATTAAAACGCAACACATAAACAGTCGCACCACAAAATTGGCAAACAATAAAAATCCCTGTACAAATATCAATAAAACGGGCTGAACGACAAAATCAAGCCCGGTTACATTTATAATTTATCTGAATAATGGCCTGGCTGATAAAAGAGTTTTTCCATCTATTTGTTCTTGATTAACGTCTGTTAACGTCTCACCTCGGCCACCTTGGCTGAGTGCCTAGCACAGCTGTAATTTCTGACTCGATCTGGAAAGGGACCAAAAATCTGGTGAGGACGTCAATGCAATATCTGCTTATACCATTCAAGCTGATGCAACTTTTATAAACATCATTTCCTTGCTTGCAGTGCTAATAAATAAGTCAATCTGATCAAATTAAATAACATCTCTCATCCAAATTCTATAGTAAACTATTAATCAAATGGTTAAGCTTTGTCTAAATTGTTGCGCGTATAAAAATCGTAATTCAATTCAGTTTATTTATATAGCGCCAAATCACAACAAAGTTGTCTCAGGGCACTTTACAGAAACATTCACATACAGAAAAGCCAATTAGTAGTTCTCTAATTCCTGCTCAAAAAATATTTTGTTTCAGATAAAAGGGAATTTCTCCAGGATTAATCCTCATTACAAATGGTTGACCATATTCTGAGTTAGTCAAAAACTGATTGAGCCATCTCTACCATTCGGTAGAGTAATGCTAAACAGATCCACCGGATGGCATTGTGACAGTAAATAAAATGTTTGTCTTTCCTTCCTCCAACCAGGAAGTCAACAACAAGGACATCAACCATGCCATCATGACTGTTTTGGGATAAACTTTGAAAGGTATGGATACCTATTTTTATTTTATTTTTTTTACATATTTTGGTGATAAAGGCCTTAATAAACAGAATTATGACACTTGATGCAGTAAGGGTGGGCGATAGATGCAAAAGTACCTCAAACATTAGGCAGTTTTTTTTGTTTTTTAAGAAGTACTTGTTAAACAAAACCGAGCAATGTTGTGATCATCGTACATGTTAAAAAGTTGCAAATCAAAAGAAAATTCTGTGTTAAAAACAAAACAACTGTTTAGACAGTCTTTTTCCAAATGTGGAATAAATTTACTAAGTACGCCCAATGTGATATATATGTCACATTTCAGCTCTATGCCAGTAGGTGGAGGTATTAAAAAAAAAAAAAAACTTCAGAAATGTGTTGCAGATAATCCATTTGTTATAATTTACAACCCCCATAATTTTCATGAAAGTAGAAATGGGTCTGGGTTCTTTTATTAATACGTGCTTGACTAAACAGTTGATTTGTTAATTCGTGATATGGGTAGCAAATTTAAGCTAATGCAGTTTCCCCTAGATAGTTCCCTTGGCAAGGCGCTCGTCGTATTTTATTTTTGTCGGGGGTGGGGGGGGGGTGTTCACGTCTGTGTTGCCCACTCGTTAGCTTAGTGCTGGCGCTGACGTACGTTGCGGAGCAGTACGTCAGTGGCATTTTTGCTAACTCGTTTTTATTGCGCCCCACACTACACCGATACCTATGATGGGGTGGGGCGCCTCGCTTGTATAATGGTAGGGGAAACACTGTAATGTAGTTAAAAACGATAACTTGCTATAAAATCAACTTACTCAACCATCTAGTTGATCCATTTCTGTGTTAGCGCTTCATAATTATGCTAAAGGAATTTTCCTACTCCTTTTGTTGCTTTATAAGTTGGTCAAAGTTACTATGATTAAAATCAAGGAGTAAAAGTAGAAACCTTAATAATCTCAATACTCTTTTAATGAAATTACTAGCTGGTGTACTTATATTACTACCTCTGATAGAATTTGTTAATTATAATTTCATCTTTTTAGCAAGTTTCACAAGATGGACACTAAAGCATTCTCCGCTGCAAGAACACGTATTCCTCTGGCCCTGGTACCAGCAAATCCTCAAGACTCTGATGCAGATCTAAGTGATAATGATGATGACCCAATACTGGATCCTGATTATTGGCCCATACAAGCAGAAGGTTGTAGTGGCAGTTCTGTTGAATTCCTGGATGAAGAAGATGCTCCTTCAACAGGCAGATCTTCTGTACAGCTGCCTCGTAAGAAGCGCAAAAAAGTCAAACACACCCTAAAAACAGTTTGTTTGGAAGAGAACAAAGGCACCGCTAACCTAAGTTCCCCTTTAGTCCCAAACCAAAGTACAAGAAGAGTCTGGAAGCATGAAGACATTGAGAAATTTGAGGTTCCAAATCCAAGATTTGAACCCCCTGTGGCTGTACTTACACCCTTTCAGTATTTCAAAATGCTCTTCACTGATGAGATGATTGAACACATTTCTCATCATACAAATCTCTACTCTGCTCAGGAATTGGGAGATCCAATTAAAACTAGCTCTGAAGAAATTGAGAATTTCGTAGCGATCCTGCTCTATATGGGTGTTTTCAACTTCCCTTCTCTGGAGGATTACTGGCACCACGAGTCACGTTTCAATCTGGTAGCTGATATTATGCCAAGGAAGAGATTCCATCTGTTACGCCGGTTCATTCATTTCACTGATAATCAGCAGAGCAATGAGATTCCAGACCGATTTTACAAAATCCGCCCCATCTTTGAGATGCTTCGAGAACGATGTCTACTGATACCATCTTCTTACAAGCACAGTGTAGATGAGGTCATGGTGGCATATAAAGGCACAAAGGCTGGCAATCTCCGCCAATATATTGCCAACAAGCCAGATAAGTGTGGCTTCAAATTGTTTTGTCGAGCAAGTTCATCTGGTATTATCCATGACTTGCTCCTGTACCAAGGAGTATCCACATTTTTCAATGTTTCCCTCAGTGAGCAGGAACAAAGGCTACCTCTAGGAGCCAAATTGGTGACAACACTATGCAAAACCATAAAACAGCCTCAGCTGTCTGTTGTCTTCTGTGACAACTTCTTTACAAGTTTCAGCTTCGTCCAGAGCTTGCACACATCTTTGGGTGTCAAGTGCATTGGTACCGTACGACCAAACCGCACTGGTGGAGCTCCTTTGATGGCAGACCAAGAACTAATGAAAAAGGGCCGTGGAGCCTATGAATACAGATCTGCTGAAGGGGTGATTGCAGTAAAATGGTTTGACAACAAATGTGTCAACCTTCTGAGCAATGCCTGTGGGATCATGCCTCTTACAACCGTCAACCGGTGGAGCAAAGAGTCTAGTACTAAGATCACCATCCCATGCCCATCACTCATCTTTGCCTACAATGAGCATATGGGAGGAGTTGATCTTTCTGACATGCTGGTACACCTGTACAAGACACCAGCAAAGTCCAGGAGATGGTATATTCCCATGTTTGGATACATCCTTGACCTGTGCATTGTAAACTCCTGGCTGGTCTATAAGAGGGACTGTGGCCTTCTCAACCAAAAATGGATGTCTCTCAAAAGGTTCCGCCTGGCAGTCGCCCACAGCTTGAACCAAGCCAACAAGTCAGTATCCATTGTTGGCCGACCATCATTCACTTCTTCCCTCTCACACAAGAAAGGATACACCCCAAGACCCTCACGACATAAACCACAACCAGATGTGCGTTATGATGGCTTGGGACACTGGCCTCTTCATTGTGACAAGCGAGGACGATGCAACCTATGCCCCAAGGGTGTATCAAGGTGGAAATGTCAAAAGTGCAATGTTTTCTTGTGTTTGAACACAAACCAGAAATGCTTTGTAGCATATCACCATAAGTGAATGATATCTAATTAGAGTTGCATTCGGGCCCAAAAAATCCGATCCGACCTGGCCCCAGCCCATAGCCATTATTTCCAAACCCCACCCGACCCGACGAATTAACAGTAATGACAGGTCCGAACTCCTCCTCCTCCTACCCACTTCCCCCAACAATTTTTAATTAAGCTTTGACTGCTTATAGTTATTAATGGTCGGTGGACATGCGGACCATGATAAAGTTAGTTTTGCGTTGGATGTTGGACATTCGAGCTCCGTGGCTTCAGCGGTGTGTTCCTCTCGTTCGAGTTTGACCAAAATCAGACTGCCTGCGTTGGATCGAAAGGGAGGAACACACCGCTGAAGCCACGGAGCTCAAATGTCCAACATCCAACGTAAAACTAACTACTGCGGTGATGCACAGCTGAATAAAAGAGGCAGAAGATCAGAGCTGAGGCGGGTGTTTGTCCTTTCATGGCTGTCAAAGAGCATTAAAACCCTGTTTCTGCTGTATTCTGCATTATTCAGACATGCATCGCTCTGACATGTTTGAGATCTCACCTGTCTGGGTCGTCGGCCGCACACGTCTGCTGAATGCAGCGGCTGAATGAACATCCATTTGGGCGATGGATCTGCCTGGTAGTAAAGTACCATCTGAAGCTTAACTGAAATTTATTTACTGTTTGAAGGCCAGTCAGTTCATGGTGAAATGGCCGCGTGCAGCTGTGGAAGGTATGACAAGCCATGTTGTCATATAATTGGATTTTATGGCAAGCCATGTTGTCATATAATTGGATTTTATGGCAAGCCATGTTGCCATATAGTTGGATTTTATGTATAGTTGGATTTTGTGGCAAGCCATGTTGTCATATAGTTGGATTTTATGACAAGCCATGTTGCCATATTGTTGGATTTTATGACAAGCCATGTTGCCATATTGTTGGATTTTGTGGCAAGCCATGTTGCCATATAGTTAGATTTTATGACAAGCCATGTTGCCATATTGTTGGATTTTATGGCAAGGCATGTTGCCATATAGTTGGATCACGGCAATGACCTGGCCCGCCCATCCAGCACATTATCATGGCACGGCCCGCACCAAATTCAGGTCGGGTCGGGCTTTGGACCCGAGTTAGAAATGACAGCTCTATATCTAATGCTCACAAAGCAGTAGTGCGATTGCACAATCACACCAATGAGGTGTGTTGAGTTGGAAAGCTTAGAAATGCAATGTTTTAATATGTTTGGCACTGTTTTAGTGTGTTTGGAATTTCTACAAGTTCAAACGAGCAACAGTTCTCACATTTTTGATAACAAGATCCACATTTCTGGTGGATTTATGTTGCTCTACCACAAATGAGGTTTATTGAGATTTGGAAGTAAGAAATGTAACAGTTTCCTCTGTTTTGCATGACCTTTTTTAGTTTTTCTTTTTTATTATTACATAAAGAAATGTTTTGCATAAGAGCACTCAATCAGAAGTCAACTGAGTTTTGTGCTGCTGCACTTTGTTGTAGGTGCAGTTGACCTGAAAATGTATATATGCAAGATTTAATTGTTTGATACTGTATTTTGTTTAAATGAATAGAAACTATGTTTTGTGGAATAGTACTAGAAAGAAAATATATTCAGTGCCCTGGATATTTATTTTCTTATTTTTTATTTATAAATGAATATGTTTATTACTTTTTCTAATGTTTGTGCTATTTGTTTGCATTTTTGTACTTTAACCGTTGAATGACATCTCAACCGTTTTGTAGACATCAGTATTTTGAAATATAACGGATCTGTTGTAGAAAAAAATCGATTGTTGTCATCAGTCACCCAAGGCAGTAAAAGAAGAAAAGTTTTTTCTTGGTGGGGTAGTTAAAGTGTTGTCCAAGTACTCATTCAACAACTACTTTTTAAAACTGGTTTTAACCAAATTTCTATATTTTATTTTTTTCACATTTTTATTGTTTATATTCTAGTTTTGTTTGTAATTAAACTTCAAGAGCAATTTGGTCTCCTCATTTGGGTGAATATTTGTTATGGTACAGATTTTCCTGTAATTAACCAACTCTACTGCAGTGACTGAGTTCTGATTATTAGAGCGTGAGTAAATTAATTAACCGGTTGTTGGTCAGTAAACTGACCTGGTGCTCTGGTTTAACGAGTGCAAAATTAAATGTAGTAAAGTGAGGAGGAAGTATCGCCATTCTTCATCCCTCACATCTACTACATTTGTAATCTGATGTCATTTTTCCACTGAAACCTGAGTGAATCGTTTTACAAATGTAAGTTTAATCATTTAAACTTGTTGGTGATGATGTTGTTTGTAGGAGATAAAAATGAATCAAACGAAATATTTTAAAGTTTGCTCTTCAGTATTCAAGTCTTGTTTCTAAAACACGTCATGTTTTTATGCTGTCGGATCAGGTTTAGGCACACCGTCTCATTCTTGTCAGACTTTGAGTTTGGAATAAAAGTAATTTAAACTGTAGCTGACTTTAAAATGTTCAAGTTATTAAACATGCATGTTAGGCTGATTGGTAACTCTAAATTGTCCCTAGGTGTGAGTGAGAGAGTGAATGCCTGTGATGAACTTGCGACCCGTCCAGTGTGTACCCCGGGTGGTAAAGAGCTTCCAAATGACTGGACTACTACAGTAATTATAGAGACAGGTAGGAAAGTACTTGGTTTATTATGTTTTATACAGTTTCCACCAATGATTCACTTTCTTATACAGTAAACCTTTGAATCGGGTACCAGTGACGTAGCTTCAGCACTTTAAAAGCTGTGGACCTTGTTCACATTATTTTTGCCAAACAAATCAACACAGTGATTCTGAAACACGGTGTTTTGTTTTTATACGTGCGCCGGAACAACTGGTGCCTTTATGAGACACCATAAAGTGACCAGTTGTAAACCATACAGATTGATATTTCATCCAGTCAACATAAAAAACTATAATGAATTTATTTCTGTATTCCTTGTACACAAATGGTGTTTTGAGTAAAGTCACGCTTCATGATCAGTTACTGTGACTTTGTGTTGGACAAATGTAGAGTTCAATCTACTGACTATGACAGGAGCTAAAACTAAGCTCTCACTTCAACTTTACTCATATTTCATTATTCTGTCAAAATTCTTATCTTAAATCCTAAATTCTCAAGCTTGAGATTAAATATAATCAGTTATTTTTTATGAGACTAAAGTTTTTTAATAGTAAATTAAAAACAAAAATATGTTGTAATGACCTAAACCATTTACATTTATCCCTTTATTTACTGGGAACCTATTTGTTTACAAGTCTGGCTTTTTATATCAGAGTCAGAGTCAGAGTCAGAGTTTCTTTATTGTCATTCGCACCTCATGTGGTACATGTGGTGGAGCGAAATTATGTACACAGGGTCCCAGTTACATCCAACAATAAAATGTATAAGAAAAACAGTAATAACATCTAAGATATGAACTAAGAAAAACATCAACTAAATATACACTAAGCACTCATAACATAAAACATTGAACATCAGCACAAACATGAACATGAGTCTGTGAGCAGATGTGCACGCATGAACACATCAACATTGAAACAGATCAGCAGCAACATGAAACAGATCAGCAGCAACATGATATGGTTTTTCACAGTGATTATTCTAGTTAGAGATTCATGAGTCTAACAGCCTCAGGGTAGAAGCTGTTCCTCAGTCTAGTGGTTCTACACTTAATGCTCCTTAACCTCCTTCCTGAGGGGAGTGGGGCAAAAAGTGTGTGTGCTGGGTGGGTGGGGTCCTTCATGATGCAGGTGGCCCTCTTCCTGCATCTGGAGGTGTAGATGTCTGTGATGGTGGGGAGACTGATTCCAACAGATTTCTGTGCAGCCTTCACCACTCTCTGCAAAGCTTTTCTTTCTGCAGCTGTGCAGCCTCCATGCCACACATTGATGCTCGAGCACAGGATGCTCTCCACTGCACACCTGTAGAAGGAGGTGAGGACTGAGCTTCCCAGACCAGCTCGCCTCAGCCGTCTGAGGAAGTAGAGTCTCTGATGAGCTTTCTTGATCAGGCTGGTGGTGTTGTTGCTCCAGCTGAGGTTGTCATTCATGTGTACACCCAAGTACTTGTAGCTGGAGACCACTTCCACCGCAGATCCTCTTATGTTCAGGGGGGTGTAGATGTTTTTGTTCCTTCTGAAGTCCACAATCATCTCCTTTGTCTTCTTCACATTGATGTGAAGGTTATTCTCTCTGCACCAGCTCTCCAGGTGTTCCACCTCCTGCCTGTAGCTGGACTCATCATTGTTTGTGATGCATCCCACCACCGCTGTATCATCTGCAAACTTTACAATGTGACAGCCTGGATGGGTAGCTGCACAATCATATGTGAGCAGAGTAAACAGGAGGGGGCTCAACACACATCCCTGAGGAGAGCCAGTGCTGAGGGTTATGGTGGAGGAGGAGAGGTTGTGGATCCTCACTAACTGTGGTCTGTTTGTTAAAAAGTCTAGTACCCAGTTGCAAATGGAGGGGCTTAGTCCTAGTGTGGATAGTTTGTCCATCAGGGTTTGGGGGATCATGGTGTTGAAGGCGGATGTGAAGTCCACAAAGAGCATACGGACGTAAGAGTTTTTCTGCTCCAGGTGGTTGAGTGCAGTGTGGACCACAGAGGAGATTGCATCCTCTGTTGATCGGTTCTCATGGTATGCGTACTGATGAGGGTCCTCGTTGATGTTGATGGTTGTTTTGATGTGAGTCATGACCAGTTTTTCGAAGCATTTAGCGACTATCGGGGTGAGGGCCACTGGCCGATAGTCATTCAGACCAGTCACTGTAGAGCTTTTTGGGACTGGGATGATGGTGGCAGTCTTCAGGCAGGTGGGAACTGTCTCCAGGGTAAGTGAGGTGTTAAAGATGTCTGCCAGCACCTCACAGAGCTGATCAGCACATTCCTTCAACACTTTTCCGGGGATGTTGTCTGGGCCAGTTGCTTTGTGCGGATTAATCCTCCTGAAGGTACTCCTTACTTCTGCTGAGGTCACGCTGAGATGCTCTTCATCCGGTGGTGAGGTGAGTCTGGTGCTGGGTGGTCTGTTCGGGTCTTCAAAGCGTGCATAGAACTTGTTGAGGGCATCAGGCAGAGATGGGTCTTTGGGACATTGTTCACTCCTTCCTTTATAATCTGTTATGCACTTAATGCCCCTCCACATGCTCCGAGGGTCTTGTGAGATGAATTGACCCTCGATCCTCTGTGCATATGTGGCCTTGGCCCTCTTAATACCAGCAACCAGCTCTTTTCTTGTCCTACTCAGCTCCTCTGAGTTTCCAGACCTGAAGGCAGTGTTCCTGGCTTCCAGCAGGGTACGCACCTCTGCATTCAGCCAAGGTTTTCTGTTTGGGTAGCTTTTAACATTTCTGATAGTGGAGACTGTGTCAGTACATGTACTAATGTAACCCAGTACTGAGGATGTGTATTGGTCAAGATCAAGCGAACCTCCATTTTCAGCAGCTTCTCTGAAAACCTGCCAGTCTGTTCGATCAAAACAATCTCTCAGTATGGGGCCACTGTCCTTTAACCCTTGTTTTATATCATTTTTTGGTCTCATCAAACTTGATATATGCCATGTCTTATAATTTTTTACTCAATACATTTGTAGTAAAAAAGAAGCAAAGACTGACATGAGAACTGCATTAATGTTCTGCTCACAGTGGGACAACCTTTACCGCCATCTATTGGTAAAAATTAAATTCAGCACAGACTACACAAAAACTTTAGCCTTTAAAATTCTTTATTTGTTTAACTATACAATAATATACAATATGAGATGCGGTGAAAAGGATATGAAATACCAGTGAAAGGGAGTGGTGGTGCAAAGGTTAGAGGAGGTGGGCATGTGATCGGAAGGTTCAACACCCTGTAACATAAAAATGTGGGTGGGAAAGGTGAAACACCCACACCTGCCTCCACCCTCATTTGCTCCGCTCTGGGCCTTTGAGCAAGGCCTCCAACCCCATGGTAGCTCGGTGGTCTGTGGTTGCGTCAGGAAGGACAGCCGGTGTAAAATCAATCGCTACGTCTTTGTACAAGTTAGTTTTCTGTGGCAACCCCCGAAGAAGGGAACAGCCGAAAGAGAAAAACACAAGTGAAGTATGATTAAATTCTGTGTATTATTTGTCCAATATAGTAAAACAATGAAGCATCAATTTGATTAATCATGTCACAGGACAGGGATGGTAATGAAAAAAAACATAAAATAAAAATACTTATTAAAAAAGACAAAAGTCACAGAGTCTTATTTAGCCAGGCTAGTGAAACAGTTTAGCGTTACCCTTTGTTCAGAAGTTAACTTAATATGTAGGCTTTTTAATTTAATTTAAGTTTGTTTCATTCGTTCAGTAATTTGTTGGGACTCCTGGCAGGGACCAATGCAGACATGTTCCTGTTTTTAGTTTTCTACATTTGCCTTATAATCTAGCTGTTTTTTGTTACTTTTCTTTTTTAGCCATCCTATTTGTTAAAAAAATAAAATGTGTATGCCTTTTTATAACTGTCTATTGTTGTCATCTTTCTTTGTTGAAATCAGGTCTCTCTTGTAAACGAGTCCTCGAGGCTCAATGGGATTAACCTGTAGAAATAAAGGTTGAATGAATGAATGAAATTTGTTGACGGTCCCTAAAAGAAGAACCACTGTGTTCAGGAGGAGGGAGCGCGCGGAGGAGATCTGACCGTAATCTCGCTGCCAGCAGCGGGTGAAACGGGTCGAAGACACCGCTGAATCCACGGAGCGAATGTGTCGAAGATCCAACCTAGAACTAAGTTCACCGAGGAGTAAAACCGTGGAGACAGCGGGTCCAACAGACTGGAGGAAGCTGGGAATAATCTCAGATTACGAAGAGGAGCTGTCGAGTTGGAGAGAAAATGAGTTCAGGTTTGTTTGTTTCATTCAGCGTCAGACGATGTTAGCTAGCTGTGGTTTCTAGGTAGTTGATGGATTTAACTTCTTAACAAGAACTTGTAAATCTGTTGTCTGTGTTTGTAGCTTAGCATGCTAACAGAAGCTAGCGCTAAGGTGGACAAGATCTAGAAACCATTAGATCAAGAAGCGGGAGGCTGTTTTTATCTCTTAACAATACTCAGTTTTGGAGATGTACTATCCAAACTAATGTAATCAAGGATAAAACAACAGTTTTACACGCTTAGCTGAGAAGACATTTAAACCCGTGTCTATGTTCAGGGCCTGTGAGCTTCGAAGGCCGCATTTAAAGTCCGTTGCGTCATTGCGTCACGACGTTCACGTATTCCAACAATTCATTGCGACATGGCGTCTGCGCAGTAAGTCTTCCCGCTTAACGTCTCTGTGGCAGATTACGCTTTTAAAACCATTTACTGTACTTAATTTCACTCTAAAAATCTGTGGTACAAATCTTTAAATACTAATCAAGTTTAAAAAGTCTTTTTCTTTTGGCTTTTCCCTCTTCAGGGGTCTTCACAGCGAGTCATCCTCCTCCGTCTCACTGTCCTCACTCCAACTACCTCCATGTTCTCTCTAACTACATCCATATAAATTCTTTTTGGCCTTCCTCTTTGTCTTTTTCCTGGCAGCTGCATTTCTAATATCCTTCTACCAATATACCCACTGTCCCTCCTCTGGACATGTCCAAACCACTGTCCCTCCTCCTGGACATGTCCAAACCATCTCGGTGTGTCCTCTCTAACTTAATCTCCCAGTTGTTCAACCTGTGCTGTACCTCTGATGATCTCATTCCTAATCTTCTCCATCCTTGTCACTCCTAAGAAGAACCTCAACATCTTCATTTCTGCCACGTCCAGTTCTGTCTCCTGTCTTTTTGTCCACGTCTCTGTCTCCAGACCATACAACATAGCTGGTCTCACCACTGTCTTGTAAACTTTCCTTTGACCTTTGCTGACACGCTTTTGTCATACATCACTGAAACTTAAGTAGATTGCCCTCTCCATGTCCCATTATGAGACAGAAACAAATTCTATGAATGGGACCTGAAGGTTATTCAGTTAATCCCAGTTCTTAGATTAGCACGAGTAAGCAGTCTCAACAGACAACCCTTCTTGTTGAAAGGGAGATTTGCTTATTTTGAATGATGCTGCATCGTGTCACAATCTACTTAAGAGAAAAGTGGTGCAGGCTTCATGATCACCAAACAATCAGGACTGGCATTATGAGATAAGTGCTTCTGAGGAATACACTGAGAGGATGCATCCCATAGTGAGACATCTCTATTATGCTACTCATTTCTAATCCATAGAACATAAAGCAACAACACAAGTGATGTTTGTGTGAATATAAAGTTTATAATTATCCATATTGTCTGTGTTTTAGTGTCCCCTGCAGATGTTCAACAGACTCTGTTTATTAAAGTAGATGCTCCTGAAGTATGGAGGCCTGTTGTGGACCAGCAAGACCTAGTGCCCGCTCATATAAAGAAGACACGGGAGGAATTCTGGACCAGATTGGAGGGAGAAGAGCTCTGTGTGAAAGACAAGACTGCTGCCAGCAGGTTTTCATTCACTTCGGTTCCTCTGACGAATGATGATCATGAAGAGAAGCCTCTGTTCTCACAGCTTCATCATCACTTCCCAAAGTCCCTTGACATCAAGGAGGAAGAGGAGAAACTCTGGACCAGTTTAGAGGGAGAGCAGCTCAATGCGAAGGAGGAGTCTGATGCCAGCAGGTTTTCATTCGCCACAGTTCCTCTGAAGACTGAGAATGATGAAGAGAAGCCTCTGTCCTCACCGCTTCATCAGCACCAAATGGAAGACAGAGATGTTCCAACCAGCAGCTCAGCTGACCAGATGAAAGTAGAAGCTGATGAAGAGGACTGTGGAGGAGCAGAAACCAGCAGGAATCCAGATTTAAATCCTCATGGAGATGCTTCAAGCTCTCCAGAGACTGACGTCCATGAGGATGATGAAGAGGATGAGGATGGGAACAATCCTGACTCTCAGCTGGAACACTTGTCAGACTCTGGGTCAACAACTGAAGGCGATGACAAAGACTGGAAGGAGAGCAGAGCTCCTGAGTCAGCTGTAAACTCTGTCAACAAATGTTTTAACTGCTCTGAGTGTGGTAAACAATTTCTTCACAACCAGTCTCTTCAGACACACATGACATGTCTTTCAACAGGAGGACATTCAAGCTGTTTGGGTCAGAAGAAACATGTCAAGTTACACTGGAAAGTCCAGACAGGACTGAAGTCATTTGGTTGTGATGAATGTGGTAAAAGATTTAACAAAAAATCTAATTTTGAAACGCACATCAGAGTCCACACAGGAGAGAAACCATTTGTATGTGAGGTTTGTGAAAGAAGTTTTAACCATTCAACAAATTTAAACAAACACATGAGAGTTCACACAGGACAGAGGCTGTTTGAATGTAATATTTGTGGACAAAGATTTAACCTTAAACACCATTTAAAGAGACACACGAATCTCCACACAGGACAAAAACTGTTTGAGTATGAGATTTGTGGACAAAGATTTGTCCAGGAGACCAGTTTAGACAGACACATGAAAGTCCACACAGGACAGAGACCATTTGAATGTGTGATTTGTGGAAAAAGATTCAATCTTAAATATCATTTAAACAGACACCTTAGAGTCCACACAGGACAAAAACAGTTTGAATGTGAGTTTTGTGGACATAGATTTAGCCAGAAGTCTAGTTTAAACTTGCATATGAGAGTCCACACAGGACAGAAACCATTTGAATGTGAGTTTTGTGGACAAGGATTTAGCCAGAAGACCAATTTATACTCGCACATGAGAGTCCATACGGGAGAAAAACCATTTAAATGTGACAACTGTGGGCAAAGATTCAGTCACAAGCCAAGTTTAAACTCGCATTCAAGAGTCCACACAGGAGAGAAACCGTTTGAATGTGAGGACTGTGGACAAAGATTTAGCCGAAAGTCTAATTTAAGTGCACACACGAGAGTCCACACAGGACAGAAACCATTTGTTTGCGAGAGTTGCGGACAGAGATTTAGCCACAAGATAACTCTTATCAGACACACAAACATCCACAGGAAACAAAGCTCTCATTTGCAGTGACAGAGGTAAAAGTGTCTGCTCTTAAACACACAAGAACCCTTACAGGAGGGGAAAACAGTTTAACTGAATGTTAAGACGAGTCCTAAAGACATGTGGGAGTTCACTCTGAAGTAAAACTGTACAGTTCCATAACACAAAGTTTGTTTTCTCAGTCATCCAGGTATATAACAACAAAAAA
>NC_056504.1:47801268-47805395 GCF_014905685.2 Nematolebias whitei
AGCTGTATGCCATAATCATCAGTATTAAAACAATTAAAGACCTGAAATATTTCAGTTGGTGTGCAATGAATCTGAAATATATGAAAGTTTCATTTTTATCATTACATTATGGAAAATAATGACCTTTATCACAATATGCTAATTTTTTGAGAAGGACCTGTATATATATATGACAGGTTATTGCACAGGTAGTGACTTTGAAGTTTAATTATTAGTTATTTATTGCCAGATGTTCAGTGTTAGTTCTTGAGAGTTCAGTAATCTGACATCTTGTGGATAATAGCTGTCCTTTAGTCTTTTTGTATGCGATGGCAGACTCCTGTATCGTCTGCCGGAGGGTAGTAGACGGAAGAGTCCTTGTGATGGATGGGTGTGGTCCTTAATGATGCTGCGTGTTTTATGCAGACATCAGTTGTGGTACATGTCCTGGATGGTGTGGAGATTGCTCCCAGTGATGTCCTCTGCTGTTTGCACCACCCTATGTAGAACTTTCCGGCTCTGGTTGGTGCAGTTCCCGAACCATTCTGTGATGCAGCCTGTCAGCAGGCTCTCAATGGTTTACCTATAAAAGTTGGTGAGGATGCTGGTGTTTGTACCAAACTTCTTTAGTCTTCTTAGAAAGTAGAGTCTTTTTCGGGCTTTGTTGACAATAGGGTTTGTATGTAAAGTCCAGGACAGATCCTCGGTAACGTGAACGCAGAGGAACTTGAAGCTGCTGACTTGCTCCACATCACCGTTTTTTATGTTGATGGTGGAGTGCTGACCTCCACATTGTTTCCTGAAGTCCACTATCATTTCCTTTGTTTTGCTGACATTTAGAGAGAGGTTATTTTCCTGATACCAGCTGGTCAGTGATTTCACCTCGTCTCTGTAGGCACTCTCATTGTTGTTTGTGATGAGGCCCAGGATGGTGGTGTCATCAGCATACTTGGGGATGACGTTAGAGCTGTGCTTGGCAGTACAGTCATGTGTAAATAGTGAGTACAGGAGTAGACTGAGGACACAGCCCTGAGGTGTACCGGTGCTGAGGACTAGTGTGGAGGAGAGGTGACAGCCGGTTCTCACTGCCTGTGGTCTGTTGGTGAGGAAGTCCAGTATCCAGCAGCAGATGGACTTCTCCAGGCCCAATGTGGTGAGCTTGCAGACCAGTTTTGAGGGGATTATGGTGTTAAATGCTGAGCTGTAGTCAATGAAGAGCATCCTCACATAGGTGTTTTCCTTCTCCAGATGGCTGAGGGAGGTGTGAACTGTACGACGGAGCTTTAGGGCCATGCTAAGAATTTTTTTTTTTAAAGCCATACAATTACAAGAATAAAGTTGTAGAATTATGAGAATAAATTTGTAAAATTTTGAGAATAAAGTTGTACGAGATTTTTAATTTTTTTTTACAGCTGTCGGTCCCCCCCCCCCCCCCCCACGAGTCGGATCCATGACGCAACCTGTCAATCAATCCAGTAGGCATATCAGCAAATAACCAATCCAACGCTAAATGCTCCTTACCTGCAGAGAGCTGGACCGTACCATCTTACTGTAAGCAGGTTCAAAGTCCTGGTATTGATAATAATCTGATGCTGATGTGCTAACAGATTACACAGTTTCTCTCATTGAGTGCCGTTTTCAAACGGAAACTAAAACGAAAGTCATGACGTAAGGACGTCTCATCCGTCCACAAAACATTCTTCCAACAGTCTTCTGGTTTGTCCACATGACCTTTAGCAAACTGCAGACGAGCAGCCATGTTCTTTTTGGAGAGCAGTGGCTTTCTCCTTCAACCCTAACAGGTACACCATTGTTGTTCAGAGTTCTCCTGATGGTGGACTCATGAACATCAAAATTAGTCAATGTGAGAGAGGCCTTCAGTAGTTAGAAGTTACACTGGGGTTCTTTGTGACTTCTCTGACTATTACACGCTTTGCTCTTGGAGTGATTTTTGTTGGTCCAGCACTCCTGGGGAGAGTGACGATGGTCTTGAACGTCCTCTATTTTTACACAATCTGTCTGACTGTGGATTGGTGGAGTCCAAACTTTTTAGAGATGATTTTGTAACCTTTTCCAGCCTGATGAGCATCAACAACTCTTTCTGAGCTCCTCAGAAATCTCCTTTGTTCCTGCCATGATCCACTTCCACAAACATGTGAAGAGCAGACTTTGATAGATCCTGTTCTTTAAATCAAACAAGGTTCCCCATTCACACCTGATCTTCATCCCATTAATTGAAAACACCTGACTTAATTTCCTCTTCAAATTCACTGCTAATCCTAGAGGTTCACATACTTTTACTACTCACAAATATGTAATATTGGATCATTTTCCTCAATAAAGCAATGGCTTTTTTTTTTCCTCTGTACTCAAGTGAAGACAGACGTGTTTCCCAGCGCTCCGTCCCCACCCCCCCGCTTCCCTGCTTGCACTCTTTCATCCTGTGAACGCTTAAAGAGCCTCTTTTTTTTAACCCTACATACCTCCTAATTCGAAGGATCAGCTGGTCTCAGAAAATTATATTTAATAACCTGGAGAGTTATGAGGGAGCCCCTGGAACTTTTTCTCCCCTTTAATCGATCCCTGAACCCAAAAAGTTTGAGAAGCCCTGCTATAAAGCATACAGCCTCAGAATTGTGACACTTTTACAATTCAATTCAATTCAGTTTATTTATATAGTGTCAAGTCACAACAGAAGTCATCTCAGGGCACGGAACAGAAACAAGATCTATATTAATTAATCAATATCTGTAAGATATTCTACAAGTCACGTTTATAAAGACTAAACCCTTGGAACAGTTCTGGTCCATATAACGTAAAGCAACAACACAAGTGATGTATGAGTGATCATAAAGTTATATTCAGTCCATATTGTCTGTGTTTCACTGTTTCCTGCAGATGTTCAGCAGACTCTGCTGATCAGAGTAGATGCTCCTGAGGAATGGAGGCCTGATGTGGACCAGCAGGACCCAGAGCACCTCCACATAAAGGAAGAAGAGGAGGAACTGTGGACCAGAACAAAGGGAGAGCAGTTCATTGTGAAGGAGGAGACTGATGCCAGCAAGTTTTCAATCACTGCATTTCCTGTGAAGACTGAGGATGATGAAGAGAAGCCTCTGTTCTCACAGCAGGACCCAGAGCCCTTCCAAACAAAGGAGGAAGAGGAGGAACTCTGGACCAAATTAGAGGGAGAGCAGCTCAATGTGAAGGAGGAAACTGAGGCTTGCAGGGTTTCATTCATTGCTGTTCATGTAAAGAGTGAGGATGATGAAGAGAAGCCTCAGTTCTCACAGCTTCATAAGCACCAAATGGAGGACAGAGCTGTTCCAACCAGCAGCTCAGCTGACCAGATGAAGGTAGAAGCTGATGGAGAGGACTGGGGAGGAGCAGAAACCAACATGAACCCAGATCTAAATCTTCATGCAGATGCTTCCAGCTCTTCAGAGACTGAAGTCAGTGAGGATGATGAAGAGGACGAGGATGGGAACAATCCTGACTCTCAGCTGGAACAGTTGTCAGACTCTGAGTCAACAACTGAAGACAGTGACAAAGACTGGAAGGAGAGCAGAGCTCCTGAGTCAGCTGTAAACTCTGTCAACAAATGTTTCAGCTGCTCTGAGTGTGGTAAACAATTTCTGCACAAATCGTCTCTTCAGAGACACATGACATGTCATTCAACAGTAAAACGTTCAAGCTGTTTGGGTCAGAAGAAAAGTGTCAGAGAGAAGAAAAATGTAGAGTCACACAGGAAAGTCCAGACAGAACCAAAAACATTTGGTTGTGATGCATGTGGTAAAAGATTTAACAAAAAGTCTCATTTTGAAACACACATGAGAGTTCACACTGGAGAGAAACCCTTTCAATGTGAGAATTGTGGACAAAGATTTAGCTGCAAGACTGGTTTAAACCAACACATGAGAATTCACACTGGAGAGAAACCATTTGAATGTGAGGTTTGTAGACAAAGATATAGCTGGAAGTCAGGTTTAGACTCACACATGACTGTCCACACTGGACAGAAACCATTTGAATGTGAGTTTTGTAAGCAAAGATTTAGCTGGAAGTCAGGTTTATACTCACACATTAAGGTCCACACGAGACAGAAACCATTTGAATGTGA
Source organism: Nematolebias whitei (assembly GCF_014905685.2). Lineage (NCBI taxonomy): Eukaryota > Metazoa > Chordata > Actinopteri > Cyprinodontiformes > Rivulidae > Nematolebias > Nematolebias whitei. The sequence continues at coordinate 47,805,368 of NC_056504.1, forward strand.
GGTTTGTGGACAAAGATTTGGCTGGAAG
>NC_056504.1:47805405-47813230 GCF_014905685.2 Nematolebias whitei
ACATGAGTGTCCACACTGGACAGAAACCATTTGAATGTGAGGTTTGTAAACAAAGATTTGGCTGGAAGACTAGTTTAAACAAACACATGAGAGTCCACACAGGACAAACTGTTTAATCATAGGAAGATCTAGGATTAAGGAATAAGCTGCTATATTCATTTCCATCTGCTCACTACAGACTTATGTTTGGGCTGCTTGTAACATGCCATTAAATATACCGGTATTATTTTACATTATTAGTATTTTCAAGGATTCAAGGTTTTTTTATTTGTCATAACCACCACGTGTGCCGCATGTGGTGGAACGAAATTTTGTACACAGGGTCCTGTTACATCCAACAAAAGTATTAAAATGTAAAAGAAAACAGTAATGAGATCTAAGATATTAACTAAGAAAAACATTAACTAAAAATACACTAAGCACTAATAGCATAAAAACAATATGCCTAACAGCAGCACGAACATGAGTCTGTGTGAGCAGAGGAGTATGAATGAACACAGCAACATGAAACAGATCAGCAGCAACATGAAACAGATCAGCAGCAACATGATGTGATTTTTCACAGTGATTATCCTGGTTAGAGATTCCATGAGTCCAACAGCCTCAGAGTAGAAGCTGTTCCTCAGTCTAGTGGTTCTACACTTAATGCGCCTTAACTTCCTGCCTCAGGGGAGCGGGACAAAAATTGTGTGTGCTGGGTGAGTGGGGTCCTTCATGATGCAGGTGGCCCTCTTCCTGCATCTAGAGGTGTAGATGTTTGTGATGGTGGGAAGGCTGACTCGGCAACAGTGGAGTACACAATTTCATTCCACCTCATGTACCACATGTGATGCGAATGACAATAAAAACCATTGAATCTTGAATGTGGACAAATATTTCGCCATAAGCGTATTTTAAACATACAAAAGTTCACAGTAACAAAGCTCTCCTCTGCAGTGACTCAGGTCAAAGTTTTATTTATTTTATTTATTTATATAGCACTTTCCATCAATGCTGTACATTGAACAAAGTGCTTTACAAGATAAAACAAATAAAAACGGCACAATTAGGGATGCACCAATCCACTTTTCTTTTTTTTTTTTACTTCAGATCCGATCCCGATATGTAAATCTGGATATCGGATGATACTGTTCCGATATTATCATCATTACTGATTTTATATGCGGCTGTAATAATCTACTCTCTATAGGCAAGTACAGTTTGTACAAATATATGCATGCACGTCCAAAAAGGCAACTTGAAGTAAGTTTTATTGATGTTGGATAAGTTTCAAAGTTCGTATTAAATCCTGGTAACACAAAACATGTTTTTTGATTCCTAGATTTAAAGTGGATATTAAAGTGGTTAAACAGCTTTAAACATCTGCTAAGTTCATGGCATAAACCAACACAGACATGTTCCTGTTTTTAGTATTTTATATCATTTTATAATGTAGCAGTTTTTGTTTCGTTGTTTTTATATACAGTATATAATTTTCTTGTATTTTTCAATTCATATGCTTTTTTATAATTGTCTACTGTTGTACTGATAAGTATCTCCTGGAGGGTAAACTATATCTTGGTTGCAAGTATTCAATCCAGCTGCAAAATACTTTGTTTTCTACAACTGATAGTGGTTGGGCAGCACGGTGGCGCAACTGATAGAGCTGCTGCCTCTCTGCGAGAAGGTTGCTGGTTCAAATCCCAGTCGTGGGGCCTTTCTGGGTGGAGTCTGCATGTTCTCTCTGTGCATGCATGGGTTCTCTCCAGGTACTCCGATTTCCTCCCACAGACCAAAAACATGCATGTTAGGCTGATTGATAACTCTAAATTGTCCCTAGGTGAGAGTGAGAGAGTGAATGGTCAGAGGCAATGAGGGGTTCAGTGTCTTACCCAGGGACACTTGCAACATGTGACTGCTGGTGGAATCAAACTCCTAACTCCCACTGGAGAACAGCTGCCTTAAGGTTTACCCCAAGTGTACAAAACATACTTTTTCAAGGCCCATCTTGGAAAGTGTACAGAAAATTGCTGACTTTCCCAAAACCTACTTTATTATAAGTAAAGATGAACTTTTAAACCCATGTGCTTATATGGATATTGTATTGTTGTATTATTATGTATTTATCATTGTATTTGGAGGAGTTTAAGTACCACGGGGTCTTGTTCACAAATGAGGGAAAAATGGAGCGGGAGGTCGATAGGTGATAGATGTGACGTCGGCAGTGAAGCGGTTGCTGTACCGGTCTGTCGTGGTAAAGAGAGAGCTGAGTCAAAAGGCAAAGCTTGTCATTTACTGGTCAATTTATGTTCCTACCCAGATGCCCGAGCCATTTCAACTGGCTCCTCTCTAAAGGTAAAGTAAGCGTTGGTCAGCTTTAGAGAAACCTGCTCTCTGATCTATGAAAAGAACACTGTTTTGTGATTTTACTGCAAGACCCTCTGGTCAAAGCCACAGGAAACTGGTCGCCATGTTGTGTCAGCTCTCCTTAAAGCGTAAGGAGACGTCCACTAGAGGGTTGGAGGGTGAAGTGTTTCAGTGTGCACTTGCTGCTGTGTTGCTGTTCATTTCTTAAGTGAGAATACTGGAAACTGTTGAGTTAACAACATATTCTTTTGTTTAAAACATGGCTAAAACTACATTTGATATCTTTTGTTCTGTTTTGCACTACAAGAAAGAAGCCTAATACTTGATTTGTTTATTATTTAAAAACTCTGGACCTAGTGGTGGAATTTTCTTAATTGAGATTATTTTGTGGTATAGCAGATTTCAAAATAAATTATGGCAAAAGGACAACCTATGTTTTTTTTCATTCCTATTGCAAGTTTTATACCAAAAACATATTGTGATATATATCGTTATCGCCACCTTTCACAATGCATATCGTGATGTGAATTTTGTGCCATATCGCACATCCCTAACATGTCCCACCGGAAGGAGACCCAGAGGAAGACCCAGGACACGCTGGAGGGTCTATGTTTCTCGTCTGGCCCAGGAACGCCTTGGGATTCCCCCAGAGGAGCTGGTCCAAGTGGCTGGGGAGAGGGAAGTCTGGGCCTCCCTACTTAAGCTGCTACCCCCGTGACCCAACCCTGGATAAGTGGAAGAAAATGGATGGATGGATGGATCATTGAATTTGTGGAAGCTGTGGCTGAGTGGTTAGTGCAGTTTCCCTCCAATGGGAGAGTTGGGGGTTTTGACTCCACCAGCAGTCTCATGTTGAAGTGTCCCTGGGCAAGACACTGAATCCCTCATTGCTTCTGATGTGAGTCCCATCAGAGTATGAATGTGACTTAAAACACTGATTAGTCTTTGTATAGATCTAGTAGAGTGCTGTATAAATTAGTAAAAAAATCTCTGTTGCAGGTCCAAAACTGTGGAATGAGTTACCACTGCATGTCTGGCAGGCTCCCTCTCTCACAGTTTTTAAATCTCGTTTGAAAACACCTTTATTTGACACTGTGTGAGCTAATTTCAACTCGTCTATATTCTATAATGATAGCCCATTAGTTCTTATCTGTACCCCTGGGTGTTCTATGTATTTTTTGCTGTGTCCTTTGCTTGTTTTTTTGTTTGTTTTGTCTTTTGTTTTTTGTTGTACAGCACTTTGGCATTGCTGCTGTTTTAAGGGCTTTATAGATAAAGAGGTATGGTATATGCTTTGTTTTATGTTACACTGTTTTTTACTTGTGCTTTGGGAAGCAAACCCAAATTTTGTTTTACCCTGGTACAATGACAATGAATTATATTCTGTTCTATTCTACCAACTGAGCCACCTTGGCAAGGCATATTGTTTTTGTTCTGTTAGTGGTTAGTGTATATTTAGTTGATGTTTATCTTAGTTCATAGGCTTAGTTCATATCTTAGATCTTATTACTGTTTTTCTTTTACATTTTATTGTTGGGTGTAACTGGGACCCTGTGTACATAATTTTGATCCACCACATGTACCACATGTGGTGTGAACGACAATAAAGAATATCTGTATCAGTATCAGAAATGTCAGTTTTCACTTGTTCATATTGGAATAATCTTTAGCGCCATCTGGTGGACAAAACAAAATACTGCACTGACCACACAAACTGCAGGTTCTATTTCGTATAGGCTTCGCCCTTTAAGGCTATCGCTAGTGGGTTTATCCCTTCGTGGGCAGCACTGAAAACTTTAGTCTGCGCCCACCGGCTGTGTGGGCCCCGCCCCCGGTCCGTATAAATTACGGTGAGACCGGACAATCGGCTCCCACTTTTTCTTCAGCCAGCAAGCACTGTCTTAAGAGTGAAGAAAAGAAGATGTCCAGCACCAGCACCATCTGCCTGTGCCCGTCCTGCCAGACCGGCTACATTATGAGTTATGACCGGCACAAAATCTGCGAAGGATGCCTGGGATGGCAGAGTTGTAGTCCTCCACATCTCTCTGCTGCTTCTCCTCTGTTACCCACCCACACCCCCATTGAAACAGTGTCAACTCGCACACGGCTGAAATTAAATAAACCAAAAATCAGCTCTAAAAATATAAACCATAAAAATCTGATTAAAATAAACAGTTACTTTACCAGAGCAAAATCATAAAATCATTAAATGTGGATTATTGAGCATCAGATCTCTTTCCTCTAAATCCCTGTTAGTTAATGAACTGATAACTGATCATCATATTGATTTATTCTGTCTGACAGAAACTTGGCTACAACAGGAGGATTTTGTTGGTATAAATGAATCCACTCCTGTTAATTATTTAAATTTTCATGTTCCTAGAACAACTGGCCGAGGTGGAGGAGTAGCTTCTATTTTTCAGTCAGGATTATTGATTAATGCCAAACCAGTTATTAGTTATGATGCTTTTGAATCACTGTCTCTCAGTCTTTCTCATCCAAAATGGGAATCAGAAAAGCCACTTTTACTAGTTGTTATGTATCGTCCACCAGGCGCTTACTTTCACTTTTTGTCTGAATTCTCAGAATTCTCAACTGACTTACTATTAAATACTGATAACATCGTCATAATGGGTGATTTCAATATTCATGTGGATATTGAGAGTGATAGCTTAAGCATAGCCTTTAATAATTTAATAGACTCATTTGGTTTTACCCAAAACGTCCACACATCTACTCATTCTTATCATCACACTCTTGATTTAGTTCTGACCTATAGTGTAGAGATTAAGGACTTGGTAATAGCAAAAGTCTGATAGGAATTTTTTTTGCCTCCAACTCCTACATGTGTCCAGTTAACCAGTTTTTGTCTGTCCAAACAGGTCTCACTTGTAAATGAGTCTTTGAGGCTCAATGTGATTTATTTGTTTTAATAAAGGTTGAATGAAAAAAAAAAAAGCACCTCGTGGTTCCCGAACCTGCAACAACTGGTGTCGGGCCGGCCATGGAAACTGCCGTGGAGGGAGGATGCACTCCTCCAGGCAGGAGGAGTGATCAGGAGCTACCCAGAAATAGGTCAGCACCTCTGGGTCTGGCTGCTGAACGGATCCGCTTAGAAAGGCTGGGCCTCCCACAGGATGTGGTGCGTACAATTCAGGGCCACGAGCCGCTTCCACCACAGCGATGTACACACCAAAGTGGACAGCTTTTCAGCGCTTGTGTGTGGATAAAGGCGTGGAGGCCATCTCATGTCCGTTAGGCTGCATGCTGTCATTTCTGCAGCAGCTGATGGACAGAAAATTAGCGTTCAGCACAATTAAAACTTATGCTGCAGCTATTTCTTCCTGTCATGAGGGCTTCGGTGACAGAACAGTCTTTAACCACCCACTGATGAAGCGTTTTCTGAAAGGTGTACGGAGACACAGACCTGTGTCACGTCCACTAGCCCTACAGTGGGATTTAGCGATGGTTCTGCGCGCACTGGTTAAAGCTCCTTTTGATCCTTTAGATCAGGTTTCACTTAGATTTCTGTAATTTAAAACAGCCCTGCTGGTAGCTCTGACATCTGCAAAGAGAGTGAGTGAATTATCTGCTCTCTCTGTTGCTCCCTCATGTCTCAGAATTCAAGCCGATGGCAGTTCAGCTGTGCTACGTCCTAATCCCGCTTTTACTCCTAAAAGCATCACAAGCTCATTCAGATCGAGAGTGATAACCTTGGATGGGTTTTATCCTCCTCCTCATAATTCTGTGGAGGAAGCCACATTTCACCTCCTCTGTCCCGTGCACATGCTCTCGTGCTACGTGGCGCGCACAGCTGCACTGCGCCACTCTCAGCGTCTGTTCATGCATCACAGGGACAGCTCTGCAGGACGCCCTCTATCCATTCAGCGCCTCTCACACTGGTTGTGTGAGGCTATTTCTGAGGCTTATAGTTCATCTGGGCTGGATCCTCCAGAGAATCTCAGAGTTCATTCCACCCGAGGGACTTCATCCTCTTCTGCTCTGCATGGAGGGATGACAGTGGAGGATAGTTGCATGGTGGCTTTCTGGTCATCCCCATGTTCGTTTTTATCTACGTGATGTTTCCACTTTCTCCATGACCCATTCTGTTCTCAGGGTTCTGACAGAATGATTTTTTTTTTTTTCATGGAGCCTCATTTTGAGTTTACACCTGCCTGCATGCCGTCGCAGTGTGAGATATTTATTATCAGTAACAAGTTCATGACTGCTGATTTTATTGATATTAATTGGTTCATCCTGAGGAGTTGTTGGCCTTCTCTGCTCATTGTTACACTGTTACAACTTGTAACCTCCGTTGTTCCTATTCACAGCAGCAGGTCTGTTATCTCAGCCCCTCTCATCAGAGATCATTCTTTTCTCTGGTGCGCTTTTGTGCATGGAGTGCGTAATTAGGCACAAAGAAGGCTGAGTGATGAAATGTGTTTTGTGCGGGCAGGTGCTTCATGTTTGTGTCTGGATGGACCCAGTGAGGCATAGACTACATCCTGCTTCACCTTTAACCCACTAGCGATAGCCTTAAAGGGCGAAGCCTATATGTAATAGAATGTTAGTTATGTACTGTAACCCCAGATTCTATGAGTATAGGTGCAGCTCTTTAAGCTCTGGGCCTCACTGGTTCCTAAATGGCTGAAGAAAAATGCTATTTGGGAGTCGATTGTCCGGTCTCACCATAATTTATATGGACCGGGGGTGGGGCCCACACAGCCGGTGGGCGCGGACTAAAGTTTTCAGTGCTGTGCTGCGCACGAAGGGATAGCCTTAAAGGGCTGCGCCTATACTCATAAAATCTGGGGTTACAGTATGTAACCAACATTTTATTTTTCAATTTAACTTTTATTCATACAGGTTAATAATCCCATTGAGCCTCGGGGACTCATGTACAAACGAGACCTGAATTTTTTTAACAAAGAGTGATGGACAACAAAGACAACAATAGACAATCATAAAAGATGCATACAAATTTATTTTATTTAACAAGTTAAAATAAAATGGCAACCAAAAAGACAATCAAAAGGAAAAGTAGCGAAAAAACAAATAAACATTTTAAACATAAAAAAAAAAAAAAAAAAACAGTTGGAAAAAATACATACATCAAGGAGAAATCAAGAAAAAATACAATTATTTTAATTATTCAGCAGACATTTGCTCTGTGGATTCAACTGTGTCTTCATATCATGTCACACTATGCAGACCTGATAACTTTTTTACTTTTACTTTAAAACTGTTTGACAAAATCTAATAGTACAATATATGTTGAAATAGTAAAGAGAGGTCAACTGGCAAACGTGCGCTTAGGAGGGTAGTGGAGTATTTAGACTTTCTAATAATTTCCTTATTACTTTATTATATTTTCTTATGTCACTCGTTCGGTAATTTGTTGACGGTCCCTAAAAGAAGAACCACAGTGTTCAGGAGGAGGGAGCGCGCGGAGGAGATCTGACCGTAATCTCGCTGCCAG
>NC_056504.1:47818230-47830120 GCF_014905685.2 Nematolebias whitei
AGGTGCAGTGACGTTTAAGGGCCCGGAGATCACGAGCATCCAGTAGAATTTTACGGCCTTGACCCTTACGCACAGCGATTGTTCCAGATTCTCTGAATCTTTTGATGATGTTATGCACAGTTGATGATGATAACGTAAAAGTCTTTGCTATTTTACTCTGGGTAACACCATTCTGGTATTGATGCACTATCTTTCTGCACAACAATGGTGGAATTGGTGATCCTCTTACCATCTTGGCTTCTGAGAGACACTGACACTCTGACAAGCTCATTTTATACCCAATCATGTTGTCAATTGACCCAATTAGTGTTGATTGGCCTTCCAGCTGTTCATTAAATGTTCAATTTCCTTTTTCTAGTCACTTATTGCTACTTGTCCCAACTTTTTTGTGATTTGTTGACACTGTGAAATTTTAAATCAACATATTTTTCCTTTAAAATGTTACATTTACGCAGATTAAACTTTTGATCTGTCATCTATGTTATATTACGAAATAAATATTGACATTTGCCATCTCCACATCATTGCATTCAGTTTTTATTCACAATTTGTTTAGTGTCCCAACTTTTTTGGCATCCGCTTTGTGTGTGTGTATATATATATATATATATATATATATATATATATATATATAAACACAATCTCAGCTCCGATTTTATGCAACTTTTATTCAGTTGCTCATCCCCGATGACAGATGTATTCCAAGCAGACGTGTGTCAGAGATATCAACTTGTCTGAGTAATTCAGAAGAATGAAGACAGAAACAGGGTTTTAATGCTCTTTTACGGTCATGAAAGGACAAATACCCCCTCAGCTACGATCTTCTGACTCTTAATTCAGCTGCGCGTCTCCGACCGTTAATAACTAATTAAAAATGTCAGGTTTTTTTTTTCCGGGTTCGGACCTGTAATTACCGTTTATTCGTCAGGTTGGGTGGGGTTCGTAAATGATGACTGTGGGCTGGGTCCAGGTCGGACCGGATTTTTGGGGCCTAAATTCAACTCTAAATCATAGTGTAATGTATATTGAAATATTGAAAATGTGCTTAAAACTCATATCACTGTTATTGAATAAAGGTATATCATGATATATATCGATATCGAATTATTGTCCAGCTCTAGTCTGATTTAAACTTTTCTTTTAGTCCTGGGGTGCAGAGTATGTGTACAAGCAGGATACCAATTTTGAGACGGCACTAAAAAGTAAATGTACCAGAAGCATTTAAATGTGTTTTTTATTTTGGATGATAAACAGACATTTGTTTTTCTCTTGCTGAATAAAATGTTGTTCCTTTGACTTGGAACAGTTCTGATCCACAGAACATTAATCAGCAACACAAGTGATGTATGAGTGAATATAAAGTTATAACTGTCCATATTGTCTGTGTTTCAGTGTTCCCTGCAGATGTTCAGCAGACACTTCATATTATTGTCCACAATGCACCTGAGGAATGGAGGCCTGATGTGGACCAGCAGGACCCAGAACACCTCCACATAAAGGAGGAAGAGGAGGAACTCTGGACCCAATTGGAGGAAGAGCAGCTCAGTGTGAAGGAGGAGACTGATGCCAGCAGGTTTTCATTCACTGCAGTTCATGTGAAGAGTGAGGATGATGAGGAGAAGCCTCTGTTCTCACATGTTCATCATCACCAAATGGAAGATGAAGATGTTCCAACCAGCAGCTCAGCTGACCAGATGAAAGTTGAAGCTGATTGTGAGGACAGTGGAGGAGCAGAAATCAGCAGGAACTCAGATCTAAATCCTCATGGAGATGCTTCAAGCTCTTCAGAGACTGAAGTCAGTGAGGATGATAAAGAGGACGAGGATGGGGACAGTCCTGACTCTCAGCTGGAACACTTGTCAGACTCTGAGTCAACAACTGAAGACAGTGACAAAGACTGGAAGGAGAGCAGGTCTCCCGAGTCAGCTGTAAACTTTGTCAACAAATGTTTCAGCTGCTCTGAATGTGGTAAACAATTTCTGCACAACCGGTCACTTCAGAGACACTTGATATGTCATTCAACAGTAAGACGTTCAAGCTGTTTGGGTCATAAGAAAAATGTTGTAAAGTCCCATGAGAAAGTCCTAACAGGACTGAAATCATTTAGTTGTGATGAGTGTGGTAAAAGTTTTAACAGAAAAGCTAATTTAAACTCTCACATTAGAGTCCACACAGGACAAAAACCATTTGAGTGTAATATTTGTGGATGTAAATTTAGTCGTAAAACAAGTTTAAACTTACATATGAGAGTCCACACCGGACAGAAACCATTTAAATGTGACGATTGTGGGAAAAGATTTAGCCACAGGTCTAATTTATACTCTCACACCAGAGTCCACACTGGACAAAAACCGTTTGAATGTGAAGATTGTGGACAAAGATTTAGCAAAAAGACTAATTTAAATTCCCACATGAGAGTCCACACAGGACAGAAACCATTTCAGTGTGAGATTTGTGGACTAAGATTTAGCCAGAAGACCCATTTAAACTCGCACATGAGAGTCCACACTGGACAGAAACCATTTAAATGTGAAGATTGTGGAAAAAGATTTAGCCACAAGACGACTTTAAACTCTCACATGAGAGTCCATACAGGACAAAAACCATTTGAATGTGCAGATTGTGGACAAAAGTTTAGCAAAAAGACCAATTTAAACTCTCACAAGATTGTCCACACAGGACAGAAGCCATTTCAATGTGAGCTTTGTGGACAAAAATTTAGCCATAAGAATAATTTAAACAGACACACAAAGGTCCACAGGAAACAAAGCTCTCCTCTGCAGTGAGGTCAAAGTTTTAGACTTCAGTCTGCATGTTTTTGTGTGGGGGAATGTGGTTCGAGCCTCTGAGTTTAGGCTTTTTGTAGACAACGGCAGTACTTCTGTATATAACTTTAAAGGGATCAGTAGGATCAATAGATCCTGTTTTATCATTTCAGTGGCGCATTATTTATATTGACAAACACCACAGTATATTCAACCTTTATTTATACAGTTATATAAATGTGTATGAAGAAAAATTTTGTTTGATTTAGTGGGTTTATTTATTAGACATGTCTTCTGTTAACATAATTTATCTAGAGCTCTAAAATCAAGTAAAACTGCTACGGATCAGTGACGATTCTTCAGTGACCACAAAAGTATTTTAAACCAAACTAAATTATCTTGAACATGATTCTAAATTATCTTTAGACTGAGGAAAACTACAGACATATTTGATACCAGACCAGCTTGATCTATAGAGCACTTTAAACACCCATAGGACCAAAGTGCCGTACAGTAATCTCTTGTAGTTCTTCGTTTATCACGGGAGATCCGTACCCAGAAGCCCCGCGATAAGTGAAAAACAACAAAGTAGTAAGTAGTGTTTATTTTAGTACCAAAAGTCCATGCTCAATAATCCAGGTATAAAATCCCAACAATTTTCAGTCAGGTCATCTGGATGGTTTCTTTTATTTTTTTTTTTGTGCTGAGACATTTCGCCTTCCATCCAGAAGGCTTTTTCAGTCTGAGGAAACCCCAAACAAAACTGCTTCTCCTCCAGCACTTTCTTGCAATATTCTAAACAAGGTTTCTAAACTCTAAACGTTCTAAGAGCACAGAATGTCATGATTTCAGCTCTCTGCCGCCTGACTGTGCTCTTGGCCACGCCCACTTCTCCATTTCAAAGCGGAGATCAGCTAATCAGCTGCAGGAGGGAGCTTCTCCCTCCGCTGTGGGCTGCACACAGGTGCTTAATCATATAAAGTAATTTTAAATAAAAATTCCATGCCGATCGTGCGGCTCATCCATCAATCAGCCAATTGTGTCATGTCCAATCTTACTTTGAAAAAACGCGATAGGGCGAGCCTGCGAAAAATGAACTGCAAAGTAGCGAGGGACCACTGTACACATAATAAAACAATCATTCAGTCAATAAAGAATGATTAAAATAATTCAAAGTCACCATCATGATGTCAAAGGCCAGGGAGAAGAGATTGGTTTTAAGAAGGGATTTAAAAACAGAGGCCTGTCTGATGTCCAGGGGAAGATCCTTCCACAGTTTAGGAGCTGCCACAGCAAAAGCACAGTCTCCTCTGAACCTACGCTTTGTCATCGGCACACTCAGGGAGCAGCTGATCAGCTGACCTGACGGATCGACAGGGTGTGTATGGATGTAGAAACTCGGACAGATAGGGCAGGGCAAGTCCATGAAGAGCTTTCCATTCGATGTACAGAGAGTTTCTCACAATTATTCACCCGGCAAAATGAGCACATTAAAAATCTTTCCTGACGTCATCGTTTTTGTTTACACGTTTCCATGGCAACATCTGAGCACTGCATATGTCTATTTATGAATACCATTTCCCTTTGGACTTTATTGTTGAGTATGGATTCATGTCTGATGTTCAAAAACCTGTTCTTATAGTTTAAATGGTTTTATATTTTTGTAGAAAAAAAAAAAGTGTAAGTTGTAAGGCACGTGACCACGTGACCAGGAAGTGAATCCTGCACATTTAACATTAAATTAGTGCGGGAGTGGGTGGAGGAAGATGTTCAGTCAGTATTCCTGTTAGTTTCTACAAGTTATCTACCTGGTGAATTGGTTGGTACATTTGACTTATGTATCATAATATATATATATATATATATATATTATATATATATATATATATATTATATATATATATATATATATATATATTATATATATATATATATCGCATATCAAATTGCTCTTAATGTCAGTTTACTGACAACCACCCCCCCAACACACACGCACACACACAGAGGTGAAATTTCCACCCATGGTTTGAAAGCTAACCACAGTTTTTGTACTCACAAATTGTCACATGTTCGTATTGTGTTTTTCATTCTGAATTCGTAAAGAAATGTTCTTCCTCAAAACACAAACAGAACTCTTTAATTCGTAAAGAAATGTTCTTCCTCAAAACACAAACAGAACTCTTTAAGAGGTTAAAACAAGTTCTGGGATGACGATCAGAGTTTTTGTTGGTTGATTAGAAGAAAATCAAAGTAACAACGGTAGGTTTTCATGTTCACGTCATTTTGTTTGTGGGGCAGATGTGGATTTTCAAAGAAAACATCTGGAAAAACAGCATTAAACTGGAGTATATTAATGTGATAGTAGTTATACGTCACATTTTTCTTAGTTTGCTTGATGTGTTTTCACACCAGGTTACATAATATACAGTAACATGCACTTTATATGTAATAAAAGTGTAACTAAATGTGTTTCTCTTGTCCAGTTGATTTGATGTCAGGGGGTCAAACAACACCTGGGGGTAGGTGTCACAGCTCATGTGGTCCAGGGACTTGCTGCTTTAAACCGATCCATGTGACTCGGTCTGTGACATCATCCTGATCCATCAGTTTCTGTTTACTAACTTCAAATAAGAGCAAAGTAGAGGAAAAGAATCAATCATGACTAAAATACAAGAACTCCAATAAAACAAGTTAAAAACATTCAACTTAAAGGTACTTCAACCAGTGTCTCTCTTGTGCTGGTCCCAAGCCAGGGTAAAGGTTAGGCCTTGGGCCTGTTTGATCAGCATGCACTGTTGTGAATCTGATAGATTTTTCTGTACAATAAACTTATGATTAAAGCCTTGGTATACTTTAAGAGTATGACATTTTTGTGGCGTTAGTCCTCCAAAAATTCTAATCTTGTAAGAAAAAAAACCGGGAACCTCACGTTACCAGTCCCAGAGTAACCGGGTCTACAAAGCCTATCGCTATCATGTCAGAGACAAAAAAGAAAAAGCTTGAGGTCAGATCAGCATTTACTTAAAATTTTAAACCATTAGCAAAGCAAAGTTTAACTGACCACAAACTAGATGTGACCTGAGGCTTTTGGTTTGAAATAAGAATTTTTACTGTCTGAAACAAAAAGGATGAAGAATGTATAGGGTGAGTTCCTAAAACACAGTTTTAAACCAAGTCAGAAGCAAAGTAAAACCTACATAAAGTAGACCGTTCCATCAACATCACAAAGCACCACAAACAATAGTTGGACTTCTTTGAAGGCAGGTGAAAAATGTGTGAGGAAAAAAGTTATTTCCAAACGATAGAGAAAAGAAAGAGGAAAATCAGAGAAGACCAAATGGAAGATGAGGAAGAATGTTGAGGAGTTCAGAGAGGAGCTGATAAAGGCTCCAGGTGGTGAGAAAGAACTTCCAGATGACTGGACTACTACAGCAACAGTAACTAGGGAAAGACCGGGAAGGTACTTGGTCTGGACAGAGAATGGATGATAGAAACCTGGTGGTGGAATAGTGACGTGCAGGAAGCTGTTCAAAGAAAGAGGTCAGCCAAGAAGAAATATGACAGAGGACTGAAGAGAGGAGACAGGACAATAAGAAGATGGGACGTAGAGCAAAGAGGAAGGTAGCTAAGACAAAGCAGAAGGAACATGAGTTATATGGAGGGCGAGAAGGACTTGTACAGATTGGCAAGACGGGGATCAGGCTGGAAAGGTTTTTAACTCAAATATTCAATGACATATTTGAGGGTGAGGAAATGCCTGAGGAATGGAGAAGTGCACTGGTGCCCATTTTTAAGAACAAGGGTTATGTACAGAGTTGTAGAAACATCAGGGATTTAAGTTGATGATCACTCAATGAAGATGTGGAAGCAAGACGTAGATGAGAGGCGACCATTTGGGAGCAGCTGTATGGTTTCATGCCAAGAAAGAGCACCACAGATGCCATCTTTGCTTTGAGGATGTTGGAGAAGTACAGAGAGGGTCAGAAACAGATGAGGTCAGGCAGGAATCCCCATGGACGATGATGTTTGCAGATGACATTGTGATCTGTGGTGAGAACAGGGAACCGGTGGAAGAGAACTTGGAGAGGTGGAGGTATGCACTTGAAAGAAGAGGAATGAAAGTCAGTCGTAGTAAGACAGAGTCCATGTGTGTGAATGAGAGGGAGGAGGTGGAACAGTGAGGCTACAAGGAGCAGAGGTCACAAAGGTGCAGGACTTCAAGGACTTGGAGTCCACTGTCCATGAACATGAGGAACGTGGTAAAAAGGTGAAGAAGGGTCCAGGCAGGATGGAGTGGATGGAGAAAAGTTTCAGGAGTGATTTGTGACAAAAAGGGTGTCAGCAAAAAGTCAAAGGAAAAGTTTACAAGACAGTGGTGAGACCAGCTGTGCTGTCTGGTTTGGAGACAGACATGGACAAAAAGACAGAACTGGAAGTGGCAGAAATTATGATTGTTGAGGTTCTCCTTAGGAGTGACAAGGATGGAGAAGATCAGGAATGAGATCATCAGAGGTACAGCACAGGTGGAACAACTGGGAGATAAAGTTAGAGGCCAGACTGAGATGGTTTGGACATGGCCAGAGGAGGGACAGTGGTCTGGACATGTGCAGAGGAGGGACAGTGGTCTGGACATGTGCAGAGGAGAGACAGTGGTTTGGACATGTGCAGAGGAGGGACAGTGGTCTGGACATGTCCAGAGGAGGGACAGTGGTCTGGACATGTGCAGAGGAGGGACAGTGGTCTGGACATGTGCAGAGGAGGGACAGTGGTTTGGACATGTGCAGAGGAGGGACAGTGGTCTGGACATGTGCAGAGGAGGGACAGTGGTTTGGACATGTGCAGAGGAGGGACAGTGGTTTGGACATGTGCAGAGGAGGGACAGTGGTTTGGACATGTCCAGAGGAAGGACATTGGGTATATTGGTAGAAAGATGCAGCTGCTGGAAAAAGACAAAATAGATTTTTAATTTTTTTTTTAGAGAAGATATATGGATGAAGTTAGAGAGGACATGGAGGTAGTTGGAGTGAGGACAGAGGACGCAGAGGACAGAGATGGAGGAGGATGGCTCGCTCCCTCAAGAGGGAACGGCTGAAAGAAAAATTTGCCAAACATGCATGTTTTTGGTGTGTGGGAAGAAACCAGAGTAACTGGAGACCCACACAAGCACGTGGAGAACAACTGCCAACTACCAGGTTTGTTAATTACCAGAAAAAGGGTCCGAGATGGTGCAGGACAGCGGACTTGGGACCAGATGACACTTTTGCTGTAAAATACTTTGTATACTGGTGGTTTTTTCTTTGTTGTTACTTTTAGTACCACTATAATATCTGCATATGGGATAATGTAAACAGGGCTGTCAGAGTTGCAATGACTTTATGTTAGGTGGGTGATTGATCGGATCATGTGACTGCTGATTGCATTAATCCACATTATTCGCAGAAATAGAGGGCCCCAAACCAAATGTCACTTGGGGCCCCATGGAGGATTGAGCCAGCTCTGCCCAGATCAACCAAGAGTCTTAGTCTCTCCAGCGTGTCCTGGGTCTTTCCAAGCAGATATTTATACTTTATATTATTCCTGACAGTTGTGTCGTTCAGTAATTTAGCAGCAGATTCAGTCAGCTGCTAAATTACTGAACAGATGCAGAACGGAGCTGGAAGAAAACTCGTTTGAAACAAAAATCAGAAAAGTGGAGTTTGATATTCTACATTCCAGTTTATTTCATCGTTAAAATGTACAGTACATCAGGACTTGGTTTCATATTAAGACACTTACTGCCTGATGCAAAACAAGACTTCTCCCACCCCCAGCACAAAACCCCTCATGTTAAAAAGTATCAAAGTGTACGCAGCAGTAGCAGAGAGGCAACAACACGAAGGACAGAAAGAGACTCCTGTAGAGTTCTTCATCGTTTACACACGAACTGAGCTCAGAGTCATCGCTTCAGCAACTTCAGCTGGATCATCTAATCTGAACAGAAACGGATCAGAACCGAGCCGTAAAGTCAGATCGGGTCGTGCGATACGATCCCAAGCCCCAGAACTCCAACACATCAAGTATTCTGTTGTGCAGTGCAGGAAACAGCAGTTTGAAGGCAGAGGAGTGAGGAATTCTGGGAGATGAAGAGCAACGAACGATCAGCAGCTGCGCAAACTTTGATATTTGCTGCTGGAATGAAACGATGAACTCCAGTTTTTTCTGTTTACAGAGATGCTGACTCGTCTTTAATTCACACTTTAGCTGAGAAAACATTCAAGCACAGATTTATTTTTTATTGGCTGTTTCTTCTGGCAACTGGCCAACCAGGAGAAGATTCGAACTGCAGAACTCCACGATGAAACGTGTCTTACTTTGTTCCTGGCACTGTTCATCTAAAGTGTAACGTTATTCCAGTCATCATCTACGTTCATTTTCTTATATTGTGAATTTTTTCCAAATATTGTTTAACATTTTTTTTTGAAACTTAAAGATTTTCATCAATCAGTGGAACAGAATCTAGCGAGCGCAAACGGACTGAGCTGATGGTTTCAGGGCAGCAGGAACTAAATCATCAGACCCCACTGGTGCTCTTCAAACTTGATGAACTCAACAGGGATGAACAACGATGCAGGAGGAACGGCTGCTTGTCTTGTTATCACGGGACGGTGACGTTAAACGGAGACCCTGGGATGTGATCGTCGCCCCACTTCACCACCAGGACGTAACTGCCCCGCTCCTTCAGCAGGTAACTGACGTTGTACTGCAGGTTGCCCAAATGTTTGACCAGAACCTCTTCACAGGGGACCTGGGGGCCGTGCACGCCCACCAGCAGCATGTTCTTACCTGAGAAAAGGTGGAGAAAACGCGTCAGAAAAACATCCAGCTCCTGCGTTACGTAATGAAGCCAGTCAGAACAGATGGATCGCCGACGTCTGGTAAACGGGTCAGGCTTGGAAGGAGGCCAGGAACGACGGCCAACTCGTCGCCGAGGGATTTACAACAAACGGAGTTCTAGGTAAAGAGTTTACCAGCTTTGCTGCAGTCCAGAGAGAAGCTGCTCCTCTGGTCCACGAAGGCCCTGTTGAGGCCCGTTCCTCGGCTCAGCACCTTGCTGGCGTCCGAGTCTCCCAGTCTGGGCATGGCGCTGTGCACGAAGCTGCTGCTGCTCCCCCGTACAGGCGCGTCCAGGGTCAGCATCGACGTCTCACTCGCGTTTGTTACGCTCACCAGCCGAGGACCTGACGGACAAACGAAGCTTACGTGAAATATAAAAACGTTCAAGCATCTTTTAGCTGCACGTTGTGGTTCCGACTCCTGCTGGGCTCACCAGCACCGGACGACACTCGTCTCTGTACCTGTGACTCGGGCCTTGAAGGGACTCCCGGCGATGTGGTTTGGTCCTCCATATTTGATGCTGACCAGGTAGTTTCCAGGTGCCATGGGCGTGTAGAGTACTTTGTAACCTTCTGGAACCTCCTGGCAGTCCAGTTTCACTTTAGACGGGCCCTCGACGGTCACGGCCAGAGTTCCTGGACCCGCCTTGGTGTTGTTAATGATGAACTCTGACTGGGCACCTGCAAGAATTCAACACTTGGTTTGGTCTCATGACTCCAAGTGTCTCTCAAAGGTAGCTTGGTGCAGATCGTTTGAAGTCGACTGGACTGTCGTTATTTTTATAAAACGTTTTGCTCATTTCAGAAACTCAGATTTGAAAATTCACATTTCAGTTTGAATCGAGAAAACCTCTAGAATAAAAGCTTCAAGTATTAAAAAAAAAAAACCCACTCTGTTTCAACGATCCTCTACATTGATTAGATCTACTGGTAAAAATCTACTGGTGAATAGTTTAGTTGGTTAATACCAGCAGGACCTTTGTTAATAAGTGCATTCGTTTTACGGCCTTTATTTTAAGCTGAGAGGTCAGAGGTCAACAGCAGACAGGTAACTCACCTGTGGTGCCCCTCTCCAGCCCTGCCCCATATGCTGAAACCAGACCAGGCTCTCCGGTCTGTCCTGGTTCTCCAACTCGAACCTGGAAAGGACTTCCTGGGATGTGAGAACCGTTGAATTTCACGTGGATGGTATGGACGCCGTTCTCCCTGGGGATGAAGCGAACAGCGTACTTGTCTGGATGATGATGATGAAAGAAGAGGAAGATGTGAGTTAGTAATCTGGACCAGAAGAAGCTGCCAGCTGGGTCCACTGGACCTCCGTCCATCACTTTCCAACCAGTTAAACCCAGACAGACCTCTCTCCAGCTCTGTGACGACACACTCCTCCAGAGCTCCAGATGGACTGTGGACCTTGGCCTCCATCTTGCCCTGCGCTCCGTTCAGACGCACCGCAAAGGATGCTGGGTGATTCACCTTAAGACCAGACTCCTGCCGAAGGCGCGCAGACATTCAGAACAGACTCCAAACATTAAAACATTTGACGTTTCTCCTCTCGTGTTTCACAGAGTTCTACTCTTACCCGAGCTCCTCTTCAGTAAAGCCCCGAACATTTTAAACATTAATAACTAAACCGTGTAATTAAAGTTTATAGAATGACACAAAGTGCACGTGAGGATAAACCCCGTCGCTGCTGCAGCTGTGCAGAGAGCTCAAGGTGGTGCTGTTAAGAGCCTTTAAACGAAACACAAGAGAAACACCCACAGTTCCACACCGAATTAAAGGAGGGATGACCAGAGCCAGGCAAAGCACAAACACTGTCAAGACCCAACAGAACCATTCAGGCCTTTTTGTCTGTTTTATGATTTATTTATTTTTAGCTTTGATCTAGCCTTTTGCTACCTTTGATCTCTAGCTCGCCTTTAGCTTTTAGCTCTTTTCTGCTTTCAGCTTTGAGCTAGCCCTTTTCAGCTACTTCCCTTTATTTTTCCTGCTACTTTTAGCTCATGTTCTGCCTCTTTTAGCTTGCTTTAACAACTCAATTTCAGCCTCCAACTAATCTCAGCAGTCATTTAGCTTTTACATTTGCACTTTTGCCAAACATGCAGTTTCTGCAGGAATATTTGCTCTTCAGTGTGATAATTGTTGGAGGTTTTAGCTGGGTATTTAATAAAATGTTTTAGCTGGGTATTTAATAAAATGTTTCAGCTGGGTATTTAATAAAACGTTTTAGCTGGGAATTTAATAAAACGTTTT
>NC_056504.1:47830130-47830554 GCF_014905685.2 Nematolebias whitei
AAATGTTTTAGCTGTGCATTAATAAAATGTTTTAGCTGTGCATTAATAAAATGTTTTAGTTGAGAATTAAAATGTTTTAGCTGGGTATTAATAAAACGTTTCAGCTGGGTATTAATAAAATGTTTTATCTGGGTATTAAAACGTTTTAGCTGGGTACTAAAAGTATTTTAGCTGGGTATTAAAATATTTTATCTGGGTACTAATAAAATATTTTAGCTGGGTATTAATAAAATGTTTTAGCTGGGTATTTAATAAAACGTTTCAGCTGGGTATTAATAAAACGTTTTAGCTGGGTATTAATAAAACGTTTTGGCTGGGTATTAAAACGTTTTGGCTGGGTACTAAAAGTATTTTAGCTGGGTATTAAAATATTTTATCTGGGTATTAATAAAACGTTTTAGCTGGGTATTAATAAAACGTTTTA
>NC_056504.1:47830564-47830793 GCF_014905685.2 Nematolebias whitei
GTTTTAGCTGGGTATTAATAAAACGTTTTAGCTGGGTATTAATAAAATGTTTTAGCTGGGTATTAATAAAATGTTTTAGCTGGGTATTAAAACGTTTTAGCTGGGTACTAAAAGTATTTTAGCTGGGTATTAAAATATTTTAGCTGGGTATTAAAATATTTTATCTAGGTACTAATAAAATATTTTAGCTGGGTATTAATAAAACGTTTTAGCTGGGTATTAATAAAAC
>NC_056504.1:47830803-47832820 GCF_014905685.2 Nematolebias whitei
AAAACGTTTTAGCTGGGTATTAATAAAACGTTTTAGCTGGGTATTAAAACGTTTTAGCTGGGTACTAAAAGTATTTTAGCTGGGTATTAAAAAAATATTTTATCTGGGTATTAATAAAATGTTTTAGCTGGGTATTAATAAAACGTTTTAGCTGGGTATTAATAAAACGTTTTAGCTGGGTATTAATAAAACGTTTTAGCTGGGTATTAATAAAACGTTTTAGCTGGGTATTAAGAAAACGTTTTAGCTGGGTATTAATAAAATATTTTAGCTGGGTATTAATAAAACATTTTAGCTGGGTATTAATAAAATGCAGTGATATAAAATACTTTTAGCTTAATCACATTTTATATTAAAAATAATCTGTAGCGCGTTTCCTAAATCGTATCAAGAACAACCGCAGACATGTTTTGCAGCTCAAAGCGTTGTCGTCTCAGAAGGTGTTTGACTGGCTGTGGTCACGTTCACGAGGCCGGCTGCATAAAGAAAAGGTTTGATTTGGACTTTTCCTTTTTGTTTGTGCTTAGATTTTCATCACAAACTGTCTTTTTTTATGCAGCGGAGTCTCAGAGCCCTTTGGCAAAGCAGGAAAAGGTTCTGGGTGTGGAGGTGTCTCCTCATGCCTCACCTGAAGGCCGGCAACAGAGAGGCGCCGGGCGTCGTTTATCGGAGCGACAACAGGAACCAGGTAGGGGCTATCAGGGATGTGCTGCTCGTTAAACTTCACAGAAATCTCATAATCACCTGGAAACAAGGTAAATGTAACGTGAATGAAGGCGCGGCGGGTCTCTTAAGGTCCACTTAAAGAACCATGTGTGCGTTATCTACCGGGCTCCTGAGCTATGTAAGAGATGCCGCAGGAACCGTCTTTCCGGTCGTCAAACGAGATCTCCGCCCTGCTGGGCCCCTCCACCGCCACGGACAGACCACCAGCGCCCGCCTCCCTCGTCCAGATGCTGAACTCAGCTGGAGTCAGAAAAACACAAACGGTTCAGTTTAGTTTTATCAGTTTTAAATTTTACGACAGATTTTCATTTTGAAAAACTGATTTCAGTCTGTAGGAGTTGATGTTTCTGGTTCAGGTGTACCTGGTTCTCCTGCCAGAGCTCCCTCCAGTCCTGGACCTCCTGCTCTCACTTTGTCAGGACCTCCCTCTCCCAGCGGTCCCACGGTGAACTGGAAGGGGCTGCCTGGCACGTGCACGCCCCTGTACCTCACGCTCACGCTGTGCACGCCCATCTCCGTAGGCACAAACCGCACG
Organism: Nematolebias whitei; assembly: GCF_014905685.2. Classification (NCBI taxonomy): domain Eukaryota; kingdom Metazoa; phylum Chordata; class Actinopteri; order Cyprinodontiformes; family Rivulidae; genus Nematolebias; species Nematolebias whitei. The sequence goes on from NC_056504.1 coordinate 47,832,065, forward strand.
TAGTACGTGTCGTTGCCAGCGGCGACCAGCTCAGCCGGCCTCCTGGACCCGGACGGTGACGTAACCTCTGCTGTGATGTCCTGCATGTCCATGGCTGTGAAGGACAAAGGACAGGGTTTAATGTCCTGCATGTCCAAGTCTGTGAAGGACAAAGGACAGGGTTTAATGTCCTGCATGTCCATGGCTGTGAAGGACAAAGGACAGGGTTTAATGTCCTGCATGTCCATGGCTGTGAAGGACAGGGTTTAATGTCCTGCATGCCCATGGCAGTGAAGGACAAATGACAGGGTTTAATGTCCTGCATGTCCAAGTCTGTGAAGGACAAAGGACAGGGTTTAATGTCCTGCATGTCCATGGCTGTGAAGGACAGGGTTTAATGTCCTGCATGTCCAAGTCTGTGAAGGACAAAGGACAGGGTTTAATGTCCTGCATGTCCATGGCTGTGAAGGACAGGGTTTAATGTCCTGCATGTCCATGGCTGTGAAGGACAAAGGACAGGGTTTAATGTCCTGCATGTCCATGGCAGTGAAGGACAAATGACAGGGTTTAATGTCCTGCATGTCCATGGCTGTGAAGGACAAAGAACAGGGTTTAATGTCCTGCATGTCCATGGCTGTGAAGGACAAAGGACAGGGTTTAATGTCCTGCATGTCCATGGCTGTGAAGGACAGGGTTTAATGTCCTGCATGTCCATGGCAGTGAAGGACAAATGACAGGGTTTAATGTCCTGCATGTCCATGGCTGTGAAGGACAAAG
>NC_056504.1:47832830-47844014 GCF_014905685.2 Nematolebias whitei
AATGTCCTGCATGTCCATGGCTGTGAAGGACAAAGGACAGGGTTTAACACACAGAGTATTTATCCAGCTTAGCACGTATCCACAGAGTGTGATGCTGCTCAGAGCCGCCTCCAGCTCTCATGTTAAAAATCTTGGTGTTATTTTTGATCAGGACACGTCTTTTGTCCCCCACATTAAAAACGTTACCAGAACCACCTTCCTCCACCTGAGTAATATCACTAAAATTAGAAACATCTAAAAATGATGCAGAAAAACTGGTCCATGCATTTGTCACGTCTAGACTGGATTATTTCAGTGGTTTATTATCTGGATGTCCAAACACTTCTTTAAAAAGTCTTCAGTTGATCCAAAATGTTGCTGGAGTTACTGGGAGAGATCATCTCTCTCCAGTTTTAGCTTCTCTCCACTGGCTCCCTGTCAAATCCAGAATAGAATTCAAAATCCTACTTCTAACCTACAAAGCTCTCAACCACCTAGCTCCATCTTATATTACAGATCTTATTGTTCCATATTTTCCTAACAGAGCACTTCGCTCTCAGACTGCAGGTTTACTTGCGGTTCCTAGAGTTTGCAAAAACAGAATGGGAGGAAGATCTTTCAGTTATCAGGCTCCTCTCTTGTGGAACCAACTTCCAGTTTCTGTCCATGAGGCTGACACATGGTCCAGTTTTAAGACTTTCCTTTTTAATAAATCCTATAGTTAGGGTGGGCTTGGTTTCCTGAGCTGTCCCTTATCCTATGCTGCTATAGGCTTAGACTGCTGGAGGACATACTGACCTCATTGCATCAAATGAATAGTTTGTATTTGTCCAACAAAGTTCAGTCAGGTCATCCGGACAGTTAAATGTTTCGTCCTTCTTCCGAGGAGCCACAAACAAACCGAGTCCCACAAGCAGCGCACTCCCATACTGGACCAACCAGTTTGCTGGTTCTGGGACCTGCCCTCTCCCCCGTCGACTCCTCTGAGGCAGCCATAGCGGTTCAAAATATTAAAGTTCATGCTCAATAATCCAGGTAAAAAATTATTTATTTTTAAACCTGGATTATTGAGCATGAACTTTAATGTTTTAAACGGTTTATAAAATCTGCCTGAAGGTGCAAAATATCCTTGAAGCTTGAAATAAATAAAATTATCCTGTATATTGTAACTAGCACACATTTAATAAAAACAAACTATAGTTTGTGACGTTATGAAATTAAAGATTGTAAGAGAATAACGAGAAACTGGACCATGTAACAGAAAACAAAAGAACATTTAAATAGTTTAAATAAAAATGATTAATTTTAGTCAATGAATGTTTAAACTGAATTAAGATGTTTGAGATTAAAACGCTCCGTTCACATTTTTTCTGTCATTTTGATTTTAGATTTATAAACTCGCTAAATAAAAAAAATAAAACGTGCAAAATAAAAAAAGAAGCGCATCACGTTGCAAACCTTTTACTGCAACCCCAGGAATTAGAACGCACCCTCCACCCCAGCTCTGCCAGCAGAGCCGAGGGAGTCAACAACCCAAACACCCCTCGCCACGCTCGCTCCTCCTGCCAGCACCAGACCAGAGAGGCCGGAAATGAGGCAGACCCATCGTGAAGAGGCGCTCCGATCCGGAGCCACGCCACGGCCGGACCTCCCGGACCACCAGACAGAGCAGGAGGAGCGGAAGGAAGGACGGGAAAGATGCTGCCGAGACAAGACCAGGAGGAACCAGCTCGCTGGAGGAGAGACAAGAAAGGAGGACACAAAGGGAGAGATAGGAGGAGAAAAAAAGAGACGCTGAGGAAAAACTGATGGGAAGAAACGAGTGGATCTGGAATAAAAGTTTGGAAAGAAGAAGTTAGATCTGACTGAAGAATAAAACACAAACGACAGGAAGTAAAAACGTGAATCCAAATAAGAGACGAGAGGAAGTGACAGACAGGAAACGCTTATTAAAAAATGAGGCTGAGCAGCTCGGCCGATGAGCAACAACTCCGATTCTCTCAGCTCAAACTTTCAGTTTGGTTTCAAAATAAAACACTTTGATAAACGTGTTTCTACCTGGTATCTTCAGGTTCAGGTCACACACGCTCCCGATGCTCGCAATCGACGCCGCCTTCTGCCGACGGGTGATGCTCTCACGTATGCGACCCTCGCCAGTCACCCGCACCGTGAACGGACTTCCTGTTGGCAAATAAACGGACGAATCATTTCTGTAAACACGTTTCTCATCGTGTTTCAATAAAGCCATTGGAACGTTAAGACAGCGGCCATAACTTTGATTTAACTGGATAAAAGTGAAGGATTAGCCTCAGACTCCTTCGTAACAAACGTATAATCTGACAGCAGATTATCAGCTGACACGGTTTTTAAAAGAACAGCCACAGATTAATCTCCCGCTGGGATTAACAAGATTAAGGTGAGACGAGGTGCATCACGAAAATAAACTGTCAAATTCATCCGATAAGAGATTTAATCATCATTCGTGATGAACTAGACTTATTTCCTGCTTAGACTCCGGCTGAATGCAGAGAGCTGAATTACATTAGCTAAAGAAGCTAAAACTGAACTGTTAAAGCTAAAAGAAGCAAATATCAGCTGAAAGCTAAAAGTAGTAAATGGAGAGCTAAAATCAAATCCTCGCTAAAACGAACTGTTAGCTAAAAGTAGCAAACAGCAAAAGAAAAGCTTTAAGCTGCATTTGGCCAGCTAAAGGCTTGCTGAAATCTAAAAGTAGCAAACAGCTACCTAAAAGCTAAAATGACGGTAGTAAATGCTGCCTAAAATCTAAAACTAGAAAAATGCTAGCTAAAAAAAAGAGAAAAACCTTAGCTAAAAGCAGTAAAAGGCAAATAAAAACAGGAAAATGCTAGCTAAAAGCTGCAAATAGCCAAGTAAAATGATCAAATGGCTGAAATCAAAGCAAAGTTAAAAACAGCAAAAGACGAGCTTCAAGATGCATGTGGCTAGCTAAAAGCTATTTGTAACGGCTACCTTAAATCTAAAACTGACAAACCGTTAGCTAAAAGCAGCAAATAGCTAAGAAAAATGATCAAAGGGCTGAAATCTAAAAGTGACAAAGGCAAGTTAAAAACGGCAAAAGACGAGCTTCAAGATGCATGTGGCTAGCTAAACGCGGCAAAAGGTTAGCTAAAACCTAAAAGTAGTAACATAGTAGCTAAAAACTAAAAGCAGCAACAGAAGACAAAAACAGAGCCCGCTCGCTGAAGCAGAATTCAAAGAGAACAAAACGTTTCTGAAGGATTTGAGGAGTTCTTGATGGGAAACGTTTGTAAATAAAGTTTAATTTTTCTCAGGAGAAGGAAACTGATCCTTTGTCAAATCGTTGTGATTTCAAAATAAAAGCCTGCTCCTGCCTGGGATGTGTTCCTCAGCGAAGCGGATGGAGACGATGTAGTTCCCCGGTTCTGTTGGGCAGTAGGTGACTTCGCAGGTCCCGTCCTCCAGGTCTTTGGTCTGGATGTCCACTTTACTGGGACCTTCGATGGCCAGAGCCAGACCACCATAACCTGCAGACCACCCAGACAGACCAAACTGTGTTTGAGTAACGGACAACGCTGTGGTTCTGAGACAGTTCTGATGAAAGCCGTGTGGACCCACCGGCGTCCTGCGTGTCCACCACGAAGCTGGCGTCGGTGAAGGTGGTGCCCTGAACGAGGCCGTCGCCGTGAGCTTTAACCCGCGTGGAGTCGCCGATTTCTGACTGGACCACCATGATGGTGATGGGACTGTTGGGGACATGTCGACCATTTTTCAGGATGCTGACCACATGCTCGCCCACCTCCCGGGGGATGAAGGAGATACCTGGAGGACGACGGAGAAAGAAGCAGGAAAGAGTGAGACAAGAAAAAAAAGAGCTAAATAAAAAGGAGCCGGTGCTGTTGTGCGTTACCGATGTGGTTGTTGGCCATCCTCTTCAGCAGGCAGGGCTCGTCGCGTCCCGACGGCGCCCTGATGCTGGCGGTCAACACGCTGAGGTCGCTCTCGTGGATGTCCAGAGAGAAATCTGCCGCCGAGCCCAGTTTGACCTGAGAGCGGCGCTGGTTGTCCTCTGAAAGCAGAAACCTGAAGTTATTTCATCAACTGTTGTGCTTCGTGACGAAACGACAACAGAGCGGAGCTCCATGAAGAAAAGACGCTCGTTTCAAAGAAGGAAACTATAAAAGAGCCAGTTTGGTCCATCTGGGCTACCGTAGTCACACGACTAATACAGATAATTTATTAAAACGCAGAAACTGCAGCATCAGTGCAGTAAAAGATTTTTTTAAATTCACGAGTATCATGCTCCTCTTTGTGTGTGTGTGTGTGTGCACGTGTGTGTGTTCTGACCAATTATTTTGGCGTTGAAGGGGCTGCCGGCGATGTGCTCCTCGTTGTATTTGACCAGGATGTTGTAATCTCCCGGGAGCGTCGGCAGGTAGCTGACGCTGCACGTCCCGTCTTTGTTGTCCACGCAGCTGATCTCGGCTTTGGACGGACCCTCGATGGCCAAGTCCAGACCTCCTGGACAGACGGACGGTTGTTCAGACGGAGCAGCCGAACAAGGCCTTTAAAATCTGCTGCCACTATTTTAACCTAAAAGTTCCAAATTAACCGAAACAATGATCAAATCGAGAAACGCCGAGTGCTAAAATCAAACGGCTGAAAAAGCTGAAACTCCGCTGCAAATGCAGAACAGCTGCTAAAAGAAAAGAGGCCAACAAGAAGTAAATACGACGACTTGTGCAGATGACTGCAGTTACTTTGTGTCGGCTGAGCCGGACGTTACTTCGACTTGAGCTGGTTGAAAACGCTGCTGCTCGCCTGTTAGCAGAAAACCAGTCATCTGCTTTAGAATCACTACACTGGCTCCCAGTTCACTTCTGGATATTCATTTAAAGGTTCTTTTATTTGTTTTTAAATGTCTTCACGGTCTCGCCCCGCAGAACCTGTCCGACCCGCTCCAGATGCACGTTCCCTCAGGTCTGCAGGTCACTTCCTGTTGGTCGTTCCAAAGAGGTCGAGCGTTTTCAGTCGCTGCCCATAAACTGTGGAACGAGCCGCCGACACCAGACAGGACGACTCACTTCCTGTTTGAAAATCTTTGGCTTTTAACTCCGTTTGAGACGTTGGCTTCTACTGGTTTTTGTTTTAGTGCCAGTTCGGTCCATTGTTTTTATTGATATTGTTTGTTTGCTTTTATATGCGTTTTATTGGTGTACAGCACTTTGGCCTCGGATGTTGTTTTTATAGTGCTTAATAAGCAAAGTTATATTGTATCGTAAAAAGTTATTGAGAAGCATAAAAGGCGAGCTAAAGTTAGCAAGTGACCAACCAAAAGAATCTTGAGGCCAATCAAAAAGTATCAAAAGGAAAAAAAGGCTAAAAGTAGCTAAAAGATCTAATCAATAACACCAATAGGAAAAGCTTAAAGTATAAAAAAAAGCTCGCTAAATGTATCAAAGGCAAGCTAAAAGTGGCAAAACACCAGGTTAAAGCAGCTAAAGGTTAGGTAAAAGCAAATAAAGATTATTTAAAAAGTACTAAAAGGCTAGCCAAAAGCTAAAATCATCAAATTTAAGCTAAAAGTAGTAAAATGTAGTGAACAACATTGATAAATAAAATATTGATATTTTAAGGAATATACAGAACAATTAAAGTATCTGTTGTAATGAAATAAAATCGTATGAAACCTTCTGGTCTTGTTTTCTTAAATATGAGGCCCCCCCCCCCCCCCCACAACACCACAATTTGTATTTTGGTCCTCTCGTTAGCTGAAGCACCTTCAGAAGCTTCGTCTGTGAAGACGGTGAAGGTCGACAGCTTGTTGGCGACGCCGTAGCTCAGTCCGGGACCGTAGGCCGTCACATTTGGACTGCTGGCGTGGTTCACGTAGAACTGAAGGGGAGACTCTGAAACACAAACGACGGAGTCACTCCATGTTTTTAAAGACGCCCGTTCGGCTCCAAACTTTAAGCTGTGGTTCTCCTCGAGGACAGCAGGGCGCGACGTTTCACCTCGAGCATCGTTCGTGGTAGTTTCTTCGTTTGCGTCTCACCTGGGATGTGCGTGCCATTATATTTGATGTGCATCTCGTGCAGGCCGGCCTCCGTGGGGGCGTACTGCACCGTCACCGTCCCGTCCAGGTTGTCTGTGATCAGAGGCTGAGCAGGTTTACCTGAAGGCATCAGCACCTCACCTGAGGCAAACAGAAACGAGTCGTTTCTCCTTCATGTTTCATTACAGCCTGCAGGTTGAGGGGTTTCACTCGGACCAGTGAAGTGAACAAACACACCTTCTGTTAACTGGACTTCCTGTTTTTAAACCAACATTTAGGTTTTTAGAGCCCTAAATGATAAAAATTTTTTCTAAAAGGTTTGTCCAAATCGGGCACCCAAAAATTTAATTATCGTATGGAACTTTGCGTTGCTTTGAAATGAACCCTGCTCTGTGAATAACCTTATTTAACACATAAACCCCACATGTAGCACATCTGTAAGGTTTTCAGTCTTCACCTGTGATCTCTCCCTTCCTGAAGGAGAACGGTATCACCATGTCGAACGGTCGGAAGCCGCTGCCGTTCACGCTGCCACCGACTGATTTGTAGTTTTCTGACGTCACCTGGAGGAGACGGAGAGAGATCAACACCAACAGATTCTCTGTGACCCGCATCAGAAGCATCCGAGCCCCGCCCACTCAGAGAGGGGCACCCTGGGAAGTGAAGTGCAGTGAAGCAGGAAGAACACGGTAGTGATGATGAAGATGATGAGACTGTGAGGCAGCCACGGCGATGAAGAGTGCACAAACAAAACCCCAGAAACACGGCGGCACCTTCTGTAGAGCGTCCCAGAAACTGCAGGAGTTTGTTTCATGACATTAGTTTGTTGACGTCCCACCGAATGAGACACGAAGAGAAGCGACGACGCGATGGAGGCAGAGCAGGTGAGCAAACTTTAAAAGAGAGGAGTTAGATTGGAACCTGCAACCGTTCACCTGCAACAGAGAGGAGGGCGCCCCCAGGTGTGTAAAAGTCTTTAAATGGGTCCTGATGTAATCCAGGTCAATAAATCAGAACAAAGTTAAATCAGGTCATCTGGTCCTCTCAGATAAACAAACAAACAAATAAAAATCTGTCCAGATGGCCTGACTTAACTTTTCTGTGATCTTTAACTGGGTGCGTTAATGTTTAACAGAAGTTTTAAACCACCACAGATTCTTTATAAACTTTAAAAGTCTGGAGACGTTTTTCTTTGGACTCTGGCTCGTGGTCCAGGACCAGGACCAGATTATAAATAAGAAAACTGAACGAGTCGAAGACAAAATTAGATTCAGGCCTAATTTAATTTGTTTTTCCAGTTTTACATCAGAGGAACATTACCTGAAAGTCCCATCAACATCAGACCCCCCCAGTGAAGACGTGAAACACGGCCTCAGAAGCGTCAACCTTCGGCTGATCGCCAGATTCTAAAAACTCAAACTTCTGGTCCACAAAACAACGGCACCAAAGACCGGTGATCCAAACTCCCACCAGCTGAAGTAAACATCTCTCCATCCACCGTCTCTCCCAGGTCACTGGTGCCCATATCCAGCAGTCACTGTGCGAAAGGTGGGGTACACCCTGGACACATCACAAGACTATTTCAATTGGCGGGTCAGCGGACGCACGCGGCCGGTGATCCAGTGATCCATCTGAGCTTAACGCAACTTTTTTCTTTTTTTTAACCTCTTTCAACCGGCCGGTTGGACCTGCCTCCTCCTCTACAAGTAGATGAACACAATTTGATATTGTACATTCTTATTTAGTTTTTTTTGTGCTGTATAATTCGCAAAACCCGAGACTGGCCCGCACATTATTATGGTCCGGTCCCGAATCCAGGTCGAGCTGGATTGGGCTCCACATTCGGGTTAGAAATGACAGCTCTAGTATACTGGATACTGGTGGCAGCCATCTTGGATTTTTACGTGGCAGCCTAATTTTTGATAGTGACCTTTCTTCTGTCTAGATGCAGCCACACAACGAAATGGAAGTCAATGGGAACAAAAACTGTTTGAAACAGAACCCGACTTGCAATCACTGATCACAATATAAGTGATTTAATACACGGGCTCAGATTAGAAAGTTTTTGCCAAGTTGTCTTTTGTGTCGACTCGATCCAACACGTGTCCATCCCAGAGTTAGGATTCTTCTTCTTTTATTATTATTTTTTTTAACAAATATAAAATATTCTCTTCAGAATAACCAGATTCTGCAGAGAAAGAGTTAAAAAAAAAGGAGCCAAAGTCCAAGGAAAAACTCTGAAAGACTCAAAGTCCGGAGAACTTTTATTTTATCTGAAGTAGTTCAGAGTCCAATTAATTATTAATAAACTGAAAATGAACTTTTCCATTTTCATTGTTTAGGGTTGTTGGAACAATTCTCTTCTTTCGTGGTGGTAAAGAAACAAACCGATACCCAGATGTTTAAAATACCTGAAACATCTGATTGTGTGTGTGTTGGTGTGTGTATTTTGGTACCCATGGTTGGAAGCCAGCTCCAGGGGGAGTGGCCTGTTTCTGTGGAGACATCTGCTGTTGCATGATGGGTAGTTCGTCTGTAGCCTGAGGACACGACAGTACAGGTTATTACATCTGACAAAGACCGGCTCGGGGGGTTTCAGAGCTTGGTTACTCCTGGTTTTAAGAAGTTCGGGTCGACGTGTTGGAGGCTCGGCGAAGCCGCTCGTGCATCTTTAAACGTTTAAACAAGTCAACCCGATCATCTAGTCAAATCGAGATGGACTGAAAACAAACTGGTTTTGTAAAGTAAGCAGCCTAAAGCCCACCCGACAGACTTCACGGAGCTCTGCTGGTTCTGGTTCATGTTAACGAGTGGGTCTGTGGACCATTAGTCTGGACTCTCACCATGACTTTGAAGGGGCTGCGCGGGACGTTTTCTCCTCCGAAGCGGACGTAGATGACGTAATTGCCGGGCTCGGGCGCGGTGTAGAAGATGTCGAAGGTGCCGTCCTCGTTCTCCATGACCTCGGCCTCCACCTCGCTCCCGTCGGGCTGAACCACCACGCAGCTCACCTTTCCCTTCCCAGCACCCTTTGTGTTCACCATCAGGCCCAGCTCCTCGCCGATGGTCACGGTTGGACCAACACCAGGACCTGGGAACGCAACGCCTTTAGATTCTCATCTTTATACGTTTTTCTGAAAAGTTGCCGTTTTTCTTTTATTACCTGTGACCGTGCACTTGCTGGCGTCTCCGGTTGCCGTGGCACGGACTCTGTAGGGCGACGCAGGAATGTCGTCACCGCCGTATTTTATGACGATGGTGTAGCGGCCGGCGCGGTCGGGGATGTAGACCACGGTGTAGGTACCGTCACCGTTGTTGTGGATGCTGGGCTGCTTCGGTTTTCCATCTGGATCCTGAAGTTTAAACGTAGGGATTTAGATCCGTTTGATGCATCCCGATCCGTGTGTGTGCACGTTACTGACCGTGATCTGCACGCTCAGCTGGCCCTGACCGGCGTCACTGGCGTCGATGTTGAACTCGACGGGGAAGCTCGCGGGGACGCCGCTGGTCAGCCCGGGGCCGCTGGCTCGCACTTTACTGGCATCGTGAGTCGGAAGAACTCTGAACTTGAAGGGACTGAAGAGACAAAGTTAAAAGAATTAATGTTTTAATGGCGTGAATTCAGTGCGTTAAGTTTCTAAAATCTTTACTCTTGAAATGAACCGTTATTAGAAGCAACAGTTTAATCTTTACAATAAATTCTGATCATCGTTATCACCCATCTGAACATAAATCTAAGTTTACATGCGTCAATTAACATAAATTAAATAAAAAGAGCATTCTTCAAAAGATAACTCGTATCTCTGACATTTGATTCTTCAAATATATATTTTTTATCTAAACCAAAGCATCACCTGTTGACACATTAACAACAAAGTAGGTTTTAATTGAAGCACTTTTATTTCTTGTAGCCATAAATTAATTTTTTTATTAAATATCTGATTTGCAATAAGTCATTAGTAATTAATTAGACTGTTTACAGTAGGGGTGCCCACACCTTTTCATCATGGAGCTTTTTTAAAACGACCAAGTCAAAGTGATCTGCTGTATCCATACCCATCTGCTCACTACAGACTCATGTTCGGGCCGCTGTTTAACAAACCGTTTAATATACCGTATATTTTACATTATTGGTGTTTAGTGTACATCTTAGATCCTTGTATTTTGTTTTATACTTTATATTTTTGCTATTTTCGGGTGTAACTGGGACCTTGGGTACACCATTTCTTTCCACCTCATGTATCACATGTGATGTGAATGACAGAACCTTGAACCTTGAATCTACTTGCTATAAGACCCCGTTTACACGAGAACAACTCTGGAAACTCGAGTGTTTTTCAGTGTTTATTGGGGTAATAAACAAAAAACAAGTGGTTTACACGAAAACGCTGTAGTTTCCATGTCAGTCGTGTTGCCAGATAAAAAACTATTATCTATAATACTGTGGTTTTAAAATGATAGTATGTTGACCTACACTGTCAAATGTTCTGAGTAAAGATATCCTAAGATGTGTGTGTGTGTTGTGTTTGTTGAACATGTGCACAGAAAAGGAAGGAGTAAATAAGACATTTTAAATTTATCTGGCAACCCTGACTCAGCTGCACTCATCGTGCACGCAGTGTCTGCGCAACAGTTACGTCCAAACTGGTGAAGACACCAACGTCTCTTTGGAGCCTGGATTTTATTCGTTTTGCTCCAACAAGCTGAAAAACGGTGAGCAGCACAAAAACACTCTGCTGTCTGACATTTATTACAAGTGTTGTTATTTACTATAAGTGTTGTTATTTATTATAAGTGTTATTTATTATGTGTTATTTATTATAACATATTTATTATAAATGTTATTCATCATAACTGATGTTATTCATCATAACTGTTATTTATCATAACTGTTATTATTTATTATAACTGTTATTTATTATAATTATTATTATAACTGTTATTTATTATAATGGTTATTTATTATAACTGTTATTTATTATAATGGTTATTTATTATAAGTGTCGTTATTTATTATAACTGTTATTATTATAACTGTTATTTATTATAACTGTTATTTATTATAATGGTTATTTATTATACGTGTTGTTATTTATTATAATGGTTATTTATTATAAGTGTTGTTATTTATTATAAGTGTTGTTATTTAT
>NC_056504.1:47844024-47844368 GCF_014905685.2 Nematolebias whitei
TTATAAGTGTTGTTATTTATTATAAGTGTTGTTATTTATTATAAGTGATGTTATTTATTATAACTGTTGTTATTTATTATAACTGTTATTTATTATAAGTGTTGTTATTTATTATAAGTGTTGTTCTTTATTATAAGTGTTGTTCTTTATTATAAGTGTTGTTATTTATTATAACTGTTGTTCTTTATTATAACTGTTGTTATTTATTATAACTGTTGTTATTTATTATAACTGTTATTTATTATAACTGTTATTATTATAACTGTTATTAATTATAATGGTTATTTATTATAAGTTTTGTTATTTATTATAACTGTTGTTATTTATTATAAGTGTTGTTATTT
>NC_056504.1:47844378-47857013 GCF_014905685.2 Nematolebias whitei
GTGTTGTTATTTATTATAAGTGTTGTTATTTATTATAAGTGTTGTTAGAGTAGAAACACTTTGGACTGCAGCCGCCTGTAGTGCACATGTGCCACTTCACACTTGGAGAATTTCACACCTTCGGGGGGCGGGGGTTCCCCTGAAAACCTCTGCTCTGAGACCTGGACTCAGGAACCTTCAGTTTCAGAGAGGACGAGGTTGTTGTCTGTAAATGAACGAACGTTTCACGTCGTGTAAACGGGGCGTCAGACTGGCTGCCCTGCCTGTCAATCAACTGACAAATTTCATAGATGGACGATCGACTGACATCTAGTTTAATACGTGTGAGATCGACCGGTAGATCGAGCTCGACGTACTGGGCACCCCTGCTTTACAGGATGTTAATATAATATTAAGCACTGGGAACAATTTGTTTTAGAAGTCTTTAAGATGAATTTCTCACTGGAATAAACAAGAGTTCCCAGTTAAATTGACAAACTATTGTTTGTGTTCATGTGATGCAGTACAGGCGAGCACCTGCGGGGGACGTCCTCGTCGGCGTACTTGACGGACACGGAGTACAGTCCCTCAACAGACGGAGTGTAGCACGCCGTGTGAGTCCCGTCTCCGTTGTCCGTCACCTCCACCGGCGTCGCGACTCCTTTGGGAGCCGCGACAGCCACGGCCAGCGGGGCCTCGCCAGCCTTCCTGCAGTCCACAGTGAAGGATTGTGGGATATTTGCTCTGACCCCGGAGCCCACGCCAGGGCCCGACACTTTCACCTTACTGGAGTCCACCACGTCCTTCACCGGCACCTTAAAGGGACTTCCTGTGACAAAAACAAACAAAAAACACTTAAAAATGCTCATACGAGAAACAAACGCGAGGAGGTTTCATGTTTGTTCCTTCTAAAAATATTTATCAATAACAAAAAAAAAGAAATGTGCAGTGAAGCACATTTAGTTCATTAAAAGTAATCGGGTATATTTTTCCTTTGTGCAACAAAAGCCTCGGCCACAAATTCACCTTTTAAATCTGCTCATTCGTTACAGATGTCAGAAGTTTAAAAACTGCTGAACTCGGCGTCATTTCTCTGTGCGAGGAACGTTTTCGCCCTTCCAGCGTCTTCTGAAGCGTTGAACACAAAAACACGCCGAGCCTCGTTTTCCTTTGAGACGGTGAATAAAACCGAGCTGCGGCTTTTTAACGCGAGCCAGAAACTTCAGCCACATCTTTAAAACTTCAAACCTAAATCGCTCGACACGTCTTTTATTAGACGAAAACAACGCCGGGACATCAGCGCCCGCTTGTTGGCGGAAACAAGCAGATGTGAACCATCTCAGCTGATCTTTGGGTTGAAAAGAACAAGTTCAACAACCGTTTTAGCAACGATGTAGATTTTAAAACCCAACACTTCCTGATTGGGGTCAGCGAGAGCGTTTAAAGCCAAACTAATAAAAACAAACCTGTTCTGGTTCAGCTCTAAACAGGACGCAGGTGGAAGAGCCTGATCTCACCTGGGATGTGCGCTCCTCCGTAGGTGATGTTGACGTCGTACAGGCCCGGCGTGAAGGGAACGTACTCGACGCTGCAGCTGCCATCTTTGTTGTCTTTGCAGAACATTTTAGATTCGGACGGACCCTCTACGGTGATGCCGAGGCCGCCGATTCCTGCCCCTCTGTTGAAAAGACACGAACACAAAATCAACAGCGGTTTGGTCTAAAATTACTCAAAGTGAGAGGCTTGTTTCTAATTTTCAGTCTTGAGGTTTAATTTCAAGCCGGTGATGTCTCTGGTAATGGCTCCTGTCCCTATAAAGTAAAATAACTTCCAATTCATTATGTATAAAATCTAAACAGGTTAGAATAACGGCGTTTACAGAAAAACAACTTAAAAGTGTCATTAAAGACCAATAACTGTAACCGTAGACGTGTTTGTACCAGAGTCAGTACTGACGTCAGGGTCTGGTTAGATAAAATATATCAGCTTCCTCATTTAGATAAGAACATGCGTTTTTATTTTTTAACTTGTTACAGCCTCCAAGACAAACAATGTCCCCCGTCATCGAGAGATTTGAATGGTAAATGTATGTATATTTCTAGATACTGTATTTTTCGCTGTATAAGTTGCATTTTTTTGTATAATTTGCATGCCCTGCGACTTATACGATGCATTTATGGATTTTTCCATATTTATAAACCAATTTATGACCGTTTTCATTCATTCTGACTGAAAATATTGAACACTAACATTTTCAGTCGCTAGACGGCACTCGAACAGTACGGCATGCCGTTGTGTCATGTAATAGGTAAAAGTGGCTATTAATGACACAATCGGCTTGCCATAAACTGCCACCTTCGCCCTGCTCGCTTGGAGTAAAATCAAAAAATTCATTTCGCTGCACCGCCCCGACAAAATGCAGCTGATTTGACCATTGAAGTGCATTTATTAAGGAAAAGTTCAACTGAGACACAACTTTACTATAAATTTGTGCAAATAAATAATTGTTTTTAAGTGTTAATTGTGTTCAATTCTTGTAGAATCCTCCTATGCACGCTCACGCGACCGCCATTTGGCAGCCAATCGATTTTTGGCACTACGGTGACGCGCAATAGATGCAAAGTATTTATGGATTTTTCCACTTTATTAGACATATTTGGACTGACGCAACGTGTACGGCAGAAAATACGGTAAATGTTTTCAAGGACAGAGATTTCATGTAGCAACCCAGTTCTTGAAAGGAACACTTCTTGCACCTAGATCAGAGTCTGGTCAGGTCTGCAGCCTTTGTGGTCCAAAGATCCATTTCTGCCCCTTCGCTCGTGTCTGGAGCCACAAAACCTGCTACAACTGTGATTATCAACTGATGGCCCATGGGCCACTGAGTTTGTTGGAGGGGGGCTTTGAACTGAACTCTGCAGGCCTGTGTGAGGAATAATAAACGAGTATCGGGCGGGGCTGCGGTAGCGCTGTGGCCAGTGCTCCTCGGGTGAGAAACGAAACGTCTTCAGTTACGAATTAAGAGCAGTCGTTTTGTTTTTAATTTTCTTTGGATTTTACTTTTTTGGGATTTGTAATCCTGAGGTTGCGGGTTCGAGCCTCGGTGGCGTCAGGAAGGGAATCAAACGTAAAACAAATTGCCAAATCTTTCATTTGGGATTTCTCGCGGTGACCCCTGAAGACGGGAGCAGCTGAAAGAAACTTACCAATTACTACTTCAACAATTTCCTGCAGGATCAACGCAGTTTTATCTTGTCTCACTAGTAGTTATCGGGCAAACATTTGACAATTAAACTGCCAAAACTAGCCTTTTCTGTTGTGGATATAAAAATCTATAGAATTAAATTTCATTAAGTTTTGGTCAAAGCTTCAAAGAGCTGCCGTTGAGGGACTCAAGGGCCACATGTGGCCCCAGAGCCGCAGGTTGAGACCCATGACCCAGATCTAGCCTCGCACCAAAATGGAAGTCGGAGCCACATTTATTTCTCAAGTGATCACGTTGAACATGCACAGACGGACGAACAGAAATATTTCCATTTACACCTTTTCGCTCTGCGACGGGGGCCAAACACGAGTCGAGGGAGGTTCATCTAAAGCACTCAACATGGAAGCAAAGCAACGGCGGCTCATTACAAGACTCTTCAGCTCGCTCGCATTTAATTAGAAGTGTGGAAAAGTTCCACGTTGATCTGCCGCCGTCTGTGGAAGCAGCAAACGCACGAGAAGCCAGTTTGAACACCGTCTGAGGAATCTCGTGCACGCAGCTTCAAGATGCCACGTGTGTTCAATAAAACCCGTCTCACTTTGACACAACTCGCCTGCTTTCATGACGTATTGAGATATAAAACTGTGAGAAGACAAAGTTAAACATAGCCTCTGATTGTACCGATTCTCTTGCGTGCGTAGCCTGATCTCCAGCAAGTTACAGAAGACGTTATCGGTCACGTTAAAATATTACGCTCAACCTTAAACCTCACGTATACTGAACAACAATTATGTAGCAGCAGCCGTCAGTCTCACGGAACGCTCTCTCTGAACGGCGACAGTGTGGTGACGCAGTCGTGTTGCCCGTCTGTGTCACAGGAGTCGAGACGGGCGCCAGATGTTGAAAATACAACGGGTACGACAGGTTGGCACCATTCCTCGTCTTTTATCACCTACAAGAACTGAACCAGTGGAAACGAGACCGTTGTGCCACAACACTGAGGCGTACGCCATGTTTACGCCATAAAACGCAGATTTTATGTTGGAAAGAAAGAATTTAGTTGTCGTTTTTTATGAATGGATCTTTGAATAACTTTTTTTTTTGTTCCCATAAAATCAACCCAAAACGTTTGGGGATCAATTCAGTTTAATTAATTAACCCACTTCTGTAAACGCTGCTCTAAATACCTTGTTATGATGTTGAAGTGGTTTGGCTGCTCCGTCAGGGCTTTTTGGAGCCCGGGGCCAGTAGCCACCACCCTGCTGGGGTCACACCCCTCATCCACAGAAACCCTGAAGGGACTCTTGGGAACCGGAGTGTCGTCAAAAAGAACTTCAACGCTGTGGACGCCTGAAATATCCAAACACAGACGGGATGAAACAGACGTCACAGCCGGTTTAAAGAGTTCAGTCCTGGTTCCGGGTGTTACCGTTCTCATAGGGGGTGTACTCGACGCTGTAGGTCCCGTCTGCGTTGTCCACGACCTTGCAGTCAGTCAGGGCCCCGGATGGGTTCCTGATCTTTGCCTTCACGTGGTCTCCTCCTCTCCGGCTCAGAGCACGGGCGTCCACCGAGAAGTCCGTGGTGGCTTCTCTGAAAACGTCTGAAGAGAACAAGCACAAGTTGGACGATCTGTTCGATCAGCTTAGAGGGTCTATCCACACAGATGTGATGGGGGTGGACCGTCCCGCACCTTCTCCGTCCACGCCGGGTCCAAACACTTTGATTTTGGAGGTGTCGACGGCAGGATCCACCACCACCTTGGCGGGGAAACCGGGGACGGCTTTGCCTCCATACTTCAGCATCAGGGTGTACATGCCGGAGGTCAGGGGGACGTAGGTCACCGTGTAGGTCCCGTCTTTGTTGTCCACAACCTCCGTCTTTGCTTTCAGACCTGGAAAAATACGGTCCGATTGTTAAGGATTAAAAAAATAATAGATTTATGCTTGGAAAACAACAAACTGATGTAAAGGCTACAGTTCAGGACAGTTTTATTGGGATTTAAGGTGCTTTTTTGGTTAAAGACGTAAAAAGGTCGTAACAAAATGAAACGCCTCAACTGGTTCAGTCCATTTCCTGTTGTCAGAATCTTTTAGTTTTGGCTGAACCAGGTGAACCTGCCACACATTTTAATCCTCACTAACTTGTGATTCTTGACAGTGATCATCCAGAAAATCTTCTCAAAGAGTCAGAACAACTCAAACGTTCACTTAAAAACAAAACGTGGAGGATCAGTTCTCATCTAAAGCAGTTTCTCTGCGGCACCACTGCAGGACGGCTGAGTTACCTGAGCCCAGTCCAGAACCAGTAGGGCTGGTTGGGGAGGAGTCTGGTACCGCTTCCAGGCTGAGCTGACCTGGTCCAGCTTGAGAGCAGTCCACATTCAAAACACTGATTTCTCCAACCTGCAAAAACACCAACCATGAGACTAAACTACCGTTGACACAATTTCTACCAACGTTTGTGTTTCGGCTCTTCCTCTTCAGAAGACGTTTATTTACAGCATGTTTATTAATGTGGTGCTTTTTAACACCAGTTTCTCATATTTTAAATAAATCTTTTGATTTCTGTCAAGTATAAAACCTAAATGTATCTCTATGTTCAGATTTTATATAGTTTAAAATAAAAGAACCCTTTTTGAGTTGGCTAAGGCTGCTTAGCTGCGTCTACCATCTTGAACTGGGTCGGACCAGCTGTGGGTCCAGTTACTGTGAGAGTTTCATTAAAATATATTTGTTGGTTCATGAGATGTTTTTCTAACACTACAGACAAATGAGCACACACATGGCAGGTAGAAGACGAGGAATTAAAAAAACAACTTCTAAATTCATCTTCCGTGTCCGCGCTCACCTTTGCCCTCTTCAGGCCGGACCCTGACGCCACCACCTTGGAAGGGTCAAAGGGCATCTGGATGTCGGCTCTGAACGGCGAGCCGGGGATGTGGACGTTTTCGAAGAGGATGTTCACCAGGTAGTCTCCGGGCTCGGTGGGCAGGTAGGACACGGAGCAGGTCCCGTCTCCGTTATCCGAACACTCGATCTTGGCCTCCGTCGGCCCCTCCACCGTCAGACCCAGACCTCCGGTGCCGGCACCTTTGGTGTCGATGGTGAACTCTGCCGGGTTCCCAACCAAACCTCCCTTCAGTCCGGGCCCGGAAGCCTTCACCTGGAAGAGAAACCGCTCTTCATTTAAAACGATGTCGCTCCAAACGGGTTTAAAAAATAAAAAACGTGACGGTTTCTTTTTCTTCTCCACGTTGTGATCTCACCTTGCTGGGATCTGGAGGCAGGTGGGCCTCCACTGGGAAGGGGCTCCCGGGTACTGGGTGTCCATCGTAGGACACGTTCACAGAGTGCACCCCCTCCTCTGTCGGGGTGTAACGGACCACGCTGACGTCCGTTTTACCGGGCCGAGGCGCCACGTTACACGGCACCGCCCGCTGGCTGGGGCTCAGCTACCAAACAGACGTTTAGGAACAAAAGGTCAGATGATGCTGATCGACGTGAAAATGAAACAACGCCGCGCTCCGTTACTCACCACCTCCACCTCCAGGTGACCCTGACCTCCCGCACCTTTAGCGTTCACCTCAAACTGCTGCTCCTCGTCGACCTCCACCCCTGAAACACATTCACCCATGAGCCACTTCCTGGTTCAGTTTCTGAAAACTGCCTCTGGAATTTCGACTCTACCTCCAACTGATGTGAGAAACGCTGTTTAAAAGTCAGGATCGGATCATTTTTTGTTGAATTCACAGCTTTTGTTTTTATTTTCACACCAAATATAGAAAAACAAACTTGTTATCTGCAGATCATTAAAACGATCCAATCGATATTTAGTTAAATACGACCCGCTGCGTTACTGAACTTCGCTGCGGTTCAGCTGAGCTCTTACTTCCATCCAGATTATCCACGACGACTTTGCTGAGGTCCATCGGAGCAGCGACACCAACCGTGAAGGGACTCCTGGAAATCGGATCTCCTCCAAACTTCACCACGACGTCCATCTCCCCCTGGAAACAAACAAAACCGGCTCTGAGGAGAGAGTTTTTCATTTGGACTCGTATCGTAGTTTAACCTCAGGCAGGTGGGAACACCGAGACAAGTCAACAAAGCTTCAGGTGCTTGTTGTGTAGATCCATGTGTTGGCTTCAGAGTCGCGTTGCACTGATCATCGTTTAACGATCGAGGATCTTTAAAGGTCAGCTGTGGCTTTCAGAATAAGAACGACCATTGGCTGACCCACAGGGGTTCAACTAGGCCTGTCACGATAACAAATTTTGCTCGACGATTAATCGTCTCAGAAATTATTGCGATAAACGATAATATTGTTTGAAATTTGACAATAATTAATAATTATTGTCAAATTTAAAGAAGAAATGTTTGTTAATTTGTTTCGAGTGTAGTACCTTTTTTTGTGCTACACTCAAAACAAACTAACCAACATTTTCCCCCGAGGTCGGCCTGTTAGCTTAACTTCTCAGCTTAGCTGCTTTTAACGATCCAAAAACACGATTTTGGATCGTTAAAATTGATTTTACAGAAAAGAGAAAGGGAGGGGTCAGTGAAGATCACCAGAGTTGGGCCTTTTGTCATCCAGTGTCTTGAGGAGAGAGACACGAAGAAACGATAAAGCTGATAAATGAAAATGAGGTCGATCAATTTAATTTATCATGCGATTAATTGATTTATCGTTTATCGTGACAGGCGTAAGCTCAACTAGACTTAGTTTTGGCGTCGAGCCCAACTACACTCGCAGGCATCTTACCTGTTCAACTGCTTGTTAACCCAAATAACTAATCAGCTAATCATCCAGCAGAAAATGCATTTCGATGTGTTGAAGATCAGCTGAAGTTCAAACTGAGCATCAGAAAGGAGAGAAAAGGAACTTCAAGTGTCAGAGAAACATGGTTGTTGGTCCAAGTATTTCAGGAACTGTTGAGCTACTGAGGTTTTTTATGCACAAACATCTGTAGGTTCAGACTCATCAGGTCTCCATGTTCTTTTTGTCTGATTCAGGCGAGTCTGTGCAAAGTGCAGCCTCCATTTTCTGATCTTGGCTGACAGGAGCCACGCTCCGTGTGGTCGGCTGTAGCTCAGCTGCTTCGAGGATGTTCAGCGAAGACCTTCTGCAGACCTTTGGCTGCCTTTCTATCACCTCAAACCAGTCGACCTATTCCGCTCCGACCTCAACAAGGCACCGTCATCCTCACGACTGCAGCTCAATTCAGACCCTTCTCTGTAAACCCTACAAATAAATGTGTACCAACCTCAGATCAGCAGTTTCTGAAACGCTCAGACCAACAACCGTGCTGCGTCACTTCAGTTCTGATGCTCACTTTGAACTTCAGCAAGTCGTCTTCACCACGTCTGCACACTTGAATGCATCAAGACGCTGCCTTGTGATTGGCTGATAATCAATTTGTGTTAACAAGAATCTGAAGAGGTGTCTTTAATAAAATATTACTTCAAAGGGTTTAAAGTTTGTTTGGACGACTTTATGTGAAATAAAACATTCTGTTGGACAAAAATGTCTTCAGATTCAGTTGTAATGCAAAAAGTGTCCTTCAGACGTGGACAGGGGTCAGTGTGGTCCTCACACAGACCCGTGGACTCTGACGTGACTTCATCAAAACCAACAAGAACTTTTGGAGCTCTTCCATACGGACCGGCAGCTCGTTCACCGATGATGGTACCAGTTACCATTAATCAAGCATAGGTCCATCTTTGAACCAGTACCAAACCGACAGTATAGTTCAGGTGCTGTCAGTCTGTTTACCTGCTGTGCAGGTGTGTACTTCACGGTCTGAGAGTAGTCGTAGTTGTCGATGATGTCGAAGTCTTTGACGGGAGAGGAGAAGGAAACGTCCAACGGTGCTTTCCCAGCTCCTTTGGTCACCACGGTGAAATGGGTCGGCTTCCCGCTCTCCACACCTGGACAGGTAGACGGAGGGAGGGGGACAAACGTCCACCGGGGTCAGGGATCTTTGACTCAGGAGTGAAGGTCAGAAACAGAAACAGCCTTGAACCAAAACATCTTCTGTGCATCTTCCAACATGGATTCAAACCTCTGGTTCACACGAGACTCCTGCAAAGTTTGGACTAAAAACAAGATTAAAAAGTTTTGGACTTTGAACAACGATCAAGAATTCATGACGCGTAATTAAAGTCAGAAGACTTCAACATCTGATTTCAAGGTTGTTCATCCACAAACAAAGTCTTGTTTAGGGATGCACGATATTATCGGCTGATTAGAGTTAAAGTTAAATAGAGATCATTCCATCAAAACAACTCACGATACACAACATGCCGTTTGTGTACGACGACCCAGTGACGAGGAAGTCTGCAGCGGCAGCACAACACGACGTCATGCGCGCCCACCTGACCTGATCATGACGGAGGGGTAGAAGTCAAAATGTCGGCGGTGTGGAAGTTTTTTTTGTTGGTGAGGACGTCGGATTCTGAAGCTTCATGGACTACGTTGAGCCTCGCTACATCGTCCGCAGTCAGATACTTTTCTGACGTAACGTTACTCGAGTTACAAGCCGTCATTTCCGACGTCATTGAGAAGCTAACAGCCGATAGCACTTGGGTGAGTTTTACCACAGACATGTGGACGTCATGTTAGCCCCGTTAGCATGATTAGTCTTAAGGCACAACGGATAGACACAAACTTTGAACTTAACAAGTGTGTCCTTCATGCACAGGAGTGCAGAGGATCCCACACTGCAGCTATAGGAACCTGGAACAAACCTCCACAAGTGAAACAGCATCGCAGGTGACTAATGCTAATAAATAACATTTAACACTTATTATTTAATATAAGTTAAAGTGCAGATCATATGGCTGTTACTGATTATAAGCTCTTACAGCTGTTGCATAATTTTTGTAGCAAATAAGCCTAAAAAAGAGAGATATGTTCTGACAAATATATAAAATATCTGTATCGGCCAAATAAGTTTTAACATATCGGTCAAAAATCCAATATCGTGCATCCGTACCCGTTTTAACACGTAAGAAGGATTAAAGACAATTTTAATCATAACTTCTATTTTAGATTCAAGGATTTATTTTAAAACTCTTATGGATGGATGGATTTTAAAGGCCTCTATGGTTTAGCTCCACTCAGACCCATCTGAGACCCTTACACCCCCACTTGTCCTCTCGGATCAGCTGCAGCCTAAAACCACCTCTGTGGACCTTCTTGTGCACATTGAGGTGGTCAAATGTTCATTTTTGGAGCATTTGTCCTTATCGGGGCTCTTGGACCTGGAGCTTCAGGTGTTTGTGTCCAAACACGTCTCAGGGACACCTGCGGTGAATCTGGGACTCTTTCATTCTAACGTGTTCAAAATTCTTATCTTGTTCATTCTGTACAGCATGTTGGTCCCGTTTGGTTGTTTGAAGTGTTTAATCTGGATTATTTGGAGTTAAACGGTGATATAAAAGTAAAACTTTGAGTGATGAAAGTACAGAAGTCGTTCAGGACCGTGTGTTTGAGCGTGGCTCGTTTTGAACATCACGTCCTCCAAATGTCAGTTTGAGTGAAACTAAATGAAAAGAAACGTAGAAACGTTAAAATGTAAAGGCTCACCGGTGCGAGCGAGTCCTGGACCGTCAGCCTTGACCTTGGACGCATCGTGGGACGGATCCACTTTTACAATGAAGGGACTGTGTTGAACTTCCTGCGTGACCAGAACAAAATGAATAAAAACACTGAACCGATCATCTACGCTTTACATGAACACCTCCGCGTGTTTATTCCAGCACCTTGTCGGTGAACAGGACTTTAACCGTGAGTTTTCCGGCAGCCGGGGGGACGTATTTAACCGTGAACGTGTCGTTGGCGTTGGGGATGATGTCGAAGTCCACGTCGGCCTCTTGGTCGCTCACGGTGGTGGAGTCCCACTTAATCCCCACACTGATGTCACCTGAAGGCACAAACGGGTTTACGTCTCATTTCAGCTCTTTCAGACTCGGTCCAGGTGAGGGCGAAACAGTTTCTGCCTCGAGGGGGAGCCGGTTTGTCCCCGTTCGTCCTCGCTGTCCGTCAGAGCGTACCCGCAGGAGAAGAGGGAGCCGAGTCAGGTCGAAACAGGAAGGGCTCACCTGAGGGAGAACCCAGCACAACTTCCTCTTCCCGTCCAGGTGAGTTCACGCCAACAAAAAGGAGGTGATGCTGAAAGATTTGGCTGCTTCTTGAGGAGGAAACGATCTTTAAAGTTCATCCGCTCGTTAAGAAACAATTATTTTATTTGAATAAAGAGCTGAAGAAAAGCAAAGATTAAACTTTAAATGTTTTGAACTCAGATGAAACCTCCAAAAATATCTTCCAGTAGAAGTTTTGAGGAGCTTCGGTTCGTAAACGACATGGAAGGAAGAGGTTTTTAAAAAAAGTAGGAAAGATGAATTTCTCTCTGAGGAGCAACAACTCAAAGAAAAAGGTTCTGCACCAAGACCCGCCGAACAGCTGACAGAACCGCACGAACACAGAACGGTTCTGGGAAACAGTCGAGCTCCACATCCGATCGGACCGGCACACGGGGAGAATCTAGGTTCTGATCCGAAGAACCAGGATTTCAAAACTTTTTACTGGAGGACATGGACTCCGTGTGCTCCGGACCGAAGAGATAAAGGAGCAGACGACAGTTTTTCTGTTTCGCCCCCGGTCCAAAGGCTGAGGAAGAAGAGGGAACGGGTTCTGGACCGGCCTTGGTGAAGAACTAGTGCAGAATTTTTACAAATGTGTACAGTAGTCCCTCACTGTAACCCTGCGGGGGTTACGTTCAGACACCCCCCCATAGGTGAAAATCCACAAAGTAGGGCCGTTATATTTATTTTACTATTTATTTTTATTTTAAGGCCTTATAAACTTTATAAACCCTTCCCACACTCTTGCAATGTTCTAAACTCTCAACGCTCTCAGAGAGCAGAGACTGATGCTGCGGTTACGGAGCCACTCGGACCGGCCCTCAGGAGCACCGGGACATTTTTACAGA
Organism: Nematolebias whitei; assembly: GCF_014905685.2. Lineage (NCBI taxonomy): Eukaryota > Metazoa > Chordata > Actinopteri > Cyprinodontiformes > Rivulidae > Nematolebias > Nematolebias whitei. The sequence continues at coordinate 47,856,558 of NC_056504.1, forward strand.
CCTGGCCCGCTCAGCCATCGCCGAGGAGGACCAAAGGCTCGGTTCAGTTCGGGTCGCTCTCGATTATTTTAAACCAACAATCCATGTTATTTATACTTATACTCAGGTATAAGAAAGACCGCCCCCTCCTTTCTCTTTCTGAGGCTGCCTGTCAGAGCAGAGACACACAACAGCCCACACGTCTGCTCTGCTGTGACAGATGGCCTCAGAATGGGGGGGGGGGGGGGGGTCTGTCCCCATCACTGATCATGCATCATTTACAATCTACGTTAAAAACCTGCGAAAGTCAAACCACGAAGTATCGAGGGACTACTGTGTGTGTGTGTGTTACAGTCTCCTGTGTGTGTGTTACAGTCTCCTGTGTGTGTGTGTGTTACAGTCTCCTGTGTGTGTGTGTGTTACAGTCTCCTGTGTGTGTGTTACAGTCTCCTGTGTGTGTGTGTGTTACAGTCTCCT
>NC_056504.1:47857113-47859003 GCF_014905685.2 Nematolebias whitei
TGTGTGTGTGTGTGTGTGTGTGTGTGTTACCGTCTCCGGCTCCTGAACAGTCCACGGTGAAGTGTGTGGGCTCGTTGGCCTTCAGTCCACTCCTCTCCACTCCGGGACCGAACACCTTCACCATGTCGGGGTGACTTCCTTTACCCACATTTACCTACAAACACAAACAGGAAGTGACATCATCGTTATTTGAAAAACATTCTAGGAGACTCGGGAAGACTCTTGCTAGACGTTTTTAACAGTGGGTCAATTTTTTAATTTTTAAATGTTTTAAAACAGATCTCACTGAAAACGTGTTTCACTTTTTTTTTATTTAATTTCTGAATATTTTTTTCTCGTCATTAAAGTTTGTTGAAGAACAAAAAGACAAATATAAACTTTGTTTTTTTTTAAACATTTCCATCCAGACACTGAACATGTGGACGGATCAGGACAGCTGCTGAAACAAACTTTACGTTCTTATCGCAGTTTTATTTGATTTATTTAGTTTTTACGGCTTCGCAGGTTAAATGTGAGCTGAACACTTTTTGTACAAGTGCGTTATAAATGCGTGTTTTGGCAAATGCACATCTGTAAAATAAAACAAACTAAATTTATTAAATTTATTACATTAAAGTCTCTAAATGTCAGCAGGAGGTTGTGAACCAGACTAATTGCTGGTTGAACACAAATAAACGTTGCAACAAACGATTTATTAACTTGTTAGCTTTTGTTACATATATTAAAAAATAATTTTTATTTCATTTTAAATAAAGGAGACTTCACATTCAGTGTTTTATAACCCGCTGATCCACACACCGGACCGGACCCTGGTTTTGAGTTCTCTTCAGTTCTGTCCCAACTTTGACCACATCTACGATTAACACCTAAAAACTAAAACTAGTGACAAAAGATGAAATGTTTACACCAGTCATGATAATTAAAGTATTTAATTATTAAAACAGTAAATTAATAAATTAACTCTAAATTAACGTTTGGTGTGATGTGGACGCTCGCACCTCATTTAAAACCGTTTCAGAAACATTCCTGCTGGTCTTCATCGTCTCCATCGTTAAATATTTTACCTGAACAAATTATGGATCAAACAGTTTCAAGATCAAAGAGAGAAGCTGTTAAATTAGGACGTGTTCAAAATTTAATCCCATCATTTCAAGACGCAGAAATTTTAGATCCTCTACACAAGGAGGAAAATCCAGATCAAATTTTAAAAAGGCGATTCAAACTGTACTTTTATATTGAAAAAATAATTTCCTATCTACTAAAGAATATTTCAATATTTTAAATGCATTATTATTTAAAAAAATTAATGAAGTCCAAAACAAAAGAGCCAAACGACACGATCAATCTTTACATGCAATGTCAACATTTATTTAGAAAACACTTTAAACTTCCACCTCAGCGGCAGATTAAAGTGACTAAAATCAATTCAGTACAATTCATGATTAAAGTGAATATAAAATGATTTCAGCACAATTTCTGATTAAACTGAATATAAAATGAATTCAGTACAATTCATGATTAAAGTGAATATAAAATGATTTCAGTACAATTTGTGATTACAGTGAATATAAAATGAATTCAGTACAATTCATGATTAAAGAGAATATAAAATGAATTCAGTACAATTTGTGATTACAGTGAATATAAAATGAATTCAGTACAATTCATGATTAAAGAGAATATAAAATGAGTTCAGCACAATTTCTGATTAAACTGAATATAAAATGATTTCAGTACAATTCATGATTAAAGTGAATATAAAATGATTTCAGTACAATTCATGATTTAAGTGAATATAAAATGAGTTCAGTACAATTCATGATTTAAGTGAATATAAAATGATTTCAGTACAATTTGTGATTAAACTGAATACAAAATGAATTCAGTACA
>NC_056504.1:47859013-47861151 GCF_014905685.2 Nematolebias whitei
TTCAGTACAATTTGTGATTAAACTGAATACAAAATGAATTCAGTACAATTTGTGATTAAACTGAATACAAAATGAATTCAGTACAATTTGTGATTAAACTGAATACAAAATGAATTCAGTACAATTCATGATTTAAGTGAATATAAAATGATTTCAGTACAATTTGTGATTAAACTGAATACAAAATTAATTCAGTACAATTCATAATTAAATTGAGCTTCAATCAGTCACAGATTTTCAACGAGATCAAAATTAAAGACAGACATTAACAAAACGTCCAGCTCGTGTTTGAAGCTCCTGAGATTTTCAGCATCAGACCACAAAAAGCCAACAAGGTCAGAAGTTTCAGTTTTGACTTTTTAAACTATTTAACGTGAGTTTTAGTGAAGCAGAAACGAAGCCAAAGTCTCATTTACCAACACTTAGTTCAGTGTAATTAAAGATATGTATCTTTCTGCTCCAACTCCTTTAAAGTTCAGTTCTGCAGGTTGGTGCTGGTAAAGCGGAGTCTCGGTGGTTTTTCTTGAACTTTGACTGAAAACGTGTTGAAGCCGTAGATTCCAGGCAGCACGGCTTCGTTGGGCGTGACCGTTTGTTTTCTGTCCAACAGTGAAGTCAAAGGAAGGTGCAGCCGGCGCTGCTCCGAGCCGAACTCTCTCTGAAACCATCAATAATACTTTTTTCTGGGCACAAACTGGTCCCAGGTTCTGAAATGACCCGCGGACCTTGAACAGGAACAAACACACGAGCCGTTCCAAAACGAAGAGCTCTGTAAAGAGCCGTGCCTGAACGCATCTTTCAACACAACGAACAGTAAAGTCTCTGCCAACCGATTCCTCTCACACTGGAGGGAATCCCTGTGGAGCCTGAAACTGATCCGAGGTCTGTTTGTGGCTCCTTAAAGACTCGTTTACCCGCAGGTGAAACTGAACCAAGAGCTGATAAACTGATTCAAAAACCAACAAAGAACAAAAAAGTTAAATGATGATTAAAACAAACTTAAAGGTGTTTCAGTGCAGAGGAGTAATTAGTAAATGTAGAAAGAAAACCTTTTCACTCAGAAGTTCATTTGTTTTTCCTCTTCAGGTCAAATTATGTAAAAAATATTATTTAATCAGATCGTGACGAGTGCTAAAATTAAATTTGACCATTTTGAAAAGTTCTCCATAATAATTTAATGTCTGCAGATTAAAAATCAGACAAAAGTTTCTCGTTAAAAACATCTGTGGAATGAAAAGGTTTTGATTTTTATGCACAAATAAAAACATGCTGAGCTTCACTCATCTGAACGTTTTTAGTCTAAGATTAAAAAACAACAAAAACTTAAGAAATAAATTTGAGTTTTATTCAGTGGCAATGCATGATACAGCTCAGAATGCACTCTGAGTACCTGCTATTATGTACCAGGTAAGTACTGGCTAAACCGCTGCAAGTACACAGAATGCACGGAGCAAGTACAGGGGATGTACTGGGTAAGTAGCTGTACACATCAGATACGTACAGAATAAGTACAGTGTACATATCTGGTAAAATACCAGGTACCTATTGGGTAATCACCGTGTACCTTTCAATAAGTACCGGGTACTGGTACAGGGCCATGTCATGTATTGCTACGTTTCATTTTTAATAAAATGCTGCAAGTAATGTACACATTTTAAACTAAAATGTGGACTTTTATTGCGAAATACAATGTTTCAGGTGAGGTAAGTACAGTTTTAGGTGAATAAAAGCACAAAACTAAAATAATTAGTCGTATACCGTAATTTCTGGACTACGAGCCGCTACTGTTTTCTGTTTTCAAACACTTTGAACATCGCAGCTTACACAACGCTGCGGCTAATTTATGGATTTTAAAATTATGTCACAGGCGAATGAGCTTCATGCCACGAAAACATTTAGCCTCGTCACACCAGGTTGCTCACAGAGCTGCCCAATACACGCCTCTCTTGGGGTGGGGGGTGGGGGGTGAACCACTGAAACTGGGGGGAAAACAGGGAGGGTGTAATCCCTGCTCCCCATGAAGGGAGACTCCCCTGCATGCACGGAGCATGTGAGGAGGAGACTCCCCTGCATGCACGGAGCATGTGAGGGGGGGACTCCCCTGCATGCACGGAGCATGTGAGGGGGAGACTCCCCTG
>NC_056504.1:47861161-47863012 GCF_014905685.2 Nematolebias whitei
GGAGCATGTGAGGGGGAGACTCCCCTGCATGCACGGAGCATGTGAGGGAGGGACTCCCCTGCATGCACTGAGCAACTTTTGCTCAAGACTGCCAGTGGATCTTGACAACGGAGCAGGAGGAAGATGAAGATGGTGATCAATGACTTCCTGGTAGGATAAGTTTTTTTTGTTTTACTGTTCAGAATAAAACATTTACTGTACGTATTTGTGTATGTTACCGGTACATATTAAATCAAAAGTTTAAAAAGTCTTTCTGTGTAAATAACTCGTGTTACAACGTGGACATCCACGGTTTATAGACAAGCGCAGCCTATTTGTGTACAGAATTATCATAATTATTATTTTTAATTTAGTGGGTGTGGCTTATATTCAGGGTGCGCTCAATAGTCCAGAAATTACGGTAATTCAGAGTTGCTGCAGTTTCTGATAAGATTCATTGTTAGGTTGAGGTGAGTGAAGCTCAAAAAACAAGAAGTTTAACACAAATAAAATCAAGTTCAGTGCATGAACAGTGAATATGAAGTTGTTTTAACATGAAATAAGACAAGATGTTTAAAACAAAGACAAATCAAATGGTGGTTACAGCGCACACAGTACAGAGGTGTTAATTAGTACAATTCAAAATAAAACGACAGATAAAACAATAAAAATAGTTTACGATGCACAGGGGCGCAACTACATATTTTTGAGGTGGATGCGAACACATCATCGGCGCCCCCCCCACCCGCTCCTTTTTACTTGCCGCCTCATACAGCTTAGTCATGCACTTAGAAAATACAGTAGTAATATTACAGATTTTTTTAATGTTACATATTATATCAGGTGATCATTTCAATCATAAACAAATAAGAAGTTTTATAAAGTACAAATATATAACAGTAGTGGTACTCAGTCAGTGCTCAACATTTTATGTAGCGGAAATATGACATCTTAACAGCCTGGAGTCCATGTCAGAGTTTTAACATTTATGACATTTAAACTGTTACATTCCGTGACTTTGCATTTGCCCATTTGTCAAGTATAACATGAAATGAAATAGACCGTGCCACACTGTTTTCAATAGAGATCACTGCTAACTGGGACAAGCGATCATTGCTCATATTTGAACGAAGGTATGTTTTGATGAGCTTCAGCTTGCTAAATGATCTCTCTGCAGATGCAACTGTCAGAGGCATGGTTAAAAATACTCTAAGGGCTACTGTCAAATTTGGAAATACCAAATCAAGGTCCTCTTGAATTAGGAAATTTAACTTTTCTAGAGCCTTGTAACCCTTCAGTAGACGGCTTGCTGGGTATATTTCTTGAATGATATCTCTTGAAACATCACAAGTGGTCAGGGCATATGTGGTCACTGATTCCTCCAGCTCAGCTTTTGTCATGTGCTCCATTTTAGTGATGAATTTAAATTTCTCAGACACAAGTTGAAAATTGGAAAACCTCTCAGACAGCTCTTGGAGGAGTGTGTCAACAATAACATTGAAAACCATGCACCTGAAGTGCCTTGTGGGTTCCTTTTCATGATGACCAGTGCATGAATTGTCATCTGGGAAATTCTTTTGCTTCCTAAGTCGTTTCTCTTTGAACTTAGGAGAAGCATCCATTTCGATGGCTATTTTGCTTGCAATGTCAAGTGACTTCCTTTTTCTGTTTTGCGCCCCGGATAGCTTTTTTTTCTGCCGCTCCATCTTGTTGTCAAGTGCACAACGAGCGGTAGTTCAAGATTAAAAAAAAAAAAAAAAACGCGCCGAGTGCGTTCTCTTAGGGGCGTGTTCACAGCCACCTGTGTGGGAAGGGAGAGCGATAGGAGGGGAGGTGAAGGAGCAGAGGGGAGGTGAAGCAGCAGAGGGGAGG
>NC_056504.1:47863022-47863553 GCF_014905685.2 Nematolebias whitei
GAGGTGAAGCAGCAGAGGGGAGGTGAAGGAGCAGAGGGGAGGTGAAGGAGCAGAGGGGAGGTGAAGGAGCAGAGCGGCGCCTAATCAGTGCTGTTCCCCTGTTATTGATCATTTAGAAAATGCCTACTAGAAAAACATTTTTTCTACAGAGGGTTTTGACGCCCCCTGCAGTGCAGCGCCCCTATGCGTTGCATACGCTGCATACCCGCTTTTTGCGCCACTGCGATGCACATGCTGCATGTTGGTTAAAGTGGTTCCAGATAAACAAAAAATGCATAAATAAATTGATGTTTGAAATGTTTTTTAGTTTATAAAAGAAGACATTTTCTCCTTTATTGACACTACTGGAGCCAATGTGCTGCTATTCTCAGAAGAACTGGATTCATCAACAGAATTTTTCTCAAGTTCTGCAGAATCTTTGGAATGTTTTATCAGAACTGCAGAAAAAAAACCCCAGCAAGCTGCAACTAAGACCCAGGAGTCGGGCCGGAGTCAGAGTCGGGCCGGAGTCAGAGTCGGGCCGGAGTCGGG
>NC_056504.1:47873553-47903546 GCF_014905685.2 Nematolebias whitei
AATGACCCCAGCGCGGCAAGTGCGTGTTGTTCTATAAAAAATAAAAATTAAATTTAGTGAAAAAAAATATATATTTTTTTTATTTAAATAAAGGTTCCAGACAAAGTCAAAAAGCCTTGATGCAAAAAAAAATATTTAAAAGACAGTATCATGATTTAAATTTTAAAATGGGTCACTACGGACCCTAACATAGTAGGAAGGTTAACATTTTCTAAAATAATAAAAAAAAAAGTTTTAGTCTAAATTTGTGAAATGACGTTTTAAACGTCTGAAGAGAAACGGAATGAAATGGATAAATGTGGAGTAAATAAAACGTGTTTTTTTAAATCACTCGCCTACAAAAAGGTCAAGTGAGGATTTTAAATGAGTGAATCGACCCTAGATTGCACAACAATAGTCACAACTCGGTGAAAGTCACAGATATTGAGCTAAAACTTGGTGTGGTAGTAGCTGAGAGTCATTTAAAACTCAATCTAAGGAATAAGCTCACAGGAGGTATTGTGGATATTGTTATGAAGATTAAACTCACCGGTGTCAATTCACAACATAAGATCAAGAAAGACGTGATAAACGTTTATTAAATGAATCGTGGCTTTTAGTTTGTTCAGTTTTCAGTTTGAATGTGGCCTCTGAAGGTCATCAGGGCATTTCCTCTCAGGGTTAAATGCCAACCTCAGTAACGGAGAGTGTTGCAGCACACGAGGGCAGCCCATTGTTCACCACACAGCAGCTCACTTCCTGTCGTCAGACCAGCAGTAACTGGTTTCACCTTTAAATACGGAGTTTTTTTAATGTACGCGCGTGCTTTTATTTTATGGTGGGACCTTTTAATTCAGTGCACATAAACTGAACGGGGTCTTTTAAGTTGTTTTTATTAACCGTTTGCCTTTAAAGTGACAGCATTTTTTAAAAGAATTAGGCATCCAGCTGAGGAATGCTCGAGTTTCTCCACGAGGAAACAAGCGAGTGACTGGGAGCTCACCGGGTCCGTAGGCTCGGGCCTTCTTGGGGTTGAGTTTGGGTTTGAGAGGAGCCCCGGGCTTTAGTTTGGCCTTGGGGAACTGAGACAGGTAGGTCATGACCGACTGCTCGTCCACGCTGGGGTCGATGATCTCCTCTGGAGCGATCACCTAAAAACACACAAAGTTCAGGGAGGTTGGGAAACCAGGACGATCCAACGAGGCGGTCCGGGTGTACGAATCTGTGGTGTGACTCACAACTTGTAAACATTACTCATTATTATAAACCCCCCCAGGAGCCCATCTGCAGGGGATTGTTGAAGAAACTGCGCTCATAAAAAAAAAAAAAGATGGCTAACATAAATTTCAAAGTGACACCATGAACGCCAGAAGTTCCAGATGTTTGTTAAAACAAATGAAAAAAAAAAAAAAACGAAACGAGAGCAACAATCTGCTGCTGAAACGGTTTTAGCTTCAATGTTTCCAGAAAAATTTAAACTTCAGTTATTAAAACATCTGCTCTGACAAACTCAAACTGTAATTACAATAAAACCATAAAAACTGGTGAAACTCACTCCAAGACACCGATTTATTGTGTATTAAAAAAAATAAAAACACCTGACATGATTTGAACTTTTCACTGATTTCACTAAAGCGTCTCGTAGAGGTTCAGTTTTTCACCTGCGGGATGCCGAGCCACTCGTCAGCCAGCTGCATGGCTTCTGTAGCGTTCTCCACTGGTTTTACTGGATCCCAGGTCTCCCAGTCTGGACACAAGCCTGAGGGCGCCGGAAGGACAAAATGTCAAAAACACAATATGGAACACAAAACGTGACAAAACTGCTCAAACCAATAAAAAAAACTCAACGGGAACATTTAAACATTCATGACTGGACACGAGACGTCTTCTTATAAACGAGCAGATCAGCGCTTTTTAGAAAGTGGGGGGGGGGGGCAAACGTGGATTTTAGTCACGGTCACAAGTTCATGGAAAGTAGCAAACAGTCCATTTCGGCTGCTTTTATAATCACCCGAGCCGAAGGTGGAGTTCATCTCTTCAGGCTTGAAAACTTGTTTTTTGGCCCAGCAGAGATTTAAACAAAAACTGGAGTAAAAATGGCCGAAAGTCGGAGGTTTTAGAAAATATCTTTATAGGTTTTCCATCTATTTAGCCACAATTTAACAAAAAAAAAAACCAGTTGGGTTTTGAAACCCGACCGCCTCCAGAAAGCTCAGTTCAAAAACCTTTGTACCCGCTTGTCGTCCTGCGGCTCAGTTTGTGCTTCTTAATTTATAAAAACACAACCACGACATATATGATGTCGGTTTATGTGAAATTATATTCCGTAATCAGTCAAAGCAGCGGAGAGCCCTCAAAGTGCATGGATTTTACTCGGTGAGCGTTCATTTGTCTTAAACTGTATTAAATCATTAAAAACGCTCGTCTTCCGGCTTAAAGCCACGAACCGTACCTGGTGCACAGCTGTCCACCAGAGCTCCCAGGGCCCTCCCGTTTCTCCAGTCCTGGCTGAAGTTGGTGATGGGCAGGTCAGGAACTTTGTGTTGGATCCAGCCCAGCAGACGCTGTTTGGGCGTCTTCGACTCTGCCTGAACAGAAAACAAAATCATCTCTAACGTGATGTAAAGTCTGTTTGCACGTCGTTTCATCTTTTGTTCGAGTCCGACGCAGAGCGTTACCTCTTCATCCTCTCCCTCCCACATGGGCATGGAGATGGAGTAGTGCAGGATCAGAGTCCAGACCAGACCCAGGATCAGCTTCAGGTTCCCATCTACGATGGCTTTGGAGTCTGGAGATGAGAAACGGGCAGGATTCAGGTCAGAACAGACGCTTGGTGTACTGTACACTAGAAAAGATTCAAGTCCCATTAACGTCTGCAGGCGTTCATAAAACATCTGTCAGCAAAATTTAGTTTTCATACATTTAGTCCCTTTTATTCATCATCAGTCTCTTTTCTTCACATCTGGACTGCTGCCGTCTCACGAACTGGAGTTTAAACCAACCGCTCCAGTCAAACCAGTCCAACTTTAACTGGACTTCACAAGACGAACAAACTCCACGTTCACAGCAGATTTAACGTCTCTCTTCACGTCCTGCAGCTTCTCAGGGTCTGGTCCACAGAAAACAAACCTCTGATCTCAAACCTCAACGGAACCGACCCGAGCGCGGCTGCACAACGCTCCTCGTCAATCTTCACAGAACCAGCTGGAGCTTCTCTCAAACGGCACAAACAAGAACCAGAACGTGCAGAACACGGGTCGTGTTTGTTTGCAGCGCATGGAGTTCAGAACGAGGAGATCGATTTTAATCTTCGTTTCTCTCAGCTTGAACAGAAATGCTGCTGCAGACAAATTTAGGAACAAAGCATGAATTTGTTTTGACCCTGGAACAAACATTTACAACAAACACGTAAACTCCTCCTATTCGTGGGTTAAAGGTCGACTAAACATCACGTTTTCTCCAGATTACAGTTTAGTCTGAAGTCGATTTGTTAAAGAGCCGCGAGACCAAATATTTAGATCAACGCACTTAAACTAAAAGACGCGAGTTTGTTTCATGTTTTTATTTTAAACAGAAAACTTCACAAGAAGAACTACGAGCTGAATCCAACAGCTGAAGACTCTTAAAAACAGCCGAACAGACAAACAGGTGCGTGGCTGAAAACAAAAACCGACTCTGCACAATAAATCCACGTGTAAATAAATAAAGTCACTTTTATCATCTACACTCAGAGAACTGAGATAAACGTCACAGGTTCAATACTTCAGACCTCGGACTGGAGAACGGACGGTTTTGACGAAGGTTTTGAAGTTCCTGGACCATAAATCAGTGCAGCCCTCGTTGAAAACGGCTGCTCTGGGATCAGTTAGTTTATATTCAAGTGGGCAAACCGCTCCGAGCTGCAGACGACGGGTTCGGACTCGTTTCTGCTTCGGTGGAAACCGGTCTCACAGAAAACTAAAAGCTACACTTTCACACGAACAAACATTTAAAAAGCTTAGTTAAAATAATAATTAATTTAAAGTGACTGAACCAACCGTGAGCCGACTGGACGACCTGCTCTGAATCCAGAGTAAGAATTCATTAAACACCAACATGATGCGTTAAGGTTTTTATTATAATCGCACAGATTAGGCCTTTTTTCTCCATAATCTGAGTAAATTGATGTAATCTTATGCTGGCTGAGCGGCCGTACAGGCAGCTACATTATGTTTAATATTAAACCTCAAAGGTCCAGCAGTCTGATGAAACATCCATCACCTGCTGCTTCTCATGTCAGAGTCTGAGGTCTGGTTCACAAACGATCTCCTGAATTCGTTGCCGTTTTCTGTGTGAACTTCAAAAACTGTGAACACACGAGCGTTGGTTTGGACCCGGGATGTGGTTGGTTTGCTCCTACATGTTGTGAAGGATGAGCAGCACCAACGGCTCTCTGCTGCCCGCCATCGTTACTGTAGTGCATCTACTTGATAAACTCCCGACTGCAGCCCTCCCTCGTCTCCACCTACAACCACTCCGCTGTGGTCGTGGAGACAGAGGTCCTGGAGAGAAACTCCTCTCCAGCTCCCCCTGGGGGACTCCGAGACGTTCTCAGGCTGCAGAAGATTCACGATCCCTCCAGCGAGTTCTGGGTCTGCCCCGGGGCGTCTTCCAGTGGGATGAAAACCGACTCAAAGGAGGCATCCTATCCAGATGCATGAACCGCCTCAACAAACTCCTTTTGATGTGAAGTGTCTCTACGTTCAGGTCCCCCAGGATGACGGAGCTCCTTGCCCAATCTCTACGGCCGAGCACGGCCATATTTTAGCTGCTTCCATCCAGAATCTCGTCCTTTCCATCCTGATCAAAACCTCATGACCAGAAGTGAAGGTTGGAATATAGACGGAGCAGTGAAAGCCTTTAGACTCATCTTTTTCGTCATGGCGACAGACCAAAGCAACGTCCTCATTACTTCGGACAAGGTTTTGATCCGTCAACTCATCTCCTGCTCCATCCCATAATCTCTCAGGAACAAGATGCCCAGATCCTTCAACTCCTCCGTCCATGCAAAATGCTGGAAGTTTCTAAAAACCTCCGATCTGGGTTCAAAATGCCACACAAACAACCTGAACGCAGCTGAAGTGCAAGTTTCATTTAAAATGATGTGTAAACACAAACAGGGCTTCAGGCTCCGACTCATTATGAGAAACAATGACGTTGTAGCCATTTGGGTCAAAACTTGAAAATATGGTTATGTGTATTCCTTCATGCTCAGACTGTGTGTGGTGGATGACCATCAGCGACTACCACCTCTAATTTTAGCTCAACGTATGGAAAAGTGTTGGATCAATAACCGTTTTGGTGTTTTCCTTGGTCAGCTGGCTGTGGTGGCATCTTCATGTACAACCATTGATTACTTATAATTCAAGTTCATGCAGTGGTTCGTCAAATACTTCGTAACGGACACGTGCAAAAACATCGTCCACCCTTGCTTTCTGGCATCGGGTGATAAATATATTCATTGATCACTGATGAACTCCTTCAGCTATTTTCATCTGGTGTCCTGGAACAAGTAAAGAGAAGACTGGGATCGTTCCACCAACACCTCGTCAGAGATGGAAACGAGCAGAGGAACGTGCAACAGAACAACAAACGATCCCGTATTTATCCTACGGGAGATAAAATGTGTAAACAACGTTAACGTTCAAAACCTTTTTATTTAAACTCCATTACACACCGCTCGACACAAACGGACTCACTACCTCAGTCATTTTATTTTATGGCAAAATGACGAGATCAGCAGTTTCTGATAAAACACACATTTTTAACTAATAATCCCAAAATAGTTGGATTATTTAGCTTTTCGTGTGTTAGACAGAAACATGTTTTGCTTTTATAAAGAAAATAGCAACAACTTCTCATTAAAAATATGAGAAAACCATCAATATTTAATGAAAATGTAACAGAATTCTGTAATAAATGACAGTAAAACCGCCCGGCACACGACTAGGTGCTTATTCTTGACTAAAACTGATTGAAGATGTTGCGTCAGTTGAGGCGGGTGCTTCCACTTGTTTATTTTTTCATAAATTTCAATGATGCCTAATCAAATAAAAGTGATTATCCAGCATTTTCCTTTGCCACCAATTTAATCTGAGTATTTGACACCCCACACACAGTGTTGCTGAATGTTTCTCTCTCTGCTGCTGGCGAACTTGCGACGTATTCTCGGTGAGTTCAGCAGAAACAAGTCGAGTCCCGACTCGGTGAGAAAGCCGGAGCAGCTTCAGCGCCGTCAGCTGTGATCCAACATGTCTCATCGGCTCAGGTGGAGGCGGCAGCCTCGCCCCTCGGTGACAATAACCCAACACAAGTACACCCCCGGTGGAATGACGGAGCGCGTCAAACATCCAGAGGAGTTACGACATCATGGTTGCAACATTTTTAACCCTTCACGGTCGTCTGTCGTGCTCCCGCTCTCTCACCCTGCTCTGCTGGTTGTACAGTTTACGCCTCATTTCTAATTAATCTGAAGAGTCGATGTTTCTTTTCAACCGCGAGGTGCGTGTGTCATGATGAGCAAACATCCCGTTAGTGATCCTAGTTGACCTTTAACCCCACATCCCCCCAGGACTGAGTTCAGGCCTCAGTTTACAGACCGAACACGTTATTCTAGACGAAGGCGGCGCTTTGTGTACTGTAAACAAAAAGGCGACGTGTTGACAGGACTGCGGGGGATCACTACATGGAAACTGTCCTTTTGCTACTTCTTATATTTTTCTTATATTTTTTATAAACAGAACGTTACTTTGAAATGTTCTTTCAACTCACAGGTGGGAAACTTATTTGAGACTTTGTGACTGAAAAGCCTCTAACTGAACTGAAACAGACGGTTCCTGCGTCCATCATAAACATGACATCATCAGCAAACAAACAAACAAACAAGACGACTTTCTCCTGACAACACGAAGCTAACGGATGTGTTAGCCCAGGACCAGTTCAGGAAGACCGTTAAGGATCTTGCTGCACCCGAGAGCCGGGCGTGGCCCATCTAAAAAAAAAAAAAAAAACACCTTACCTCCTGCAGGTCTCACTCTCAACAGGAGCAAACCAGATTTTTAATACTTCTCGTCTCTTTGATAATTAATAACTAAAATAAAACCATTCCAACCGTTAATGTCCGGCGCTGCACCGCTGATCTTTATGTTCTCACTCCTTCACGTAGGCTCTTTTACTTGATTAAAACTTTGAAATTGACGTGATGACCGTAGGCGCGTCCACATTTGTTACCAACTAGGAATGGGCAGAGGTTTTGGATTATTCAGTCTAGTTAAATTGAGCAAATAAAAAAATAAAAAAATGCAATTACAGCCACTTTATTTGTAATTTCTGAGCTTTGAATCCATTAATCCGTGATGCTGCAGACTCACTTCTTAAAAAATAAAACCATAAATAAAATAGAAGGACTTTGTCACAACCTGTGCATTTCCCCTGCCTGCCAGTCTTTAAATAATAATGAACAAGTTTGAGCCTCTGAGCTGCTCTTGAACGCATCTTTGCACCCTTGCCAACAGTTTTTAGGGTAATGAGTCGATCGCCATGGCAGCCCATTGTTCACATCAAGGTCGAGTTTAATCCAGCGAGTTGGTAGAAAACCGTGGCCTCTGCAGAGCTTGTGTGTTTGTAGAAAGTGTTTGTTACGGAGCGCTTCAGCAGCTCTAATAATCTGCAGCTTTGTTTCCTGCTCCTAAATCCCTGATCCTACATGAGCCCCTCCATCGTGACCCAGACTCTGTTCTGGTCAGAAACCACCACTTTTACTCCACTTCAAACAGAACGCACGAGGTGTAATTTAATTCTGATCTCTAACCAGTTATTTTTGTTTAAATAAATCCAGTTAAGAACTGAACCAGTCCTGCCTTTACCATTAAACCCGTTCCAACCATTCAAAGCTCTGCAGGAAACAACAATCGCGTCCTCAGAGCTTTATCCGTCTACACATCATTCACCGACAAGTCTTCACCCAACAGCCCGGACCTGCGTCACAGAAACGCTGTTTGAGCCTCTCGTCGAACCTCCGTTCCTGCAGATACCTGTTGATCTGTTGCTACGGAGACGCAACAACACCGAGACGACACCGTCAGCAATAAACGGGAGCGGAGGGGGTTTGTGTCATGAGGGACAAAAGCAAAAACCACTGAATGTGCACAAGGAGAAACAGAAAGCGAGATAAGAGCGATGTGTGCAAAGGTGAATCGGGTTGGAGCTAAGTGCCGTTTTATCAGCGTGGCGCACCCCCGCCTGCACAGGAAGTTACATAATCAGCCAGAAGCACACTCCTAAATTACCTGCCCTGCCTTTCTCAAATAATCACAACCCAACACAAAATGCTGCTAAAGCTGGGAAGAAAATGCTGAGATTTCCGGTTGTACACGTCCAAGAACCAAAACAAGCTTATTGGTACGAATTGTCACTTCACACAAAAACCTAAATACGGATGAGGTACGCCTGGTAAAGTGCTCTGACCTGTGATAGTTGTACATTTTACAGTGTAGACAAATGCTGCAGAAAATACACAAAATATAAATGGGGATGAACGATATTGGATTTTTTGGCGATATCCGATACGTTAAAACTTATTCGGCTGATAACAGATACTGATATTTTTTATATACTTTCCTTTGTCAGAACATAACCGTCTTATTTTGGCTTATTTGCTACAAAAATTGTGTAACAGCTGCAAGAGCTGGTGACATAAATTCATTAATAGTCATATGCATAGCACTTTAAATGAAAAGTGTTAAATGTTATTAGCATTAGTCACCTGCGATGCTGTCTCACGTGTGGAGGTTTGTTCCAGGTTCCTATAGCTGCAGTGTGGGATCCTCTGCACTCCTGTGCATGAAGGACACACTTTTTAACTTCAAAGTTTTTGTCTATCCATTGCGCTGTAACAATAATCATGCTAACGGGGCTAACACGACGTCCACATGTCTGTGATAACTCACCCAAGTGCTATTAGCATCACGACGACGTCGGAAACGACGGCTTGTAACTCGGGTAAGGCTACGTCGGAAAAATCTGTGACTGGGGACGATGCAGCGAGGCTCAACATAGTCCATAAATCTTTGGAATCAGACGTTCGCAACGAAAATAAAACCTTCCACACCGCCGACATTGTGACGTCTTCCTTTCCGCCGTGATCAGATCAGGTAGGCGTGTGTGACGTCATCACGTGCTGGCGCTGCAGGCGTCCTCGTCACTGGGTTGTCGGCGCCTTTTATATCGGCGAGTTAATTTGATGGAATGGCCGATGTCCGATATTTAACTTTAACGCTAATATCAGCCGATACCGATACAATGCCGATAATATCGTGCGTCCCTAAATATAAAATTAATGGAAATCAGTGAGTTTTAGTCGAAACGTGAGAAAACTCCGGCCTCCTCGGAGTTCAAAGACAAAAGTCACAGCAGGGAAAGTTGGACTTTACATGTCTGAACCGGCATTTTGAGACGTTTCACTGATTTAACACAAACACAGTTTAAGTTTTATGATTTTGTGATGGTTGAAGTCGCACAAACTTTAAAAAAAAAACTAAACTTTTGCAAACAGACTCATTTTATTCTTACAACTCCTGTCGATCCGTTAAGTTAAACATGAAATATTTCGTCTTCTTCCACCCAGTTTGTCTCGTACACTTGTGGTTTCTCTCCAAGAGTGAAGTGAGCGCACACACAAGCGTCCACAGACTTCTGTTTTAGATTAAAATGTTCCTCTCCAAACTGGAAGCGACGAGTCTTTTTAAATTAGTCTTATTTTCTACACGTTCTAGAAACAAACGGTCACGTCTGACCATCAGATCCTTCTGCAGCTCACATCAAAACAAACAAGACCATCCGGTTCCAAACATCTTCTGGCGCCTCATCAATGAGAAGAACGACACAAACGTAACAAACTTGGACAGACCAGCTGTTTGAAAACCATAACTTTTATTTTAAAACTCCATTTATCATCAAGACTGTCGGCAGAAACAGTGACGGGCATTAAACGTGTATTTAATGGTCGTTTCATTTATTCTGGTTTCCTGCTGCAGTTTCTCTTCATTTTCTTCAAGAACAAGAAAAAAAAAAGCTCCTTCGTTTATTTTGTTCGGAACATAATTCCAACGGTGGTTTATTTTTCTTGGATCCCGTCCGTGGAGGGACGGCGGATTCTCCTCCGTCTGGTAATTGTTCATTTTGTTGAGACTGTTCAGGTTCTGCCGTTTGGTCTCTCGGTTACTTCACCCTCAAGAGTCACGGCTCCCGTCTCATCGGTCGTTCCACTTCCTGCCCAAATATTCACAGCAGTCGTCACAAATCAATCAATCAGTACGGTGATGATCAATAAAACCTACCGCAGCAGTTATCGGCTGCGCTGAAGGGGTCAGGATGTGGACTTGGAGGACTTTCCTTTAGAAGAACCAGGTACCTGCAGCAGTAAACAGGATGCGGAGCTGCTCTGTGTGTGATCTGACCCATCGCACAAACAGATTCCTCAGTGGTGAGATCACAGCATCCTCCCCACTGACCCCCCCCTCCCTCAAATATATCACCTCCCCGCTTCCACCAGACACAAACCAACGGTGGCAAAGGAACAAAAGGTGCACGACTTAAACGGCTCGCGTGGCAGGAAGCCTGGGCTCAGATCCTGGTGAATGTTCAGGTTCACCGACGTCTTCACAGCAAAGAGCTCAGATTCCTTCTGATCGGCCCGAACACACAAAACAGACGTTAAATCATCATCGGGGTTCTGCTGAACTAAACTAAACCTGCTCCACAATTTTCATTTAGTCCACAGTTACAAGAAAAATGACAAACTGGTCATGTTTCAGGCGAGAAAAGGTAAAAGACCATCAGGTTGAAAGTTAGAATAAACTAAACCTTGCAATATTTACGGTTTGTTTTCATATTTCATCTCTTTGGGGCAGATTTTAACCTTTTGCTGCTGAAGACGGAAACTTTGAGAGGAAATTAAACCTCAAGCAGCTCATTTTCTGAATATTGTGCAAATGACTGAGCTGCATTTGATTTTAAGACACAAGTCCAACTTCCACTGATTAAAATTTTTTATTATCATTTACTCTGTAATAATCAGTTTTCTGTTCAGGAAGTCAGAACGGGTCAGAACCTCAGACAGGTGAAGGCGTTGATCAGTTGCACTTGTAAACGCATCGATCTTCTGCGATTGATGGCTGTTCTCCAAAGCTTTGTAAATAAATCTGATGAAGTCTACACCTGGTTGTTTTGGGAATCTCTTTTTATAATAATGTGTTGTGTGTCGTCATCGTACGTTCCCATACAAAGATAAAATTGTCTCCCTGCTTTTAACCCATCCACCACCAGGTGGAGCAGTGGGCAGCTATGGGAAAACGCCTGGGGATCAAATGAGGGTGAGGTGTGCTGCTCAGAGACACCACGAGGTGTGCAATGACCGGGGATAGAAACCCGGGACGAGTCGGCTGCCCCGCCCCTACACCATCTCGGCCCCCTTACGGGACAACAATAAAAAAAAATATATATATTTTATTAAATAAACAGCCGGAAAAGGGTAGAGTGCCCTCTCCGGGTCAGGGAGGAGGTCCTACCCCAAGTGGAGGAGTTCAAGTATCTCGGGGTCTTGTTCACGAATGAGGGAAAAATGGAGCTTGAGATCGATAGGCGGATAGGTGCAGCGTCTGCAGTGAAGCGGGCGCTGTACAGGTCTGTCGTGGTGAAGAGAGAGCTGAGTCGAAAGGCGAAGCTCTCAATTTACCGATCGATCTACGTTCCCACCCTCATCTATGGTCATGAGCTTTGGGTTGTGACCGAAAGAATGAGATCTCGGATACAAGTGGCCGAAATGAGTTTTCTCCGCAGGGTGTCTGGACTCTCCCTTAGAGACAGGGTGAGAAGCTCTGTCATCCGGGAGGGACTCAGAGTAGAGCCGCTGTTTCTCCATGTCGAGAGAAGCCAGTTGAGGTGGCTTGGGCATCTGGTTAGGATGCCTTCTAGACGCCTCCCTGGTGAGGTGTTCCCGACACGTCCCACCGGAAGGAGGCCCAGAGGAAGACCCAGGACACGCTGGAGGGACTATGTTTCTCGGCTGGCCTGGGAACGCCTCGGGATTCCCCCGGAAGAGCTGGCCCAAGTGGCTGGGGAGAGGGAAGTCTGGGCCTCCCTACTTAGGCTGCTACCCCCGCGACCCGACCCCGGATAAGCGGAAGAAAATGGATGGATGGATGGATAAATAAACAGCCATTATTAGAATATTAAACACAAATTAAATTGGGTTCTGCTAATCTGCCCACAGCTAATAAAGGAACTAATTTTCGTTTAGCGTATTATCGTTTTCACCAACGTTGGAAACAGTTAGTGGAATTAGCTTCTGCTAAATTAGGTTTCGCCAACTTGGTCTGCTAACACCATTCACAAGCTTGTTCCCGTCTGTTGGGGGCGTGTCTCAAAGAGTCTGTCAGGCACGTGTACTACGTGTACACGCGATACGACACGATTGGTCGATACAACTTCAACTGGAAAAAGTCGAAGACGTGCGACACAGACTGAGCGACGGTTAGAGCAGTTAGCGGTTTAGCGTTAGCAAAGCAAATGTTTTAGTTAGCTGAAAATGAGCTAGCGACACAAACTTTTAGGTGCCCACCACCGAACGCAACAATAAAATGTACTTTTTTCACGATTGTCGCAATTTATTTGCAGTTACACGTGACGGTACACATCGAATGTAAACACCATCCCAGTAGGACTTCTAGTGGAAAGTCGCATGTTTTCTCAGAACTCTGTCTCTCGAGCCGCAGCCCAGTGACATCCTGAAACTTTAACAGATTTCTGGTGAACATGTCTGAGCTTATGTCAGCACTTCCTGATCATCAGCGGATGAAGCTCTGCTGAATAAAACCACCATCATCATGAGTCACCCAGCAGAAAAACCTCCAGATTACAGGCAGAGAAAACGAGAGGCCTTTAATGGTTCTGGTTTGAGTAATGAGCGGCGTGTCAGTCCGTCTCAGACGGTCTTTAATCTGGTTCTGGTTGGACGCAAACAGCTGCGGGGATGGAGTTAGCATGCCATCAAAGAGGTTTAAAGAACCGAATGGTAAAAAAGCATCAGGAACCCTGGAGCGGATCGAAGGAGAACCTGTGAAGCGGTTCAGAACCGGTGGGAACATCAGCAGAAGACTTTGGGTTTAAATCTTTGGAAAGACCGACAGTCTCAGCTCCGAGCTCATAAACCCAAATCGACGGCGGTGTTTGGCCCGTTTTTAGATCCAGGATCTAAGAAAACAAGCCTCTCGTGGCCTTTAATCAACGGGTTCTTTAAAACAACAACAGGAAACTCTAATAACAGAAGTTACACGTTTGATTTAATTAAATAAAAGCTCGAGGTGCACAAGCAGCTGAAGAAATATGAACATCCAGGAGCCACAAGAGAGCCGGGGTAAAGCGGGCGGTGCTGCCCTGTCATTAACACGCAAACATCTGGCATGATGTTCTCATGCATAAACACACGGCAGCCCGGAGTGACCTCACTCTGCTGGTTCTCAGGCTATGATGTCACCAGAACCAGACCGGCCATGTGGTGAAGAGGAGGACGATAAATCAGACATGTGGGACTCTGAAGCCAGAAAAAGGAAACCAAACCGAGCTGCTGCAGGTCATCATCTGCTTCCTGACGTTCAGTTTATCGTTTAGATTTTATTTTAATACGGTCTTTAACAGATTTTACACTCGTTTCATTCAGACATGTTTTTATTGTGCACGTCTGACGGAGATTAAAGACTTCCAGAGCCTAAAGGAGGAGAAGAGGAGACGCAGGAATGAGGAGGAAAAGAAGAAACTGGTTTGTTGCAGCGCCAGGCTGCAGGAGGTTCACCGCCGTGATCATCTCTGAACAATGACAGCAAACCGCACCACGTTTGGACTTCTCTCACGCTGACATCATGCATTCCTCAGCCTCCTGACGAGACCGGGTCGCGGAGCCAGACCGGGCCGCGGAGCCAGAACGGCCCGTCGCAATCAGAGCGGAGGTTCTGAATCCGTTTAGTCTGATTCACGACCACGTCTGTTGTTTTGATGAATGACGAGAGAGAAAACTTGAAACAACTACTTGCAATTATCTGCATCCTGTTCTGGATCGGACTTCACTCTGACCGGAGGCGATTACTGATCAGTCCCTCAGCTGATCAATTAGGCTGATTGCTTAATTAATTAGGCCTCGGAGTCATCGGACAGAAAATAAATCTGCAGGAGCCTCCGAGTGGCAAAACTCCTTCTCACTTAAGTGAACAGCAACAGAGCAGCGTTTTACACTGAAACACTTCACCCTCCAACCCTCTAGTGGGCGTCTCCTTCCGCTTTAAGGAGCCAACACAAAATGGCGACCAGTTTCCTCTGTGGCTTTGATCAGAGGGTCTCGCAGTAAAATCACCACAGTTCTTTTCACAGATCAGAGAGCAGGTTTCTCTAAAGCTGACCAACGCTTACTTTAACTTTCGACAAAAAAAAAAAAAAACTTTTGACGGAACACAGCGTTTTGTGCATGCGCCAGAATACGGCAACACTACGGCAAGCCGGCTGTAGTTAGCTTGTAGCTGTTCTTCCTTAGCTCTCAAAGAAAATACTTTAACACCACTTACGCAGTTTTAAACTAAAAAAAAAGTAACGATTAAACTGACAACTCTGATTTTACTTCAGACACAGCATTACTGCGGTTAGCCGGTAGAAGACAGATCTCCATCGTAGGCTAAATGTCTATTGTTTCTACCGTGTACCGTACACATCACGCATTCCTAGATAAAACTATAAAAATCGACACTTAACAGGGAGCCAAAGCCAAAAAATAAAAACGAGTTTTAAGCGGGATTTAAAAGCAGCTATTGAGGATGCTGGTTTAATGACCAAAAGCAATTTGTTCCACAGTTCTGGCACCAACACCCCAAAAGCCCGGCCCCCTTTGAGATTTGGGTCCAGTCAGGGGCAGCTGATCAGCTGACCTGAGAGCGCGGGCAGGTAGGTAAGGCTGTAAAAGCTCAAAGAGGAGGGGCATGACCCGTTAAAGCAGGGGCGTCAAACTCACTTACAAAAAGGGGCCAAAATTAAAACCTTTTTCAAACTAAGGGCCAACTTCAGAATCTACATTAACTCAAATCAGAGACCCAACATGTTTTCTTGGTTGCAGGTTCCTCAACAAGAGATTGGTCTCATTTGATTTTCTCTGTTGTGCTTTTCACATCATAATCAAAGATTACTGAAAAAATTAAAGAGAAGTATTTTACATTTCACATATTATCTTGGGGGCCAGATAAGATGTCAACGAGGGCCACATTTGGCCCCCGGGCCTTGAGTTTGACACATATGCGTTAAAGATTTAACAACAAATAAAATAATTTGAAAAAGGATTCTAAAATGGATCGGCAGCCAAAGGAGAGATTTAAAAAGAGGCGAAACGTTAAACTTTCTTGTGCCAAATAAAAAGACGTGCATCTGTAAATGGGCGATTGTGGACACCAACGTACAGTTGCCGTAGTCCAGCCGAGTCGTAACGAAGGCGTGGACCACCGTTTCAAACAGCTGCTGGAGAAAAACTTCGACTGGATTTGATCAGACTGTCAAATTTAAGATTACCGTCTATTTGAATCCATAAATTTGGGTTGAGGTTCTGGGCGAGGGAACCAAGGTGCAAAGAGGCCGAAGCTGCGGCGTTACCAAAAAAACATAACTTAAGTTCTCTCCTCATTAAAATTTAAAACACACCACGCACACCGCAAACATTTAAATAAATAACAAATTGTCATGTAAAGTCATAATTTACGAGTGTTTTTGCTAAAAAACCAACAGCGGAACTAATTTAGTCATTTAGCGAAATGGTGTTTTCGCCAACTTTAGAAACTGTTAGCAGAATTAGCTTCTGCTAAATTAGGTTTCACTAACTTTAAGTACGCAAACAAAAGATACAATCTTGTCTGTTGTGGGCGTGGCTTCAAGTGTCCGTTAGGCACGCTATTGGCTGACGTGACAAGACGTGATTGGTCGACGAAGGAGACGAAGACGTGTAACGCAGACCGACTAACAGTCGTCCTAGCAGTTAGCGGTTTAGCTTGACTTATTTAGCGGTTTTGGTTAGCAGAGCTATTTTTATAGTTAGCGTAATTAGGGCTAGTGAGGCCAACTTTTTGGTTAGCTGTGCCCACCACTGCTAATAAATTAAATTAAACTTGGTTGATGGATGAAACAATAAAACTTACCTGAACTTCAACAAAATGTTTATCTTTTATTTCCAAGCGTGTTGCCAATTATGTTTTTTTCCCACGTTCGCTTTGCATCACCATAACTTTGTGATAATTTGGTGCCATCAGAAAAATTGAGGGTTTCTGAAAGCTGAGAAATTTCACTTTAACCTGATATGGTTTACTTTGTTAATCTAAGTCCTGCTGTTGCTGGAAACCTGCAAAACAGGCAGGTATGAGCAAAAGATAGGCTAACAGCTAAGCCAACCAGCCATGCTAACCGTTTGGCCAAGTCACATGACCACCAGTTAATATATTGCACTTGTTTTTGTTTACAATTTATCTATGATTCCGGCTGCTCCCTTCTTGGCGATGATTCTTATGCTGGACGTCCCTCCTGATACAACGACGGACCACTGAGCTACCGCAGCCCTCTGTGTGGAGCAGATGGTGGGTGTTTAAGGCCTTGCTCAAGGGCAGAGTGGGGCGAATGAGGGTGGAGGCAGGTGTGGGAGCTTCACCTATCCCACCCACATTTTGATGTCGGTCTGGGGGATTGAACTGGCGACCTTCTGATCACGTGCTCGCCTTCTCTAGCCTCTGCTCCACCACTCCTATAATGTTTTTGTTTACAACACAAGTAGTGAATCTGACAGTTTGACGTTTTTTCATGTTTATTTGCTTTTTGGTCTAAAATGTTGGTTCCGTTTAGAAATATTTTATTTTAGTAACTTTGGAAGCTCACGTGGTCGTTTTTACCACAGTGTCTTTGTTGAGTCTCTTCGTGATGGAACAGAGTTCGCACGACTCGGAGACAAATTATCTGAAACGATCCAGAGCAGAAATAAACTAAAATCTTCTTTTTATCGTTACCGACCGTTAACGATCCTTTCCCCTTTTCATTTCTTCACAGGGACATTTCAGAAGACGTCAGAGTATTTCTTTAATGGCTGTTAACGAATATAAAAATAAGGACGGCAGTGAAGAGTGTTCATTCAGAAAAGGGACTGCCCCATTAAACAAGTTAACGGTCTGCGTTGGTTTTTATGTTCCGACTGTAAAGCAAACAGTGCTGATTAAAAAGAGAAACAGTTTTAAAACTAAACACACTTAAATGACAAATTACACAAATAAAAATGTATTTTTAAGAACACGGCCAATTCCCGTGATCACAACTCAAGTCAACTGAAACTAAATCCTCGAGTTGAGGCCGATCTCCCCTCAGAAACGACGTCTATGAAAAGTGTTGGAATGGTTTCAGCTCTTACAAGAAAACCGATCATTTATTGGAAACACGTTTCGTTTAAGAACAAACTTCTCCAAGAAACTGTCTGAAGTCCATCTGGACGGACAACCTTAAGCCAATCTGGTCAATAAGATTCAGCTTTAACTTGTTTTTGTCGATGAGGCCCGACGCGTTTGTCTAGAAGTTATTTTACAACATTTAAAGGAGTTCTTTCTCAGCAGCTGGAGTTCCCTGTACAAAGATGCTTTCTCTGCAGAGAAGTGGTGTTGAAGTGTAAGTCTACACCCTGCCGGCGCTCAGGTTACCTGTAGAGCAGCAAACAGTGTCTCGAACTCATCGCGGTCCACGGACCGGAGAGGACAGCCAAGGATGTACGGACAAATCATCACGTTTGTACCGTAAAGATCTTTAGGCTCCATGTGAAACGTTCAGATTTCCTATAGTTGGTCTGACCTGCTGTAAAAAGGCCGACGGGCTCCAATTTGTGGTGCGTTCAGCAGCTTTTTAAAATCCTGGACTTTCCAGCTCGGTCACACCTGAATGAGACTTTTGGCGAAAATACGAAAAGTCCAAAACGAGGAATGTCCAACGAGCGACTCCAGGATAAGTTAAGACGTTAAGAACGCCACTAGTTTCTATGTAAATGGTGTTTAAATGATAATCTGCGCAGAACGTAGAGTTGTTGCACAACGTGCAGGGAGACCACGAACCACTCTAACTCTGAAGCCCCTGAAGCAGACGCATAATCAAATCCAGAAGAGTGGAGGACATTTGTTGGTGTTCTGTGCTGAAGTGGCCTCGGTACGTCCCAGAACAAAGTTTTCTTTCAATGACAGCTTCAACCTGAAAGCAGTTATGGTGTCCCCCCCCCCCCCCCCCTCCTTAAAAGAAGTGCTCTTTGTTCCAGCACTTCCCTAATTCTTCTAAAACCAGCAGTCATGGCGAGCTACCAAAACCTGGAACGATCTCCAGAGCCGTTAAACGTTTTGTAGTCCAGAGCGTAAAGCGAGGAGGGCGTGTGGGGACCTGGTTGTGATTAATCGATTAGGATTCAAGGCAGCACTGGTCACCTCCGAGGCAGAACAGGAAGCCAGCGAGGAGAAGCGGAGCTACTCGTGTTTACAGCTCGTCCTACCAGATAACAGGACAGTAAAAATCAGAGCCAAGGCCAGAGAGTTATAAATCTGACACAGACTGAACGCTCTGTGAAACTCAAGAACTGGGAGACACGATGGAACAAAGAGACGGTGCGAGGAGGACCGGCCGTCAAAAACAGCCGAAACTTATAGATACGACAAAGACTGACGGGAGAACCGTAAGTTTTAAGGTTCCTCGTTCACAAAATGTGTAACTCTTAGACTAACAAAGCTCAGGTCATCTGGATCGTTTTTCTTTTTTATTTATTTTATTTACGTTTCATCCTTCATCCAAAGGACTTCATCAATCCAAGGAGCCACAAACGAACTTAGTCCCACAAGCAGCACACTCCCATAGTGGACCAACCAGTTCGCCGGTGATAAGATGGTTTCTGGGCCCGCCCTCTCCTCCGTCAACTCCTCTCAGGCAGCCATAGCCAAAGTGGTTCAAAACAACAAAGTTCATGCTCAATAATCCTACATCAGGTCATCTGGACGGTTTCCTTTTTTTTTGGATGTTTTATCCTTCATCCAAAGGACTTCATCAATCTGAGGAGCCACAAAACAAACTGTGTCCATAAACCATCTTATCACCAGCAAACTGGTTGGTCTGCTATGGGAGTGCGCTGCTTGTGGGGCTAAGTTCGTTTGTGGCTCCTCGGATTGATTAAGTCCTTTGGATGAAGGACAAAATGCCTTAAAAACAAAAAAGAAACCGTCCAGATGACCCGACCGAACTTTGCTGGATTTTTTACCTGGATTATTGAGCAATTAACTTTGATCTGAACATTAGTTTTTGCTCCACCAGTATAAAACACGTCCAGCGTGAAACTCCGAGACTTCAGGCGAGCACCGCTTCCCATCAACCCGACAAAAACCTGAATGAAGTTAATCTCTGAATGAGCCTCCTGGTGCTTTTCAGGAACCGTTTTAAAGAAAATCTGGATTACGGCAGCAGTAATCAGAACTGGTTCTGCCAACACAAAAGCCTGATACAAACCAGACGTTCCCAGTAACGATGCCTCGCACCACGGACATCACATCACCGGTTGTTTAGTTTTGTCTCGTGGTCATCCGAGGGAATGCGTCGAGACAGGTGCACCTTTTTGGCTACAAATGAATAAAAGCTCGAGCTGTTTTCGTATTTTTAAAAGGTTAGCTGCGGCAGCCATGTTGAACTGGAAGCATTAAATCCAAACAGCCCAAACAGTAATGAGTTTTAAACGCATATTAAATCATTACTTTATGCAAATTCAGTGGCAATTTTAATGCCAACAGACGGACAAAACCCTCATCGCCCGCCGCTGCCTTCTGGAAATGGCTGATAATAAATGGTAGTTTGTACGGTAATAATTGTTTATCGCCTGTCGCAATGAACAACAAATCAGCTGATCGCACGATAAATGAAAATCATAAACCTCATTTTCATTTATCGGTTTTATCGTTTCTTTTTGTCTCGGTCTTTCTCCCCTTCTCTTTAAAATCAGTTTTAATCATCCAAAATCATGTTTTTGGATGTTAAAAGCAGCTAAGCTACGAGCTAAAGCTAACAGGCCGACCTCGGGGAAATACCTCCGTCTTGTTGAAGCTCCAAAATTCACAGTTGAAACCCGTGCATTCGTGTAAAAAGTTGTTTTTCTTTGCAAAAAGAAGCCGAGAACTTGTATACTGATTTTTTATTAAAAGCTTTGTGTGAAAAATGCTGAAGAGCTCAAACCACACCAAGCGTCCGCCATTTTGAGAACCAAAAACAAGGAAGGAGAGACAGCCCATGTCACGTCAAGGGGCCTCACTCCCATTTTTCTTAAAGAGACGCGCTGCTTGCTCCCTCACTATCCATACTTCGGTTCAAACAGTCTTATACTGCCATCCAGTGGTCAAAAACGGTACTACACTCAAAATTAACTAACATTTCTTCTTAAATTTGACAATAATTACAAGGGGTGCACCGATTGCAGTTTTCTGTCCGATCACCAATTTATAAAAAGTCTTTGCCGATTCAGATTTTGTTTTATAAGCGACACAGTCGGGTGTTACAAGGTCACAAGGCACGTTCCATTTTCCAACAATATTTTATTGAAAAACATACCCTTGTACAATATCCTAGAAACAATACAAATTTGTTTTAACTGGCCATGAGGTAGTGCTCTGAAATATAAATGAAGTTCAGACAATTGTTAAAAAAAAAAAAAAACAATCAGTAAAATCAGTTTCTTATGCAAGTATCAGCCGATTTACCAACATTAAGGAAATCGGGGGCGATAAAATCGGCCGGCCGATTTATCGGTGCACCCCTAATAATTATAGTTTATTGCAATAATTTCTGAGACAATTAATCGCCCAGTAAAATTTGTTACCACGACAAGCCTAGTAACAACAAGCAGTTTGGCTCGTTGGTGTTCGGCCTCGCCCGATGCTTCAAACTGCACGTAAACGATCATCGTGCTGAATTATTGTCGTTAAAATGTCTGAACGCAGCCGAGCCCAACGTTGGAGATTAAAATGTTTACACATCGTCTGTTGATCCTTTCACAAAGTTACCAAACCTAAACATGACTAACGGCTCGTAGGACAAAAAGCCTCTGACGTCGTGAGTGTGAAGAAATTATTTTTATTCACCTGCAGACGTTTAGTTATTTATTTATTTAGTTCCCAACAGAGCAGTTCAGTTTATATTAGAGATAATTATGATCCCGTCTGTGAAAACCGTCATCTGCCCGTA
This sequence comes from Nematolebias whitei, assembly GCF_014905685.2. Classification (NCBI taxonomy): domain Eukaryota; kingdom Metazoa; phylum Chordata; class Actinopteri; order Cyprinodontiformes; family Rivulidae; genus Nematolebias; species Nematolebias whitei. The sequence goes on from NC_056504.1 coordinate 47,894,878, forward strand.
AGACGACAAGTTCAACTGTTTGAAAATATTCGATAGTTTGCATCATTTTAATGAGTTTCTTTTATGTTTGTTTGGAAATGTTAAATATAGAAACTTTCCTAATTTGTAGGCGTTCTCCATAAATTACATTTGATCAACTTCATCGGCTGAAATTTTGTTTTCCTTAAAGCACTTGTGACGTTCTCCAACGTCTCGGACGTGAAGAGCCTCGACGAGCTCCACAACAAACTGGACTCAAACCTTTTGGCTCGCACTCCTGTCAGAAGGTGAAGTTTTCCGTTCGTGGCTCCGGTTTCACTTGTGAACTTTCAAACAAACAAACAAACTCGGGGGCGAAAACTTCTGTCTTCAAAATTTATTTTGCGTACAACTGAACGTTGTCGATCTTCAACACAAATTAGCCAAAGTAAGAACTCTCAGGTTTGAAAAGCCGTTTGTAAAAGTTTATTACGCCGGAGCTCATTTATCATTTCCCAGACTGTGGTGAGAAACAAACAAACAAACAAACAATCAGCTGTTTACTCAGACAGGTACGTATCAAAGGTCAGTTTCAGGACTTTTCTGTCATCGCTTCCGTCTCCTACATTCTTACAGAACCTGAACGCCCCATAAGGCAGAGTTATGTGAAACCACCTCTCGTGCGCGCGCACGCACGCACGCACATCAGCCAACCACGTGTTTGCTTACAGCCGTTGTCGTGACAACAGGTGGAATGTGCTTAACTTCTCTGACCTTGAGAAGCTTTTCTCTCGCATGTTATCAATCACTCCTCTGTGTGCGCGCGTGCACGTGCGTGTGCGTCGACTGTAAACAATGCGACTGAATGAGTTTCAGCTCAGTCAGGTTTCTGAGAGTCGCTCGACACGGGGCAGGATTAAAGAAACGAACCTGAACAAGGAGCAGACTCCACTTCTTGAACTGATCAGATTTAAAAATAAAAACCCGTTCTCACTTCAAGTCTCGTCTTTAAAGCTTTGAACCGACACGTTAACGGTACAGTTCGTTTCGTCTTCCTGTGAACTTTCAGTGGTCAGAAATAAAACTTTAATATAACCCCCCATTTTACAACAACATCCTTGTGTTTATGTGAGAAGAGTTTTATTTGTATTTTTTGTTGTTTCAGCAGATTTTCGCAGCGTGAAGCCCGTGAGCGCTCCTCAGTCCTCTGGTTTAATGATCGTTTGTCTCCTCACAGATAAATTACAGAGTTCTCCTTCAGGACAGATTTACTGACAGTGAACGCATCGTTTGGAAGCGTTTCCTACTTCATGATTTGTCCACAGTACTCCCTTACTACCTCGCGGTTCGACTTTCGTGGACTCGCTCTTTCACGGGTTTTTTAAAGTAAGATTACACGAGAAAAAAAAAAATTGTACACAACATGATTGTCAACTTTATTATTACTCACATGACTGGGAAAGTACTGGATACAGTACTGTACAGTAAAAGTTAACGAAAAAATAAAATACTTCGGACAGGCGCCGCCATTTTGTAGTTTTCTCTCAATAAGCCTACACTGTGTCCCCACTCATCAGGACTACATTTCCCAGAAGCCAACATTGCCCTGCCAAGAAGCCTTGTTCCCTTCTGCTGAAGTACTAGAGGAAAACACAAAAGTCCATGCTCAATAATCCTGGTAAAAATCCAACAATGTTCAGTCGGGTCATCTGGACGGTTTCTTTTATTGCCGAGACGTTTCATCCTTAATCCAAAAGGACTTCTTCAATCTGAGGAGCCACCAAACAAACTGAGTCCCACCACAAACTGTTAGTTTGTGGTGGGACTCAGTTTGTTGGAAAACATCAGACTAAAAAAGTCCTTTGGATGAAGGATGAAACGTCTCAGCAATAAAAGAAACCGTCCAGATGACCCGACTGTACTAGAGGGAAAGTTTTGATCTGATCAGAAAAAGTTCAGTGCTTATTACAGTGACTTTGACGCCCAGCGGATGGAGAGCCACACAGAACTACAGATGTCATTTCTAACCCGAACCCCAGCCTGGACTGACCCAGATTAGGGCCGGACCGGGGTGTTATAAAGTGATTAATGGGCGGGCTGGGCCGGTCTCAGGCTTTTAATTAGATCAGGATCAGCCGCAATCTAATTATATGCTAACATGGCCTGCCATACTTCCACCAGCCGCACACAGCCATTTCACCGCGAGCTGACCGGCCTTGAAAGAGGTAAAAAGTTCAGTTAAGCTTCAGATGGGACTGCACTGCCACCAAGTGATCCATCGCCCACCGCCACTACCTCGATCCAGAGAGCCGACCAGAACCTGCAGGGTAGGTCCACGAAATGGAACCAAGTCTGAGCGGAACCGAGCCGCTGCTGTTCTGCAGAGCTGGCGAGTAAAATTTAGTAGCTACAGTAGCTAAGGTTCTGTATTTATGTTGTTAAAATGACAAAGGTTTAAGAGTTTACAACATTGCAAGAGTGTGGGAAGGGTTTATAAAGCCTTACAATATTTATACATACCAAAATAAACATAATGTCGATACTTTGCAGATTTTTACTTATTGCGGGGGGCGGGTGTCTGGAATGTAACCCCGGCAGTAAACGAGGGACTACTTCTGCACCTTTCAGCTTTGTTTTAGTGAAAACTGGATTTATTCAATAAAAGTTGCAGAAGTGACTGAAACTCACGTGAAGCTCTGACAGAGTGAGTCAAACTAGAAACAATTCAAATCAAAGATTTATGAACTAATTATTCTTCACAAAATAAATCTAGTAGTTTTAAAAGAACGTTTCGTGTTTGGAGCATTTGTGTTAATTACACCTCGACGTATTTCACAGGATAAATGTTTTTAATTTTATTGAACAGCTCTCTCTTTTTCCAAAAGGCCATCAAGTCTGATGTCAACATCTGGATCTCCTGAATTTAAAAACGTGCACAAACGGATAAAACGGAGCCGCAGCCTTCCAGCAGAGAAACATCGACTTTAACGCCCGATCGCCCGTCTGTTAGCGGCAACACAAACAACCGTTAGCTTCGAAGCTCAAGTCAGAACTTCCTGAAACCAGCGGCCTCGTTCAGCAAGAACAGCTGATCGTTGTTTACGCACGTCGCCATGGCAACACTCGTTTTTGCTTATAGGGGGGGGACTTTTTCCGGATATCGTCTACCTTCTCAGGAACTGTAGTCCAGAACCAAAGCCCGGTTCCGATACAACAGAACCTCATTTTTGGGTCTGGGCTGAGGTGTGGAACGGGTTTAGGTTGGAGATGAACCGGTAACGGTCGGGATCAGGATTCAGTAATGACAGAACGTCAACATGAGGTCCTAAAATGGATAGAAATACAAACATGGGGGTGTGTGTGTGGGTGTGTGTGTGTGTGTGGGGGGGGTCTGGTCCAGGACGGGAGCAGCCGGACAGACGGAGTTCAAGTTTCACAGAAATGAAGGCAGGAAGAGCCTGGTCCAGATGTGGCAGCCACCAGGACCAAAACTGAAGGACTTTAGGAAAAGTATTAAAATAAAAACACCAAATAGGAATTTAATTATGAGCTCGTCGTCAAGGGCAACAACATTATCGCCCGTGTCTGTTAGCAAAACTTTTCACGAACCACCGGATGGATTTTAATGAAAGCCTCAGAAAGTGTTGGATGTAAATCTACAACTGACCGACTTCTGGAGACGACCAGAACCAGCACGGTTGTTGCAGCTAACACACAGAGAACACACAACTGGCTAGAAGTCTTTCAAGTCGACTAATGTTCGGCTACATTTTGGTGCGGTAGTAGCCGAGAGTCATCCTCATCACACGACGGACCCGGTCTGAAACCCAACGCAGCGGGCGACGTGCATGCTGGAAGCCTAAACCATAAAACCAAACTGAACTCTTCAAACCCGAAGCGCTGCAGGACGTTAGAGAGGTCAAAGGTCAGAGGTGAACCCGACGGGCCGATTCAGAACCTCCACCAGCTCTTTAACCACAGACAGATCAACAGAATGTTTCTTCTCATCGTGACGTCAGCCGAGACCACATCTGATGAGAAATTATTTCGTGTTGGTTGTCGATTAGCTGTGGCGGCCATCTTGAATTAGCTCGACTCCAGTGGTTCATGGCATCATTTGTGGACGGTGAGCAACATTTTAAATGTTGGATAAAAATTTAAAGGCCTGTAAAGCAGGTCAATTATTTTACAAGTCACTTTTTATTTTTTCTGGACTTCGTACAGACTTGAATTCTGCTCAGAACGGTAACACGAGTCGATTCTGGTTTTATTCTTCGTTTTGGCTCCGACGCCGATTTTTACTCTTTCCAGCTCATCAGCTGGTTCAGGGTCAGTTGTTGTCTGAGCTATAAAAATAAACAAACTACACGCCTCCGTCAGCTGTGAAGAAATTAAACAGCAGATATTTTGTCTCAAACGGAGCTGAAAAAAAAAAAAAAAAAAAAAAAAAACACGTGAGAATTTTCCTCCGAGGGTAAATAACTCCGGATCTGCTCCTCCTTCAGCCGCCTGCACGAGAGAGGGACAACACCCAACACCCAGCTCACAACAACGAAACTGGCTGGCCAAGGTCCAGACTGGTAGGCCTCTCACACACACACACACACACACATCAAACCAACACCTTGTTCACTCGGTTTTATTTTCTGACTATATTTCTACTTTCTACACTTCAAACCAGAGGGAGTTCCGTTTTCCCACTGCTCCTGAACGGCCCTAAACGCCTCACGTCTGACCCCGGCTGCTCCTCCGTTACTCGTCGACGTTAAACCGGTTTAACGGTTCGGCTCATCTCGAGGGAACGGAGCGAGGAGACCACCTCACGCCTTTAACGGATCTTTATCAGAGTCAGAGTCAGAGTCAGAGTTTCTTTATTGTCATTCGCACCTCATGTGGTACATGTGGTGGAGCGAAATTATGTACGCAGGGTCCCAGTTACATCCAACAATAAAATGTATAAGAAAAACAGTAATAACATCTAAGATATGAACTAAGAAAAACATCAACTAAATATACACTAAGCACTCATAACATAAAACATTGAACATCAGCACAAACATGAACATGAGTCTGTGAGCAGATGTGCACGCATGAACACATCAACATTGAAACAGATCAGCAGCAACATGAAACAGATCAGCAGCAACATGATATGGTTTTTCACAGTGATTATTCTAGTTAGAGATTCATGAGTCTAACAGCCTCAGGGTAGAAGCTGTTCCTCAGTCTAGTGGTTCTACACTTAATGCTCCTTAACCTCCTTCCTGAGGGGAGTGGGGCAAAAAGTGTGTGTGCTGGGTGGGTGGGGTCCTTCATGATGCAGGTGGCCCTCTTCCTGCATCTGGAGGTGTAGATGTCTGTGATGGTGGGGAGTCTGATTCCGACAGATTTCTGTGCAGCCTTCACCACTCTCTGCAAAGCTTTTCTTTCTGCAGCTGTGCAGCCTCCATGCCACACATTGATGCTCGAGCACAGGATGCTCTCCACTGCACACCTGTAGAAGGAGGTGAGGACTGAGCTTCCCAGACCAGCTCGCCTCAGCCGTCTGAGGAAGTAGAGTCTCTGATGAGCTTTCTTGATCAGGCTGGTGGTGTTGTTGCTCCAGCTGAGGTTGTCATTCATGTGTACACCCAAGTACTTGTAGCTGGAGACCACTTCCACCGCAGATCCTCTTATGTTCAGGGGGGTGTAGGTGTTTTTGTTCCTTCTGAAGTCCACAATCATCTCCTTTGTCTTCTTCACATTGATGTGAAGGTTATTCTCTCTGCACCAGCTCTCCAGGTGTTCCACCTCCTGCCTGTAGCTGGACTCATCATTGTTTGTGATGCATCCCACCACCGCTGTATCATCTGCAAACTTTACAATGTGACAGCCTGGATGGGTAGCTGCACAATCATATGTGAGCAGAGTAAACAGGAGGGGGCTCAACACACATCCCTGAGGAGAGCCAGTGCTGAGGGTTATGGTGGAGGAGGAGAGGTTGTGGATCCTCACTAACTGTGGTCTGTTTGTTAAAAAGTCTAGTACCCAGTTGCAGATGGAGGGGCTTAGTCCTAGTGTGGATAGTTTGTCCATCAGGGTTTGGGGGATCATGGTGTTGAAGGCGGATGTGAAGTCCACAAAGAGCATACGGACGTAAGAGTTTTTCTGCTCCGTCTAAAGTTAAATGTTTTATTAGCTAAAGGATCGGTTTTACAAACAGCTGGAATAAAATTATTAAAACAAGAGAAATTGTACTTTTTACAGAAATACAGCTGGAATGCTTTGAGCTGAAAATGAGTTGTTAAAGCTACAAGCAGCCAAAACAGCTAGCTACAAGACAAGCAGCCGAACTGCTAGCAACAGGCAGCCAAACAGCTAGCTTAAAGCAACCAAACCGCTTACAAAATGCAGAAAAAAAAAGCTAAAAGCAGCAAATGCTTGCAAAAAAAAAAGGAGCTACAACAGCTAAAAGCTAGCTCAAATAGCAGAATGGCAGCTAAAAGCAGAAGAAAAAAAAAAGCTAAAAGCATGCCGACGTCAATTTCAAACAAAGATTTTGTAGCATTTCTGAGGGGAAAATATTTATAAGTTGTATTTTGTTTAGTATAAAAGTTACAAAAAGTCACAGCATTCAACTTCAGAATGAGCCGAACGTTTTGATGTAGGAACAGCTAAAAGTGCAAAATATACAGAAGTTCCATTGCTGTGAACTTCCTAAAAATAAAACCAGTAAAATGTTAAAGTGGTTTGCAGAGCAGCTGCTCTGATCTCAGCAGACGTTGATGAAAGCAACTTCACAAACGTTCTGAAAATGCTCCAGGATTTTTGTTATTTTTACAAACGATCCATAAACAAGTTGCTGAATTTATGTTTTAGAGCTTCAGCTTCTTTAGAGTTGAAGCCCGGGGCCTCACTGAGGCCGGCTAACCTGTTTACACCCAAACATCACAGGTAGCTGACATGATGACATCGCTGCTCAACAATGACAACCATCTCCTGCTCAGGCCCCGCCCACCTCCACCTGTGGAGGTGAGAATCAGTGAGAGCTGGACTGGAGGAGTCCCCTCCTGAACCAGCGCAGGATGTTCCAGATGTTCGAACGGGACGAGCCTCCTGACAGAACACGCGCCTCAGACTGAAACGTCGGCTGAGGCGTTCGGCTGCTGCAGCTCGTTCAGCTCAGCTGCAGCTGATGTGAACTCGAACACAGAAGATCCGAGACCGGACCCTGTCGGTGACAGAACCCTGAAGGGAACGAATTGAGCAAACAGTTGATTTATGAACTACACTAAAATACACAACTGTCCATTTTATCGTTTTAAAAAAACAACGAGGTGAACAAAAGTTCATCCACTTTGTTTTGTTCAATTAAAACTGTCAGCAAAATAACTCAAACCGCAATAATTATGGATTTTAATGGACGTGCGTTCAGTTCAACATGGCCGCCACCACTAAAACTCCAATTTAAAACAAGCTGAACCTTTTTTTTTTTTTTTTAATTAACACAAGATGATTTTATCTAAAAACAACAACTTCATGAAGTTTAATTATTGAAGGGTTTGGATAAATTCCATCGTTCGTCTGTAAATTTGTGCAGCTGCGGCCGTTTGTCGCAGATTTAATCAAATGAAAGAGAAAACCGATGAAGTCCGACTGGAAACCTGTTCATCTAAACGTGTCCAGCTTCAGGACTGAAGTTTTCAAAGTGCACAGATGACGGGGACGGTTTTCTGACGACGGGCAGGAAGTTTCAAGTCGTTTTGACCTCCAGCTGCTCGACCGATGAAACGATCATCGAGGGTTCTCCACACGCTGCCGCTTCACTCAAGTTGTCAAAATTACAGACCAGACGCTCCGACCTGTCGGCAGCTCCAACAGTAGAGTGGTGTGTGTGTGTGCGTGTGCGTGTCCCGCCCAGTCAGTCACTTCCTCTCTGGTGTGGACAAATCACCAACAGCCTCAGCAGCTTCTCCGTCAAACCTGTTTGTTTGTTTGTTTGTTTTCCTCTCAGACAAACGTTAATCTGATAATTCAGAAGAGCGTTAGAAGACGTGTCCTCTGTGGTTTCAAACCTTCACACTTTGGACGTCTATAAAAGTATCTGAGGTGCCAGACGTTCTGTCCACACAACGTTTCGACAGTCGATCCGGTCCTTCAGATTTAAGATCAAATCATCAAAGCAGCTCCTGACGTCGGTTCAAAACTCGGCTGCTGTTCCGACGATAAAACCCACATTTGCTCCGAAGCGGTTCCGTTCTCTCCTCGCCAACTTCCTGTTGGCTACTGGGCCGATCTTAAAACTGAAGGTTTTAACCCCCCTGAGTCCACCAGCTGCACCCGTGCCTGAAACCAGGCCGCCAACTTCTGAACCTTCGTTCCCGGGTCATCACCAGCGTCCTGCAGCTTATGTTTGTTGTTATCATTATATTCCATCACAGTCGGTTATTTTTTTTTACTTTCCAAGTTCTGGTGCTGCAGAAATGAACCTGATCTGGTTTGAACTGCAGAGACTTGGTGAAAACCTGCAGGGGCGGGACCTGAAACCTCCCAGAGACACCTGGAGGATCTGCAGGTGTCCCCCAGGAGAAGATGAGCCGCGTCTCACCAAAAACTGACCGTTTGTCGACCGAAGGCAGAGCTGCTCGAACACGGAGCGCACTCACCTAAAAGGCGCCTCAGCCAAAACAGCTAGCTACAAGACAAGCAGCCGAACCGCTAGCAACAGGCAG
>NC_056504.1:47903556-47918412 GCF_014905685.2 Nematolebias whitei
AAACAGCTAGCTTAAAGCAGCCAAACAGCTAGCTTAAAGCAGCCAAAGAGCTAACAAAATACAGAAAAAATAGCTTAAAGCAGCAGAATAGCAACTAAAAGCAGCAAATGCTTGCAAAAAAGGAGCTACAACAGCTAAAAGCTAGCTCTAAAAAGTGCCTCTGACCCAGTCCGTCGACGGATAAGCGGAGCCGACTCCTTCGGTCGGTTCTGGAGGAAACTAAACGGGACGAAGCAGAACGCAGCCTGGTGGAGGTCAAACCATTACGTCTGTTCAGAGTTCTGCAGGACGAGACGAACAGACCTGACCCACAGAGCCGCAAAGATCAGAGACGTTTGTCCAGAACATCAGGAGTGGAGACGCAAGAACAAAAAGACGTGCGCAGAAAAGTTGCACGAACCAACCAGACACTGGGAGCTCCTTCAAAATAAGAGTCGATTAAATGTTTTTTGTTTTTTAGACAAAACCTGACTCAAAGTGTTTCCTTCAGGGCACAGAGGGCACAAGTCTGACACGTTTCACCAACGAAGCTCCACCTTCAGCGCAGTGGAGAAAACAGAAGAAGTCCAAAAACTGACAGGAAGTCCATGGTGGATCGTTCTCTCCTGACAGACGAGCGTCGACGTGCGGCGCTGAAACCGAGCGCCAGCAGAACTGGACAGAAAACCTGCACGCAGATTCTCCAAGTCATCATGAAAAGCAGCACGTCAACTCCTCGTGAACGATCCGTTCGAACGAGGACAGGGTCCAGGCAGGACAGGCGCGTCCTCGCTGTTGGAAGCTGCGGCTCGTTAAAACGAGCCAAACTCCATTTAGAAATCTGTTAATTTAAAGGCCGCTTCAAAACACAAGAAGAAGTAGACGTTTGTTTATATTTTGCTTCTAAAAGGAGTCGGAACCATTTCCACGTGACCTGAAACCAACTCTTTCATGGGTTCATCGAGATATTTCAAAATATTTCTGTGAACATTTATTTTTGTTGGTCTAAACTTTTAGTCCCAAACAGCCAAACACTTGAAATCTTTCATCCGAGCGTCCACAAACTGGACAAGAAAGAGGAACGGATAAACATCTGTTGAGAAACAAAGTTAGAGCCGTTTATGTCCAATATTAGTAAAAACATTAAATGCTACGCCGTCATGCTACATGTAGCCCTCAAAGTACATGCTGGGGATCAGTCTCAGCTACTACCACATTAAATTAGAGCTCAGTATTAGGGGTCGACTAGTCGATTGTAGGACATCTCGTGACTTTTTAACTTTCACGTCGACTCGTCAGTGATTGTGTCACGTGTCATGTGATCAGCTGGGCCGCCGGCTACAAACAGATGGAAGATTTAAAAAAAAACGTTCAATAGAAAAACTGGACTATTGTATTGAACGTTGTTTTTAGTTTATCGTGTCCTGGAAGACTGAACATCTTCACCAGCGAGCAGATGGACGGTGAGGAGCAGGACGTCTCCCCAAACAGGTAGAAATTCATCAACAGTGTGGAAGTATTTCACTGACGACGTTTTTAAATTTATTTTATTTAATTCACGGTGGGATCTCCGCCTGCCTCCTGTTTTTAGTTATATTTTATTTAATCCACTAAATAAAATAAAAAACCCCGGTGGAGAATCCACCACCGCCGCAATGGTTCCTTTTATTTAGTGGATTAAATAAAATAAAACTAACTTTTTGAAGCTTAATAATAGTTTTGGTTTTCCTGTGACTCATTTGCAGTATGATAAATGGTAGGAGCATAAATATACACGCAATGCTTTGTTCTTTTTCTTGTAAATAATAAGACTTTTATTTTAGTTTCTATGACATCATCGACTATTATCATGTTAATTTTGACTTTTAAAAATATGTAGTCGTTCAAGCCCCAGTATCTATAAAACCAGCCTCTGATCTGTTGTTAGCTTGACTGGATTTGGTAGCCATCTTGAATTAGGTTGATGTCGACAATTACTTCCTGAATTAATTAAAATTAATTAAATCTACTCCAGTAGGTAATGAGATATTTTGCTAATAGACAAGACTAAAATATTAGTGTCAATTCTTCACGTTTGAGTTTCTTAATCGTGTGAACCCTTAATCACAGTTCAACAGCTAAAAATAAATTTTATAGATTCAACAAAAAATGGGAACCCGCTGTGTTTTTGCAACAGGTTGGAAGAATAAAACTGTCGAATGATTTAAAGATTAAAGACTTGAACTTTAAAAAATAAAAAAAACATGCTGGATTCAGTAAAAAGGAACAAATGCTTCTAAAGACAAGTGTCTTTAATAAAATGAGAAAACCTGCTCATCAAATTAAAAAGTTGTAATCTATAAACTTCAGACCGCCTGTTTACTAAAACATCAACATATCTGATGCACGCACTTTCACTCTCGTTTGCAAAATAAGCAGATTAAACAGGTTTGTTTACGTCAAGTGCATACCTGCATTTCAGAATTACAAAACAACATACCTGGAACACTACTGAAGTAAACTCTTCTAAAACTGTACCATCTAAAATAGTTCGGAGAAAACTTTTTTTATTATTATTTTAAATTCATATTTTGCCTTTAAGTCCACTTCAAAAGGTTTTACTCTGGCGTGGTTTAAAACTTTTGCACAGTACTGTGTTAAACATGTGAGCAACTTTCACCAGATGGCTGGGTTTGTGAAAATATGTTAAAAATAATAAAATAATAATAATAAAAAAAGGGGAAAATTCGCGCACAACCGCTTTAACCAAACTCCAAAGGAAAACTGTGGATTTTAAACGCATCCAGTCGTCGCGGCTCACTCGGAGGTCGTTCCTGTAAATTTTTAACTTTATTTAAATATTTTATTCTTGTTTTTCAATTCGGCGTCGGTCCAATCAGCACCCCGGTCAGAACTGGCCTAAGAAAGTGGGTTGATGCTGGTCCGGACCGCGCTCTGACTCACCTATGGAGACCAGCTTGATGTTCTCCCGGTCCAGGAACTCCAGCGCCACCGACACGTTCTCCAGCTTCATCTGCCTGAAGTTGGGCCTGTTGTGGTACTTTCTGAACATCTTCTTCTGGCTCAGGACCTCCAGCAGGGCGATGAGGCGCAGGCCGTCGCCCAGGTCCAGCTGCAGGTCCACGATCCGCTTGTTGACGCACTTCAGGTGCTCGTTGATCCAGCGCGTGAACGTGTTCTGCTGGATCTTCTTCCACGGAGCGTCCTCCGCCAGATCCTTCTCTGTGACCGGCATCTTGTCCAGCTCGGCCCGGTGGGTCTTCGGTACCGCTTCTTGTTCGGTGAGGCTCGAACGGGACGAAGGTTGTGCCGCTGACGGAGCGTCGTCTTCCCGCGGAGTTCCTCGGAGCTGGCGGCAGCTTGGATTGAACTTTTCCTCAAACTCACGAGGCTAAAAACGCTGCTGATGCGTTCAGGGACTGCTCGGACTTTTCTTCTCTTGACGAACCGAACGAACGTCACAGCAAAGTTTTACCGCCCCCAACCGATGTTTATAGAGTTTTACGGACTTTCAGTTAATTTTTTGTTGTTTTTACATTTAGATAATAGTGAACCGGTTGCTCGTTCCTGCCAACAAAAACTCGGGAATTTTCAAAAACTGAAACGAACAAAAGAAAGCCCGAAAATCGTTTTTACGCAAACACATCAGCGACAAGGCTCAAATTACATGCGAGTTCAACTAAATGAAAACATTTAATTAAAGGATATTTGTATAATTTGGGACTTTTTTGCACATTTTTTTTACGTCTCGTACCAGGTTTATTTATCAAACACCATAAAACATTTCTGAAAGTCTTAAAACATGTTAAAACAATAAAAGTAAAAAAAATATTTCTCCCTGCACAAGTTTTAAAACACTTTTTAAGTTATTTGTACCAAAATAAAAAAAAAATGCATCTATTTAAAGATGTGTGACATCAAACTTGTATTTGTTTTAGAAAACGACCTAAATCACCTTGTATAAGCAAAATTCAATTACTTTTTTTTTCCCATTTATTTATTGTTAATAGGACAAAAAGCTGCACAGGGCAAAATGAATGTACACAAAATAATATTTTTGACTCGTGCTGGCAAAATGATTCTAAATAAATGCAGGCTGCAGTGTGAAATAAATGAAAATATTGATTTATGATTTGTCAAAATGAGTCCATTAAGACGCCATCCAGCCTCACCTGCAAATCTTCTTAATCTGCCTTTAAATCAAAGTCTTCTAACAGGTATGTCTTACAAGTTCCTTTGAAACAGACCGTTTTGACACCGTAAATCCCTTCGTATAAAGTCTGAGGTCAATGTGAAGCTTGAGCAGAGGCCACATTTGTTTACAGAGAAGAAATAAAATACTTTTACATCAAAATAAACTGAACGCTGTAAAATCTTTATCACCATGAGCTCCACAAGGACGACCCGAACTCAGCATATATCTGCTGCATCAGTCAGTCTGATCAATAAAGTCTAATCTGATCAGCATCACTCCTGACGAGACCAGGGGAGGTCAAAGGTCAACTGTACTGACTGGAACAAAAGTGATTTTTCAGATCACAAAGGTTTAAAGAAAGAAAAACATTAAGACAAAAAACATGAAGAAAGAGAATTTTATGGATCATGAATAAAGATTTAGTGGTTTAACGTGAAAAAAAAAACTTATTTAGTGAGCAGTCAATATTTTAAATACCTGATGTAAAAAAAAAAAAAAGAGACATCCTCAAAACGAAGTAAATTATGATAAAACCTCAGTATCTGGTTGAGAATTCACTTTTTATCGCGTAGATTTAAACAGAAACAAAAACTACACTTTCTTGTTAATTTTCTTTACAAACTGAATCAAGTTGATCTCAGATTATATATTTTTTATTTTTACAGTATTTCTGATCCAAATCTATCCAGATTTTTTTCCCCCTCAGCTTCACCGACTGAATAAATCTCGTCAGCTCTCGTTTTAAATCCTTCGACGTGTTTCGACCGTCTCGTAGAGATGAGATCATCCCGAGGCCCGATGATTGATGGGAGTTTGTCGTGCCGAGACGTTCAGCTCATGTCAAGGGACAGACACACCCCAACGGGTCTGGACCTGCGTTTGAAGATGACATCATCCCTCAGTCATCACTTCTGTGCATGATGACCTCATGTGCACCCAGTGATTCACGTTGTTTCCATAAAACACGTTTCTGTGGTAAAACGATGATTTGAAGAGTAGATGAAAATACCAGAACAGCTTCTGTGCTTCGTGGTCACACAGAGGTCGTGGGTCTTCTTCAGGCCCAGCTGATCACAGTTCAGCAGATTTCTCTGCTGTTTTGCACCTTTTTTATTCTTCTCACAGGTTCTTCAGAGGCTGATCCGGTCCAGCTTCAGGAGGTACGCTGGTCCACCATCGTTCACTCAGGTGTCCACAGGGTTCTCAAAGTGTTCTCAGGGTTCTTTTCGTTTGAGGTCGTTTCCATCCTGGTCCGTCTACGTTTCTAAACCCTCACCTGTGGTCGTGAGGTTTGGACCAGGACTGAAAGAACCAGATCCTGGATCCAAGCGGCTGAAATCAACTTCCTTCACCGGGCTCAGCCTTAAAGAGGGCGAGGAGCTCTGTCGAAGCTCGGAGTCGAGCCGCTGCTCCTCCACAGAGAAAGGAGTCAGCTGAGGCAGTGCACACCTCCGATTGGAGGGTTCAAGTCCCACTGCTCAACGGCTCCGGTGCAGAACTCTCTGGAGGGATTATATGTCCTCTGTGGTCCCCCAGGAGGAGCTGGAGTCTCTGCAAGGAAGGTCTGCCTGGGTTCCTGTAGCCTCCTCAACCCGACCACAGATAAGATGATGGAGACGGAAAAGACCGGATTAATGTGAGCGTTTTAGATTTACCGTTTGTTTTTTGGCAGAAGCTGCAGAATAAAAACAAAACGAGAACTTTCAGTGAATCGATGAAATAACTTGTGATAAAAAAAAATTTCATAAAGCAGCTTCAGAAAAACTGGCTCAATCATTTTTTTAATAAATCTAATTTATTAGAGGTTTTAGTTCTACATTTACAAACTTTGAACAAAGTTCAGACAGGTCCTCTGGACGGTTCTTTGCCGAGACGTTTCATCCTTCATCCAAAGGACTTCATCAGCCCGAGGAGCCACCTACAGAGTCCCACAAGCAGCGCGCTCACATAGTGGAAAAAAAAAAAAACAAGACTAATAGGAGTGTAGTACTTGTGGGACTCTAGTGGCTCCTCGGGCTGATGAAGTCCTTTGGATGAAGCGTCTCAGCAAAAAACCATCCAGAGGACCTGACTGAACTTTGATATATCCTCGGAATATTTTTAAATACGAGCTCACCGACAGAGAATTATATTTATTAAATCCCTCTCGTTATACAAATAAACTGAATTGTTCCTCTTCACATTCCTGCTTCCTCTTAATTAAACGTGGAACTACAAATGTAAATTTCACGATTAAATATTTCACAAGTGTTACAAATATCAGTACACACTGCTGAGATCTTGATCTGCAAACATCGCAGCTTAAATCTAACCGAAGCACTTTTTAATCTGAAAAACTCACAAATGTTGTTTTCAAACCGTTTTTATGTGGAAACGTTTTCCACGTTAAGTTTGAAACTCCGAACAGAAACTTTAACTCGATACAAACAAATAAACCTTTTATCGGACGACCTGCTCTTAAACCGTCGGGCTCCTGCAGCAAATAAAAGCTGCTGATTCAAACGGAGTTCTGTGCACCGGCAGCAGAACAACCGTCCGGTCTCGGACCTCCTGAGAACCAAAGCAGCAGCTTCATCATGATCTGGGGACAGAAAGGTCGGCGATAAAAGAGTCGGGGGGCCGGGGTGGTGGGTCAGCTTGCTACAACTTTAATCCCAACGTTGCCTCCTCAATACATCAGATTCTCTCTAAACATTTTAACAAAATAAAAGTCTAGTTGCACATCATTCAAATACATTTTATTTTACAATTCTATCTTTAGTGTTTCTCTCTCTTTAAACATCAGGAATATTTGTTCGCTGTCATTTATTATTTTATTTTTCAACACGGAGACGAGACAGAGTACACAGACGATGACAGAGTCCCAACGTGTGAAGCTTCACCGCTCGACTCGCAGGGATTTAAAAACCGCCTCAGAGGCCTGACTTGCTCGAGTTCATCGCCTTTCTTATTCTTCCGACGCGAGGATGCAAAGCTCAGACTCAAAACGGGAGTGAAGGAGTAAAAAGGACCAAAAAACGTGAATGGAAGACTCAGTCTGATGAAAACATCGAGGTGAGATCGTCAGATTTAATTTTAACCGTCGAGCTTTGAGACGAAAAAGATTTGAATTTATTACAATTTTACTCAGAAGCTTCACTTCGACGTAAATCAGCCCAAAGGAAATAGTTTTGTTGCTTCTTAAGTTTAAAGTGATGTATTAAATCCAATTTCAGCACAAACTAAAACGTTAATAACGGCTCAAACTACAGATTAAATTTTTTTTTGTATAAACAATGACGTCATAGTTCAATTCGTGTGAATTAAATTTGAATCAGTCATTGAGCTTGTTCAATCTGCAGCTGTTCAGGGACAACGGCTGACGTCTTCACATGAAAGTCACATTTTTAATCTTTTAAACCCAAAATGTTTGTTATCGATTAATAATCAAGGATGAAATATATATATTTTTTAATAAATAAGCTTTTTGTTTTTAAAACTAAATTATTTGCAGTTTGTTTAGCAGCTTGAATATCGTCATTTTGAGCACGTTTGGCAAATCTGTAGTTTATCATAATGAAAACTGGTTTTCCTCCAGTTGACGAGAATCGTTTCAGCAGCTCTGAATCAATCACTCTGAACATCGACAGGCCTCTGTGTGTGTGTGTGTTCACACACCACGTGCGGTGTTGGTTGGTGACATCAGAGGCACTTACATCCCCCTTTCTGTGCCCCAAAATCTGAAGAGTAAAAAAAAAATTATTTCAACAATTTGGCTTCAAGTTTCAACCCAGAACTCCCGAAAATCAAACCGAGCGTCGTGTCCGACGTTCGGGTCAGACGTGGAAGCTCTCCAGCAGACTCGGCGCCGCCGCTCGGCTTCGTTGGGGCTCCCGCAGCGTCACGTTCGAATCGGTCCGGTTCTGAAAACTGAAACTGCTTCACAAAAACTCCACATTTACACAAAAAGGAAAAAATATTGAAGCTATTCCCAAAAAATTAAATTTTCCAAATCAAACAGGAAGTTAGACAAAAGTGCTTTAAAGATACTCACAGCAAAGACATGACCGCTCAAAAAATAAAAATTAATTGGATTTATCATCTATGGAGGGTTGATGTGTCCTCGGATTAAAACGTGACCAGTTGCCAAAAACCACGAGCGTTTGTTTACCTCCAGAATCAGCCGAAGGGACTGAAAACAGCCGACATCCACGGAAATGTTCGGGTGCTGATCGTATTTAAGCTCAGACTTGTTGAGCACAGCGTGAAGAACAATTAAACCACGACAGCTGAAGATCACCAGGTTTTCAAATAAAACCAGAGTCTGGTTTTACTGGTTCCGAGTTCAGACTCAGAAAGAAACCTCGGCGGTCTAGAAGCGTCGCGTGAACGCTGTTCGTCGTCTCTTTTCAGTTTGCAGCAGATCCTGATTTATTTTTCTGGTTTTCAGCGTCTCCGGATGTTCTCTGCTCGTCCACCATGTCGTCAGTCAGTAGCTCGAGCTTCGTGCGGCTTTTGGCAGATTCACTCTTTGTTTACATCAAGTGCGTTCCCGCGCTTCACAATCTACGGGTCAGCATCATGTTGAAACCGTTTTCTTTAAACGGCAGATTTATACATTTCAGTTTAAACTTTTCATGTTGCGTCTTGCAATGAGTACCTTTAAGACTTGTTGGGCCTCTGCCTTCATGAGCAGGTGAGTAGAACAAACGTGTCTTTTAGAGCCGAGTGTGAAAAGTGACAAATGATGAGTCGCGCGTCTCCGACGGCGCCGAGCCTGCTGGAAAGCATCGGACCGCTCCATCCGAGCGTCACGTCGCCTTTTTCTTTTTAGCCAAACACTAAACCCATAAACCGCCCCCACCACATCTCAGAGCCCAGAGAATAAAAATGACAACGAAACCCTTCCTCAGAAAACAAAAATAAACCAGGAAGTATCGAGTCCTCTGTAGAAACCACAACCTTTTATATTCCCTCTACAATTATATACAATTAGACTTTATACAAGCGAAGCGGCGACGCTCCCCTCACGGCTCGCTCGGCGGGGTTCAGGCGGAGCTGCTCTTGGAGAGGTTGGGGTAGAGGATGGCGGCCGTCACGGCGACCATCACTGCGATGACCGGCATCCAGGGGCTCCAGCCGCTCTGCCCGACAAGAAACAAAAAACAGGTTCAGTCGTCTGCGCAGCTGAAGTGGCTCAAGGTTCAAACCAGAGCGCTACAACAAACTGCTTCCTGCCTGACCCTCGTCTGTCCTGCTCCCTACAGGAGAACGAGGAGATGATGAGAAACAAAACATCCAGAAGAACGAGAGAAACATGAACCACACAATGAGATCAGCCCAAAAGATGACACACACACACATACAGGGGGCGTGAGGTGCGTCTATATCTACTTTACAAAGTTCAACATGAGAATCGAGATAAATAAAATAAAAACGTTGCCCAGTCGGATCCAGGAACCAGATGTTTCTGCTGAGGTTCACGCAGATCCGTCCTCACAATGAAAGCCGACAGGCTGAGTTTTGGTTTCATCCTTCTGGGAGAAGATCGGTCTTCTGTCCGGTCCAACTGAAGTTTCTCTGCGTTTCATAAAAATCCGTCCACACCGTCCGGGTTCTGCTCGTTCATCACGGATATGAGGAGCGGATTCGGTTCATCTTCGTGTCAAACTGTTTTCGTGAGTTCAAACACGCAACAGATGTGCTGAAAACACGAGCGAACAAATTCTTTATTCCAGATTTATTCACCTCTGGAGGATAAAATCATTAAAAATAAAAAGCTGAATGGAAGAGAGGCTCGCATGCTTCAAATAAATATGGAAACACTTCATGTAGGAAAAAAAAACATTTTTTGGGACTGCAGTAAAAAACAAAAAAACGTTCCATAAAAAAAATTCTTCAACAGAAACTGAATTAAACTTTTACACATAAACACAACAAACAAACAAACATGACGGACAGGAAGATGGAGGTTTCAAATCTCTCCAAGGAAGCACGTAAAGGGATAGTTCAGATCTTTAAAGTGGGGTTCTGTGTATGAACAATCAGTATCTTACCTGTTGCAGACGGCTCTTTGAACAATCTCAGTTTAGAGAAAAATAGTTTATTTCTGACCATTTTCATAAGCTAAGAGCTAATCAAGACAAACGTGGAACTGCCTTAAAATATCTCAAATGTCAAATATTAACAGCAGAGGCAGCTAGCTGGGGCACTTCCTGTGAGGCCTGGGGACAATTCCTGCAGGAATAACCATGTAAAATAAAACTGATAACAGTAAGTGTTTATAAAGCAGCGTTTTTGATACTGACGTTGTTTTCAGATGACAGATATTCACTTTGGTCTTAGTCGCACTCGGACTAAAGTTAGTTCATCGTTCAGGTTTGAATTAAACTATTTCTCCAAACTGAGCGTTCAGAGAGTTGTCTGCATCAGCTGCAACATTAGACGCTTCATAAATTACATGTTCATAAACTACTTGTTTCAACAAAACAAGCCTGTTTAAGGAGAAAACACAAAACCTGTTAGCAAGAAAATAAAAATAAAGAACAGTTAGGAGCTAAATGCATGCAACAAAAGAACAAACAAACCATGTAGCATCAGATGAAGACAAAAACATGCGTGAAAATAAAAAAAAGAAGCATCAAACCATAAAAGAAGATGGAGCTGATGAACGTCTGAAGCAGGTTAGTAACTCAAGATGATCAGAGATTTAAAGCGACACCAAAGTTTTCCAGTTTCCGTCTTTAATCTAAGTTTTTTTTTTAACTGTTTTTAAAATCCAGATTTGGCTCACGTTAACCTGCCTGACACTTTGAGTCAGCAGAGACGATGCTGCGTGACGCAGTTTGTCCTGCAGTAGAAACACGTCACAGTAAAGTAGTAAATGTTTTTACTTTGTCAAATATCCGTCTGTAAATAACAGCTCATGATTACACGACTGTCCGTATCGACTCTGAAATGTTTCATTTGTGTATAAACTGTTAGTGATAAACACAATGCTAAGTAAATTAGCTTTTCTATGACGTTTTTAATGTTAGTGTAGGGTTTGTGTTTCCTTGGTCTCTGGCTCCATCTTGTGTCATGTTTATGTCTGCGTCCTCCTGATCCTGTGTCTTTGGCATCTGTGATCATTCACAGGTGCCTTCTCTTAGTCTAATTGGTGTTTCAAGTATTTAAGCCTGTGTGTTCGTCTTCCCTGTGTCCTGGCATTGTCTTCTGTTGATGACCTGTTCTGCTCCCTGTGTTTACCCCTAGATTATATCTGTGTTTGCTGCCCTGTCAGACTTTTTGTTTGTTAATAAATTCTTTAAGTATTCCTGAGTTCTCGACTGCCGGCCTGCACCACTGGGTTCACTAGCCCCGTTGTGACAGTTAGGTTAGGATTTGTGCTCATTTTTGTTCAGCAGCTTATGAATAATAAGTTTTTTGTTTCTTTTATTAGACGTTAAAATGCATAAATCAGTTTATTATGGAAGCCATTTAAGTTTCAAGATGTTCAAAATAACTTATCACAGCCTCTTGATGGAATTGTGAAAGGTTTAAAGAGTTCCATCCCAGCTTTAATATAAACTAAATAAAGACAAATGGTTTTTGTCTCTACGGTAAGAAAAATAAACTTTACAACAACAAAAAAAAAGCTCTCGAACAAGAAAACCATATTTCTCACCTTATCCAGCATTATAAATAAAAGTTAATTTATAAAAAATGGCTTTACTTTTCTTTGTCAACGATCTCAAATGTGTAAAACTGAAAAAAAAAAAAAAATCAAAAGTATTTTGTTTGTTTTGTTTTGCTTAAATTAAAGACGCAGTGGTGATGAAGATGAAGCTCAGCCTAAAAAGGGCGATCAGGAGGTGAAGAAAATGTTCGGCTGGTCAACATTCAGGGTCCAGTTCCTCAATAAACAGCTAAAATACTCCCAAAGTTTTTAATCCCGACAGGATTTATGATTTTTTTTGTGGATTTTCATTAGTTCACATCGAAGGCTACATGTCAAGCTCACATCTGTACAGCTGCCGTCTCGTCTGTACGTCCAGATGTTTTCGGTTAAATAAACCAGGCGAGTAACTCTTTGTTTTTGATTGATAACTTTTCTAAACGAGGTTTTTAAAAATCAAATTGTTCAATAAATTACAACATTCAAATGTTCATTTTTGTTCGAATTCAAAGCATCCACTGCAAACGACAGTTTTTACATCCACCACGACAACAAATCTCCTGAGGTCGGATCAAACAGGAAAACAAACGTTGAGGCTGTTCGGACAATTTTTACTCGAGTCAGCTGAATTTCTTGGAACCCTGAATTTGTGCCGTGAGAACGTGGACTTCACCTCCGTCACGGTTCCTTTCAGAGAGGACAGACAGGTGGAAGCAGCAGACAGACAGGTGGAAGCAGCAGACAGACGGATGTCATGTCGGTGTGTACCTTTCTACCACAACTGGCCGAAACACCAGTACAGCAGAGCCAGGACAAGGCCCATGAATATGGCTTGGACAGGCTGCAATATGGATGGCTACAGGGGGGGGGGGGATAAGAAGAAAATAAATCAGCCAGCAAATCAACCAAAAACAAACATGGAGGATGGAGCAGCTACAGCGAGGAGGAGGAGGATAAAGGAGGAAGGTGGTTTCCTACAGGTTTAGTCTGTTTTAAATTTAATCTGCTGCCTCAAACTGTTGAGGCTGAAAGTTTCAAACGCAGCTGAAGACGAGCGCTGGTTTCGTCTACGTTTCTCCAGAGCACCCGTCACGGTTACGACACAACGTTCATCTGCGACGATACTTTCTGTCCGCCGTGAGACGTTACGTCCCGCTTCAGAAACACGAGGACTTCGCCGCGACTCTGAAAACGTCAGGTTCTGTTCGGACGATTTAAATCCTTCAATTATGAACTAAAACAAAAGAGCAGCTAAAAACAACCACGTGACTGAAGGCAAGAAAAAAGCTGAAGGCAGGAAGAGGAGGAAGAAGCTGCTCCGCCTCGGTGATTAATTCATAAAGCTAACAGTTTCTAACAGGTTATTGATCAGATTATTGATCACAAACGTTACAGAGTTAAGAAGGATCGTTTTAAAATTAAAATCTGTGGAGTTTCTGTAACGTTTCATGTGCAGAGCGAGCTGCAACAAACTGCTGGAATTACAGCTAGTTTAGTAAAAAATCGTTGATTATTGATCATGTATCTGTAAGTAGATCCGGTCATTAAGATCAAACTCTTCTCCTGTAGGTAGTGAAGGATCCAGGAGGTGTCCACAGACCAATCCAGGCATTCAGAACCTTCAGAACCGGCAGCGTACAGAAATAAAAACGTTTAGGTTTGAAGCGTGGACTCACAGAGCTGGTCTTGTCCTGCAGCTGCTTCAGGCTGCTCCTGCACTGCTCCAGCTCCTGGTGGATGTTCAGCTTCTCCTGCTCCGTCCTCTCGTAGCGCTGGTGGAGGTCCAGCAGCTGAGACTGAGTGTCTTCATACTGAGGGGGGGACAAACACAATCACTGAAGACTTCGCGTGATGCAAACGGGTCACTTCAGGGCACCAAAACAACAATCTGCACTACACCGAGGACCACTGGTACCACATCTGTGCCACATCTGTGCCACATCTGTGCATGCTTCTGATGCTCTGCAGTAAAGACGTCAGGTTGATCATCACAAACAGAAGAGCAGGGATGAGCGCCTGCGAGCACCTCTTTCTGCAGCGTATGTGTCCGGGCCTGCGCCTGGTCCAGCTGGCTCTTTAATCTGCTAGCATCCTGCAGGTGCTGGTTCTCCAGAGAACCCAGTTTGTCCTGCAGAACCTCCTCCCTCTTCTCCAGAGACTCCAGACTGCTGCTGAGGACCTGACTCTGCTCCCTGGTGCTAAACACAAAAACACCAAGTCCAGTCAAACGAAGACCCTTGGTAACATGAAGCAGCAGGAAATTAACACATTTAACTCGTCCAGGAAGTCAAAAGAATCAGATCTGATTAAAAAAACAACATGAAATACTTTGGCGTTTTGGCACACAGCTGGTTTAACATCAGCTTTAACCAAAACACAATTTATTCTCTGTGAGGAGCAGAGAGCTGCATCTAGGGCAACCCAAGGAGCAGATGGTGAGGGTTAAAGGCCTTGCTCAAGGGCTCAGAGTGGGGCAAATGAGGGTGGAGGCAGGTGTGGGTGCTTCACCTATCCCACCCACATTTTGATGTCATGGGCAGACAGGCCCACCTCCTCAAACCTCTGCGCCACCACGTCCCCATCAGTTAAATGTCACACTATGTTAGCGAAAAGCTCAAGTAGCAAAAGGCTAGCTAAATGCTAAAAGTAAAATCAAGACAAAAATAGAACCGGTAAGCTGAAACAAAGAACCGTGTTTATGAAGACATTTCAATGTACAGTAGTCCCTCAATACTTCGCGGTTCATTCATCGCGGACTTAAAATAAGACAAGACAATACACATATTGGCTGATTGATGGATGAGCCCCAAGATCGGCATGGAATATTCATTTAAAATAAATTATTTTAAAGTATTTAGCACCTGCTGCACCTTTGTGCAGCCCAAACTGCAGGATAAACTTCCTGCTGCAGCTGATCAGCTGTTCTCCGTGCAGAACGTGCGGCGTGGACAAGAGCGCTTGCAGGTGGCTGAGTGCAGCTGAAGCAGGGAGCTGAAACTATGACATTCTGTGTCCTTCAGAGCATTTAGTTTTAGAAACATTGTTT
>NC_056504.1:47918812-47933480 GCF_014905685.2 Nematolebias whitei
TATACTACTACTAAAATAAACAACTACTTACTGCTTGTACTACTATTCCTGCTTCGCGGTTTTTCACTTATTGTTTTCACTGTGGGGCTTCAGGGTACAGACCCCGCGATAAACGAGGGACTACTGTGTCTCCACGGAGAAATGCTTTTAAATAAAGTTAAATGTGTTAAAAAAAGTAAATGCGTTACAAAAACCAAAAGTCACAGCACCCAATGAGCTGAATGTTTTGATTTGTGAACAGCTAAAATAGCACAAAGTCTGTAGAAGTAGTTGAGGAAAAAAAAATGTAGGAAAAACAGGAAAACTCTGATCAGTTTACTCGACGGATCTAAAATCCAGAGACGACCCTGCTCGGATCAACGAGCTGAAGAGCAGCTAAAGTTCAGCTCCTCAGTTTAGCTTCAGGCTGAGAGTAGAATAAACCCGTGGATGGTTGTGTTTGCACCTGCTCAGCTCAGCCTCCAGGCGGTGCAGTTTATCTGTGAGCGTTGTCCGCTCGGCTCTCAGCCCGTCACATTCCTGCTGCAGAGACGAGCAGCGCTGCTGCAGCGTCACGCACTCCGCTGAGAGAAAGAGAAGGCGTTCAGTCACGGCTCGCCAACAGCTGAAAGACCGTGCATTCGGCTCACTTTGCAGCTGGCTGGCGGTGTTCTGCTGTTGTTGCTGCTGGGTGAAAGCCCCCTGCAGCCGGCTGATCTCCTCCTCGTATTTGGCAGCCGTGGTCCTCCAGTGTTCCAGCTCAGTGCGCACGTTACCCAGGTCTGCCTGCAGGGCGGTGATCTCCCGCTCCCGGTCCGCTGTGGCCGCCTCCATGGCGTGTCGCAGGACGAGAATCTGGCGGCAGAGACACGATCGTTACGGATAAAGCTCGACTCTTGCTGCGGACACGAGGCTGCAGCTGAAGCAGTACCTCCTCCTGGGCGGAGTAGAGCTCCTCTCTGGTGCTGCAGATGGTGCTCTCCCTCTGCTCCCTCAGAGCCTCCATGTCGGCCTGCAGCTTCTCCAGTTGGGCTAGCACAGAAACGAGACGTCACAACATATTCCACCGTTTCTACAATCCTCCCAGGGTGTTTCTACTGACTCTGCAGGTACTGGATCTGTTTGGTCGACTCCTCCGTCAGCTTGGAGTTACTCCTCCTCTCCTCCTCCAGCAGAGCTGCAGACAGGCAGCATGCAGACGTGTGAATCGCAGCTCAACAGAGATCTGTCAGAACATGAAGCTGGACTGACCTTGTAGCCCCAGACACTTCTGCTTGCCGGTGTTGGCTAATTCCTGGGCCTCCAGCAGTTCTCTGTGGAGGTGGTGGATGATCTGCTCCGTGTCTCCAGACTCTAAACCGGCCCGACTCAACTCGACTGAAAGCAGCGCCGCAAAACACTCTTCAGCTTTTTGTTTCATAAACAAAATGAAATAAATCACGAGTTAAAGGTGAAAAACCAAAGGGATGAATACGGGGTACCTTTGAGCAGAGCGACTCTGTTCTGTGGTTCGTTCAGCTCCTGCTCGTTCATGTTTCCATCTGAAACAAACCAACACGTCTGACCGAAGCATTTAACTAAAGTATGTAACTTCAGGACAAAGTTCTAAAGTAAAAACTATAAACTTGGTAAAACAGACTGAAATAATAAAGCAGAAATGTCTTATTGTTATAATTTCAAGCCAGAAATGATTTATGAATGTGTGACAGAGTTTTACTCTTCGGGGTTTGATTCAGAGCCAAGAGGTCTTAACGTCAGGGCCGAGGCCCCGAGGGTCGATTCGACCCCAGGGCAGCAGGAGGGTCGAACATTTAAACAGGGGTCTCAGTGAAAACCCTGAGACCGATGAGCAAAACTTAAACAAACAAGTAAACAAACAAACGGTGGCGTCAACGTAAGAAGTTCAGACTTGACTGCACCCGAGTCGGTTCTCTTTGTGTTTTCTGACCTGACGTGTCGTCGCTGCTGCGATCTTTGCTGGGACTCAGAGTGTCGGACATGTCCGACTCTTTGGCGTCCATCTGACTCGCTGCGGAGACACAAAGAAAAACTCACAACTACCGAAACAAGTCCATCCTGCTGCTCTGACCGTCTTACTGCTCCTGCTGGATTTGTACAACTATAGTTTAGTTTGTCAACAGTTGCTTATTTAAGGTTGTTGCACATTTTGAAGTTTCACGTGGTTTTAATCATCATGTTTTGGAGCAAAGAGCGAACAAACAATTCAAAACTAGAGAAATTGCATTTCCTGAGAAAGTGCAATGTGAAGAACAGCTGAAGAACAGCTGAAGACTGCTAAGAAACAAGCTGAAATGGAACAAGCCTAAATTCACAGAAGTAGAAAGAACTTATATTTGCTGAATTAAATTTAAACAGGCGGAAATGAGCACGAAAATAAAGAGATTAGATTAAAAAAAGCTGAAATTAGCAAATGAAAGGCTGAAAGAAGCTTAAACTACCAGAAGGAAGTGGAACAAGCCGAAATTAACTAAAATGTGGAATTAGATGAAAATGCTAAATTTAGCATAAAAACAGCTAAATAGGCGCTGAAATAGTAAAAAGCTGAAACTTGAACAAAAAAGCTGAAAGGAGCAGAACAAGCTGAAATTAGCTGAAAGAATTTAGAAGAAGCACAACAATGTTGTGGTTAGCAGAAAGAAGCTGAAAGGAGCATGAAACAGCTGAAAGTAGCTGAAGCAGAACAAAAAGTGAAAGGAGCAGTAAAAGGTAAACAGATTATAAGAATGCAAAATGAGCTCGGTTCATTTTCAGTAAGAAAAATGGCAGAAAAGGCTAAATATTTCGAAAAGCTAAAGTTGCACCAACACCACAAGTCACAGCAGGATTTTCCTGAACGAGCTGAACGTTTTGATTCATGTTTTGTTGAAACGGTTTGAAAACTGCAGGATGAAAATTGCACCGAGACCCAAACAGAAGAAAACTGGACCAGAACAGAGTGAACGCTTCACGAACATTCACACAAGAATAAAAACGGTAACGAGTCCAGCTGTGCGACTGTAAGACGTTTAAAGGTGAACTCGATGTTCTGACCTTTGAGCTGATCGGGGCTGGCCAGGACGTCGTCTTCTTCAGTCTGGTTGTTCTGCAGGTGAGCGTCCATCACGTCTACAAACACACATTTTAACATCAGGCCAGTTGTTTCTCCTCAGGAATCGCTTTAAAACTATATTTATATTTCTAACAAAATTAAGTCTTGACCCGTTCAAAAAACAAAAAATTGTAGAAACATTCTACAATTTTTTGTTTTTTGAACCCGTCCCGAGGACCAGACTTAACTTTTTTAGATTTTTCTACCTGGATTATTGAGCATGCATCAGGATATATTTATATTTATTGATTTTTTATAGATTTCCCACTGCACCAGCATTAAATTAAATGTAGAGTCTATTTCAAGGCTCACCATCAAAGTTGGCCAGTTTGTTTATGGAAGAACTCACAGACTCCTTCAACTGTTTGACGGCTGCAAAACAACAAAAACAACCAGTTAAAATATTTAGTAAAACGTTAAAACATCTGGACGCGTGCTCTTCTTTTCGTCTATTCATGTGCAGCAACAGCTGGTTAGCAGCAGGATCAACCGCTAACTAATCAGGATTAATGATCACAGGAGAACCACAAATATTAGTTTATTAAATGAGTTCGTGACTGAATCAAATGTTCTTTAACAGGAACTACTGGAAACCAGCACGAAACATGTGACTTTATAAAAGCAGTTGTTCATAGAGGCGACCGAAGCAACAAATAAAAACATTACAATAAAATAATCTGAACTAAATACAGAAGAAAAGAAAAAACACTCGTGTTGAACGTATAAATGTTAAAACGTAATCCAGATGTTTTCTCACAACTTCCTAAAAATGGACGCTGCCCTGTAGAGACGGGTCAGCGTCCATCAAAACCAAACTGGTCCAGAAAATGTCTCGTCGTCTTTTGCTCCTAAAGCGAAAAGGATTCGTTTGTTAAATTCATCCGGGGATCGTTGAAGGTTTATGGATGATTTTTAACGACGATGGCTGGGAGCGTCAGCTGCCCGTGAACCGTGAGTTTGAGTTAGAGCTGCGTGAGCGTCTGTTCTGTTCAAATAGAAGAACTCAGTTCAAGATCTTCTCCGGTCGTCCTGTGGCTTCTTTTAGTTTTAGGATGAAGAGAGGACGTTTTCATCCTAAAACATTTATTTAGAGTGATATGAAAACATTTAAATGTAACTGAGAAGGATGAGTTTCCTCCGGCAGATGTGGATCTTTAGACATCAGAGCAGCAGACGGTCGACTCTTTGACCAAATCTTTGCTCTCCCTCTCTGTAAAACCACTCACGACTAATATTTGTTCAGAAGTTCTTCTTCGGTTTCTGGCACGTCGTCAGCAGAGAGGTTGGAAAACTCAAAAATAAACCTCGTTCCTGTACGAAAAACCTGAACGAACGTCTTCCCAGAAGCCGCTGCTCGACTTTTGTTTCAACTAGAACATGAACTCAAGAGGCGTCAGCTGAACATGAAGGTTGTAGAAGCAGCTCCAGAAGCTTCACGCTGACGACACAAAATATTAATCTATCTTTAAATCATCAGTTTGTTTGAGAGCGTCGGTCCAGCCGGCTGCGAGACGTCGGCTCGCTCCAAAACAGATCAACTTTATGTTCAGACGGCTGTCAAGCTGTTCTAATTTGAATTAAAACTCGTTTTAAAGAGTTAAAACCGTGACGTTCAGTCTCAGATCAAAACTGTGAAGAAATTAAAAATCATACGCAGCGACTGAGATTTTACCATTTCAATCCTTCACGTGACAAAAAGTTATTTAAACTTTTCTTATTTATCGTGTTGAACTTCAACTAAAACAGCAGCCAGCGTCCGTCCTCGTGTAAATAAACCAATTACCGTACTTTCTGCCGTAAATGTCGCGTCATACGTCTAATAAAGTGGAACAATCCACAAATACGTTGCTTCGCTGGATAAGTCGCATCTATTACGCATCACCGCGGACGAACCGGAAATGTTGTTCCAAAAATTGATTGGCTGCTAAATGGTGGCCGCGGGAGCGTGCACATGACTTTAACAAGAATTTAATTATAGTAAAGGTGTGTCTCAGTTGAAGTTTTACTTAATAAATGCACTTTAATGGTCAAATCGGCTGCAGTTCGCCGGGGAGGCGCAGAGAAATGAAGATGATTTGAAGGTTGCTTCATGATAGACACTTTTATCTATTACATGATACAAAGGCATGCCATACCACTCAAGCGCCATCTGGAAGCGGCTGAAAATGGTGGTGTTCAATATTTCCAATTAGAACGAATGAAAATGATCACATCTCAGCGAAATATTGGTTTATAAATGTGAGAAAAAAATCCATAAGTCAATTAGGCAAAAAACTGTGACTTATAGGGCGAAAAATACGGTACTCGTCATTTTGCGACACTTCCAAGAAGATATACGATAATAAATACCAAGCATTCAAAAACGTTTTAAAGGAACAGAAAATAAAAGTAAAACAAATGCATCAAATTAAATAAACTGGCTCGTTAAAGATCTACTAAATCTGTGAACATTTTGGTCCCTTTCAGAACTTTATTTATTTTACTGTCCAGAAACTAAAAGTCACCCAGCTATGATTGTGATTATATATTTAATACATATAAATCATTTTATTTTTGCAAAGCAGCTTTAAATATATATATTTAAACATTTACATCCAACCTTCAAACAAGAATCAGAGATGTGCTAACATCCTCTGAAAGGCTTAAACTTCTACCATTTAGTTTGTTTCGACTCGTCGAGCCTCCACACTAAGGAATATAAATATATATTATATTTGAATATATATTATATTTGAATATATATTATATTTGAATATAATATATATAAATGAGTGTTTCTGATCCATGTTGTACTCACGCGGACACTCAATCAACTGAGGGCTTCTAGTCGAGTCTCCTCCGCTGTTGTTGAGCAGACAGTTGTCTGACAGAAACACAAAGAACCCTCGTTACTTTCACACCATCACACGACGTCCTGCTGGTTCTGCTCGGTGGAACCGGACCTCGACGGGTCAACACTAATTATTGCCACCTCGGTGGGTTTTGTACGATAAACATTGAAGTTTGTCTGGAACCTTTAAAACGCACGGTGGTGTCTGAAATAACAAGAAACAGACTAAAATCATGGAAAGTTAAAAACACGATCGACTAATAAAAATTAATTTTTAACTCTGGTTCAACAGAAACATTTTTTAAATGATGAAATATTTCGAGTCGATCGGGTTCTTTCTGTGACTCGGACCTCTGCACCTGTCCAGGTGTTCTGGTCCAGATTGGGGTCAGGGCTCGGGGGCCCCTTCAGAACAGTCCAGTGTTTGGTTCCGACCCGTTCTCAGTGTTTTCATCTGAATGATTTGGGTCACAGTCAGACAGAACTTTCTGAGCACCTTTCACTCCCGAGTGCCTCGATGGTCTTGAGATTTTTATGCACCCTGCACAGACGCAGCTCCAGAACAGATCCGAGCCTCCTCTACGATTCCCTGCAGGTCCAGGGTTCTGGTCCTTGATCCATCTTTGGGTCTATGAGCTCAGCTGATGGGACGTGTTGTCAAAAAGCTCCAGCTTCTGTCCGAAGGACATTTCCCAAGAAGCTTTGAGGCTCGTCAGTTTCCAGTTTGTCAAACTCCAGTCTTGTTTTTTAATGGTTTGGTGTCCTCCTCCGTCTTCTTCCATCAAGTCCAAACTGATGATGCATCCGAGACTGATGACCTTTGACCTCGCAGTTCACCTCTAATCTCACTGGAAGTTATTCTTGGCTCTTGGGTTAAAATTCTTATTCTCCGTCTCTCTTCCTCTTGTGGACACGTCCAAGGAGGACGTCTCCAGTCCTTTAAGTACTTCTGGATAATCCGTGCAGCTGCAGTCAAAGGAGCCTCAAGCTGCGGAAGACGGTTTTAGTCTTTATATGACGTCAATAATTCTCTGTCCTCAGTCCATGTCCAGTGTGGCGCACACCATGACACCAAACAGCCCTGTGACTACCTGCCACCTTTCAGCAGGCAGACTGACTACAGACTGGACACCTGAGGTGCCGAGTCCAGGACGCACCTTAGCTTGACGTCCACGTGGTCACACTAGTTTTAATCTTTTCATCAACACCAGTTTCATTTGCATTTTTTATTCTGCTGAACCAAAATTAAAAAACAAAAAACAAAACTGATTTTCAACAGTCGATTCATTTTTTAAAATTTTCTTTCGTTAACCAACGGTACGAACAAATTGTGTCCGTTCGTTCAGATCGGTTTAAATTTCTGGATTCCAAGAGCCGAACCAACAAAAGCAAGAGTCCAGTTCAGAATGCGTTTTAAGAGCTCCACTCTAATTCTCGTTTCGAGCCAGCGAAGACGTCACGATGAAGAAACAGACGGGAGCAGTTAAAGATGGCAGCGCTCATGGATTACAAACAGAAACCAGAAGAACAGACGCAGCAGAAATCAAAGCTATGAACCAACTTTAAACTCTGGCTCCACACAGAAACCACAACTGGAACATCTGCAGTCTGAAGATGAGCAGTGCTTTAACAAGAAATTTAAATTTCACAGCGACCCAGATCAGAGTCGCACACGAACCCTGAACCAGCCGAGCTAAAACAACGACCCAGCACCGTTTGTGTATCTGAGCCGAGATGCACAAAATAAAACTTTACATTTTACCTTATTGTGAATAAAGTACAATTTGTTCCACATTAAGACTTATGAGTTCTTTTTAGACAAAAATCCACAGCCGTCTGCGTAAACCAAAGCCTCTTGTTGTAAAACTAAAATATTTATGACTTCAAAGTTAAT
Source organism: Nematolebias whitei (assembly GCF_014905685.2). Lineage (NCBI taxonomy): Eukaryota > Metazoa > Chordata > Actinopteri > Cyprinodontiformes > Rivulidae > Nematolebias > Nematolebias whitei. Next base: position 47,926,625 of record NC_056504.1, read on the forward strand.
TCTTCCTTTAAAACACGAGGCTTTGCATGAAGGAGAGCACAATTAAAAGATGCAATAAAAGACAAAGTAAAGGAAAACAATAGAGCCCGACCGATATTTCTGTAGGGCCGATGTATTTGTTTGGGAACATACCGTATCGGTGATAATTGTCCCATTAAGCGCCGATATAAACACTGGGAACCAGCTGTGTCCTTACTGGGAAAAGGTGTAATTGTACAATGTGTCCAGCAGAGGGCGCACAACGACCACAGTAGTCCCTCGTTACGTCGCGTTTCGTTTCTCGTGGACTCGCTCTATCGCGGTTTTTCAAAGTAACATTGCACATGACACAATTGGTTGATTGATGGATGAGCCGTGGATTGTTTATTTAAAATTATTTAAAATTATTTTGCACCTGTGTGCAGCCCACAAGTGCAGGGAGAAGCTCCCTCCTGCATTTCTCCTCCGTGCTGCATCCACTTGCTGTCCTGCTGCACTTCTCTACTATTTAAATTTAAATACTGTAACATTTTAAATAAACAATCCATGCTGCATGAATTGTTGGGGTGTTAGGGTATGAACCCCCACATGACCGTTCACCACTTTCACTTCCAGCTCAGCTGAAGCAGGGAGCAACTATGTTAAATACTGCGCAGTGTATTTTGCTGAACGGAGCATGTTAAGTTTATTTTAACTGATGTGTAAAACAAATCAACAATAAATTTTCTTCAATCCTCCAACCTGTTCGTCATTAGCTACTTAGATAACCCAGCATAGGCTATTGCTTCTTTGTAAAACTTTATCCAGAACAATAAATCTAACGAAGAGGTAAATATATATCAGTGTTAGCAACGTTATCTTTGTCATCCTCAATAAAATGAATTGTTTGACTAAAATCTTTACTTCTCTACAAAGAAAACAAAAACAACTGTGGTCAATACTAATTAGACCTTCACCGTACGTGACTGTTTAAACACTGAGCAGTGAAGGGCGTTTCTTTTTTAAATGTATATTTTCGTAACACGCTTCATAACTTCATCGTGAATAGTGGAAGTTAGAAAATGTGACCTCACGTTAGAGAGACGGTTTCAAGTATCAAGTGTTAAAACAGGTTTAAAAGCAGCCGTTTACTTTGATCCTTGTTGGTGGACAAAGATAAAACACGTCTGCCAATATATCAGCATTAACCTGGCCTTCACGATATCGGCGAGACTACATTTCCACATCGGTCGGGCTCTAGAAAACATCTGAATCAAAAGGTGGAGGAAACGGAATAAATGATCAAATTATCAGCAGTCGTTTACGTCTCAAATACCTCTACTAAAAAGTATTTTAAAGTTTATTCATCACATTTTCTCTTAACTTCCTGGCACATGACTCCGCCATGTTTTAAACACGTTTATCGTTATTTTAAACAACATATTAACTGTTATGATAATTAAACTACCATCGGTCTCTTGATCTCCACCAACTGCCCCATCATCAGTATCCGAGTCCCCCTCGTCTTGGTCCTGGCTCTCAGGCGTCAGCAGGTTCTGTGCGTCTTCGACAGGCTCCTCTTCTGGTCCGTGGGAGACAAGGTCCACATCTGTCATGTGACCACATCACGTATATGCAGAGCGCTGAAGTGGACGAGCCAGACGCATGCAGAGCGGTCTAAACGCGTGGCTGCTGTGGCGCAGTGAAACCTGCAGCGCTCAGGACACCGTGTGCTCAATCACCAGTGACCAAAAGACTCTTTACCACCAAAGGAGTGAAATAAAACAGAAGTGGAGAGTTTGAAAACCGTGGACACAACCCAGATCATGGAAGAGGAGCAGAGAGCCACCACGCCCCGCCGCAGCCGTGAGACCGATGTCGCCTTCTTACAAACCCACCAAACCCCCAGGAGCGTCTGAGTCGAAAAACTTTTACCAACACTAAACATAAAATAAAAAAAAGCTTGAATCAAATTAACTTACGCCTTTAACCACTGCTTCAAATAAAATAGAAATTATAAATAATTTTCTCGTGTGTTTTTAGCCAGAAAAACTTTTTAACTTTCATAAATATTTTATAAATATTAGGTAGGACATAATAAACAGCATTATAAACATTTAATACACCAGTTAAACCATGTAAGTTTTTTTAGTATTTTTTTTTTATTTTAAACAATAAAACACTATTTAGTCGACTGTTGATTTCTCTAAACATGTCTGCTATTTTTATTAAAAAAATTATGTTTAATAAAACCTCATAAATTTTTCACAAGCTAACAAAAACAAATGGAAGCAACAGTTAACAGTTTTAAGGTTTAAAGTCAAAAGGAAATTGTTTAAACATTAAAACTGTTTTTCTAATAAATAAATAATGCTTGGCTCAGTATTGTTTAACTTGATAAACGTTTGTGATTATAATTATTTACATTTATTATTTGTAATAATTTCACTGCATATAAATCAATGTATTGAAGCCCGTTACGAAAACAATATAAATGTAAAGACAAAAACATTGTTTCGTCAGAATTTACTCAATTTTTAAAATTTTTTTTGTTCAGAAGAGATAATTCATTAAACCTTTATTTAATTTACTTTGTAAATAACTATGTATTTATGATTTATTTACAATCACCACTTAAAGTCTAAAACTTTTTAAAGTAACTACCAGGAAGCCGTGTTTTTTCCCCAAACTACAATAAAGAGCAGCACTCGAAGCTTTGAATAATGAACCGTCTTGTCGGAGTTGTATTCAGGCGTTTCGGGACACGCGAACTCAACATCTGTGGAAAATCTCGACAAACTTAACAGCTGCAGGAGGAAACGTGAACATCTCTTCACCTTCTACGAATAAAAGCTCCGTCGTGAAGAAATACAGGAGAGTTGTGCAAACAGCAGGAAGAGTGAGCGTCATGCAGGCGACATGCATCATCAGCGCAGGATGAATGAAGTGAGCACACACACATCTGTCCCACAGCAGCAGACACACACACATCTGTCCCACAGCAGATCGGGGACGCGTGGACTCACCCAGACTGTTGTTTTCTTTTATGCTTTTCTCGTGTAGCTGCTCTAACCGCACTGTAAACAACAACAGGAGCAGGGAAAGAGTTGACCAACACGGTTCTGCAGGGAGGTTCTAACGGCTGGACAGATGTTCTGATCGATTAATGGCTGGACAGATGTTCTGATCGATTTGTTGCTTCATGAGTTGCATCACATCAGAACAGCTCAAACTGTGTTACGACTTCAAACGGTTTAATTTGACATGAAAGTCTGGCTGCTTGGTTTTATGAGGCGGCAGAGCGAGCGCCCGTTCTGCTTCAAGCCAAATGAGCGGCTGCAGTTTAAAAGATGAACTTTTATACGAACTTGAATCAAAACGTTCGAGTCGGGGTTAAAGTAAAACCGGGGTGATGAATGTCAGCCGGACCGTTCGTACCCTGGAGAGCAGCGAGTCGCTCGTTTGTGAAGTCGTTGTCGGCCTGCAGGGCCTCGATCCGAGCCTGGAGAACCTGCTCCTTCTCCTCCATCTCCTCAATGCGCATCTCCAACTCCTTCTTCTCCACCGCCCCCTGCTGGGTCAGCTCCTCCTGCCGGCCCTCTGCCGCCTGGAGGAGGCGCGACACAAACCAGGACGAGGACAGAGAGGAGCAAAGCAGTTAACGTCAGAAACGTTAAATATAAACAGGAGGTGCAGAACGAGTCGGGGAAAAGGCGCCACCTGAAGAGTTTTTATCTGTTCAGGTACCTTCATTTTGTCGGTGAGCTCCTTGATCTCGTTGACGGCAGCGTTGTATTTGTTGGCCAGCTCCCTCAGCTCCTCCTGACTCCTCTCAGACATCTCCTTCAGGTGGGTGCACTCGTCCTCCGTGTTACTGAGCGTGCGCTGCAGGAAGACATTTTGGTCAGACGTGGACGAACACCACACCAGGGTCCCAGAAGCTGCTCAGGTTCATCGTTTGTGATCTGTTTGGGAGGTGCGCTCAGCTCGGAGACAAGTCACACCTTTACCCGTTTCCCAAAAACCTTTTTGTGAACGAAAATCGTTTACCCGATATACACACACAGCTACATACAAGATTTAGAGAATAATTTTGATAAACTGCTCATTCAAAATCTATTGCAGTACTGCACAAAGTTAGGGACTTATTAAATGATAAAGCTCTGTACATGTTGTATAACGTGGTAGTTGTTCCACATTTAATCTATTGTATTGATGTTTGGGGGAAAGCGTGTAAAACAATTACAAATCCTATTTTTGTTTTACAAAAAGAGCTGTAAGAATCATCACCAGAAAGCATTTCAGTCACCCATCAAGCACTTTATTTTATGAACTGGAATGATTGAAGTTCCATGGTTTGGTAGATTATAGTATTTTATCAGTTATGTATAGGGCTCAAAATAACATTACCTTTAAATATCCAAAGAAATTTTGTTAAAAGGGAAAGTTGTTACAATCTTAAGGGGATAGAGATATTTGTCAAACCGAAATACAGAACTAGTTTGAAGGGAAGGTCTACCTCAATCCAAGGAGTTGGATTGTGGAATGTTCTAGAGAGTGATGTGAAAAATGCCAAGTCAATGTGTATATTTAAGAAAAAGATCAAAGCTGAATTGTTAAAAATATATATATGAAGTAGTTCAAAGCGCTTTACAACAATCTGTGCTTCATTTACCCGTTCATACAGATCTACAAAGCTAATTGAACAAATCATCTACAGAGACTAATCAGAGCTTTATCACATTCATGCACGGATGGGACGCACATCGGAGGCGATGAGGGGTTCAGTGTCTTGCCCAGGGATGCTTCAGCATGTGACAGCTGGTGGATTCGAACCCCCAACTCTCACATTGGAGGACGACTGCTCTAACCACTCGGCCACAGTCGCCCCAGTAGAAGGAGTTGTTTATTTTGTTTTGTTACTTGAAGATTATTATATGAATTAATTGTTTGAAACAAAGGGGCAGATAAGACTTTTTTTTCTTCCTTCTGCTGTCTTTCATTTTTATTTTTAATGGGTTTTTTTTTTAATTGTTTATGGTTTTGTTTTGTTTTAAAAATGAATAAATTTATAAATATAAAAAAAATACATAAAAAATATAAAATATTCAAACTTTTAAGCCCAAAAATAAACAGCTAAATTTTCCGAAAAGTTATCGCTGATTAATTATTAGTGGTGCATCGATATCAGGTTCAATACTGGCCTCAAATACGTTTGTACTCATAAAAACACTGCGAAGCTTCGGATCAATACTTCTATCATGATTGATGATGTCATCGTCTCTTCCACTTCGCACCGAGAGCAACAGATAAAAACTGTTGGAGGAAATGTTAACAGGTGATGTCAGAACAGACAGTCGTGTTTTTAATAAAATAAACGTTTCTAGAGTCGCTGTGTAATAAATACCAACTTATTTACTACGTAGTAGCGGTACTCAGTATCAGCAAGTACACATATCTGTGGACTTCCAGCAGCCGAGCTGCCTTTGTGTTTTGAACCCGAGGTGTCCATGCTGCAGTTCGTGTGGGGTCACAAGTTCAGGAGGAGGTTCTGCAGCTCCAGATCCAGTTCTGACGACCAGATGTTTGCAGATGACCATTGGTGGTGTCAGTCAGAACCACGTGATGATTCCATCTGTCTTACCTCGACCTCCGACAGCTTCCTGACCACCTCGATCTTCTCCTGCAGGACTCGTCTCAGGGACTCCTTCGCCGTCGTCTCGTAGTTGTGTTTGTCCTCCTGAAGAGCCAGGAGCTCCTTACGGATCCCCTCCTCTGGCTGCGACTGCAGAAAAGTCCAAGCGTTAATTCACCGAAGAGCAGTTGGTTTGTTTCAGCTTCACGCTGAACGTGCGTCCCGCCTCACCTTGGAGTAAGCCTGTAACTGGCTGCCCATCACTTCCAGTCTGGAGAGCAGACGATCCTCGTCGATCAGAGCCTGGAGGAGACGTTTACACTGAGTTTTATATGAAACTCCTCATGAAGAACCCGACCACAGACAGAAACTGGACAGTGAATTTAGATTAATCCAGATTATTGTGCTCAGCCGTGAGAAATGAGACTAATAATCTGTTTTACAAATATTCAAGAGAAACGTTCCATCATCCTGATGGATTTTATTTTAATATTTAAACGAGTCGTCAAGTTTTACAGAGGTCATTTCAATTTGACAAACCTGCAGTAACAAGTTTAATTTAATAAAGGTGGTTTTAAACAGTCTTCACATGTGACATGTATTATAAAATTAGACTAACGTGTGTCATACTTTGTAAAAGGACAGAGAAGAAGTGAAGGGTGTCCTTTTGCCTGAGCTAACCCACGTCTTTATTTTCATTAAAAATGTTGAACAAACACAAAACCCTCTGTTTAAGGTCAGCCTGCAGAGGAAGCAGGCGCCTCCTCGGTCTGCCGTGTGTCTGAAGAGTACAGGTGGTTCTTGTACCTGCCAGCTGCTCTCCGAGGCCTCCTGGGTGGAGCTCAGCAGACGCTGCAGCGTGGCCAACTTCTGCTCCAACATCTGCTCTCTGTGTAAGGCCTCCTGGACACAACACGACAACACCGAGTCACTCCAGCACAAACACAATCACGTGTTCACTGGAGCCGAGTGTAGAACAACCAGTAGGTGTCAGTGTCTCACCTGAAGATACTGGGAGAGCTGGAACAGTTCCTGAGAATACATGCTGGGAGTGTTGGCTGCAACCTGGACAATGAAATAAATAAAAAAACAAACACAAAAGATTATTGAAGGTTTGTTTGAACTGAAGGTGGAGAAACGAATGAACGCGCTCGTTAAGAGCAAATGCTGTTCATGAACACACAAACACACACAAACACACACAAATACACACGTGCACCTGCACACGTACACCTGCACACGTACACCTGCACACGTACACCT
>NC_056504.1:47933490-47986011 GCF_014905685.2 Nematolebias whitei
ACACGTACACCTGCACACGTACACCTGCACACGTACACACGTACACCTGCACACGTACACCTGCACACGTACAAATGCACATGTACACCTGCACACGTACACCTGCACATGTACACCTGCACACGTGCACCTGCACACGTGCACCTGCACATGTACACCTGCACACGTGCACCTGCACACGAGCAGAAACACCTTTTAACCGTCGGCTGGTCGGACTCGGAGCTGGTTTAACTTTAGCAGCAGTTTGGAGGAGGTTTGTTTTTCCACACAGTCGCTGCAGAGCCAACTCCTGACGTCTCATTGAACGTCTCGTCCAGTGGACCGTTCGAGACCCCACTACACAGTTTATCTACATAAATCACAGCGTTCGTCTCTTTTTATCTACAAACTATTGTCTTATTTTACATTTATTTAACCAGGAAGTAGACCGAGATCGACCTGGTCAAGGTGGCACGCAATGACATCAACCTACAACCAATCGGGTGGAAGTAACGAAATACAAATACTCACATTACTGTAATTAGCGGTAAGAAGCTTTTTTGGATACTTGTACTTTTATGGGCATTGCTTTCAAGTGTGTAATTTTACTCATACTTAAGAACAATTTAGACCATGTAATCTACTTCACTACTTTTAAAATCAGAAGTCACTACTGAGTACAGCTGCAATTTGAATTAATATTCAAACGTTCATCTGCATCTTTGTAGCTGATAAGGCTCTCGGAGCACGAACGCACCGATGACCTATGACGTAAGCAAAAGACAACTCCGTAGAGCAGAGAGTCAATTATGGACCGAAGATTTGGAGAAAAGGCCAAAATGGAGACAGAGGACAAACTGTCGACAGAGAAAATGACGAGGTAAAGACTGAGTGCCCGTGGCCGTACCTGGAGGAGTTTTTCATGTACAGAGGGCGAAGAGGAGACAGAGTCCAGACGCAACTTTGTTTGATCTCTACGGTGACGGCAGTTTACAGACGTCAGCATCTAATCTCAAAAAACATGTTGCGGTATACGAGGTTTTACAGCTACCTGTATGATATTGATTTTTTTATTGTTTGTATGCGTGGGTTATTAGTTTGGCTGAGTATGCAAAGATCTTACGATATTGTCACTCATCGGTTTGCCGGTACTAAAATAAGACGGAGCGTCTGAGAAATGTGCTTTGAATGTAGCGATTATATTCAGTTAGGCCTGTCGCAATAAACAATAAATCAACTAATCAACTAATCACATGATAAATGAAAATTATCAACCTCATTCTCATTTATTGGCTTCATCGTTTCTTCGTGTCTCTCGTTCTACTGAAGACACAACTCAACTCCGGTGATCTTTAATGATCCCTCCCTTTCCCTTTAAAATCTGTTTTAAAACGTCCAAAATCGCGTTTGTGAATCGGTAAAAGCAGCTAAGCTGAGAAGCTAAGCTACAAGCTAAGCTAAGAGGCCGACATCGGGAAGAAAACCTCCGTCTTTCAAAGCTTTAAAGCGCCTCCCTCCCACTTTTCCTAAAGAGACACGCTGCTCGCTCCCTCACTATCCATCCTTCGGTACAAACAGTCTTATACTGCCGTCTGGTGGTCGAAAAACGGTACTACACACAAAACAAATTAAAATTTCTTCTTAAATTTGACAGTAAGTACTCCATCCATCCATCCATCCATCATCTTTTACTCGCTTCTTCCATTTTGGGTCACAGGGGTCGCTGGTGCCCATGTCCAGCAATCACTGTGCGAGGGGCGGGGTACACCCTGGACGGGTCGCCAGTCCATCACAGGGCCACAGTAAGTACTCAGTATTGTCAAATTTCAAACAATATTATCGTTTATCTCAGTAATTTTTGAGACAATTACTCGCCCAGCAACTTATCATGACAGGCCTAAATACAGTAAAACCAACTGAATGCCTTCTATTGACAAAACAATAAAAAAAATCAAGTGGTTAAAAAGTAATTAATACTCAGAGTAGTTTTTGAGAAGAATACTTTTACTTGAGTATTTTTTATAACACCAGTAATTTTTTACATGTAATGAAGTGCAATTTAAGCAGTGTGACAGTACTTGTACTCGAGTACAACTTTACAGTATTCCTCCCACCTCTGCAAACAACAAACAAACAACAAACAACAAACAAACAACAAACAAGCCCGAGTTAAGCTTTAAACTCTCCTAAAGAGATTTTAAAGAATTACACTTTAGTTTGGACTGAACGTCAGTGTGTTGATGTCTTTCCAGTGCAGGATGATATTTTTAACGGTTAACTGATCAATAAAAATAATAATAATGTGTCAGTGGAATGCAAAAATAAAAATCTGACAATGTTAATAAATGCAGTTAGGTTTAAAATCGTATGAATTAACTGGATTTCCAGTTTCTATAAAGAAAACTAAGAAAAATAAAATTCATTAGGGGTTGTGCTCATTTTATTTTTCAACTCCGTCTCATTTTAATCATTCCTGATCTCCGCTCTTCTCCGAGCCGGAGTCGAGGGTTTGAACGTCGCAACTGGAAAAAAAACAAAAAACGTGACTTTCTGGGTCTTTAAGTGAAGCGAGATGTGCGACCTGAGAGGAGCAACAATCCTCTGTTTAGGAACTTTAATTACATCAGAGACGTGGATCAAATCTAATCGCGCTCGTGTCGAACGCGCTCGCACATCGGCCCGCATTCCTGAAACGAGCTGCACTGAAGCCCCGCTGTTCCCTCTGCGGAGGACGAAACGCGCTTCGTTGTTGTGCGACGCACAATGAACTATTTATTCTGGCACCATGACACTTATGGAGTCGTGCAGAAAAACTAGTGAGTGTGGCGCTTCACTGATTTCAAACACTTTACAACAGAATACTTGGAGCGGAGTACTGAGTGTACTTTAGTGTAAAGTAGCCCAGAAATACTTTTCATTATTTGACACAGATCTACCAGTTGAACACTTTTAATTATAACAAACGGACGCTGACCGACTCTTATCACTGTGAAGAAAACTTATTAAGTCAGAAAGTTCAAGTGAAATAACCATATGGTCATTTTATTTGTTCAAGTGATAACAGTAATATTTTAACAAACATGTTATGCAGAACTTTTTGTTTTCTCTACTTTAAAATCTGTGTTCGATCTTTGTCTTCGGGTTCTAATCAAGATAATGTGAGGTTTTTATTTATTTTCACAGGTTTATTTGATTTAAAATGTATTTTTTAATCATTTAAACTTGGTTTACGTTGTAATTTTGAGACAGTGCTGCCGTTAATCTGAAGCCACTACCTCTCTGGTCCAGCCAAACGTCTCCGGACAGATTAACACGGCAGACAATGAAATATCAAAGAAAGGCCGTGTTACCTGAGTGATAAGGAAACGATAAGTTCTGCAGACAAACCATCGAGCAAAGAATGTAAACAGCCCGACGGACTTCTTGTATCATCAGAAACCAAAGAATGCAGAGGAAATGAGTACTGTCTTTATTATTTATCTTTCCACGTGGGATGAGATAGACCAAACAAGTGGAGGAAAATTACAGAAGCGTTTCAGAACAGGAAAGACCAGCGAGTTGGGATTTTTACAAACAATCAGTACGTCTGAGACATTTTGAGCATTTACAAACCGGATTCCAAAAAAGTTGGGACACTAAACAAATTGTGAATAAAAACTGAATGCAATGATGTGGAGGTGCCAACATCTAATATTTTATTCAGAATAGAACACAAATCACAGAACAAAAGTTTAAACTGAGAGAATGTATCGTTTTAAGGGAAAAATCTGTTGTTTCCAAATTTCATGGCGTCAACAAATCCCCAAAAAGTTGGGACAAGTCCATTTTTCCCACTGTGTGGCATCCCCCCTTCTTCTTCCAACACTCAACAGACGTCTGGGGACAGAGGAGACCAGTTTCTCCAGTTTAGAAATAGGAATGCTCTCCCATTCATGTCTAATACAGGCCTCTAACTGTTCAATCGTCTTGGGCCTTCTTTGTCGCACCTTCCTCTTTATGATGCACCAAATGTTCTCTATAGGTGAAAGATCTGGACTGCAGGCTGGCCCTTTCAGTACCCGGATCCTTCTCCTACGTAGCCATGATGTTGTGATTGCTGCAGAATGTGGTCTGGCATTATCGTGTTGAAAAATGCAGGGTCTTCCCTGAAAGAGATGACGTCTAGACGGGAGCATATGTTGTTTTAGAACCTGAACATAGTTCTCTGCATTAATGGTGCCTTTCCAGACATGCAAGCTGCCCATGCCACAAGTGCTCATGCAACCCCATACCATCAGTGATGCAGACTTCTGAACGGAGCGTTGATAACAACTTGGGCTATCCTTGTCCTCTCTGGTCCAGATGACATGGCGTCCCAGTGTTCCATAAAGAACTTCAAATCGTGACTCATCTGACCACAGAACAGTCTTCCATTTTGCCACACTCCATTTTAAATGACCCCTGGCCCAGTGCAAACGTCTGGGCTTGTGGAGCTTGCTTGGAAATGGCTTCCTCTTTGCACTGTAGAGTTTCAGCTGGCAACGGCGGATGGCACGGTGGATTGTGTTCACTGACAATGCTTTCTGGAAGTATTCCTGAGCCCATTCTGTTATTTCCTTGACAGTGGCATTCCTGTTTGAGGTGCAGTGACGTTTAAGGGCCCGGAGATCACGAGCATCCAGTAGAGTTTTACGGCCTTGACCCTTACGCACAGCGATTGTTCCAGATTCTCTGAATCTTTTGATGATGTTATGCACGGTTGATGATGATAACTTAAAAGTCTTTGCTATTTTACGCTGGGTAACACCATTCTGGTATTGCAGCACTATCTTTCTGCGCAACAATGGTGGAATTGGTGATCCTCTTACCATCTTGGCTTCTGAGAGACACTGACACTCTGAGAAGCTCTTTTTATACCCAATCATGTCGTCAATTGACCTAATTAGTGTTAATTGGTCTTCCAGCTGTTCGTTATGTGCTCAATTTCCTTTTTCCAGACACTTATTGCTACTTGTCCCAACTTTTTTGGGATTTGTTGACACTGTGAAATTTTGAATCAACATATTTTTCCTTTAAAATGTTACATTTACTCAGATTAAACTTTTGATCTATCATCTATGTTATATTACGAATAAAATATTGACATTTGCCATCTCCACATCATTGCATTCAGTTTTTATTCACAATTTGTTTAGTGTCCCAACTTTTTTGGAATCCGGTTTGTATTTCAGCACAGAAAACCTTCCTGTATTTAAAAACAATTAAAATTAATAATGTCCACTTACAGACGTTTCTGGAGTAACTACTAATAAACAGAAAAAAATCGGTCCTTACTTGTTAAATGTTACTGTTTATGGACCGTGTCTTCGCCTTGAGGAATCATTATTTTATTATTTTCTATTAATTCATGCTTTGAAGGTGTGACTGCACCAACAGAGACGGGGAACATCAAGCTGAGGACGACAAGTTTTGTTTCCCTGCTCCAAATATCTGAAGCACTGAACGACCTCCTCCGCTCTAAATCGCTTTATTCCAACAGTAAAGCACTCATGGTTTTACATCAGGAGAGTTAAAGCAGAAACGTCTCAAACATGCAGGGGAGAGGCCCCAAACATTAAAGTACGAGACCAGGACTATAAACAAATATCTGTTGAACGGCGTCTGTTCTTAAAGACGGTCCTTTTAAATTTCATGAAGACGAGCAAAAGAAAAACAGAGCGTAAAAAAATGAATCTGTACTTTTTACTTTCCTCATATCATCAGTTAATGTGTCCTTAATTTGAAAAAAAGTGTAACCGACTGACATGAAGTCTTGATGTATTTGTACACATTCATACTCAGATTTGTCAGCAGGTTGAAACAGGTACTTTGGTCTCGCAGCAGTTTGAGTGCAGAGCTCTGTCTGCTTCATTTATCCTCGTCAGGCGTCTTTCTGTTGTTTCAGATTTAGCAGCACTCACTCTTAAAAAAAAAACATCTGCAGAGATTCTGACTCCACCATGTCTGCTCAGTCACATGACTCAGGTTTACACCTGGTGTACGGCGGCTTTGTTTACATTTAGTGCGGACCTGCAGTTCAGAATTGCATATCAATAAAATCAGATAACGCCTCGATTAAACTCAAACTGCACCATTCGATATATTTCTGATACTGTTTTTATGTTTTATTTCATAATTTGCAATGAGAACCTTTGATGTACGGACTGTACTTATGTTGCTCAAAGCTCTTTCCAACAACTTGTGCCCTCATTTACCCATTCATACAGCACTCTACTAGATCTGTACAAAAACTAATCAGAGCTTTATCACATTCATCCACTGATGGGACGCACATCGGAGGCAGTGAGGGCTTCAGTGTCTTGCCCAGGGACACTTCAGCATGTGACTGCTGGAGGAATCGAACCCCAAACTCTCCCATTAGGGGGCGACTGCTTTAACCACTGAGCCACAGCCGCCCCTTAAACTCGCCTTTTTAATCAATTGTGATGAAACTTTAGATTCATTATTTGCCTATTTTTTTTAAATAATTATTAGAATTAAGTTTTATTAGACAATTATGTGCATAAATAGTAATATTTTAATTATAAGTTTGAACAAAAGAGCATTTAAAGCTAAAACAAACCGTACGCACATCAAATCATTTAGCTAGTCTGAACTGCTACAAAATGTTCTTGTAAGCAGCAGAAGTTAAATCAACTTCATCTTTTTATTTTATTCTGCTCTTTAGAAAAAAACAAATGTTTTTAACTTTAGACACAGACAAAAGAATAAAACTCACAGAACGAGGGAAAGAACAAACGTCACTTAATCCACAAGAAGGCTTTGTGTAGTTCTGCAGCTCTAACCGGCATTATCCCGAGCATTCCTCTCTCAGATGACTAACTCAGTGTGTGTGTGAGCAAACAGCGCGTGTGTGTAATAAATTAACTAAAACACAAACATCATCTGCTCAACAAAACCATCCCCGTGCACGTAATGGACAGGACCACACACGCAAAGCGCTCTTCTGGTCTTACCTTGTCTATAGGAAGTGGTAACGGCGCCTGGATGACACTGAGTGGAAAAGAGGAGAGAAAACAGTCCGTTACCATGGAAACAGCAGGAGGTAAAGACCGTGGCGACAAAAGAAAACCTTCTGACGGTCCTGTGACATTTCTTACTCTTCCTTTGGCAAGAACTTTGTTTTAAAATGACATTGTTACAGATGTTGTGCAGCCGTTTTAAAATGACACTACAGCTGTTGTGCCGTAATGCTCGCCCGGGCGAACACGTTAGAACATCAAAAACAATCCTATTTTAATAAAAGTTTTCTATATATTTAAGCAAATCACAGCCCGATAAAAACGGAAACTCGTCATTTATTCTCCGACTTGATACTTTTAGAAGAAGCACACCGAGGAACTAGTGGCTGATAAAGACGAGACAACGACCCCGGTGGACGCCGAGTCTGATCCGTTGTTTGAAGTGAGGAAGCATCAAAAAGACGACCGGTGATCGAGCTGGACAGGTTCTCAGTGAAGTGCAGCGATGAACGCGACGGCTCACTGCTACAGAAAAGCCTCGGGCCTGTTCGTAAAAGTGCTGAATCAACTCCGTGAATCTATGGTTGTGCAATCTTTGTGCCGAGATAGAAATCAGAGCCATAACTAGGAACAAACGGCATCAAAGTCTATCCAGTTGATGGAGGATCTGCACTCTGACCTGTGGAGGACGAGACAAAGAGCAGCTCGTGTTGACACCAGAAACAGTACAAGGCACAGATCAAACAAACGAGCAACGTTCAGACAACACACAAAGACTGAGCATTTTATTAGTGACATATTGACCTCAAGGATACTTTATATATAAACAATCGTTGATTACTTTAAAATGATTACATATTGTCCTTAATGTACAGTCTCTTATTCATACTTTGTTTAGATAAATATAAGTACAGGTGTTGGTCATAAAAATAGAACATCATGAAAAAGTTGATTTATTTCAGTAATTCCATTCAGAAAGTGAAACTTGTATATTATATTCATTCATTACACAGAGACTGATACATTTCAAATGTTTATTTCTTTTAATGTTGATGATTATAACCAACAACTAATGAAAACACCAAATTCATTATCTCAGAAAATTAGAATATTAAGACCAATTAAAAAAAAAAGGATTTTTAGAGATGTTGTCCAACTGGAAAGTATGAGCGTGTACATCACTCAGTACTTAGTTGTTGCTCCTTTTGTCTGGATTACTGCAGCAACACGTGGCATGGAGTGGATCAGTCTGTGGCTCAGCTCAGGTGTTCTGAGAGTCCAGGTTGCTCTGATCGTGGCCTTCAGCTCTTCTGAATTGTTGGGTCTGGCACATCTTCCTCTTCACAACACTCCATAGATTTTCTTTGGGGTTATGGTCAGACGAGTTTGCTGGCCAGTAAAGAACAGGGATACCATGGTCCTTAAACCAGGTACTGGTAGCTCTGGGACTGTGTGCAAATGCCAAGTCCTAGTTGGTCAGCAGCAGGAAGCATGACATGCTCTAAAACTTCCTGGTAGATGCCGCGTTGACCTTGGACCTCAGAAAACACAGTGGACCAACACCAGCAGATGACATGGCCCCCCAAACCATCACTGACTGTGGAAACTTGACACTGGACCTCAAGCAACGTGGATTCTGTGCCTCTCCTCTTCCTCCAGACTCTGGGACCTTGATTTACAAAGGAAATGTAAAATTTACTTTCATCAGAGAACATAACTTTGGACCACTCAGCAGCAGTCCCAGGCGAGACGCTTCTGACGCTGTCTCTTGTTCAAGAGTGGCTTCAAACAAGGAATGAGACAGCTGGAACCCGTGTCTTGCATACGTCTGTGCATGGTGGTTCTTGAAGCACTGACTCCAGCTACAGTCCACTCTGTGTGAATCTCCCCCACATTTTGGAATGGGTTTTGTTTCATAATCCTCTCCAGGGTGCGGTTATCCCTTATTGCGTGTACACTTTTTTCTACCACATCTTTTCCTTCCCTTCGTCTCTCCATTAATGCGCTTGGACACTGAGCTCTATGAACAGCCAGCCTCTTTAGCAATGACCCTTTGGGTCTTGCCCTCTTGGGCAAGGTGTCAATGGTCGTCTTTTGGACAACTGTCCAGTCAGCAGTCTTCCACATGATTGAGTAGCTACAGAACTAGACTGAGACCATTTAAAGGCCTTTGCAGGTGTTTTGAGTTAATTAGCTGATTAGAGTGTGGCACCAGGTGTCTTCAATGTTGAACCTTTTCACAATATTCTAATTTTCTGATAGTGAATTAGGGGTTTTCATTAGTTGTCAGTTATAATCATCAACATTAAAAGAAATAAACATTTGAAATATATCAGTCTGTGTGTAGTGAATGAATATAATATACAAGTTTCACTTTCTGAATGGAATTACTGAAATAAATCAACTTTTTCATGATATTCTGAATTTTATGACCAGCACCTGTATTTTCACCTTTGTGTGTATCTGCTTCAGTTTGTCACTTTGCTGCTGGTAAACCTTCAACTCCCCCACCGAGGGACAATAAAGGTCATTTCTATTCTAAAACAATAAAGACTCATCATTTCTAGAGGGAATGCATATCGCCCGCTGCCTTTCAGGCCAGAGTTTAGTCTTAAGCTCGGATTATTGAGCATGCATCAGGATATTAAGCTCGCCTTATTTTAAAAAATGATCATTGCAGCCGTTTCCAGGCCTTTATGCTCAACTCACTGAATATTGTGAGATGTCGCACTGTGTGCATGACTCTCAGCTACGACATCAAATTTTAGATCTACATCTGAACGAAAGCACATTATACGTCCATCGACAAACTATTACACGGCTTATAGCAACAGCCCAGACAAGCCCTTGACCTTAGAGCTGGGGTGATGAAAAGTGCACGTGACACTCCGTCTAGTGATGATGCATGTGTGTAAGTTTTGGTAAATTATCTTGAGCAGATTAAGTTTAAGAGCGTACGAAGACCAAACCATAATACTTCCGTCTCTCAACGGGCGTTTAAAACCAGTTTCATCGTCTTTGTGCTTTTGCTGTGGCTGAAAGTTTCAATAAAATCTGTTCAGTGACGCATGAAATATTTTGTTAACAGTACAAACACACACACCTAATGAACCTGAACGACCACAACAGATAACGAGGTGAAAACTGAAGGTTGAAGCTTCAGATGAACATTTCTGAATCAAAACGGCTCGTTAACTTAAAGTAGAGATGACGGCAGCAGCAGCGCTCCAACACAACACTCTGGTTTTATTTTGAAACGACAAGCACTGAATCCACGGCGTCACATCACATCAGGTGTGCTGCACCAACAGCCAGCCCACAGAAACCAGTCATCCACATCTGATCTGGCCTGTTGGACTGTTTTGCATGCAGTCAGGAGAACACCGGCAGAACTTTCCATGTGGGCCGGATGGTTCTGCTGCTACATCAGTTCTACAACCTCACAGCAGCTCAGGCTTGAACTTCTCAATCCGTTCTGCGTACAGCTGGTTATAAGGCAACAAAAAGTACTAACGTCTGATCCATTTCTGTTACGAGTTGACCCAAAAACCTTGAAGTTTACTCCAGTTTGTAGTTTTTTTAATCCAAGTGAAGCGCTTCGTGTACGACAGACCATTAGAACGAGGCAGAGCAGGAAGTTTGCCTTTTAGTCGTGAAGTTTTCAGATTAATGTGTAAATTTTAAGATTAAAGTGTGAATATTGACAGAAAGAAGAGCTGAACCCGACTGTTCTCGTTTTATTTATTGGTTCTGGGTCCACTTTAACAAAGGAAGCTGCAGTATTTCAGTGGAACCAGTCCGAGGTGTGGTTTATTGCTCCGACGGCAACGAGCTCACAGAACTTGTTTCAGTCCTTCACAATAAGAGTCACACGCTGCTGGCATTTGTTTTATTGAACTATAAGTAATTTTCATGAACTTCAACTCTTGGTGCGTTTTGATTTGAAGGATTTAAAACAAGTTCTGCGCCTTCACAATCAACAGAAGTAATAAATCACAGATTCAGCTAAAATACGGCTGATATTTTACAGTCACCCATCAAACACAATAATAACAACAAACGACACAAACAGGCGGGTTTAGGAGCGCGGGGCTCGCTTCCTTAAAGACAACTTCGATTTTCAACGTTTCGACTTTTGTCCGTTAATAATATTTATATTTTATTCTGTTTTAATCTCAACACCTAAACAACTTTCCTGAAACTGGAAATACCTGTAGATCACATAGTTGAAGTACAACATTTATTAATAATAACAAAAATAAACATTTAATGGTAATACCTGAACTTTAGGATTGTTTTGTCACTAACGGGCAAATGTTTCAGTGATCAGTTTTCTAAAAAATATAAACTCCTTAAAGCCATTTCTGTCAGGCAGAACAAGCCTTTTATTGTGAAGCCATAAAAGCTGAAATAAACCGCACATTTCAACAAACACTGCGCAAAACAAACACTAAATAAAACACTTCAGAGTGTAAAACCCATGAATCACAGGAAGCGGATCGGTCAGACAAGTTCAGGAGGTGCAGTTCTCAATCCGTCTGCTTCAGTTTAGAGCCGTGACAAAGAGCAGGAGTCAAAGCTGGTTACCTGTCAGGTGTTCTCGTGTGAGTCAGCAAGTTCTTCTTTCTCCGCAGGGCAACGTTCGACCTGCAGCCCTTCTACCTGAGCCTGTTGCAGCAGAGATAAACACCAACTCTTCCCTTTAACTTCATTTTTCTCACTGGAACGGAGCGAGCAGCTGATTTTCTCCCCGCAGAGCGTTTGTGGTTATTCCACAACACAAACCGTCTCTTGCTTTAAAGTTTACTCCTCCCCCCTGCTGAGCAAAGCAGAACGCTATCTGCCTTCAACTTGTGTAAGTTACAGTCGCTCCACCCTCCTGGATCGAACTGCCAACAAACTAATCTTTGTTTTCACAAGGAGCGTTGGCTTCTTCCAAGGTTGAGGTGAGATAAGAAGCACCTCCTTCATAATCAACTCAAACCTCTCAGAATGATTTTAAAACTAGAAGCTCTGCTCACCTGAAACTTCCTGTTAATCACATGACCTCAGGTACGTGGAAATGTTGGGAGGAAATGTGATAACTGTGATAATGAAATCAGAAGTCTCAAAACAACGACTGAGGGTTCAAATCTGGATGTGGTTTCACTGGGGCCTTATTTTACCTGCTGATAAGAGGAACAAGAACTTACCAGCATTTACTTTAATTAGCCTCAAATGGGTATTTTCCTAAAATATTTTTCACTGTTTATTGTACAATCTTAATTATTTTACACAAAACCATGAAGGCAAAAAAAGTGCTGCTGCGCATTTAAACAACTTTCTGTCCAAACCCGTCGGGGCACAGAACAGCAGGTGTTTTTATTTTTAATAGAAGCTAGCAGAATAGTTTGTTCACAAAGTTTCTTCTTTTTAATATGTCGATCTAAAAGGAGTGAGGGAGTTCAGACTCGGACGTTTAAAACTAAAAGCTGACAAAAGTTCAGCGTTTCACAATATTTGAGGAATGCAGCAGTCAGCCAGCTTCTTCTTCTCATTTAGGTTCTCAGGTGAAACTTTTGTCTATTGGACATTTATTTCTTACGCTGAGCATTAATCTGCCATTTGTAAGAAAGAAACCGTACTATAAACTTTAACAACACAAAATGTCCATTTCCTAAAATTTGGCCAACGAAAGGAAGTAGTTGTAAAATGTGGTTAAGAGAGACTTGTTGGTACATTTGTCCCAGAGTAGAATGTCTTCCACCTTAAAAGGTTTTTATTGCTTATATATATATATATATATATATATATATATATATATATATATATATAGTTATGTATTTTCCACCTGCGTAATATTGCTAAAATTAGAAACATATCTAAAAATTATGCAGAAAAACTGGTTCATGCATTTGTCATGTCTAAACTGGGCTATAGTTTATTATCTGGGTGTCCAAACACGTCTTTAAAAAGTCTTCAGTTGATCCAAAATGTTGCTGCCAGAGTCTCAACTGGAGTTAGTGGGAGAGATCATCTCTCTCCAGTTTTAGCTTCTCTCTACTGACTCCCTGTCAAGTCCAGAATTGAATTCAAAATTTTACTTCTAACCTACAAAGCTCTCAACAACCTAGCTCCATCTTATAATACAGATCTTGTTGTTCCATATTTTCCTAACAGAGCACTTTGCTCTCGGACTGCAGGCTCATTTGTGGTTCCTAAAGTTTCCAGAAGCAGAATGGGAGGAAGAGCTTTCCCCCCACCTCTCGCACAGTGATAGCTGGATATGGGCATTTTGGGCACCAGTGACCCCAAAGGCAAGAAGTGGTAAAGATAATGGACGGACGTCATGGTTGCAGTACCGTCCGACCCTCCATCCATTATCTTTACCTGCTTCTTCCTTTTCGGGTCACAGGGGTCACTTGTGTCCATATCCAGCGATCACTGTGTGAGAGGCAGGGGACACCCTGGACAGGTCTCCAGTTCATCACAGGGACACATGGAGGCAAATGAGACAAACAGTCACTCTCACATAGGGACAATTTAGAGTTTTCAATCAGCCTAACATGCATGTTTTTGGTCTGTGGGAGTAAACTGGACCTGGGCCTGTTGCAATAAACAATAAATCAATTAATCGCATGATGAATGAAAATTATCGACCTCGTTTTCGTTTATCAGCTTTATCGTTTCTTCCCGTCTCTCTCTTTCTACTGAAGACACTGGATGACAAAAGGCTCAACTGACCCCTCCCTTTCTCTTTTCTCTTTAAAATCTGTTTTAAATGTCCAAAATCGCGTTTTTGGATTGTTAAATGCAGCTAAGCTGAGAAGCTAAGCTACGAGCTAAGCTAACAGGCCGACATCGGGACAAAACCTCCGTCTTGTCGAAGCTCCAACATTCACAGTTGAAACCGGTGCCTTCGTGTAAAAAGTTGTTTTTCTTTGCAAAAAGAAGCTGAGAACTTGTTCACTGCTTTTTTAAATTAAAAGCTTTGTGTGAAAAATGCTAAAGAGCTCAAAACATTCCGAGCGTCCACCATTTTAAAAACCAAAAAACAAGAACGAGACACAGCCCATGTCACGTCAAGGGGCCTCCCTCCCATTTTTCTTAAAAAAAAGAGACGCTGCTCGCTCCCTCACAATCATGAATCCTTCAGTTTAAACGTTCTTATACTGCCATCCAGTGGTCAAAAAAGGTACTACACAGAAATTAACCTGCTTTTCTTCTTAAATTTGACAAGAATTACCAATGTCAAATTTCAAACAATATTATCGTTTATTGCAATAATTTCTGAGAAAATTAATCGCCCAGCAAAATTTGTAATTGTGACAGGCCTAACAGGACCAATTTGTTAAAACTGTTATTGATTAACAACAATGTCCATGCTCAATAATCCAGGTATACAATCTAACACTTTTCAGTCAGGTCATCTGGACAGTTTCTTTTTTAGTGCTGAAATGTTTCACCTTCCATCCAGAAGACTTCATCAGTCAAGGAAACACACAACAAAACTGATTCTTCCCCCAACAGCTTACTCCAAAGTGGAACAAACCAGTTATGTTGGTGCCAATATGGTGTTTTTGGCACGCCCCCTCCTCCATTGCCGGCCCTGTTATTGATTAACTTTCATTTAGACAGGTAATCTCATAAGACCAGTCTTATTTATAAGAAAGACCTGTAAAATAGACTGAGGTCATGTGGAGAACTAACAGTCAAATCCAACTCTGAACATCTTTTTGGATGGAGTTAATTTCAAAGCAATCTGCTCTTCAGAAAAACTGTGTAAATTTATTATTTTTATATAAGAATGTTTCTGTTCAGTGCCCTAATACGACTTCTGTTGTGACTTGGCACTAAATAAATAAACTGAATTGAAACTGAAACCTCAAACGTCACGTCCTCTAGAGCATATGTGTCAAACTCAAGGCCCAGGGGCCAAATGTGGCCCTTGTTGATATCTTATCTGGCCCTCAAGATGATAAATGAAACATAAAGTACTTCTATCTATTGATTTTTTTCAGTAATCTTTGATTATGATGTCGAAAGCAAAACAGTGACCATCAAATGAGACCAGTCAAACTCTTGTTGAGGAAACTGTGACCAAAAGAAGATGTTTGGTTTCTGATTTGAGTTGATGTCGTTTCTGAAATTGGCCCTTAGCTTGAAAAAGATATTAATTTTGGCCCCCTTTTGTAAGTGAGTTTGACACCCCTGCTCTAGAGGGACCAGCCTATTATCAGCAAAAAAAATTCAAAAGCCTGCCTCTCTGATGGTATGGGGGTTCATTAGTGCCTCTACATGGGCATCTTACACATCTGGAAAGGAACCATCAACGCAGAACAGTAGAAACAGGTTTTAGAACATCTGCTCTCATCTAAACGTCTTTGTCAGGGAAGGCCTTGCATATTTCAGCAAGGCAACGCTAAACTGCATCCTACATGAATTACAACACGACATCATAGAAGGAGAGCTCGGGTGCTGAACTGGTCTGCCTGCAGTCCACACCTCTCACCAGTTACATTTGGTGCATTGTGAAACAACAAATCCAGTAAAGACTGTTGAACAGCTGGAATCCTCCATCAGACAAGAATGGGACAACCTTCCCTCCAAAACCTCCAGTAGTCTTTGTGACCAACACAAGGAAACCGAGAACCTGCGAAGGATTTGAGACATTCAGCGGACAAGTAATCATTCCTAAAGATTAACCTGCAACAGTTGGAGACCAGTTGGCAACTAGTCAACCAGTAGCCTGCGTTCACAGCCCTGATACCTGCTTAAAGGTTGTTTTTGTACAAAACTCTGACTGCATACATAAAACAGAATCCAGTACTTTGGTCCAGTACTACACTTCTCACAGCGGTGTTGCAGAAAACTGACCGGCGTATGAATAAGAGCTCTTCATTATTTAAACACATTTTTTATGATAGGTACTTTCTACCTGAAAAGGTTTCAGTTCAAACATTTGCAGGACCGTCTGCACTTCCACCATGAAAGCCGATCGCTGGTGCAGCAGATGGCACTGCAGCCCACAGCAGCGCACCGTTGGGTCACACATGGCACCAGCAGCAGCCAGCAACAAAGAGACAGACAGGTGGACATCTGAGTACAGTAGGAAGCTGCACGCTGGGTGAGCTGCTGGCCCATCTCACTGTACAAACACTGCGTGGACACTCAACGCTGCCTCACCAACTGTTGGTGTTAAATCCTAACGAATCGGACGAACGCAGCAGTTACTCTGCCTGCCAACTGAAAGGCTCTTAATCAACAAGACAGTCCCATCAGTCCAAATACAAATGTTCCTTTTGCGTCTAAAAACAACCAATCGCATTAAAACATCCAGTTATTTAAGTTACACAAACCCATCTAGTCTCTGAGGTTTCGCTTCATTACAGTTCAGCCTAAACATTCAAGTTGTGTCCGTATTTTTTGAAAGTAACAGAATAAAGACTTACTCGCTTCTCCGGCGGGCCTCCATCCCATCAGGTAGGAAGAGTTTGATTGTTGACACGATGCAGCCATGTGTGACTGAAGACACAAATAAATAACAGTGAATAAAGAACAACGCTTCCTTGAATGTTGGACACGCGTGCACATCATTTGTTAAGACTTATTGGGGACTGCCAGGCACCTATTATTCTACACCTCGGAAGTGAGTCTACATTTCTATCTCCGTTAATGTGGCCCGAACCAAAATGTCTCCCCCCACAAAAGTTATATCAAAACGACTGGCTCGGCCCCCTGATGTGTGCTATTACTTTTATTGGCATTTCAAGTTACCATGGCGACGCAATTTGCGAACAAAGACGCAATATTTCACCAACTCCAGGAACTAGTTGGTGACTGCCCACTTATTATTCTACACCTGAAAAGCGTATCTTTCTTAACTTTAATGCGGCCCCAACCGCAAAGTGGACCCCCACAAAAGTTATATCCAAACGACCGGCCCGGCTCCGAGATGTCTGCTATTACTTTCATTGGCAGTTGATGTTACCATGGCGACATATTTTGCTAACGAAAATGACAAAATTCCCATAGGAAATGAATAGGAGAAAACTTTTCAAAGAAACTGAGTAACATCGGGAGCCATTTTGGTTCAACATGCATGGAAGGCACCTATTATTATTATTAATTAGTAAAAATAATTAACATGAATTATTAATGATTTATTTTAATTATTAAAAATAATAGCATTAATAATTTATATTTAATATTACTAATTAATATCAATATTATTATCAATTATATAAAGTTTATAATAATTAATAAATCAACGATATAGTAATAATAATTATTATTATTAATTATGAATAATATTTATTATTAATAATAATTTAATAATAAATAGCCAGTCCCCGTCAAAGTTTCTCCAGGAACTTTCTAGTTTCTGCATATTAGTCCTAATGAATCAAGAGGCCCTGATGAAAACATTTAACCATCAATCATAGAAGGATTCATAAACTGCAGACAGAATTTAAACTTCAGTCTCTGATGCAGGTTTGTTCTTGCCGAGACACTTTTAAAACTCTCACACTTGCTGTAATTATAGCTTTTGTAGCGTGAGGGTGGATAACTTTCTCCTCAGAGCAGTAAGCTGCTTTCAACGTCTGCGTTTTTAAAGGAACAGGATTCTACACGTGGGGGAGTATTTTGGGGAGGGGTGGCTGCCATACATCACAATCCTAAAGACGATGGCTGTGCTGTAACTACGGATTAATTTATAAGTTTAATAATCTGGCACAGATGGAAGCAGAGGAACGTTCCTTCTTTTTGTTCTCATGTGTTCCCGTCCGTCAGCAGCTCCGTTGCTCTTCTACCATTAACCACCATTAGTGAACACTATGTTTGGACAGCATCTTTTTTCTGCCCTTTATGGTAATTCAACCAGTCACAGCTCTAGAGCAATCCTGCAAATTCAACTCAAAATTCCCCCAAAAGTACCTTTGAGTTCATCAATTTTTTACTTTTTATCATGCAAGTCTCTGTATAAAGTCTGCTAATATTTTTCATGATATCCTTGTGGCAGTATCAGCCGTTTAAATTAAAGTAGTAATTAAAGTACACGTAGAGCACAGAGTAATCATGTCTGTGTATAACAGACAAAATAAGGGATCCCTGAACTTTGACATCATTAAGTTATGGAAAGACAGAATAATCTGTTATTTAGTTTTTCCTTTGATTATTATTTAAAATTTTACTTGGATTTTACAAAAGTTTAAAATGTGATTGATGTTTTAAAAAATATATAATTTGTTCAAATTAAAGCAACTCTATTTTAAACCATGTTTAAAGCCGAAACTGACCAAAGTAATCCATTAAAAATTTAAAGCAAAGACAAAAAATAAATAAAACAATTAAAAAAACAAAAAGAAATGTCAAAACAAAATATAAAGTCGTGCAAAAAAGACGAAATAACTCAAAAAGCCAAACTCATTAACCAATAAAAATGGTTGCTGTTTACTCAGACGTTAGTAAAAATAAAATCATAACCACTGCTGTAAAAAGGAGATTTATTTTAACTTCTGGTGAAACAGTGATGTTCACCGGTTAAACTGAGTCCGGTCTGAACGAGGCCTGCGGCAGGTTGAACGCCCGTGGGTTCAGCGGTGCACAGGACGGCCCTCGGTGTTTGCGCTGCACTCGTTTTCCTGTTCGACTTCAGTGCAGTGAGCTCAAAACTAATCTTTTCACTTTGTTACAAATAG
Organism: Nematolebias whitei; assembly: GCF_014905685.2. NCBI lineage: Eukaryota > Metazoa > Chordata > Actinopteri > Cyprinodontiformes > Rivulidae > Nematolebias > Nematolebias whitei. The sequence goes on from NC_056504.1 coordinate 47,952,152, forward strand.
GTGTGCATGAGAAGTTTGGTTTCTGTGCATGTTTTAAAGCCATTTGTGCACAAACCTTTGCGCGTGTTCTCGGTGACGTCTACGCCAAACTGAATGATGTCTCCAGACAGGACCTCACACGGCGGACTCTCCTCGGAGCCGCGACTCAGCCGCTGGCTGTTGATGAACGTCCCGTTGCTGCTTTTAGTGTCCTGCAGGTAGAACTGACACAAACACACGCAGGTAAGGAGAGAAACAAAATCCAGGAGCAGTTGACACGTTTCAATCGTAGCATCAAGATAAATGGAATGGAAGAGAGTCCCAGTAAACATTAAAGGGATAATCTGGTTATCTTTGAAGTGAAATAGTTTGTGTTTTATCAGCTGTGATCTCCAACACAGGAAGTGTGACGTGTCCAGGCTAGGCTAAGAGCTAATCGCTGTTTCACCGCTTCTAAAACAACTCTTTCCTCAAACCACGTACTGAAGTGAAAGAACGCTACTTTGGCAAACTACACATTTTCCTGACACCACCTGATCGTTGGTCACGTTTCTCAACTGCACATCTGTGTTACGGTGTACATGTGTGTGATGAGCACAGACAGACCGCTGCCTGCAGATCAATGCGTCATTGCATCGAGAGACGAGGAAACTTTTGGACATGCTGCACCGATGAGGCGGACAAACATCCAGCAGCCTCAGCACCACCATTAAACTAAAACCAGTTGTGTCCTGGAAGGATGTAGAATAAAAATAATACTAAAAAACTTCTTAGTTGACTTACATTGCCCTTAATATTTCATCCTATAATAGTTCAGATCAACCACCAATGCGAAGTCACAACACATCTTTCTCTACAGACGACACATGTGACCTGTGCTGGCAAAGAGTCACGATGAGGAATATTTTAATATTAAGTTTTTTATCCTACCTGTCCATCTCAAAAGCTCCTAAACGAGCTGCAGTTCGTTGAAATGTCGATTTATCACCACAAGCTCGTTTTGTTCACAGGAATGCTGGTTCAAAAACCTGATTTTTATCGATCTGGAGTGATGTCATAGGGAATTCCAGGCCTGTATTTTAAAATGGGAATCCCCAAGCTTCACAAGCAAACATTATACAAAGGGATTTCCCAGCAGAGAAACGATCAGCTTCAAAGGAAATTTTAAGGGTAATAAGACATTATTTCTCGGTACTCATTGGCGTCTTTCTGAACACATTTTCATGCAAATCTAAAAAAAAAAAAATACTGTCATTAGGCAGGTTTATTTGTGGTTCCTAGAGTTTCCAAAAGCAGAATGGGAGGAAGATATTTCACTTATCAGGCTCCTCTCTTGTGGAACCAACTTCCAGTTTCTGTACGCGAGGCGTCGTCTACTTTTAAGATTAGACTTAAGTCTTTCATTTTTGGTAAATCCTATAGTTAGGGCTGGCTTGAGTTTTCTGAGCTACCCCTGACTTGTGCTGCTATAGACTTAGACTGCTGGAGGACAAATTGAAAACATTTCCTCTCTCTGCTGCTGTCTTTACTTTACCGGCTTGTTTTTGTAATTATTTCTATCTTAACATGTTTTATTTCATCTTTCCTCCTATAGAAAATTCACCCAGACCTGTCATTCTGTGTCCATTTCTACTTCCTGTCCTCTCAAACTCGAGGCGGTCGAAGCCGTTTGTTCCGAGCCTGGTTCTGCTGGACGTTTCTTCCTGTTCAAGAGGAGTTTTTCCTTTCCACCGTCTCCTTTGTGCTCGCTCAGAATGGGAGACTGTGAAGAAGTGACGACTCAACACGATCCGCTGCTTCCTCAGAGAGAGAACTTTTACTGATTAGCTTTTAGAAAGTATGTGAATGTTTCCCTGAGATGACTTCTGTTGTGCTACATGAACAAACTGAATTAAATTAAATTATTTGCACGGCAGTTAATTCAGACTCATTTTGCCAGCATGGGTCACTAAAATGTTTGCTAATTCAATTGCAAACCGCCGCTGAGCTCTTACTCAACAAACACACAAGACTGTAAGAGAAGTTTCATCGTAACCACCGTGATGTCACCCACTGGTTTCATAACTTGCATTTGAAATTTAGTCTTGGACGATCATGGTCTTGTTTTAAAACCGTTAATAAGTGGGAAAGAGTGAAAAAATGATTAGGCAAAATCTAAATTTTCTTTTAATAGCTGTGTAATAGTTCTTTTAGTTGCAAATGTTTAAAAACTTTTTTAAAAGTTACTCTTTTACTGTATTGAACAAAATATATATTTGATTCTTAGCTTTCTGCACTGTAAGTCTGTATTTTAGTTTTAACGGCGCTTCTTTTGGTCACTGGTGAGGAGTAATATTCATCGACACGCATCTACAAGTGTTGTCAACAGATACCGATCGCTTCATTTATTGTTACAACTGTTTTGAGTCATCTCTGTCCACCCACTGGCATGACGTCTTTTATTACCGTTTATTTTTATTCCCCGTGTGGAAACTCAGTCGTACGGAGCTAATTGTGCTGAGAGTAAAAGCTTTAAATTCTCTTCAACGCAGCCTCGATCATGAGGACGACAAACACCGTGACGGAAAAACACAAACAGAAACATTTTCAAACCATGACATTCAGAAGCTTCGGCAAAAAGAAGTCATTCAACGATGAATGAATGAATAAAAAGTGTAAACACAGACGACACACAATGAAACCAGCTGTTGCAAACTGATCCAAAGATTAAAAACCGACACACAACAATAAAACTGACACTACGGATCACGCACAGTAAACAATCGGGTCTGGAAACCCGAGGAAAATCAGCCCGACGTTCCACGAGTTTCGTCCACCAGCTCGCGGCGCTCCGTCCTGGCTGAAGCGCACACAAACGGACTGCCCTCCTGACGAAGACGAGACAGACCGAACACAGAACAGATGAAGGACGACAAATGGAAACGAGCAGCAGAGGACGAGGCGACTGGTTCACGTCGCCGTTTATCCGACTGCAGCGTGCGACAGGAAGCAGCCAGTTCCCATCTCATAATAACCTCACACATGGCTACCTCCTGTCCCCATGGTAACGACTGGACCGGGAGGGAGGGACCTAGCTATAGAGCTTTTCACCCAGCAACAACCCACACACTGCATAACTCACATATGGCTCCGACACACACACCTGTACCTCACATGCACGGAATATGACATCATCCACCTGTGAGCGGCAGACTTATGGTTTAGTCTCAGTTCAGTCAAAGTATGTGTCGTTTGTCACACGCTTTACGTTTTCATTTTACACCACAGGATGAAGTACAACATGTTCCACAGACAGGAAGTAAACAGGACCACCTTCAGAATAAGACACAGTTTAAATTGAATCCAACAGAAAAACGGAGTTAGTGCAGAGTCAGCATCTTCACTGTCGTCTGAAGGTTCGTTTTCTTCCAATCAAAGCTTTGAGCTCGTTCAGCAGACGGACGCTATGACGGTTAAATTTTATATTTTTCTAAATATTTTATTTTAAAAATCTGTTTAAATAAAAAAAAACACAGCTCTCTTTAAATCCTTCAAAAACATTGATCGGTTTAAAATCTGCCTCATCATTTTTCTGCTACTACTACTACTAATGCTAATGCTAGTACTGACTGCTAATGCTAATTCTGCAAAGACTAATTTCTGACTAATGTACAGTAGTCCCTCGCTACTTCGCGGCTCAACTTCCGTGGACTCGCTCTATCACGGTTTGTGGATGTCCAAAATATTGGACCAAAAATTACTATTATTTTATTTTTTTACACACGATTGTGGACTGTGCAGTATGTACTGTACTCATGCGGTTGTGAAAAAGTTAATGACAAAAATAAAATGCTTCGAACAGACGCCACCATTTTATAGTTTTCTCTTAGTATTCTCCACTGTATTCCTGCTCATAATGACCACATTTCCCAGAAGGCAACAGGGCCCCACCAAGAAGCCCCATTTCCTTCTGCTGAAAAAACCAGAGGGAAAGTTTTGATCTGCTCGGCACCTAGCGGATGCAGAGAAGCCGCACTGAGCCCACCGAACCAGACCAGGACAGGAGCAGAACCAGACCTCCAGACCCATCGGTGAATCTTGAGAGGTGGTAGTCCAACCACGTGGACCTCAGAGCAGACGCGCACGGCCGATGATCCAGTGATCCATCTGCAGATTAACGGGAATTTTTTCATCTCTTTCAACTGGCCGATGAGGACCTCCGAGCGGGGACACGCTGGTAAGTAAAATTTAGTAGCTACATATAACCATGTTGTTAAAATTAGTTGGTTTAAGAGTTTAGAGCATCAATTGATTGTGGCTTGCTGCAGGGTACGTCTACAGAAACGGAACAGAATCGGACTGAAAACCAAACGAACCGCTCCTGTTCTGCAGAGACCGGCAAGTAAAACTTAGTAGTTACACATAAAGTACTGTACAGTACATATACTGCATGTATGCTGTTAAAATGACGTATGTTTAAAAGCTTAGAACATTGCAAGAGTGTGGGAAGAGTTTCTAAAGCCTTAAAATATATACGGTATAAATACTATAATAAATAGCATTCCTTTGCTACATCGTGGTTTTTCACTTATCGCGCGGGGGGGGGGGGGGGGGGGGGGACCTAACACCCATGACAAATAAAGGACTACTGTACTAATTATACTAATGCTAAAACTACTAAAGCTAACTATGCTAATGCTAATCAGTAAAAAAGCTAGCGCTCTGCTAAATTAATTTCATTTTTTACTTTTTAGCTAATCTATTGCTACTTTTACTTATATTAGCTTTTAGATAGCTTTAGTAATCATTAATTCTACAGTAACTGTTTGCATTTTTGTTTTTGAAGTCCTAAATGTGTGAGATTCTGTGAAACTGTGTAGCCCAGTGTTAGAGCATGTGCACAATGCCCGCCTTCGAGCAAGGCACAACACTGGGCTCACGTCACCTAGCGTCACTCTGTTTTCTGTCTGAAATAATCCCATCGCTTCAGAACATCAGCGGTTTGTCAAAGAACATTTAAACCCCAAAACAATCGTTCAAAAACAAAATGTCTGAATGCCGTCTAGAAATTAAAGTCTCTGTTCAAGTGAAAATCAAAGAAAAAAACTATTTTCTGTATAGAAACTTTTTTTTCCTGCAAAAGTTACATGAATGCATCAACTTTTTAAACCAGTTCAGAATTCTTGAGACACTTCCACCGGCTGGGAGACGTTTCTGTGGGAAACACGGCGCTTTCTTATCCCTCACTGTTCTTATCTCAGTCTTCTCCCTTTAGGGTCGGCTAAAAGAACGCCCTGTATGTTTAGAAACCGTCTTCAGCCTCGAAAAACAGGCAAACTATCAGCTTGCAGCCGAAAGAGAACCTCTTAAGCAGTCAGGAGGTCAACACATGATACCAGTTTGGGAAAAGGCCACACACAAACATCAGGGGAGTGGATTGCTCATATGACAGATAACTTTCTAAGAATCACTTGTAGGTAGCACAATGAAACCTCTGCCACGTCTAAATATAACTCCACCTTAGAGGAGAGCATGGAACGGATATCAGGAGCTTCTTCTCAGTTATAAAATCATTTAAAACATCATCCCACACTGAAGGTGCAGTGAAGGCAGTTCAAATGATGGCGTCGTTTCAAAACCCAGCCAAGATTTTTACTTTTTAAACTTTCTGATGCCTTTAATTGTGCAGAAATCATACACCTTTAACTTCTTTAACGCGTCTGGTTTATTAAAAATCGTGTTTAATTATTGTAGTGCAACTGAGAAACACTAATGAACTTTTCTTGGTTGGTTGTAATTCTTTTTTTTTTTTTTTTTAACCCAATCTATTGATTTCCATTTTGACAGACTTGAATTTTCTTTGAGTTGTAACGGATACAAAACAATTTTATTGAATAAATTAAATATGAAATGAGCAGCGATGCTTCATCAAGTCGCAGAACCTTGTTACAGTCAAATAAATCTCAGAATTAAACAATTTTTTTTTACAAAAAAACCTTAAAAAGAATAACATTACGTCTTATTTAACGAACTGAAGTTTGCTCTGTAACACAAAGGAATGAGCAAACCTTCTCATTCATCCTGGGTACTTTGCAGAGCAGTTCTTCCACAGAGGTACTTCTTTTTCCAGGAGGGATGAAATACTTGCAGAGAAATCAGGACTAAACATCTGTCACGTCAAGAATCCAGGGCCAGTCAGGACACATTTCTCAAGAGTTGATGTTCCTGAACCCTCATCCAGAAAACTCTGGAGCTAATCGGATCGGGCAGAATGAACATTTAATTTTATTCTGCTTTTACAACCACAGTGTACTCTGTGGAAAAACTACAAGCTGTTTAAAGATAGACTATTTGAAATACGCATGGTTTAAAATAAGTGTATATCTACATATAGTCACAGTCACTGCACAAAGATCAAAGTAAACAACGAAGAAAACGTGAATTTTAACAGCAAAGAATCCAAGTGGAAGGTCAAGAGAACAAAGAAACCACAAAACTGACATTAATTACTGAAAGTAAAATATTGAGTTTTCTGTGGGACTGGATGCCACAGGACTGGTCCCACTGAAGAACAGGCAGAGCACCATTATCATTTTGAAGTTACGTTTGTTTTGGTGGAGGAAGCGCATGACGAAATGATGAATCTGTTCTCTTCACACTGTGGTTGATCAGAACCGCGAGAACGTTAAACTCTAAAGAAAAGACAACTAAGGACATTTTACACACAAGTGTCCTTGTGCAAACTGTACAACCACTGTTCAAATTACCAAAGAATAAATCCTGTTTAATTACTTTTATGATCAGACCGATCATTTACAGAATTAACATTTATCCATGAGATTAATAAATTATTCTTACGCATGTGGCATATTGAACATATTCTACAAGCTACTTTATCAAAGAGGATTAAAGTGTTCGGTATAGAATTTATATTATTTATATACCGTATTTTTTGCTGTATAAGTCGCATCTTTTTGCATAAATTTGCAAGTCCTGCAACTTATACACTGAAGTGACTGATATACGTTTTGTCCTCATATTTTAAACCAATTTTTGGTTGAGATTTGACGATTTCATTCATTCTGACATGGAAAATATTGAACACTACCATTTTCAACCACTAGAGGGCCCTCGACTAATATGGCAAGCCAAGTGTCTCATTAATAGGTAAAAGTGGCTATTAATGAGACACTTTGCTTGCCATACAAGCCAGCTTTGTCTCGCTCCAGAACTCCTGGAGCAAACGTCAAATCAGCTGAATTCACCGCACCAACCAGGCGAAATGCAGCCGATTTGATATTTAAAGTGCTTTTACGAAGTAAAAGTTCAACTGAGGCACACCTTTACTATAATGTTAAGCAAACAAACAATTGTTTTTAGATGTTAAACTTGTTAAATTTCGACGAAATGTCTTCAGCATATTATTTTCAGCTCATGTCTGGGCTGCTGTTGTTACACCGCACTGTTTTACATTTATTATTATTCTATGTCGTCTCGCGGGGTTTTATATTTCAAGCCGACTAGTTAGACCCCCCTCCCTCCGCTGTTCCCAATCCTATTCCGCCCAATTCCCGTGGTGGATTAAATTAAATAAAACTAAAAACAGCAGCATTTTTGCAGTTTGACAATAGTTTTATTTGTAGAATGATAAATGGTAGGAGCCCGATGTTTTGTTGTTCCTTTTTTGTTGTTTGTAAATAATAAATGACTTTTTTTTCAAATATGATAAAGCATCTTGAGTTCCTATGACATCACCGACTAGTCGAAGTCGACTTTTATCATGTTAAAGTCTACTGTTAAAAATATGTAGTCGTTTAACCCCTACTGTTTGGCATTTAGTGTATATCTTAGATCCTTATTTACCGTTTCTTTTTACACTTTATATTTTGTTATTTTAGGGTCCAACTGGGACCCTGTGTGCATCATTTTGTTCCATCTCATGTACCGCATGTGATGGAGACGACAATAAAGTCGACCTGAACTTGATACTTACACACAAATGTGCACACCGAAGCATTGAATCAGGACACGTTAAAATGTACGAGTTGCATCTAAAAAGGGTTTTGAGAGGACGCTGCAGCAGGTTACGGTTTAATGACTTTTCCTCTCATCCAACTCTGGGATTTATTCAACGTGGACTACGAGACATGACGCTGACATTTAAAACTGGGACGGCACTTCGAGTTTACAGAGCATCTCTGAAAAAGGCCGTAGACGGAGGACGAGCAGGAGAGGGTTTGGATCAGACAGCTGGACTCCTGCCTCCATTTCCAAATGAGGACATCCGTGTGTGCACTCCTGCAGCCAGGTGCTTGTTTCACCAAAACATGAGACCTTCAACAAACCAGCGGCAAGCCCCACTTCACATATTCATTGTAAAATAACTTGTTCTTATTACAGAATAGGGCTTATTTTTCTAATTTGATAAGTGGAAAAAAGCAGAGGACAAACATTTACAAGCAAACATCACAACGTGCTTCACTACTTCCACTGAAGAGCTTCTGTGGTCCTGCTGGCTGTAAACACTTTTACATTTTCTATGGAAATTTATTCATCTGTCGCCCGACACTTCGTGCCAACAAGACTCAAAAGATTTGCTGACATTTGACGGTTTAATCTTTGAAATCGGTAACGTCAAAGCGAGGTTTGTTTACGACCAACTGTAGGTTATTTAGAAGCAACGTGAGGATCGTGAGCTGAAATGTTAAGACGACGGTGCCAGGAAGTGTGAGTCGGGATGAGCTGCGTCAAAAGTTACATCCAAGTAGTCGACCGCCATTAATTTGGAACAATGTTAGTTTTTAACGCGTTTCCTCTTCTGCGTTCGCAGTGAAAACTTGATTGTGTTCGGCCGTAGCTGGAATGTTAATCTTTCCAACGGTTCGTGGGATTTGATTTAGCCAAAACGCCCGAGTATAAATAGAGCTGAGCAGAAAGGCTGACGTAACGAACAGTAAACGCGAGGTCACATTCCTTCACGAGAACGTTTTGAAGATTTGAACCATGAATGATTCATAATTTTATGGATCTCCGCAGGCTTTAGTTTAACTCAAGTAACGGTTAACTAATACCGTACAGAACAAATCTAAAGAAATATCAGTTGATCTTTGATTGGACTTTGTGAATTTAATAAAAGTGTGAAACCATAAACAACAGCCCCCGTCTTTTTTAAGTTTATACTTCTTGTGTAAAGTCTATAAATACGATATGTTTCATAATTAACACGACTCCAGACCAGAAGAGGATATTTTACTATAATAATGTTGTTAGTAGCTTCCTGTTGCAGTTGCTCTGGTCGCGTCACGTTTTTAGTTTTTGGATATTTTTCCGCTGAAACACAAATTTATTTATTTATTTTCTCCCTTTTGTTTCGAACACTGTGCTGCCCAAGTAAATAACTTTGGTACTTTTTAAGAATCGTATTTCAGTAGCCCGGCCAACAGGTGAGTTGTTTCTGAGCTGAACTTTTTCCAAGAGAAGTTGGAGGCTGAATAAAAAGTCCCGCCCCCGACAAACTGAGGGTAAGAGGTTTGGGATAAGTTTGACGACAACGAGCGCAGAACAGAGTTTGAACCATTTCTTCCCTTTATCATCATAGAATGTGAGAAATCACATCCAGTGTTTCCCCTACCGTTATATAAGCAGGGTGCCCCACCCCGCCAACAGAACTGAGCACCCCGCCTACCGAACCGAACTTGACCCCTCCACCCGGCACTGACGTAGCACTAAGCTAGCAGCGCGAAATACAAACTCTCTAGCTAAAAAGCTAAAGGCGCCGCTTCCCTCATGCTGAACGCACCCCCGCTCAAAAACTGTTGGTACAAGCGGCGCTCAGACACGTCCCCCCCGTCAACAAAATTCATGGATGAGATGAGCACCCCGCCGTGGCAAGTTAACTAGAGGAAACACCGACATCACAGACCTGCAGACAGGGTGGCCCAGAAAGATGGAGGCTTCCCGACACCAAACAAGTTCATCGGTGACGCAACAACTCTACACACACACACACACACACACACACGCATTAGCTGCGAAGCTGATCTGTCACTATTATCTACACACAAGCTTCAGATTAGTTTATTGCCTAAATACAACCACACGGCATCAATGCCAATCTCTAGAGATTCAAAATGGCCACCACAAAAAAGCCAATTTTACCAACATTCACCTCGAATTTAGTGTGGTAGTAGCTGAGAGTCATCCCCATCTGATCTCACAAGGCCTGTTCTCAAAACTTTGCTTTTATCTGTTTGAGTCAACTCTGTCTGTTAGCAAAATATCTCCTGAACCACTGGACATATTTTAATGAAACTCACTGGACGTTCCTCTACATTTTATTTTTGTTACAAAGGACAAGTTTTCGACGATAGCGTGCTTCAAAGACAAAAAAAGTATAAACCGTCAGTACTTTTGCACAAGTGATATTTTATTGTAAAAGATAAATCTGGGTGTGACTACTTTACAATCCGTGCACCTTTTCATTCATACTCCATGCACGTGTGCTAACAAAGACACGCTGAAGTCACAGCGAGTGAAGAATCAGCTCTTCAGAGTAAAAGTACACACCCAACACCAACAAGTCGAATAATTCAAACTGTACGTGCGCTGTGACCTCTCACCCAGAACACCTGACACGCCTTTATTTAAGAAAAGATCCTGGAAAATAACTGAATAAAGCTGCAGCCGTGTGCACGTTTCCACTCAGCTGTGTGAGGCAAGTATGCTCACTTGGAATGCAAATAAATAAATATTTATGATGAACTTAAAGTTTATGGCACAGCAGAAACTGAGAATCTTCTGGGAATACTACAGTTGGTCTGGCTGGTCAGCGTGACACCTGTACGGATCAAAAAATGATTTTGGATTTGAATGTTCACACCACCGACACCGACTGCTTCATCTGGAACTGAACCCGATGAGTTCAAGTCACGACCAACAAGAATTTAACATATTATTGCTTTTTGTCTTTCACTCTTGAACATGAAGGAGCGAATCTGAGCAGCTGTAACTGGAGACATACATGGAAGATAACTTAAGAACCATGAAGCTCCAGTATCAATGACGTTACCATTGCAGACCAGTGGGTACTGGCCGGGACAAAAAACAAGGCCATAAGAAATAATTTGACATTTTGCCTTCAACTTAGAGAGTTGCTGACTCATCCGTTACCCATGATTCAACTAGAGCATAAATTATTAGCAACTGTGAGCACTAAGAAGAATTGCTTTTTGCCTTTAAGAGTCTGGTGGTGGAGTTATGACTTGTTTTGACGTGTTGCATCAAAATGCTGCTGAAGAAAAAGCCTGGTCAGATCTGGTCAGCTTCCACGGGTTTTGGTTCACCGTACACCCTCCCTAATAAACGGGGTGAGCATCTATCTAGATGGAATGGGTGGATAAGTGAGCAATAAAAGGTGGTTGCAGAAATCCCCTCTGCATCGTCAGCCTCATTGTTTCACTGTAGATGCATCTGACAGACTGCATGCAGCTTATTACCAGGACGGTTGATTTAACGACATTTAATGACACAAACTACTGCGCTGACCGGAATCTAAGCAGAACGCTACTTTTCCATGTCATTCTTACAGATAAACCTGTGTCAAAGGTCAGTGATAGAGAAGCACACAAATTGTTCAGGATGTCGATTTTATTACATTTCTGCATGAGCCTTTGAGCTGCTAAATGCTTAGACATCGTTCCGTCTAACTACAGGACGATATCCAAGATGTCCTTCATGTCCAAAGTGTTAGAAAAGGCTGTTTTTAATCAACTTCAGACCTTTTTAAGATACTCGTGAAATTGGTGGCGCTCCAGTCAAGTTTTAAACCCCGTCATAGCTCTGAGAGAGCGAGTTTTGAATGAACTTCTGTTAAAGGTCGACTCTGGTTGCTCCGTTGTTTTCGTTCCGTTAGATTTAAGCGCTGCCTTTGATACGGTCGATCACATCCTTGTATCAAGACTTGAACATGTAGTTGGTTTCAGCATGGTTCAGTCTTATTTAGCCGACAGGTCGTTTTCTGTTTCCATGAGGGAATACTCTTCTTCCTCGGCTGTGTTTTGTTGTGGTGTACCTCAAGGGTCCACTTTGGGTCCCTTTTTTTTTTATATATATACATGCTGCCTTTGGGATCAATATTTAGAAAGCACAGCATTTGTTTCCATTGCTACGCTGACGACATCCAAATATATTTTTCCTTTTAAATCTGATGTCTCTCTGCCCCACCACACCCTGTTTCTGTCTAAAAGATGTCAAAGACTGGTTCAGTCAGAACTGTCTGACCCTGAATGAAAAAAAATGCTGAAGTCGTATTTGAAAACCAGACTCCTGCCTCTGGATGTGTTGAAATTCTGGGTCCTCTTGCTCTTCATCGCTCCTCTGTGGTCAAGAGACAGTTCTTTTAAACTTGATAAGCAAATATCTGCCAGTTTTTATCAGTTAAGTCAAATAGCCAAAGCAAAATCCAACATCCCTCTTAAAGACCTGAACACTCTCATCCACTCTCATCACCACCAGACTGGACGACTGCAACTCTTTATATGATGGTTTGGAACAATCATCTCTCCATCACCTGCAGTTAGTCCAGAAGCTGCTGCACATCTTTTACCAGGAACTGGAAGACAGGACCACATCATGACCACAGGTCGTGACGTCACGAGCACCGCAGTGTGGCCGCACTGACGGGAGCTCCGCTTCAACTCGATCTTTTTTGTTCCTGCTGTTCTTGTTTTAACTTTTCTTGGGCCTACACTGCACAGCCACGCTACGGGTATGACCGCGACACACTTGGGAGTTTTCTGTGTTGCTGCCTTGCCATCCTGGTTCAGTTCCTGGCCTCCCTCCAGCTTCGGGCTCAGACTCCGACCTGTCATGGCGGTCGCCTCCATGATCCTACACCTGCCTCCACAGACCTGTTCGGCTCCGCTGGGAAACCTTGGATGTTCTCTGTCTGCTGGACCCGGTTCTGGAGGTCAGTCTGTGAGTGCAGCTGCTGCGATCATTATTACCATCAAGCTGCTAACAAGACCACGGTGCTAACAGAACAGAACCATGCTGCTGAAAGAACCTCACTGCTACAGAACCACACTGTAGATGTATTTCTTTTTCACTTTTGGCGCCTTGTATTTTGTATTTTTGCTGCATGCTTTGGTATCTCGTTTCTTTTTGGGGAGTCGAGACGGTTCTTCTCGTCTTCAGCATTTCATTTCATTGACGACCTTGTGTTGATTTTTGCATATGACAAATAAACCAAACCAATCACTCCTGTTTTAGCCGATTTACACGGCTACCTGTTCCTTTTCATATTGATTTTAAGATTCTTTTACCGACTTTTAAAGTTTTAAATGGCTTGGCACCCAGTTACTTAATGGATCTTTTGCATTTTTACAACCCAAACAGAACACTGAGGTCCTCCAGTCGGATGCTTTTAGTGCAGCAAAGGTCAAAACTAAAACGCAGAGGGGATGGGGTTTTTGCTGAGGCAGCCCCGAGACTCTGGAAGAATCTGCCCATTGATATTCATTCTGCGGAGTCCGTACAGTTCTTTAAATCCAGACTAAAAATTCACTTTATGGCCCCGGCTTTTGACTCAAGTTTGGTTTGAGTTCCATCTGAAGCTCTGAAGTTGTTGGTTTCTTGTTTTAATTTGTTTTTAGCCTATTTTTATTTAACTTGTGGTTTTTTTTTTTTATTTATCTTTCATTTATTTTATTGCCGATTTCCTGTTTGTGAAGCACTTTGGTCAATGTGCTGTATAAATAAAGAGACATTGACATTGACTATTAAGACTTCAACACTTGGAAACATTATGGGACAAAGCATTTGTAGATTAAATAAACTGCTGTTGCTCAAAGTAATTCATCAAAAATATATATTTTTTAAATCAAGCACAAACCCAAAGCTCTGAAATGATTTGGTGTTACTCCCCCCTGCAGGGGTGGCCACAGAAAGCCAACTTGCTTGAAAGATTGGGCAACATTTTTTTACACCGGATGCTCTTCCTGACGCAGCCCGGACTCAAACCTGCAGGACTAGCAGACCACAGCGCTGACCACCGAGCCACCGCAGCCTCACACCAAGTTGTAACTGTAATAGAAACTGATTCAATATGAACAAGAATGGGAAAGAGCTCATTTTAAAAGTGGCCAATATTTTAATCCAAACGATAAACGTGCTCACTCTATAGTTTGTCTTAGATCTTCATAATTTCACACATTTTATTCAAAGTCATAGTGGAAGGAAGAATTACGAAACATAACACCTCGTTTATTTCACCGAGTGAGACGTGCTGACAGCCTCCTCTACCATAGTGGTTCCCAAACTGTAGCCCCAGAACCTCCGAGACCACGAGAGAAACCGGGTCTGATCTGAGCTTACAATGATGGCTGCTGCTTAAAATCCATACCGAATTAATTTCTCTAAAGGTCTTTAAATATTCATTCACCAGCTGTTCTGTCAGTTTACCCTTCGTCATAGCGGTCCGTTAAGGTTAAAGTCTCAGCAGGATACGGCCCGTTTCACTTAAAGGCACCAATAAAGATTATAATCTCTCAGTTTCAATCCAGAAGCAAAATAAACACGAACAAATGTGACAAATTTTCTTGTTTATTCTAAGTGGCAAATGCTTTCTAGGCAATTCCTTATGATTAATTAGAAAAACATTCTCAACAAGTTCTAGCTGATACTCACAGAATCACAACAAACAGATGATTAACAGCTTAACTAACTTATTACTTCAGTCAGAACCAATAACACCAGTTATTCTGGATTGCACAGTTTATAAAAGCTGAGCAAAAAAATCATAACAAAATGTGTAAACACGTTTTATTTTAAGTTGTATACATGTTGGATGTGCAGCAGACCAGACAAAAATAGAGAAAATTTTAACTCATTACACTGTTTGTGTTTGTTTGTTTGTTTGCTTGTTTGATTACATGACAGGTTGTTATAAAGTAAAACTGTTGGCTGCTGATTAAGACTAAAACTGCAAACTCATTCAACAAAACGTTCTTACTTAAAGAGGAACTGGCAGTTGTGAGGTAGCGGTTAAGGAAACAAAGGTTGTGAGCGCCTGACTGTGTTCATCACCGTTTCCCTAAAATGAATTCAGCACATACTGAATTTATGAATTATTCTTTAGTAAATGCATATCTACTGCTTTTGATGTCCCAGTTTTAAACTAAAAACTTAAACCAAGATGTTGACAAATTACAGAGCTGTTGCCGTGAATGACTCTCAGCTACTACCGCACCAAGTTTTAGCTCAATATTTGCTGAATCGAAAAACATTTTTGAGTTGGCAACTGTTGACTAGCTGTGGCCTAACTCCAAAAGGTAGAAGGCAAACTGTAGAAGTACAGTGTGCGTCTAATGTCCAGGCAGGAGGTGGAACACCTGGAGAGCTGGTGCAGGAAGAACAACCTTCACATCAATGTGAAGAAGACGAAGGAGATGATTGTGGACTTCAGAAGGAACAAAAACATCTACACCCCACCGAACATAAGAGGATCTGCGGTGGAAGTGGTCTCCAGCTACAAGTACTTGGGTGTGCACCTGAACAACAACCTCAGCTGGAGCAACAACACCACCAGCCTGATGAAGAAAGCTCATCAGAGACTCCACTTCCTCAGGCGGCTGAGACGAGCTGGTCTGGAAGCTCAGTCCTCACCTCCTTCTACAGGTGTGCAGTGGAGAGCATCCTGTGCTCCAGCATCAACGTGTGGCATGGAGGCTGCACAGCTGCAGAAAGAAAAGCTTTGCAGAGAGTGGTGAAGGCTGCACAGAAGATGTTGGAGTCAGCCTCCCCACCATCACAGACATCTACACCTCCAGATGCAGGAAGAGGGCCACCTGCATCATGAAGGACCTCACTCACCCAGCACACACACTTTTTGCCCCGCTCCCCTCAGGCAGGAGGTTAAGGAGCATTAAGTGTAGAACCACTAGACTGAGGAACAGCTTCTACCCTGAGGCTGTTAGACTCATGAATCTCTAACCAGGAGAATCACTGTAATGATACTTTAATTGGAGATTTGTCACTTTATCTGTGCTGCTTATTATCCATGCTGCTGATTTCTTACCCATAATATATTCATACCCATCTGCTCACAACAGACTCATGTTCAGGCTTCTGTTTAATACACTGTATTATATTACATTATTATTTTTTAGTGTATGTCTTAGATCCTTGTATACCGTTTCTTTTTTTTAATATATAGTTTATATTTTTGGGTGTAACTGGTCTGGGACCTTGAGTACACAGTTTTGTTCCACCTCATGCACCACATGTGATATGAATGACTACAAAGAATATTGAACATTAGCTACAACCACACCAGGTTTTAGCCCTCCATCTGTTAATCGTAATAAATTGTGGCCATTTTTGTGTTTTTCATATCGGATGCTGTGTTGACCATCCTGCATTGGGTTGTCTCCAAACAATAATCAGTTGTGGAGGTGCAACCAGTGATTAAATCCATCCGTCCATTATCTTTGCCCGCTTCTTCCTTTTCGGGGTCATGGGGTCACTGGTGCCCATGTCCAGCTATGGACAGGTCTCCAGTCCATCACAGGGACACATAGAGACAAACGAGGTAAACAACCACTCACGCTCTCACTGTCACCTAGGGACAATTTAGAGTCACCAATCAGTCTAACATGTATGTTTTTGTCTGTGGGAGGAAACCGGAGTACCCGGAGAAAACCCACGCATGCACGGAGAGAACATGCAAACTCCACCCAGAAAGGTCCCAGGCTGGGATTTGAACTGGCAACCTTCTCGCTGAGAGGCGCCGCAATGATTAATTCCTCAAAGTTTAATTGCAATCCATCTAGTGGTTTGAGAGATATCTTACTAACAGAACAGACAAATGCAGACATGGGCAAAAGCAGCAGTGAGCAATAACTAAGGCCGGTTAGAATAAATCTAAAGCTTTAATTGAGTCAAAAGTCTAAAATAAAACTTTTTTGTTCATATAAAGAACAAGTTTGTGACCTGAAGTGTGATCAGACAATCAGCAGCGAAGAACAACAAACTTTTAGACTGTCAGCTTCCCAACAGACCACCTCGCCGTCATTACAGACAACTGCTGAACCTGTCTTTACCAAACTTGTGAACTAATCAGACATAAAATAAAATAAAAACCAGAGAAATAACGAGCACTGAAATAATCTGGAGCGGATTGGTGGGATCACACGACGAGACAAAACTTTCCACAAGCTTTGATTTATTTGCAGAGTCAGTTTTCCTCCCAAAGCTACAACAAAGAGGAGGAGGCTCGGCTGTCGGCTTATTCTTGAATATACGATTATTACATGTGTACTGCTTAAAGCGTTATTATGACAAATTAAAATTAGATTTATTAAACAAGAGATGAACGGACAGTGCTGTTTAAAGCTGGTGTCTTAATCAATCGATGCGCTCGTGTTTATTTTTACACGTCATGATTTAACAGCTGTTCAATGTTTGAAGCACCTAAAGCTGCTTCTACCTCCAGAGCAGGAGAAAGTGTCCTCTGGTTTTTAGATAAAGCGGTGTCAATCATTTACGAGCTTTCAGTGACCGGTTTCACTCCACTGAGGTTCAACAGGAGAAGCAAGGACATTTACAGATTCATAAAAAAGCCTGTTTAAATAACCTGTGTCCTATTATTCAATAGAGAACTTACCAATACTTAAAAAAAGTTTATTTTGATTGTGCATAATGTACCAGCTTTAGATTGAAAATGCTTAAATGTGATTAAATCAGAGAATAGATGCGTTTATCCCTGAAGAGAGGAAAGGATGATGCTACTCATGTTGGTATAAATAGCTTATGCTTTGTGTGCGCACACACATGCACACACACATGCAGAGTCCCAGCATGCCGCATAGCAGGGTAATCCTGATGTTCTCAGCCTGTTCAACCAGTTCTCCAAAGAAACTAGACACACAACAGACGCTCCACTGCACAGGTTTAAATCTTAAGACTTATGGATTAAAACAGAACAGGTTAGTGCCACGATAACAATGTTGGATTCGATTCTGGACATCAAAAATTATTTTTCTCTTGTTCAGAACCGGAACAGATCTGCAAAAACAAGCAGATGATAAATAACTGGGGGGAAAAGGCTCGTAAGTCGTTTATCAACTGAACGCAAAGTCTGATCTGAGGTTCGGCCCTTTTTATTTTCAATGTTATTAAAAAATAGATTTCTCCTTCGGTAAATCTGATGGAGACACCTACCCATCATGTCAGAGGCTCACGTGATTCTAACAGTTGTTTAGTCGTGCACACTTCCTGGAAGACACCGCAGACACAGAGCTGTGACGCGTCACCTGAACATATTATCGTACTGTCCCGCTCTTTGTTTGGGTCAAACAAACAACAGTCTGGTCTCCTACTGAGCAAAACTGTTTGGATTTTTTTTACGAGTTCTAGGCAAATAATTCATAATTTCTTAATTATTAAGGATGAACAAGATGATCTTCAGATTTTTATTTTATTGTAAAAAATTTAAGAAAAGGAATGACGGGAAAATTAGGATCAAATCTGACTAACTCAAGTTTAATTATTAATGCATCATTTGGGAAATGGGAGTTTGTTTGCTCAGCGTTTGGATCAGGTCTTAATGGATCATTTTAAATCCCCACCACGATCATTAAAGTACGATGGACTTGGAAAACAACCAGAATCAGATCCTTCAACAGGTCCTGAACCGCCCAGGGAATGCCAAAAGTCCAGTCGGTCTTAACAAATCTAGTTTTTCTTGTGAGTCATACATTCAAGTTCACGCAGCTGAAGGTTGACTCTTCACCGCGACTCGCTGAATCCTGAGTTTGGGACCGAGAGAGCAGCGAGTCGTGCCGACGTGTTCCGAGCCGCCAGCGTTCAAAAATCAGTCTGTTTTGGTGCGCGTGGCTCGGAAAGTGTCGTTCTGGATCGTGTGCATTATCCAATTCAAATCAATTCATTTACACTGCAACTGGACAAAGTGTTGCACACAAAACAACAACTGGAGACAATTAAAACCAACTAAAACATTAATTATAAATAAGATCTGATTAAATAAAAATGCCCATTTCCTAACCGCACCCACCTCAGGTCATTTTGTACCCACCATGGCAGCCGGCCCATGTTTCTGATTTAAGCTACAGTACAATTTAAAAACGTAAACAGGTATATTTAGACCAGTTTTACAATAATTATCATCAAAGGAGAACTCCTGTCCAGGTGTCCAATTAAAGCTCTAGCTCTTCTGAGAAAGGTTTGTGACGCCCGAGACGTCTCGGAGTATTTTGAGAGAAATTGTTGCACTGTTCGTTTTGAGCGTGTCCAAAAAATTAAAGTAACAAGACGACAACCCTCTGACCGCTGTGAGGAAACATTTCAAGACATTTTTAAGTCTTATTTGTAAATACACCTCGACAACTCATCTTCAGCCGATACAGCTTTATGGTGTCTGCTAAACAAAACTGTGTGTGATAATCCTTTTCTGGCACGTCCAACCATCACATCAGCTCATACACAAGGACACTTCTACATGAGCCTAAAGGGGGAGGAGGGTCAGGGTCAACAAATATCAGTGTCGACAAATAAAAAATGGATTTTCATGAATTACAAAACATTTTGTTTATCAGAAACACTGCAGGTTTGACTGCTGCTTCTTACCTTTCCGGTCTTGTGGTCGAACCATACGAGGGCATGATTCCTGGACAGCACCTTGCAGTCGAAGGTGGCGTTGTTCTGGGCCGGCCTGCACCGAGCCACCGACCTGCCGATTTTGACGGGCTCGTCCAGGTACACATGCCGCTCCTGGAATGGGTGCGAGTTGGGTCGGCAGGTGAACACGGCCAGCGCCGAAGGCATTGATTTTGGCTTGAGTGTGTTACTCCAACCAGACACAAGAGACAGATTTTCTTGATCCAGATTGGCAGGGTTTTGATGCATCCCGAAACGAATGAATAACCTACGATATCTACGGCCTGCGCGTGCACGCAGACCTCTAAAGTTGTGTAATCTTCTAGGCACTAGTTGATAAGCATTGTCCAACGTACACACTCAGGACTACACAGCTTCCCCACGTTGAATCAACAAGACTCTCCTGCGTTTGACAAAAAATAAAAATCAAACCAACAGGTGTAAAAAAACAGAAGACATTCCTTTTTCCACTGACTCCTCACTAGAGCTACATAACGACACTTACATGTGACAGCCAACACTATGTACAGACCAAGGTGCCATGTGTCAAGACATACATGACTGAGAAAAGCCCTGACGGTGCGGGAAACAGCCCCTCACGTCCATCAAACTACTCAAGCGAGTGGAACCAGTTATGTTGCCCAACTTGATCTTGTTCAGTCCTCCTGAGCAGCAGGAGCTCACGCCAACACTTTAAGCTGCAGATGAGTGGACCTGTTCAATGTCTGGGCGCTGCAGCGGCCAGGACAGCCACACCGCGCCGGTGCTAGCCGAGTGTCACCTGCGGGCTCTTCGTCATTCGGAGCATGATAATCTGGGTGACCTTGTTGCCCTGATACAGGGAGTTACCACCCGCTTTACAAAAAAAATAAAACAAAACACAACCAAAAGATCGCTAACGACACCTAGAACGACTGAAAGCCAGAAACAACCCTGCTGGTTAGTTAATGTTGGCCAGCTAAAGCAGTTCAGCGTCCACTTTGTTTGGATTAGAGCTCCAGACACACCGAGCCGGGCTGAACCGGGGATTAGCGGCTCGTCTTGAACAACTAAGATGCTAATTGAAGCGCTAAGACTCGGCCAGCGTTTCCTGGCGCAGGACCAAGCAGGCTAATGAGGCTAGGCTAATGAGTGCTGACAAAGTTACCATTCAGGTCCTCAAACGTTTTCTCCGCGCCCTTCTCAACCAGTTCGCTTACCGAAGGGAAGCGGTATGCCATGCTCGTCTCCGGTGAAAACAAAAACGGCGAAGCGGCGCGTGTTCGGCCACAGCGGAGCCCCGAAGGCGAGCGTTAGCATGAAGGCGAGCTAACTAGCAGCTAGCCGGCTAACTGACAGCCAGCGGAGGGAGACGCGGAAAAATCGGGTGAGTTTCTGGACTGCGGCTCTCCGCGCATCGCACCAACGCGATTATCTTTCCGGGGAAAAGCCCACGGAGGCCACCGGTTGCGCTGTCGTCGTCTATCGCAGTCCAAGGCGTGTTCGCCGTGGTGGGTTTGTGCCACAGCCGCCGCCTCCCGGCAGTTCTCTAGAAGGAAGGTAGAAGAAGTTGTCCTCCTCCGCAAGTCCCCGCCGCCATACTGAAACTGGAGAGCAGACAGGCGTGATGCGTTCACGGCCAGACTCACGTCGACTAGACGGGCGTGGTGCGTTCACAACCCGAGTTGCATCAGCAGAACTGATGATAAATACACCCAGTGTGGCGAAAAAGTAAAGTAGACCAGGGGTTCTCAAAGTTTTGGGGGACCCCTTACAGGGGAGAAAAAGTTTCATGGACCCCTCATAACCCTCATGTTTATTAAATGTTCCTGTTTTTAGTTTTCTACATTCGCCTTATTATTAGCTGTTTTGCTATTTTTTGCCATCTTATTTTTAATTTGTTTAAAAAAATAATCTGTATGCCTCTTATATGATTGTTGTTGTTGTCATCTTTCTTTGTTGAAACCAGGTCTCTCTTGTAAATGAGTCCTCGAGGCTCAATGGGATTGACCTGTCTAAATAAAGGTTGAATGAATGAAAATCAATCAACCTTTATTTCTACAGGTTAATCCCATTGAGCCTCGAGGACTCATTTACAAGAGAGACCTGATTTCAACAAAGAAAGATGACAACAATGGACAACAGCAACAACAATAAGCAATTATAAAAACTCATACTACAGTTTTTTTTTTTTTTGTTTTTTTTTTAACAAATAGGATGGCTAAAAGGAAAAAGGTAACAAAACAAAAAAACAGCTAGATTCCAAGACAAATGTAGAAAACTAAAAACAGGAACATGTCTGCATTGGACCCTGCCAGGAGTCCAAAAGATTCTTAAAGCCATTTTCTTCAGTTTGACTCTTTAATGCAGTGGAAATATTTGTGTAACATAAATATTTAAGACCTGTTCTTTAATAGTGTTAATACAATTTTTATACTTTTAAACATGGAGTGTTTTTCATTCAAGACGCACTTACTTTAATTTAAAAAAAATCTTAATTTCAACTTCCAAAAATTACAGTGTTGAGAAAATTAACAGTATCGAAAACCACTTTAAAACTTTACCTATTCACACAATGAAAATAATGAATGTATTGCCAATTATTTGAATTATTACATACAACTATTTACATAAGACTGAACAGAATCAGAACAGCAGTAGTCAAACCAAGTAACGGGGCTTCATTTGTAAACCGATCGATGCCGGAACACAAATAGCAGGCGGGCCGGTGGGGGCCTGGGATCCTCCCCCAGAAAATGTTGAATAAAGTATGTGATTTCCTGCAATCTGGTGTATTTTAACAGGTTGTTAAACATTTACGTGCTTGTAAAAAATATTTAAATGTATATATTTATTTATTTATTGCGGACCCCCTCGCTGATCCTGGGGGGTCCAGTTTGAGAACCACTGAACTAGACATACATGGCAGAAGACAGACAGGTAGAAAAAAAGAAATCCATCTTAACAATGTTTAATTTAACACTAAAGGTTTTCTGTTTTTTACGTTTTTTTGGAAACGCTGTGCTTCTTTAGCTATTCGTTTATGAAAACGTTCAGAAAGTGGGTGCTATCAGTTTGTTACTTTTAGCTTTTAACTAGCCTTTTGCTACTTTTAGCTACCATTCTACTTTAAATTTTGCTCAGCTTTTTGATACAATTAATAGTTTTTTGAGACTTTTAGCTTCTCTTATGATACTTCTGCTCCTTTTGTTTTTTCTTTTAGCTTTAACAGCTCAGTTTCAGCTTTTTCAGCAAACTTCAGCTGTCATTCAGCGCGCAGCATTTTTACAGAAGATGCCATTTTTGTAGTTTTTACTGATCCTGAGGTCAAGCAGCAAAAGATTTGTGAGGATATTAGTCGTTAGGCGCTCATGTTTGTGTTATGAAACGTTGAGCTTTTGATCATCTATAGACATTTTAAAAACTAAAATATATGTTGATGGTAAAATACAGGCTGTTTATTTTTTGCATGAAACCACGTAAATTAAAAAAATAAAAAAATAAATAAAAGTGTAAAACCACCCCACTGCTTACAGTGAGATGCAAACTGCAATTACCATTAGTGGGCTTTAAGCAGGTGACAGGTTGATGAGGAGTGGGGCAGCTTAAAGGGGAGTGGGGCGTGGTGACATAAGAGGAGATCAAATTCTGCTCATGGCTCGAGAAACGTTCTGCTGTGTTCTGGTGAGCCGACAGCTGAGACTAAATCCATTCTGGAGAGACGATGGAACAGCAGACAGAGTCAGAGCGGTTTTATTGTCACTTCAGCTACGTACAAGTACACGCTGAAATGAAACGTGCAAAGTGCAAAACAATACAACACAGTGCACACAACAGAACGATAAATACAAACAGACCTAAAACAAAAAGACATCTGACCTCATCTAAACAAGTCATTAAGAGACACACGTGTTGATAGTAGTAGGTGGTACTTTACGTGAGGTAGAACGTTCTGAAATGTGGTTAGCAGCACAAAGTTTGTTCTTTTTATAGCAGTAGAGATAAAAACTGTGCGCGGTGCCAAAATGCAAAAACTTGAGCATATTACAAAAACATGCAAGTAGAGAAGTCACAAACAGTCCAACGCATTTAGGTTGCGAGAGCACAACAAGCAGTACTCTCACACATTTTTTCATTCGTTCAACCTTTATTTAGACAGGTAGATCCCATTGAGCCTCAAGGACTCATTTACAAAAGAGACCTGATGTCAATAAAGAATGATGACAACAATGGACAGTTATAAAAAGTCATACAATTTATTTATTTATTTTAATAAATAAGATGGCTAAAAATAAGAAAAGTAACAAAAAACAGCTAGATTCTAAGGCGAATGTAGAAAACTAAAAACAGGAACATGTCTGCATTGGTCCCTGCCAGGAGTCCAACAGATTCTTAAAGCCACTTAGAGAGGTCAAGGTCAAGAGCTTCAATTGTTTTTGTAAGATATTCCAGGAAACAGGAGCGGATTAGGAGAAGGCCCTTTTGCCTAGTTCAGTTCTCACTGAGGGAACACTGCAGGTAATGATGTCCTGAGAGCGCACGCCGTAGCTGCACTCACGCAGAGACATGTAGGAGGAGATGTATGAAGGCAGCAGACCAAGAAGTGATTTAAAGATAAAAATGTACCAGTGGGAGAGTCTGCGTGAAGTTAATGATGACCAGTTCCGACATTCTTCAGCAGGATATTTAGAAGCATAAAGAAGAAGTGGGCCGTTGATTGTTGGCAGGTCTGAGGCTGAACCAAGGTGCTGGCTGATCATCAGCCTGCTTGGAAAAAACCAGCGTGAAGGGTGAAAGAAGGACCGAGCAAGTGTCAAAACCTTCAATAATCCAGACCTTCAAGCTGCTTCCTCCTCTGAAGTCTGATCCTGTGTCATGTGCAGGACTTCCCTGGTCCTGGTCTCTGCAGGCGTCCTCAGCTCTCCTGCAGAGCAAGCAGCAGACCAGCCGTCTCTGTGCCACAGTCTGAATGTTACGTGACGTTTAAGTTCAAGTCGAGTTTATTGTCACATGTGGTACATGAGGTGGAATGAAATTATGTACTCAGAGTCCCAGTTACAGCCAAAAACAGCTAAATATAAAGTATAAAAAGAAACAGTAAATAAGGATCTAAGATATACACTAAGATAAACATCAAACGAACGCCAAACAGTACAATAAATTAATTCATTCAATCTTTATTCATGCAGGTTAATCCCATTGAGTCTCAGGGACTCATTTACAAGAGAGACCTGATTTTTTTTTTTAACAAAGAGTGAAGACAACAGTTGACAACAATCGACAATCATAAAGGATGCATACAAATTGAGAATAACAAGTGAAAATAAAATGGTATTTAAAAGAAAATGTAACCAAAAAATAATTTAAAAAACCAGCAAGATTACGAGGCAGTGAACTCAGCAGATGTTTGAAGCCACTTAGAGAGGACAAGGTCGAGAGCTTTAGATCTTTTTGCAAGATATTCTAGGAAACAGGAGCGGAGGAGGAGAAGGTCCTTTTGTCAGTCCGCAGTGAGGGAACACTGCAGGTAATAATGTCCTGAGAGCGCACGCTGTAGCTGCACTCACGCAGTGACATGTAGGAGGAGAAGAAGGCAGCAGACCAAGATTTAAAGATGAAAATGTACCAGTGAGAGAGTCTGCGTGAAGTTAATGATAATAATAATCCAAGATGAACGCTAAACACTAATGTAAAGCAATACGTCGTAACAACAGCAGCCGAACATGAGTCCGTTGTGAGCAGATGGGTATGAATGAATACAACAGCGTGAGATAATCAGAAGCAGAAGATCAGCAGCATGGATGGATAATCAGCAGCACAGATAAGTCACATATCACCAATTAAAGTGGCATTACAGTGATTTTCATTAGAGTGATTTAACTGGATCTTACTGAGTGAATGCTGAGTCAGCATCTACACTTTTCTATTTTTTAAGTTTCTGTTTATTTATTTATTTTTTCATTGTAACAAACTTTTCATAGTTTATGCTGTTTTAGCCATTCATTTAAATAACAAATATTCAGCTAATTCAGGACATGGGTGCTATGACTTTTAGTTTTTGTAACTTTTATACTTTTTAAAATATCAAACTTTTCTATTTTTTATGAATATTTACTCATAAAACACATTGAGATCTCAATGAATCCTTCAAAAACATTTTGAAGTCTGCTTCGGCGTACTTACTTTAATTTTGTCTTCTTATGCGACTTTTAGCTTTTGGCTACAGTCCTGCTACTTTTAGCTGGCTAGCCTTATGCTACATTTCAGCTAATGTTTTGCTATTTTTAAAAAGCATTGTACTTTTATATTATATTTCAACTAGCCTTTTACTACATCTATCTTTTAGCTATCCCTTTTCTACTTTTATATTTTAGCTTTTAACTATATTTTTATATTACGTTTGTCTTTAAGCTACAGCTCTGCTACTTTTAGCTTCTAGCTAGTCTTTTGCTAGGTTTTAGTTAAAGTTTTGCTACTTCTAACTACTTATCTATCTACTTACCCTTCAACTAAACTTGCTACTTTTAGGTTCTGTTTCACTTCAGCAGCCTTTTGCTACTTTCATATTTTAGCTAGCTTTTGAGCACTTTTAGCTTGTAGCTGCTGTTTTGCTACTTTTGTGTTTTAGCTAGACTCTCAGCTTCTAGCTACTATTTAACTTTTCCCTAAACTTTTGTTACTTTGATCTTTTAGCTAGTGTTTGGCTTCTTTTAGCCTTAACAGCTCGGTTTTTGTTTCTTCAGCTATGAAAAATGTTTTGTGTGTGTTTAGCTTCTTTGAGCAGTTTGACATCACTGAGTCCAGTGAACAGAATCGGTGTCACAGAAACGAGCTTCTCTGGAGCACGTTCCATATGAAAACATCGTTTTATGGATTTATATTTACCGCGGTTTGTTTTTAGAGTGCTGTTTTATTGTCCGTTCATTTAGTCTGTTTTATTTTTGCACAGTATCAATAAGAATATTTACAAAAAACATTTATAAAATGTTTTCATTTAACCCCCCGAATGTTTGCAACATCAGCTGATTAGGAGTTTGTTATGAAATCTAACCATTGTTAAACTAAATGTTTTAAGACCGTTTTATTTATTTATTTTTGTTTACCTGAACGCTGTCCTGTTTATCTGTGCTGCTGATTATCCATGCTGCTGATCTTATGCTGCTGATTATCTCATGCTGCTGTATTCATTCCTACCCATCTGCTCACCACAGACGCATGTTTGGGCTGCTGTTGTTGCGCCGTATTATTTTACATTATCAGTGTTTAGCGTGTATCAGATCCTTATTTACTGTTTCTTTTTATAATTTATATTTAGCTATTTTTGGGTGTAACTGGGACCCTGTGTACACAATTTCATTCCACCTCATGTACCACATGTGATGAGAATGACAATAAAATAGACTTAGTGAATACAAACATGTTTCTTTTATGCTCCAGTTGATTTTAACATTTAATGAATTTCTTTGTTAAATTTTAAAGAAGGTAATTTAAGACTATAAGAGACACCACACATGATGTGTTTTGTTTTAGTTTTCTGTTTTTGCTTCTTAAAACTTGGATTTATGTCGAGACCATCAGAGCGTTTGTATTTCCTCCAAGATTGCAGCCCGGGATGTTTCATCCATCTGTCTGCTCAGGGAAGGAGCTATTAAAGGATTTAAATAAAGCTGATTTTCTGCTTTGGGCCTGACTCAGACTGAACCCCGCACTAGAACTGACGGAAAGATCCATTCAATTATGGGACTTGAAGTTTGCTCTGGGGATTTGAAAGGGGACAATGTAGATCCGGCGGAACAGACAGGAGAAGGTGTTGGTTTTCCACTGTAGATTAAAATAAATTAAAACATTAAAAATAAAAATATAAGCCACTGTTAAATTGGATTAACTGTTGAGTCACAGTAAACACAGATTACATGAATCATGACCAAGATTTGCAGAATTTAAAAAAGACAACAGCAAGTTTTCTAATGATCAGACTTGAATACATTTTCATGGATTTCAATAAACTTTAATAAATAACTGTTTTAGAATTATATTTTTAAATAAATTACTGTCCTTATAAAATTATCTTTATGTATTTTAAGTGTTTTTTCTGTTTATTATTATTTTTAATTTAGATTGTAAAAAAACAAACAAACTTGAATTAGTTTTTCTCCCGTTGAACTATTTTCTATTAATGATTTTTTTTAATTACAAAAATATGGAAATTAGCAAAAAAATCAGGAAAAAGATGACAGGGAATTGCAACAAAAATAAATCAGAAATTAAATTAAAAACAACAAAAATAGAGTTATAACAGCACTTTTATTTGGGGTTTGAGATTTTTTTTAAAGTAAGCTACTTGTTAAATTACAGAAACCAAAAAGAAGATTTAGTTAAATTATATTTAGTCTGTAATATAAGTAATTATAATGTCTGTATATTATGTTAATATTATATATTATATTAATAAAATCATGGGAGACAAATGGGAGATAAAGTTAGAAAGGGCAGACTGAGATGGTTTGGACATGTCCAGAGAAGGGACAGTGGTTTGGACATGCCCAGAGAAGGGACAGTGGTTTGGACATGCCCAGAGGAGGGACAGTGGTTTGGACATGTCCAGAGAAGGGACAGTGGTTTGGACATGCCCAGAGGAGGGACAGTGGTTTGGACATGTCCAGAGAAGGGACAGTGGTTTGGACATGTCCAGAGGAGGGACACTATTGGTGGAAGGATGTTAGAAATGCAGCTGCAAGGAAAAAGACAGAGGAGATGCAGTTAAAGAGGACACGGAGGTCGTTGGAGTGAGGACAGAGGACAGAGTGAGATGGAGGAGGATGACTCGCTGTAGCGACTCCTGAAGAGGGAAAAGTCGAAAGAAAAAGAAGAAGATATTAATAATCTAATAATTTTCAGTCAGGTCATCTGTGCGTTTGTTGTTTTTTTTTTTTTGTTTTTGTTTTTTTTTTGGGGGGGGGGGGGGTTGTGCTGAGATGTTTCACCTTCCATCCAGAAGGCTTCATTAGTCTGAAGAAACAACAAGCAACAAAACTGCTTCTCCCCCAACAGCTTACTCCAAAGTGGAATAAACCAGTTATGTTGGTGCTAAGATGGTCTCTGAGGCACGTCCTCTCATCCGGTGCCCGCCCTCTCCCTCGTCGACAGTCATGTCAACCTGGTTCAAAACACCAAAGTCCATGCTCAATAATCTAGGTATAAAATCCAACAATTTTCAGTCAGGTCATCAATTTTCAGTCAGGTCATCTGGACGGTTTCTTTTTTTTTTTTTGTGCTGAGACGTTTTGCCTTCCATCCAGAAGGCTTCATCAATCAGATCAGATATTAATAAGACGATACTAAAATTTTGTCCAAAAAAGAGATTAGTAAAAAAAAAAATCTGGCTTTTTAAAAGTAAAAAATAAAAATCCATGAGACTAACCTGTTTAAATAAAGGTTAAATGAACGAAGAAGAAAAAAATGCTGGGACAGTCACGTTGCTACGTGATGACGTCACACGTTTTTCTCTGACGTCACTACGCTTCTACTCCGATGCTAATTGTTAGCTATGTAGCTGGTTTCTGTTCTGCGACTTTTCCGTCTTCGTTCTCCGAAGAGAAGACTGTCGGGCACAAACTAACTTGGGACACCGTTAAAATTATCCACAGCGTCCGTGTCGGGCCGCAGCGATGGCTCTCCAAGGCCCAGAGGAAGTGGGGGAGCAGGTTGAAGAGCCGGAGGATCTGGACGATCAGGACGCTAGTAGCATCTCTCCGGCCGAGGAGATAACTCTCCCGCCCGGGGCCGGCGGCGACGAGGAGCCGGTGGCGGCTTTCTTACTCCCGTGGGACCGCTTCTCCGCCTGGCTGCACTGCATCTGTGTGGTCGGCTTCGACCTGGAGCTGGGACAGGCGGTGGAGGTGAGGCTGGCTCACGTTTTACCGCGGCGACAAATGTTAAAGTTAGAAGTATAGAGTATTTGGGAGAGTTGTACAAAAAACTCCTTTTGTGATTTCTTTGGTTATTTTACGTGAAGGGGAAAGGGCAAAAAACTGGTTGCGAAGTTATTGATTTATTATTATATTTGCATGTTAAAATGCCAATTTTCCTGAAGTTAGCTTGGTCCAACAGCCTCGATATCACTGTTTTAGTTTCACAAGGAGGGTTATTGTTTTTAACCCATCACTTTTTCCAGATTTATACATTTCTCTAATGTTTTTCAACTTGAACACGGTTCCATTACGTTTGTTTTCTCAGTCCTACCAAGTTCTCCTTGTAATTTAATTAATTAATTATGCAGCACAAACCTCTCAACCTGGTGGCACGAGCTCCTGCCTTATGATAAGTGTTTATTTGTCCTCCAGGTGATTTATCCTCATCATTCCAAACTGTCGGAGAAAGAGGTGAGTCAAACTTGATCAAAATGAACTTCTTTAAACACACACACTGTATTTTCTTATGGTCCAAGTCATAGAAATGACACAGGATTTGGCAGATCATTATATTATAAAAAAGAAACTATCCAGATGACCCGACTGAGAATTATTGGATTTGGTACCTGGATGATTGAGCATGAACTTTGTTGCCTTGAACCACTTTGGTTGTGGCTGCCTGGGAGGAGTCGACGAGGGACAGGACGGCCCCCAGCAACCATCTTAGCTCCAGCAAACTGGTTGGTCCACTTCAGGAGTTTACTCTTGGTGGGGAAACAGTTTACTGGAACTCCTCTGACTGATGAAGCCCTCTGGATAGAGGGCGAAACGTCAATAAAAAAGAAACTGTCCACATGACCTGACTGAGAATTATTGGATCATTATGTTTAATTTTAAACGTCTGTTTCAAAAGTCAAGCTCGTTCTTGGTGTGGGTTAGATTCCATCGGGGGTGTTCCTCGTCTCGCATCCCGTTTGTGATGTTCATGGACAGGATCTCAAGGAGCAGTGAGGAGGGCGTCTGGTTTGGGAGCCTCGGGCTTTTGTTGATGCTTTTTGAAGATGATGTGGTTTTGTTGGCGTCTTCGGGTCGTGACCTTTAGCGTGCACTGGAGTGGTTCACAGCTGAGTGTGAAGCAACTGGGAGGACAGTCGGTCTCTTCAAGTCAGAGGTCATGATTCTCAACTGGAAACGGGTTCAATGCTCCATGAGGGTCAGGGAGAGTTTTTGCCTCAGGTGGAGGACTTCTAGAATCTGGACATGTTGTTCCTGAGTGATGGGAGGTTAGAGATGGATTATTGGATGGGGGCCTTGTCTTCAGAGGGCATTGCTTCAGTCAGTCGTGGTGAAATAAGAGTCGAGTTGAAAGGCGAAACTCTGAATTTACTGGTTCGTCTACTTTCCAACCCTCACATGGTCATAGGGTTTGGAGCATGAACAAAATAATTAGATCCTGGAAACAAGCAGCCAAAATGACCTTCCTGGGCTCAGCCTTGGAGACGGGGTGATTCTGGCAGATCCTGATCACCACTCCATGGTGAGTTCAGGTTGCTTCCATCTGGACGCAGGTATCTGCTGCCCAGATGTGGGACGAACAGACCGACTCATTTATCCCTGTAGAGATCAGGTTCTCATGGAACCGTGATGATCTCTGCACTGTTACTTTAATGTCTCGTATGGATGTTTTATGTGCCTGACTGTGAAGCAAATTGCCCCTCGGGAATAATAAAGATTCTTGAACTTGAGGAGCTTCGTCATCCGGGGGGGCTCAGCGTAGAGCTGCTGCTCCTCTGCATCGAAGGGAGTGTCAGCTGTGGTGGTTCAGACATCTGACAGGATGCCTCCTCAACGCCTCCTTTTAGGTTTTTTTGGGCTGTTCTCACTGGGAAGAGGCCCCAGGGCCGACCCAGAATTCACTGGAGGGATATATCTTCTGTCACCTTGAACGCCCCAGGAGGAGCTGAGAGAACGAGGTCTGGGTTTCTGTGCTTGACTTGTTGCTTCTGTGACCCGACCACAGATTAGCAGAGGAAGAATGATCTTTGTGTAAATCAGCCTGAACTGACATGTTAAATAAATGCTTTATTTATTTATTTTTTTAGAAAACAAGCATCTGCTACCTTTCCTTTCCCGACTCCAACTCAGGTGAGTTTCCAACTTTTCTGTTAAACTGATCTGACTTTTTTTTTTGTGCAGCAGAACCAGAACCCTTCTGAGCTCTTGATTATTTTACAGGGACGTGTAAAGCTTTAGGGTGAGGTCACACTACAAGTGTGTTCATAAAACTGTGTACACATGCTGACTGACACTGGTTCTGAACAGCCACGATGAAAAGCACCTTGTTGTGGAAACGGGACCGTTCTGGTGTTGGAACTGGTTGCAGGAACAAAAATGACAAAAGTGTATTTTATTTAAAAAACAAAATATCTGGCAGTGCTCAAAGGTAAATTCATGAACGTCTTTCTATAGGAGTGGTCATTTGTTTCCACTACAGGAGATATTTTGCTAAGTTACTGTGTTTTACCAGAACTGACTGTGTCAGATGATAAAAAATAAAGTTTCACTTTTATTTTAAACGTGTATTCAGCGTTTGATCTTTGCATGCATCACACAGTGTCTCTGAAAATACTTGAAATAATCTAAAAAAGTTAAATCTGCTCCTCTGGACATTCAAAAAACAAAACAAAAAATCAATGTAGAAACGTTTCGTCTTTCATCCGAAAGACTTCTTCAGTCTGAGGTGCTGCGTTCAGCTCAGTCTTATAAACAGCTCCTTCTCACAGTGGATCGACACTGAGCTGAACGCAGCACCTCAGACTGAAGAAGTCTTTTGGATGAAAGACAAAACAATTCTACAATTTGTTTTTTTTTTGTTTTTTTGAATGTCCAGAGGAGCAGATTTAACTTTTTTAGATGTTTCTACCTGGATTATTGAGCGTGCATCAGGATACTTGAAATAATGACAAAACAAAAAAGGCACGAACTGGTTTATTAACACACACACACACACGCGCACACACGCGCACACACACACACACACATGCAAACTGCTGTGGGATCAGGTGTGAACCAACAGTATTAGTTTTCCTTACAGTTTGTATTTTTGTTAAGTTTGAGTCAGCAGGAGGTGAGAACGAGGAACATGCTGCCATCAGATTGACGACAGATTAGGACTAAACACTTTTAGCACTTGTACTGTACGTATGTGTACATGTATATATATATATATATGTACATACGTACACACACACACACTGTAGGCGTGCATTAGACTCGGACCCTGAACTGCTCGTTTTTCCTCTTTCCTCCTCTTGTTTGATTTGGTCTCGCGTCTCGACAGAACTTGTCACTTTCTGAGTTTCTAAATTAAAAGCGACGCAGGATCCGTTGGGTTCGCTCTCCAACTCTTCGGGTTAAGCTAAAAACTGTCGCTGTGATGTTTTGTAGCTGAAGCTGTTTTGAAATAAATAAAAAAAATAGCTGAAATATAAAAAGTTAAAATAAACAAAATTAAACGCATTAGGACGATTATATTCTTACGGTTGCTTAAGTTACTGTGCAGCAGAACAAATGAATTATTTTTTAACTCTCATTGAAGCGCTTCAGTTTTGATGGAGCTCGTGTGCTCAGCGTGTGTATGGTGAATGACTCTCAGCTACTACCACATCAATGTTTAGCTCCTAATCTGTAAAACTGCCGGACTTATGGACATTTTAAGGTCAGCTGGCTGTGGCAGGATAACTCCAAACTCAATCAGTTTCAGAGGAAAATGATTAATTTCATTAAAATCCAGTGCTTCGTGAGATATTTTGCTAACAGACACACGACCACTCCCCTCGTTCAGCTTGTACCGAGGGTGAGGTTTAGGCAACAAACATTTGTTACGTTCTGCGGTTCCAAACTAAAATCCCGCAACGTGTTTTACTCCGTCCATTTGCAGACGACTCAGACACACAACATTTCTACACAACATCTCACACACACGAAGACAAAATAAACAAATAATACAAGAGCACACACGCTTTAAAAATGTTAAATCGGTTCAGAGTGGTTGCTCAGCTCCGGTGTTCTTGAACGCCACCCGACAGCATGACGTCACGTAGTTTCAGCTCTTAGGAAGTGTGTGTGTTTGTGATGAAGTGTGTGTGTGTGTGTTTGTGATGAAGTGTGTGTGTGTGATGAAGTGTGTGTGTGTGTGTGATGAAGTGTGTGTTTGTGTTTGTGATGAAGTGTGTGTGTGTGATGAAGTGTGTGTGTGTGATGAAGTGTGTGTTTGTAATGAAGTGTGTGTGTGTGATGAAGTGTGTGTTTGTGATGAAGTGTGTGTTTGTGTTTGTG
>NC_056504.1:48006084-48016562 GCF_014905685.2 Nematolebias whitei
TATACTCTCTGCACACAGAGCATTTTAATAATATTTATTATTATATTCTCCACATGCAGAGCGTTATAATAAAGTTTATTATTATTTTCTCCGCACACACAGCATTAACCACCAGCAGCAAGTTAGAAGCGATAAACCTGTGAGTTTGTTGAGGATCCTCTAACCGGATCTTCTCAGTGTCACGTTTTTTCTGCGCACGTCGTCTCAACGCTGATTTGTTCTCAGTTATCGCCAAAGTCATGGAGTTTATACAAGTTTGAGTTTTTCATCTAAAGGCTGAAGGTGTACGTTTCTGAAAGGCGTAAGAATCTGTTTGAACAGATTCTGAGCTCGTCTGATGCGTCACCTGAAAACTCATTTTTATTACTTGAAGAAAAAAAAACAAGAAAAGTTTTTGTTTGAAGGATCTTAAAACAGGATCGTGACGTTCAAGCGTCGATATAAAACGGGAAAGGAAGAATCGTGGTTTTAAATTAGGTTCTTATAAAAAAGTTAAGCTCGTTAAATTATGTAAGAAGCAATAAGATAAAAGTTCAGAACCTGAAGAGGTTTATTGTTGAAAATTTAATCATTTTTAACTCTTTGTGTTACACTGACTTTCAAAAAGGATTTCAATTTTTATTTTTTTAAATATTTTGCCTCATACTTCTGTCTTTGACAGTTTTTATATTTGTAAAGTTATTATTGCAGCAGTTATTTCCTCCTGTTTGAAACACTTTGACTGACCAGCAGAGAAACACACAACAAATAACTAAATATAAAACTCATTTATCCACATGAGTTTTGCTTCTTTTTACTGTCCGAGGAGGAAAATCCAAACCTTTGTGGTGCTTTGAGTAAAGCTGTTAAAACAGGACGTATAAAACTCGCTGCTCTTCTCACGTTTATCTTCGGGCCTGTAAATCTAAACTTTTGATTGATTTTATTTTTCAGACATGTTGAGTTATGTGAAACTGACCTTATGGGTGTCGCATGTGACTGAATCTGTGGTCAAACCTGACGAGACGCGTTTCTTGTGGTTATGGACGTAAAGTCGGCCTCGTGTTGAAAACAAACTGATCAAGTGTTTATCTGTTTATAAAACGAGTCTTAAAGAAGCTCACATGCAGCAGTTTCACCTGTCTTTGTTAGGACGCCTGTTTTTATAAGAATGTGCCTGGAGATGGGATTTATGGCTCTTTGAAAGGAGCTGGATCTTTTGAATCCATTCTTTTTAAAGAGTCGTTCAATTCTGATGGTTACGTAGTGCAGCCTGTGTATCGTCGTACGTAGTGACGTACAGCGTATAGTTGTACTACGTGACCTATCAAGTGTTCAGCCCTCCTGAGTGCACGTTCACCAGGTCAGACTGGCTCCTCCCCTCTGCCTGATCTTCATCTTAGTGGAAAAGCAAAACAGCTGTGACTTGGTTTCCTCCCATGGCGGAAACAAACAAAAGCCCTCTCAACAGTCTGGGATTCTTTTCCCATCATTCGTTTTAAAGAGCCGTTCAGAAGATTCGGATCGTTCGTGAACGTCACATCGCTCAACGTGCCGACAGACCTCGCCGTTGCTGTTGTATCGGAGTAAAGGTACTCGTGTCAACGCCGTGGCGATCGGACAAAAACATTTATAAAGTGAGAAAGAAAACCCGCTCTGTGTTTACCGGCGCTTAACGAGTCAAAGATTTGAAGGCTCAGCGTGTGAAGGGATGCCAGCTGAGTCTTTACCTGTATAAATAACTGAATAACTCATTTATGCGTCGGACCGTGTTAAGAACTCCGTTCTCTTTGACGCAGTTGCAAGATGAAAATTGTTCTCACGGGCGCTTTGAGAACCTGTTGCGTAGAATTTTATTTTCCGTACGGGTGTCAACGTTCAGAACGTTGTGGGCGTGCACGTGTTTATGCTGAAAGCAGGTGAACTACACGTGTCGTTTGGCTTCAGCTGCTCTGCTGAGGAGCAGCCAGCCGAGGCTGTAGAAAAGTAAAGCAGTCTTTACCACTGCTCCAAGAAAACGTGTAAAGAAAGTTAAATAATGTAAAGATCGTCAGAAGATGCTGCCAGCTCTTCGTGGCTGTGCAGGTCAGAGCTCCCGCTCCGTCGCTCAAACGGTGACGGTCTCTTTGTGAGGAATTTACAAAGTAGAGCTTCTCCTCGGTTAACAACAAAAACACAGGCAACTCCTCGATCGTCAACTGAAAATCAGCGTCCACTCTGAGAACCGTGCCGGGGCCACCTGGACCCCAACCCCAGGTAGCCCTGGTTACCTGACCCCCACAGTTTCTCTTTAGATATAAAATGTCTGCAGAAAAACATCTGGCAACCAATCCTTACTCTGGTCACGTTCCGTCACTGCTCGCCTACGCAGACGACAGCCTGATGTAGGCGAGTCACGCGACTCGATCTTCCACGTGGTTTTAGCAGCTTTAGCGGAGTTCTTTGTTTACACTGAGCGCGTACCCGCATTTCAGCATTCGTATCAATATATCTGGAACACGGCCACAGGAAACTCCTCCAAACGGCACCGCCTGACTTCCATGTTTAACTTTTCCATGAGCACCTTGACTGAAGAACAACAGAAAAAGGACTTGACGCCTCCCCCGGTTTCAGTTTAAGACGTAAACAGATTTATAGAAAATGTTTCCATCGGGTGTTGGATTCTGCTCAACATTTAAACCAAAAATGACAGAAGTCTGTTTCTGCCAGTAGAAAAGCGCGGATTAATCCTGAATTGGATAATGGATCAGTTTTTATAACGAGGATGAAACGTTTTAGCAGCTTTTCCTGGCAGAATAGATCCGATCTGAAGTGTCCAACAGGTGAGCAGCAGAGCCACTAAACTGGACTAGTTGGAGGTGATTTGATACAATCTCCGACCCGGGAGCGAGTTTATTCAGTTCAGTTTATTTATAAAGCACCGAGTCACAACAGAAGTCGTCTCAGGGACTGAACAGAAACATTCATATCTAAAAATAATAATTGAACATTATTTATCTGAGGAGCAGCTCTGAGTTTAACTCCATCACAGAACTCTCATCTTGAGCAAGCATGAAGGCGACAGTGGAAAGAAAAACTCCCTCATGAGGAAGAAACCTTTAGCAGAACCAGGATCAGGACCATCTGCTTCAACCGGCTGGGTTTGGTAGGAATAGATACACAATGGCAGGTTAAGAATCACATGTTAAGATAGAAATAGTATCAAATGAAAACTATTAATTTTAACAATTAATTTAAGGAAATGAGGTCAGTTTGTCCTCCAGTAGTCTAAGTCTATAGCAGCATGACGAGCCAACCCTAACTATAGGATTTATCAAAAAGGAAAGTCTTAAAACTGGACAATGTGTCAGCCTCACGGACAGAAACTGGAAGTTGGTTCCACAAGAGAGGAGCCTGAGAACTGAAAGATCTTCCTCCCATTCTGCTTTTGGAAACTCTAGGAACCACAAGTAAACCTGCAGTCTGAGAGCAAAGTGCTCTGTTAGGAAAATATGGGACAATAAGATCTGGAATATAAGATGGAGCTAGGTTGTTGAGGGCTTTGTAGGGTAGAAGTAGGATTTTGAATTAAATTCTGGATTTGACAGGGAGCTAATGGAGAGAAGCTAAAACTGGAGAGATGAGATCTCTCCCAGTAACTCCAGTTAAGACTCGTATCGGGTGAAACGTTTCTGGTGCTGTAGGAAGCTCAACCAACACCACACTGGTCCCTGTGGAGTTTGATTCGACCGAACATCTTCATGTTTCTGCTGAAAATAAAAAATGTTCCTCCGAAGATCCACTTCTGAACAATCGAGCGCGTTTAATCACATTTGAACGTTTTAAACAAAAAGTCATTTTAGTGGAAAACAAACAAACAAACACGTTAATAAACAACAACCTGTGTGGACATTTTGTGTTAATACGTGGATTTTATTTTTAGTTTTCATCAGTTGAGCTGAAAAATAAAATCCTCTCAACAATCACTGGATCATAGGAACTTCGTTTGCTCTTTTATCGACTGTATTTTTTAAAATAGTGTCAAACGTTAAACATCTACAACTGTGCCGGGTTTGTTGACGCAGAGCAATAAAACTTTATTTTTGGTTTTTAAATCTGTAAACATCACCTGCACATTTTCAGTTGAACTTTAATCCGTTCATTTTAATCTGCGTGGTGTTTTATAGATTTTTATTTTTCACACATAAAACTGATTGATTGACTTCTGGACATTTGTATTTGTTAGTTTTTATTCTGAGCTGCAACTGAATCCTGAGTTTTGTGTGTCAATGTGTTGAACGAGACGCTCCACGAGCTGTACGGGACGTAGAACATTTTATTGAAACATTTCTGACTAAACAGAAGAATCGTTAAGAATGACTCCTGGTGGTGGTTTGTTTATTATCATGTTGACGAGGGGCTGCTGTATTTTTATTTTTTGTGCACAAATACTGAACAAATGTAATTAATTGTATTCATAACGGACGTATTTTTGCCAGAAACTGTAGCTTCCATACCAAGTGACCGTTGGTGCCACGTTCATGAAGATGATGGAAGTAACGAAAACTTTTATGAACTAAAATGAAATTATTGGTGATCTTTTGTTTCCAAGCGGGGGACGACTGGGGGGTTGACGCTCCAGTCTGGGTGTTTATGGACCTGCAGGAGGCTTATGACCACGTTACTGGAGTCGTTCTGTACGGGGCGCTGCAGGACTTCGAGGGGCCAGAGTCACTTTAAGTTTTGCACAGAGTCGAGCTCGTTGGACTCTAGCTGGACTTATCTGGTCCTGTTTGTGGCGGTCATGCAGGATCTCGGGGCGCAGTGAGTTCAGGAGGTCTGACTGGGTTTGGATTTCGTGGTTCTGATGGTCTCTTGGGGCCAAACCTTCAGCGTTCACTGGGACGGTTCACAGCTGGAATGGGAGTCGGCTCCTCGAAGGCCGAGGTCTCGGTGGAGCGAATCTTTGTCCCGAGCTCAGGTGTCTGGGAGTCTTTAGGTAATGAAGCGGGGCAGACGATAGACTTGCTCAGGCACTTAACTGCAATAATGAGAGCGTTGCTCCGGTCTGTTGTGGTGAAGAAGAAGCCCAACTGAAAGGTGAAGATCTTGATTTACTGGTCCATCTGCGTTCCAACCCTCACCTGAAGTCATGAGGTTTGGATCACGACCAAAAGCACGAGGTCCAGTATCCAGGCTGCAGAACTGAGCTCCGACGTGAGGCGGAGGTGAAACGAGGAGCTCGGAGAAAAGCCGCTGCTCCTCTGCATCGAACAGAGTCCAGGCATCGGATTAGGATGCCTCCTGGGTGTCCCACTGGGAGGAGACCTTGAGGCAGACCCAGAACTTGGACCGTGTCCTCGCCGAGCAACGGGCAGTTTTAATATTTTACAAAGAAGATCCAGTGTTTTTATATTTACTGCTCCAGCCTGGACGGGTTTTGTTTAAATTTTATTCCATGAACCTCGGTTCAGACTCGAGCAGACTACCAGTTGTCAAAAGTAGCTAAATGCTAGCTGTAAGCTATGCAAATTACTAACCTAATCTAAAAGTAGTAAAATACTAGAGAAAAATCAAGGTAGAAAAATACTAGCTAAAAGCTAAAATGAGATAAAAGCTAACAAAAAAAATGCTAAACCAAAATTACACAGGCTAGAAGTACAAAAGACTAGTTAATGGCTAAAAGCAGTAACACGTTAGTTACAAGTAGCAAAAGTTAAGCTCGTCTTTTTCAACTGTTAGCTTCTCGCTAACTGGTTTTTCTTTTTAAGCTAAAATCAACAAAACACTAAAAATAACAAAGATAAGACAAAGCAGCAAAATTCTAGTTATAAGCTATAGTAGAAAAAAGGCTAAATGCAAAATGCACAAAACATTTAATTGGCAAAAGGCTTGGCACAAGCTAAAAGGAGCTAATGGCAGCTAAAAGCAGGAAAACAATTATCAAAGTAGCAAAATGTAGGCGAGACTTTTGCTACTTATAGCTTCTACGTAGCTATTTGATGTTTTTTCATTTAGTTAAATAGTAAATGTAGCAAAATGCTAGCTAATCAATAAAAGTAGCTGAAAGCTAGACGTAGCATTCAGCCTGAATGAGCTGAACGTTTTGATGAACGGCTAAAGACGTAAACATTCAGACTCCTCGCCATGTTCACCCTGACTGAGGATGCTTGTAAATAAAAAGAGTAAAAAACACAAAGATTGACCGTACGGTTCCTTGAACACATTCTTTATTTTCTTAGGCAGAAATCAGAAATAATTTGTAAATTAAAAAAAAAAAAAAAACTTAATTAGCTGCAGATTTATTGACTCTTCCTTTATCTGAATATTTTCATCACCTGCACAGAAAAAGTAATTTTTGAATCTTCTGATTTAATGACGGAACGATCCTGTTCTGACCCGGAGGCCCGGCTGTTTCCATTAGAACCATCTGCTCGTTCCTCTGCTCCTCTCCTTCCTGGGTCTCTGGTCCCACTTCAGCCGACGCCCTCGCGCCTTCCTGCCCGTCGGCTGCTTCATCTGCTGCTCGTAGCTGTCCTCCAGCAGGGTCTTCCCTGACACGGAGAACTTGATGTAGGACCAGCTCAGTGCAGAACCTTGGCGCGGACTGAAAACACAAACACGCTTCGTTCAAAACATTTGAAGGGTTAATAATTATTAATTAGCTTAAATAATTAATAAGCTTGTGGCATCTTGTTCAAAAAGAGCTGAGGCTGTAACTGCTTACTGTAACTTACATGTGATTTCAGGTTTCATATTTTTAATAAATTTACAAAAATCTCAAAAAAATCTTTTATCACATTGATATAATGATGTATAAACTTTGAGGAAAGAGATTAATTTAATACAGATTGGAATAAGGCTGTAACATAAAATGTGGAAGAAGTGAAGCACTGTGAATACTTTCTGAATGCACTGCACACACACACACACACACTCTCACACTCACACACACACTCTCACACTCACACACACACTCGGAGTCCTACCTGTAATGGGTCATGAAGTAAAAAACTTCCTTAAAGCTGAGAGGATAATCCCACACCTGGACGTCTGACACCTGACCTTCAAACCCCGAGAAATCAATCACAGGCTGACCTGACCAGGAGTACTGGAAACACACACACACACACACACCAGATATTAGACGTGAAGGCAACAGTTTTAGCACCAGGTTTATCTTTTACCAAGAAAAGCTGAAAATCCAGCAGAACGACAGCTGAAGAGGCTGAACTTCAGCTGTTGAAGCTAAGAAACAACAACCTTGGAGATGTCTAGTTGTCTAAAGCTGTGGTTCTCAAACTGGGGTCCCCGGACCACTGGGGGTCTGCAAATTTATTTATTTATTTTACAAGCACGTAGATGTTTAACAACCTGTTAAAATACACTAAATTGCAGGAAATCACATCTACTTTATTCAAAACTTTCTGGGGGGGCAGACCCCCACCGGCCCACCTGCTATTTGTGTTCCATCACTGATCTGTTTACAAGTTAGTCCCTGTTACTTGGTCTGACTCCTGCTGTTCTGATTCTGTTCAGTTTTATGTAGTTTTATGTAATAATTTGAAGAAGTGGCAATACATTTGTTATTAATATTATTTATTATTATACATGTATTATATTATTGTTTACTATTATTATACATTTATTATGTTATTATTTATTATTATAAATGTATTATATTATTATTATTTATTATTATACATAATGTTATTATTATTTATTACACTATACATTTATTATGTTATTATTATTATTTATTATTATACATGTATTATATTATTGTTTACTATTATTATACATTTATTATGTTATTTATTATTATACATGTATTATATTATTATTATTATTATTATACATTATGTTAGTATTTATTATTATACTATACATTTATTATGTTATTATTATTATTTATTATACATTTATGTTATTATTATTTATTATTATACATTTATTATGTTCATTGTGTGAATAGGTAAATTTTAAAGTGTTTTTTGATTCTGTTAATTTTCTCAAAACTAATTTTTGGAAGTTGAAATTAAATTTTTTGTTAATTAATTGTCTTGAATGAAAAACACTCCATGTTTAAAAGTATAAAAAACACTATTAAAGAACAGGTCTTAAGTTTTTATGTTACACAAATATTTCCACTGTATGAAAGAGACAAATAGAAGGAAATTATTTAATAAATAAACTTTTTCTCCCCTGTAAGGGCCCCTGAACCCAAAAAGTTTAAGAACCCCTGGTCAAAGTAGCAAAATACTAGCTAAAAGGTAAAGTAGGAAAAAGCTAACTAAAATGCAAGAAAAAAACATTAGTTCAAAGTAGCAAAAGGCTAACGAGAAAGTGCTAATGCTAGATAAGAGCAAGAAAATGTTGGATAAAAGCTAAAACGAGTTAAGAAAAATAAGTGGGCTCCTTGTTTGTTCCTTTAAGCTTCTAGCTATTGCTTCTTTCTTTCAGCTAAATACTAAATTAGCTAAAGGCTAGCTAAGAACTAAAATGAGCAAATTACTGCCCTTTAGCTAAAAATAGCAAGTCGAGATTAAAGCCAAAGTAGCAAAATGCTAACTAAAAGCTAGAAGTAA
Organism: Nematolebias whitei; assembly: GCF_014905685.2. Classification (NCBI taxonomy): domain Eukaryota; kingdom Metazoa; phylum Chordata; class Actinopteri; order Cyprinodontiformes; family Rivulidae; genus Nematolebias; species Nematolebias whitei. Next base: position 48,014,631 of record NC_056504.1, read on the forward strand.
AAAACTAGCTAAAAGAAGCAAAATGCTAAATATAAGCTAAAAGGAGTTCATCCTATAAGCAGGAAGACGTTTGCTACAAGCTAAAAGCATCAAAAGTTAAGCTGGTCTTTTGCTCCTTTTAGTTGGGTGAGACTTTTTTTAGCTAAATACAAAAAATAGTACAAGATTAGTTAAAATTAAAAGTAGCAAAACAGAAGAAATAAATTGTAAACGTTAAGAAAAAGAGGAAAATGTATTTTAGCTAATTTTAACTTTTATTGACTGTTTTGCTCATTTTTACTTTTAGCTACGTATTTTGTACATGAATGTAGCTTTTAGCTACTCTTTCTGTTGATTTTAACTTCATCGGCTCAGTTAAAAGTTTATTCTTTAACGTGTTTCAGTGAAATCTGCAGTTTCACAGAAACTTTTCTTCTGTTTTGAAGTTTCAGTTTAAACGAACATTTTTTGTGTCTTTTCTTTGAACGGGGCCTGAAAATAGAGAAGAGCAGAAAAAGTTTGGATTTAAACTGAAACAATAAAATCTGTGTCTGGTGTTCTAATCTTGGCCTCCTCACCCTGTAAGGCATCACTTTCCTGATGCTCATCGTGGAGTCCCTGAACATCTGGGTCACGCCGCTCCAGGTGTCCACAGTGAGGCAGATGCTGGTCCAGATGTTCTGCCTCACGTTGGACCAGAAGACGTCCGTCTGCAGAAAGACGCTGCTGTATCCGTTAAAGGACAGCGTGTACGAGCTCGGTCCACCGATGCTCAGACTCAGAGGACTTCTGGACGGACTGAGGGTGAAGACGGAGACACTCCGCAGGTCAGTGGCGTAGCGCAGACACACGGACACACCTGCAGGAGGGACGGGTCACAACACGACCCGAAAGAACAAAAATATACAAATAAACAACCGAACAGCAAGAACTGTCCTAAAATGTATGAAAAGACTGAAAGTGAGCAGAAACCTGTGAAATTATCATGAAAAATCATTTTTAAAAAGGCAAATTACACAAAAAATTGTAAATAACAACTGATACTACATCGTGTAAAAATATAAAAATATATAAAGAAATTAAAATTACAAAATGTTAACAGAAGGAAAAAAAACCCTAACCTGACCAAAACAAGCTGGGCCTTCTAAATGTGTTTAGATTAATTTTATATCAAATTTAAAATTCAGTGTTTACCACTTTAAGAGATATTTTATTTTTAAGAGTTGTTTTTGCATTTGACAGATTTTATTAATATTTTTGAATATTAAAATTCTATTCAAATTATTAATTTATCATCATTAATTGAAATAAACAGCCGGAGAGGAGATGATGGTTCTGTAGAGATCCTGTCTGTCCAGAGATGATGTGGATGATCGGTTCTTCAGGTTCACAGCGAGGATCAGGGGGTTCCAGGGCAACGCAGGAGACCGGGGAGACCGGGTGAGTGGAGCGTGAAGATGGAGCAGGAGGACCTCCAGGCTGGATGGTGGAATGTTTGGTTCATTTGCTACAGGTTCCAGAGGATCAGGGAGTCCAGGCCGGACGAGGACTCGAGGGTCACCCCAGGATCTACGTGGACTAAGGTTGGTATAATCCTAACCACAAGGATCTCCACTAGGGCTGGAATCAGTACCAGATTCTGAACAATGTTCCAGCAGAGTCTTGCTGATCCAAACAACCTCTGACCGCTGTGATCAGCTGACTGGGCACAGCTGTGATCAGCTGACTGGACACAGCTGTGATCAGCTGACTGGACACAGCTGTGATCAGCCAGCTGTGATCAGCAAGCTGTGATCAGCTGACTGGACACAGCTGTGATCAGCTGACTGGACACAGCTGTGATCAGCTGACTGGATACAGCTGTGATCAGCCAGCTGTGATCAGCCAGCTGTGATCAGCCAGCTGTGATCAGCCAGCTGTGATCAGCCAGCTGTGATCAGCCAGCTGTGATCA
>NC_056504.1:48016572-48018917 GCF_014905685.2 Nematolebias whitei
GATCAGCCAGCTGTGATCAGCCAGCTGTGATCAGCCAGCTGTGATCAACTGACTGGACACAGCTGGGGTTAACTGGCTCTGTCCAGCCACTCAGGAGCTGCAAGGAACTGTCAGTGAGGGGAAATCCAGAATCCCCACATTATATTTATAATGTATTAATGATCAAGTTGGATAATCTGATTAAAATAAATCCAGAGATTTCAAAAAGATCATAAAAAAATAAGAAAAGTTAAAATTTGTAGCGTTTTACAATCACTCTGCCCCCTATTGGTGAAAAGTTTGAATTACATGAAGATTTTTATTTTGACCTTTTGACCTTTTGACTCAAGCAAATCTCCAAACTGTTAACCCTCCTGCTGCCCTCGGGTCAAGACCCGGGTCACGACCCGAGGGCAGCAGGAGGGTTAACAGTTACTGTATGAACAAAGAGATGAACTGTTTGTTGTCCGGTCGCACACAAGACGACAAACAGTGGAGTTTATTTATGACTGAGATGTTTGTTGCTTGAAAATGTGTTTGTTTATTTGTTTATTTGTTTGTTTGTGTCTGGGGAAAAATTCTGAGCCATAAATTACCACGAGAAACGAAATGTTTCGTGCAGCAATAAAATAAACAAAGACTCGGAGTTCAGTCATTTGTGAAGGTTCTTACCTCTGGTGGGAGAAGCTGTGGTCCAAGGACGGGTGGTGGTTCTGTATGTGGCTCGGGTGGTGGTTCTGTATGGGGGTCGGGTGGTGGTTCTGTATGTGGCTCGGGTGGTGGTTCTGTATGGGGGTCGGGTGGTGGCTCGGGTGGTGGTTCTTGAAGCTGTGGTTGTTGTGCTCCCCATCAGGGAGGGGTGCAGAGAAGGTGAGTAGAGGACCAGTCCTCCTCCGTAGCGAGACAAGGTGAACATTTTCCCCGTTAAATCTTGTCCCCCTGAGGACCGAAACAAAAGCGCACGCTCAGAACGACGCAGCCGTACATGTGCACGAGCTAAATGTTATTTAGCAGCAGCTAAAGGCCAAAGATGCGTCCGCCCCGTCTCCTGGACGTGTCTTTGTGTTTGACGTTCCACCACTTTTAGCTCGCCTGCAGCCGAAACTGACGATCCTTATCTTTGCTGTTTTCATGTAAAAAAAAGAAAAAAAGCTAAAACATAAACAATGTAAACTTTTTTTTTGTTTAGAGTTTCTTCCGTACGCTGTTTGGATCCTAACTCTTCAGCAACCTTCCAAATATTTTAACCATTCAGGTATCAAACAATTCGGCTCGTTCAGGGCGTTACGGCTGTGATTTGTGTTTTTTGTAATTTTTGTACTTTTTGAAACATTTTACTTTAGTTGCAATTTTTTTTCTCATAGAAATACATTAAAATTTCTTACAATCCTTTAAAAAATTGGTGTTCCTTAAAATTAACTTTAGGATACATGCTTCAATTTTAGCTTTTAGCTACTTTTTATGTGCAAATTTTAGCTTTTAATTACCATTTTGTTATTTTAGTTTTTTGTTGCTGTTTCTGAGCAAAAGATTTCAACAAACACAAAAAACAAAATCATAACTGTGCCGATAAAACCTTTAGCTTTAAGCTAACATTCTGATAATTCAAACTTCCAGCTGCTGTTGCTAGTTTTAGCTTTTAGCCACTGCCTTAATGTGCCTAACTGCACATAATTTCGCTCCACCACATGTACCACATGAGGTGCGAATGACAATAAAGAAACTCTGACTCTTTTTATTTTAGATTTAAGCTACTGACTTGATATGGATATTAATTGTTTTTGCTGTTTTTAGTTCTTAGCTACTCTTTTTGGTTTTAGCTTTAAGCTACTGCTTTGAGAATTTTAGCTTTTGGTTACTGTTTTGTTGATTTTAGCTTATCTTTTGCTTGTTTCAGCTGTAACAGTTTTAACGTTGAATTTTAACAAATTTAACATTTTTCAGCCAAGTCATTCAGCACGGTGTATTCACACAATTTTAGCTATTAGCTCTTTTTCTGTAGGTATTAGTTTTTAGCTACTGTTTTACTAATCAGAGCTTTTAGCCACTGTTTTGTACATTTTAGCTTTTAAATAATAGATCATTGTACATTTGTTTTGCTTTTAGTAATTTTTGTTCTGATTGTTTGAATTTTAATATCTCAGTTTCAGCTTTTTCAACAAATTTCAGCTGTCATTTAGCTCTTAACATTTTAGCAGAAATTAATTATTTCTAATTATTTAAATTAAATTTTTAAAAAATCTGTTTATTGGGAGTTAAAATTTAAAGGAAGACCAAAGCTGTTCTTTAAATATTATTTGAAACAGCGTCACCATGTGGAGCTAAAACACTCAGCTGAACGTTTAGTCGAAACATACAGCTGAAAG
>NC_056504.1:48018927-48050023 GCF_014905685.2 Nematolebias whitei
GAAAGTTTACCTGAAACACGCAGCCGAACATTTAGCTAAAACATTCAGCTGACACATTCAGCTGAATGTTTGGGCCATAAAGTGTCAGGAGAATTCAGGTGAAGGTTCATGGATGTTCATCACTGCTCATGTTACTGTTGAACCATGTGATGAGGACAGAGAGGAGCCTGCAGGCAGCTGACGCAGGCTGGAGGAGGAGCGTTATAAAAACACTTCCTGCACACTGTCCGGTGCAGATCCTCATGACGAGGCTCTAAACACGTAACTCTGAACATCTGTAACATCTGTTTCACGACTGTCTGTCCTCTCATGTAAACTGGGTTAAAAATCTTCTTCTATCTTTGTGTGGCTCCTTTTTTAAGTAAGTCGATAATGAAAGGGCATTTTTATCTAACAACAATCTAAGCTCCGCCCACTCCAGTCATCAGTTCTTCCAGTTCCACATTTTTGTGGTTCTTTCTTTGCTGTTTTGAAGTGAACTTCTAGAAATCTCTGCTTGGATCGACTCGTCAGGTCTGTCGTATTTCAGGGATTCATTGACAATAAAATGATTAAAAAAACGCAGCTGCAGACAGAAAAACGCTCCGATTTCAGCTGAAACCAAAGAAACACGAACTGAGTTGATTAATGAGAACGAGTCCCGGATTAACTTTCAGCTCCTACCTGGTGCAGGTGTGCCGACTGACCGATCAGCTGACCCGCAGGTCATGATGGCCGTCAGGGTGCAGAAGAGGAGCAGCTTCATCCTTGGGCTCATCCAGATCTGTGGTCTCTGCAGAGGTTCTCAGTGTGTCTCTCAGTGTGTCCTCTCAGTGTGTCCTCTGTGTGTCTCTCAGTGTGTCCTCTGTGTGTCTCTCAGTGTGTCTCTCAGTGTGTCTCTGTGTGTCCTCTCAGTGTGTCTCTCGTGTGTCTCTGTGTGTCCTCTCAGTGTGTCCTCTCAGTGTGTCTCTGTGTGTCCTCTCAGTGTGTCCTCTCAGTGTGTCTCTCAGTGTGTCTCTCAGTGTGTCCTCTCAGTGTGTCTCTCAGTGTGTCTCTTTGTGTGTCTCTTCCTCTGACGGGGTTTTGTTTTGTTCTGCTCAGACGTCAGCACTTTCGTTTCTCTTCCTCTTCGCTGCAGAGCCCAGACAGGAAGCAGAACAGATTTTGTGCGTTCGTTGTGAATGACGGTGGTGAACACGTGCCTTGTTGTAATCCTGAAGCTGCTGGTTCAAGCCCAGGTTGTCTCACTGTGGCAACCCCTGAAGAAAAATTGAAACAATAGCAATGTTACTTTTTTTTTTTTTCGGCTGCTCCTTCTTCAGGGGGTCGCCACAGTGAAGTCACTCACACGAAGACTTGGAGATTGTTTTTACGCCGGACGTCCTTCCTGATACAACCACAGACCACTGAGCTACCACGGCCCTCTGTGTGGAGCAGAGAGCTGCCATCTAGGGGGAGCAGATGATGGGGGTTAAAGGCCTTGCTCAAGGGCCCAGAGACGGGCAAATGAGGTGGAGGCAGGGGTGGATGTTTCACTTTTCCCACCCACATTTTGATGTCGGTCTGCGGAGTTGAACTGGCGACCTTCTGATCACTGGCCAACCTTCTCTAACCTCTGATCCACCACGCCCCATATTTATTACATTCATTCAGTTTTTCCTGTACATTTTACTCAATGTGGGGGGGGGGGTGTCTTCAGCTCAGATGGATGGATCAATGAATCTCGTCCTCAGTAATGAGGGCGTTGCTTCAGTCAGTCATGGTGAAGAAAGAGTGAAGTCGAAAGGTAAAGCTCTGGATTTACTGGTTTGTCTATGTTCCAGTGTTGTAATGTAACAAAGTAGAAATACTTCGTTACTGTACTCAGGTAGAATTCTGACATATTTTTACTTTACTTCATTATTTACATTTCTAGAGACTATGTCTGGGTTTCTGTCCTGGACCTGACCCAACCCACAGATGAGCGATAAACGATGGAGATAAGATCCCACTGTTTTCAGGCTCGAGACAAACGACTAGTCATGAGTAGAAAGTTTAGGGTCATCCAGGTTTTTATGACTTGAAGACATGCTTGTAGTAACTGAATGGATTCATCGGGCTTCATGGACAAATATAACTGTGTATCATCAGCATAACAATGAAAATGTATCCCATGCTGTTTAATAACTTCACCTAATGGAAGCATATAAGGTAAAGAGTACTCCAAGCACTGAACCCTGAGGAACTCCGACTAACTTTGGTGTAAGAAGAAGATTCATTATTTACTTTTACAAACTGTAATCTATCAGATAAAATGGTTTAAATCATATTTATCTGATGGATTCCAGTTTGTAAATTGACTCCTGAAGAACGCACCACCTCCCTGCAGGTGGGGCCTCGGCACTCAGATTGTTGTGGTTCAAGGAAATCACAGCGGGCAGTCCTGTGACAACTCGTTCCTCCTCATCAGTCGGGCCGAGCCAGTTTCCTGCTCGTGTTCAGTTCCAGCACCAACATGGCTGACTGTACACGTGTGACATAACTGAGATACACCGGCCGCGTTACGCAACATCCTGAAAATGATCTCAAGCTCTTCAGACGTTTACAGGCTGACGACTCGCAGTAAACATGCCCCCCCGTGAATGTGTAACTGACAGAAACATGTTTGGCTTCTGTCTGCTCCTGATACTTCCTTTATGACATTCTGACCCCAGATCAGCGTGACCTGAGCTCAGTCACGTTTGTTTCAACGTTCGGACCATACATTGATTAATGATCGGAGGAGAGGCCTTCCTTTGTGGTTTAAGGGAACTCTGAGCTGTTTTTCACACGTCTGCACTGCCAGCGTGTCCGTTTTATCACGCACCATAAAAACAAATTGCTGTTTTCTGACACGATAAATGTAAAATAAAAAGCTGAGTCAAACCTTCATTTACAAAAACTAAAATTCTTACACAATGGTCAAATGCCTCATTAAAAAAAAAAAAACATTTTAAATTCCTGTTCACAAGCTGCATTTGTCATCAGATTTTATAATTTGAAATTGAGGTCAGATTTCTCTGCATGTGTTTATAAATGTTTAATTTCTCATGCAGCCTTATTTCTATTTTATTTTTTAATCAAATGAAGCCTAAGCAGGTATAATTTCCAAAATTAAACATGACAACGTTATTATTACAAATTCTATGATTTATTTATGTATTTTTATCTTATAGATAGGTTAGATGTTCTTTTTATTTTTTTAATTATGACGAAAGAAATATTGTATTATTTTGAAAGTGTTTTTGAGCGGAAATGGTCATTTCCGGTGTTGGCCGCGATTTTTTTTTTTGTTGTTTGTTTTAACTTTCTTTAGATTTTCTTTAATATGAGTCAGTCAGTGAAATAAGTAAACGAACAAATAAATAAATACATAAACAAATAAATAACTGCTGTTCTATTTACTTTACATGGGCGGAAGTGACGTTGCCGGTGGTTTCCGGTGTTAGCAGTTGTGTTTTCGTGTTAGCTTCCACGGTGTACGAGCTGACAGCAGCCTTGATGACAGCATGGAGGGCACGGACACAAACAGGCCGCTGCTGCGCTATAAAACACAGACACGGAGGAGGCAGAAACAGACTCACAGCGACCCGAAAACAGACGCTGTTCCCCGGAAACCTTCAGCCGAGGCTCCGTCCTGATCCGCCATGGGCGTCATCATCTCCCATCTGTTCTCCAGGTTCACCTCCAAGACCCCCGTCAGGATTTTAATGGGTAAGATTTGATTTGTTGTTGTTGGTGCGTTTGTTTATTATTTACAAACCCATCTGCAAACATCAAGAGTTACTGGTATTTAATGAACAGTACTGTGTATATAAATGTATTTAGCTTTTATTCTTTTAAATTTAAAACATCAGTTCAGGATTCCTGAAGGTTTTTAAAATATTTTTCTTGTTTTTATTTTTCACTCGGACTGTGGGTCCTGTCATTATCTTTTTCAGATAAATTATTTTTTATTTTCTGAGCTAATTAACTGAATTATTGTGTAAGTGCACCGTCTCTGATCAGCTCAGTTCAAACCTGAAACTCGTGTTTTTACACCAAGGTCAGAAACTTTTAAACAGATTTAATTATCTGTGAAACTTTTGCTCCTCACTAAAGGTCACGTGTCCTTGTTGTTTATTTATTTGAGTAGGTTGACCTCATTGGAACAGCTCCAGTTCATAAACTGCAACACTAACACTGTTCAAATCTAAACTAAATGAATAATTTGTGAAAGATTAAAAAGGTCCATTCCTCTGCTTTTGATGTCCAGATGCAAATAAAGCAGTAAAATGGGACTTTCTTGAATTTAAGCAGTAAAAGTTTCAGATCACTCTGTTTTAAAGCGTCTGACCTCGGTGTAGAAACTTTTAACCCAATTGTTTAATGAGCTGATTGTGCACAAAATAAATTAAATTGATGGAATAGTACTTTGTCAACTTGCTGAATCATAAGCCAACTTCAGAGGAGAATCAGAAGCCAACTTCAGAGGCTGCTGATCTCAACAGATGATCCAGTTTTGTGTCAACCTTTAACAGAAAACTGAACAAAAATCTATTTTAAACTGAATATTTAGGCTCTTTATTATTTCACTATCCAAAACGTGCAAACAAAAACACCGGTACGAGAATGAAACGATCTGTGCTACATTTTATTTTACCCATTGACACGTTTATTTTTTTGTTTTTTTTAAGCCTGAATGATTGTGAAGTCAATTAACAAATATGGACACGTTCCTCTGAAAATGGACAGAAAAGCAGCCGAAGTCCAAACTGACACGAGAGAGAATCTGCTGCTTGGAAGGAAAATGTAAAGTTTTGTGGGGATGGTTTAAAACATTTGCACAGCACTGTAGTTTAACACAAACAGCCAGTGTGTGTAAACAAATATACATTCAGGTCATAAGATCTAAAATCCTGAACAGGAGAACTTTAAAAACCACCAACTGATAAACGTGGATGAATAATAATAAATAATGTTGAACGTTGAAGTCGGAGCAGAAATCTGATTCGTTTCTGCTGGTCGCAGTTTGATTCGTCACATCTGAATTTCTCTGGCGCTGCAATCGTCATCATAACTTTATGAATTGTGTGTGTGTGTGTTTCTGCAGTGGGTCTGGACGCAGCAGGTAAAACGACCCTCCTGTACCGACTGAAACTGGCCGAGGTCGTCACCACCATCCCCACCATCGGTGAGTTGTTTACCCGCTTGTGTTTCCACTGAGCGATTAAAATAAACAGAATAGATCATATAAATGTGTGTGTGTGTGTGTGTGTGTTCAGGGTTTAACGTGGAGACGGTGGAGTACAAGAACATCAGTTTCACAGTGTGGGATGTGGGCGGTCAGACCATCATCAGACCCCTGTGGAGACATTATTACACGAACACGCAGGTAAAACTGCTGCGTCCTGCAGCGCACGGACCACTTCCTGTTAACGTGCACGTTTGTTTGTGCTCTTTAGATAAAGAACAAAAAGATGCAAAAGTGATGAAAAGAAGAAATTAGTTAAAAATCAGTCGTTTGTTTTTGAAGTTTGGCTCGAGAGTTATTTTAAAAATCGAACGAAGTGCTCGTGATAAACAAAGATGGCCGCCTGAACTTGATGTTTAGTTGCAGAACTTTTCGGACCGTCGAGACATTTCTGGAGGATTTAGATCAGGGCTCAGGGGGCCACTTCAGAACAGTCCGGTGTTTGGTTCTGACCCGTTCTCGGGTGTTATCGGGGTCCCGTTGGACTCATCACGACTGAGACAGAACTTTCTGACTGAGCAGCACCAGTCGCTCCAGAAGACCTCGATGGTCTTGAGATGTCCATGAACCCTGCACAGATGCAGCTCCAGAACAGAACCGAGCCGCCTCCATGTTCCGCTGCAGGTCCAAGGTTCTGGTCTTTGTTTTGTTGTTGGGTCTGTGATCTGTTGTCAAAAACCTCCACCGTTGTCTCGTCTGTCCAAAGGACGTTGTCCCTGAGACTCTGTGTGGATTTTGACAAACTCCAGTCTTTTTCATGGTTGGACGTCCTCGGTCGTCTTCCATGAGGTCCAGTTTGTCTCAAACCGACGACACCGACTCGATCTCTTCTAATCTCTGTGGAAGTTGTTCTGCTCCGTTTGGTCACCCTCGTATGATCCGTCTCTTCAGTTGTGGACATGTCCAGGGAGGTTGTCTTCGGTCCTGTGGACCTTCTGGATATTCTGTGCAGCTCAGTCAGAGGAACATCAGCTGAAGTTTGATTCTGTGCTCCAGTGTGTTACACACCATGAAACCAAACAGCCCTGTGACTACCTGACTCCCGACTGGAGACGCCCAGGACAGGACACGCCTAGTTTGACATGTCCCTGTGGTCAGTTTTGTCTTTGGAGGACATTGACAGATGGTTTCATCACTTTTGTCAGTTTCAAGTCGTTTCAGGAACTTGCTGGTTTTATTCGTTCTTTAACAAAAGGAACAAACGAACGTGTCCGTGTCGTTCAGCGTGTTGTCCCTTTTCACACGAATACCAAGTAAAGTCACATTTGCTGTTTTGTCTTCAGGGTTTGATCTTTGTGGTGGACAGCAACGATCCAGAGAGGATTAAAGAGGCAGCAGACGAGCTGCGCACGATGGTGAGGAACAAAACCAGTTGCTCCTGAAACCTGCTGGGTTTGTTAACAAAACTCCAGTTTTGGTTTCAGGTAAAGAAATGTTCGTTGCCATGGAGACGATATATATGATGTTCTAATTAAACCTCAGGACCTCTGGTTCTAATGTGATTTAATCCGAGTCACTCGAGCGACCTGACAAAGCGTTGTGTGTTGTGCAGCTGGAGGAGGACGAGCTGAAGGACGTCTCTGTGCTGGTGTTCGCCAACAAGCAGGATCTGCCCAGAGCCATGTCGGGCGCCGACATCACCGAGGCTCTGGGCCTGTTAAGGGTCCGGCAGCCGGTACGTACCTCCGGACCAACGCCCAGGTTTCCAAATTAGACGGGTTCTTTTAGGGTTTAAAAAGTGTATTCTGGCTGTTGATCCGGTCTGTGTGTGTGTCTGTGTAGTGGTTTGTCCAGGCCTCCTGCGCCGTCAGCGGCACCGGTCTGGTCGAAGGTCTGGACTGGCTCTCTGACCAGATCATGAAAAAGTAGCAGCTGAGGTTCTGATTCACGCCGTTTCCCAATGAGTCTTTGAACGCATCAGTGAGTGGATGGATCCAGGAGGACCAAAGATCTTCTGAGAACTTGTTCTGCTGAACCCGAACTGTTTGTGAGGAAACATCGGACCTTTATCTTTTCACTGCTGCTCTGAGGAAAACTCTGATGGTTTGGAGTAATAATATTTAAAAGTTGCTGATGTCGATCTAAAATACTTCCTGCGTGAAGTTTCTGGGTGCAGGAGGAGACCAGGGCCGTGGAGCTGCTGGGCTCCAGCCTCTGCATCAAGTTTCATAAAAACTCCTGTGAACTGAAAGTTCTGCACTTTACTCTGGACCTGAAGCGTCGTCTTGTTTTTATCTTCACGTCGATCTTTTCAGTGAAAATGTTTATTTATTGTTTAAATCATGTTTTATAATATTTTATAATTAAAGTTCTCTGGTGGTTTGATTCAAACAGTCTGACGTTTATTAAAGGTTTCGTTAACATCGAGGCACCACGTGGGTCTGTCCACGGAGGCAGGAGGGCCCGGGACAGAAACCCAGACCTCCTGGGGGGTCCAAAGGTGTTCCCGGGCCATGGAGGTCTCAGGGTCTCTTCCAAGTGGGACGTGCCCAGAAAATCTCTAGAGGAGCAGTGGCTCTACTCCGAGCTCCCCCCAGATAACAGAGCTCTCCACCCGATCTCTAAGGCTGAGCCCCCCCCCCCGGGCCCCACGAAGCCGTTTGGATCCAGTTCTTTCAGTCCTGATCCAAACCTCGTGACCACAGGTGGGGGTTGGAGCGTAGCAGACCAGTAAACCTAGCGCTTTGCGTTTTGACTCTTCACCATGACTGACCGAAGCAACGCCCTCATCACTGAGGGCGAGGCCCAGATCCGTCCAGATACCTGAACTCCTCCTGAGGTGAAGACCAGTCGTTACTCTTCCACATAAACATCGAGCAGCTTTTAAATAAAACGTGTCGCTCAGTTTGTGAAGAAAGTCCCAGGACTTCACCGAACAGCAAAGATTAAATCTGCAACAACAAAAAGGTGAGATTAATGAGATTATGGTGGAGCTCATAAAACCCAGCGGCCTCTGCAGCTCAGACTTCAGAGGTGAAACCTCACGTCGCGGTTGAACGAGTCACAGGAAGTCCGACTGAACGGCCATTTTGATATTTTGCAGTTTTTATAACAAACTTTTCCACCGAGTGATGGACCGACAGTTGACGTCTTTAACTTGAGCTGTTGAAGGTTCTCGAACCGTTGAAACAGCGCGGCAGTCAGGGAGTGAGACACAGGTGTGTGGTTACCATGGAGACCACCACAAGCCACTGGCAGCAGCAGTAACGTCTCATTAACAGCTGACGTCGGGTCAGTCTAAAACGGGACTGAAGGCGAACCGAATATTTTCCAGATTAGGTTCTGCAGCAGAAATAATTTAATCTTAATATCCGAGCACTTTTCACAACAACGGCGTCGTCCTGCGGTCGTTGCAACTTTCAGACGCTCCGGCTCTTAAACATCACATGACTCACACGGGAGACTTTAGTGTTTTTATTTGACCTCTGAAGCTTTTTCTGAATCAAACATGGAGACGTATTTACAGAAACCGTCCGAGAGAGAAACTTTTACACTCGTTAGAGAAAATAAACATCCTGCCCCGAAACAAGAAAATAATTTATGTTGATTTTGGCCTTAAAATAAACATCTGACTTTTTAAACTTCCCACAAAACAACGTTTACAAGAATAAAACCCAAACTTTTCTAAACTTTAAACGAATAAAAAGCTTCATAAAAATCCACCAGAAAAGGCAAATTAGGTAAAAAATAAAAATTAAAAACAATAATCCCAGAGAAGAAACGAGAACTTTGTTGTTCTTCACGTTCCGACTCTGGCGTGGATCATTTTGTTGAAGCAGATTTTAATACTGAACTCTGAAATGTGTTGGAAAAACCATCTACCAAGATGAAACGAGAGAATTCAGAGAAATGTGAGCTTTAACAACACCAGAGCAGCTTTTCACCAAACCAGACCGGACCGACCAGAAGAAATCAACCCAAACCATAAAGAACCAACAAAACTGGATCGCCCAAACCAGACCATCCAGAACAATCCAGACCGGACCATCCAAGCAAATGTTTTTACTGCAGTTTTTATTTTTGTTTAATAATTTAATAAATTTTGTGTTTTAAAATCTGAGCAGAAGGAAAAACATTATTTATGAAAACGACGTCAAACGTCGGCACTTTTAAGAGTTTATTTTATATAAAACATTTTGTCTGCTGCAGAATCAGAGCTGAAGCTTTAAATCCAGGAAGTCTGCAGGAGTTTATATTTTACTGAAATAAAAATGTTTGGTGGTTTATTTAACTTTATCTTCTTATAAAACTAAAGTGAAGCTGCTGAGATCTTTAAATGTTTCTGAACTAAAACAGGTTTTTATTTGTCGTGTTTTTAAATAAAGACGTTTAAGTTCAACACCGAGCTTCATTAACCTAATGTGTAAAAAAATAAAAACCTGCCAACAGCCTGAGTTTAGACAAAACGTCACGTTTGTTCAGGTTTTACTGAAACTGCTTCAGAAACCAGTTTCAGCTCTGGACGGTTTGAAAGTGACGAAGAGGATGAAAATAAAAACAACCTTTATTTTAACTGGAGACAAAAATAAACTGATCTGGAAGAAAGAACTCAAATATTCAGAGTTTACTCATTTATGGCAGCGAGCTTTCTTCTCCGAGCGCATTCGAAGGGTTTTGATTTCCCACGAGTGTTGAAGGGAAGTTTGGCACCGTCGAGAGTTAAAATCATTAAATCAGTTTCTCAAGGTTCAGAGAAGAAAAACGCCACAAACAGACGAGTGAACGCTGCAGAAGGTGGAGGAAGAACTCGTGACGAACACAAAGACGTCTGCAGAGAAATGGTAGGAGCAAAACCCCCCCACCAGGAGATGTAAAAAACCCCACTGGCAGAAGTAAAAAAAAAAAAACACCGACAGGAGCAAAAACCCCTGGGCAGAAGCAAAACCTCCACCGGCTGGAGCAAACCCCCCACCAGCAGAAGTAAACCCACCACCAGCAGAAGTAAAACCCCCACCAGCAGGAGTAAAACCACACCAGCAGGAGTAAAACCACCAGCAGCAGGAGCAACACCTCCAGCAGGTCATTTTGGACCACGAGAAAACAAAGAGCTGCTCCGTATTAAACTCAGGACGTCTGTGGAAACTAACCTGATGGTCGTTCACAGCCCACGAGCTTCTGAAGTTCAAAACTCAACGAGCGACGTTCATCAGAGCTTTGATTAAACTGATCTGAAGAAGAAGCTCTCTGGATGTTTTTACGGTTTGTGGAAAAGTAAAAACGTTCTCCTCTTTGAATTAAACATTCTTACATCTGTAAACTGACAAAAACTAGAAGAACAGGTTCCGATTCCTCATGGTTCTGTGATTTTAGCAGAAATCTTGATTTATTGTGACTGGCCGACTCTGAACATTTTAATCTATCAGTCGTTTCATTTTCTGCTGGATTTCAGAGACAGAGCAGCTGGAAAGTCAATAATTAACTGGTTAACTGTTCTAAATATTAATTTTCATGTTTGTTGCAACAGCTCCACAGGGCCACGTGCGGCCCCAGAGCAACAGCTCCACAGGGCCACGTGAGGCCCCAGAGCAACAGCTCCACAGGGCCACGTGAGGCCCCAGAGCCGCAGCTCCACAAGGCCATGTGCAGCCCCAGTGTAACAGCTCCACAGGGCGTCTCCAGAGCAACAGCTCCACAGGGAGTTTCCAGAGCAACAGTTCCACAGGGCCACGTGCGGCCCCAGAGCCACAGTTCCACAGGGCCACGTGCGGCCCCAGAGCAACAGCTCCACATGGCCACGTGCGGCCCCAGAGCAACAGCTCCACAGGGCCACGTGCGGCCCCAGAGCAACAGCTCCACAAGGCCACGTGCGGCCCCAGAGCCGCAGCTCCACAAGGCCACGTGCGGCCCCAGAGCCCTCGTCTTCTTCAGCTTCCAATAATCTCAGTAACGCTTCACAAACTCAAAGAGGAGAAAATACGGCAGATTATTTCCAAACCTGGGAACACTCCATGAGAATCAACAGGAATTTATGGGAATAAATCTGGAATTAAAAACACTTAAGGCAGGGATTATTAATGTAAAAATATTTAACACCAGATTTCACCGCTGCTGCACCGTGTTGTCACCTGCTCATGTAGATATTAAATACAAACTACGAAAAGAAATTTGTTTTGAGTTAAGTTTTGTTAAATAAAAATGACTAAAATTTATTTAGTTTTCACCTAGAAAAAATATCCATAAAGCCAAAACAATAATAAAAATAAACAATTCCGTTTATGGTAAAATTGGTCAATTTTTTTTTTTTTTTTTTTACCTTTTTAAACTTTCAACAATTTTGGGCTCTGGAGTTTCCTGATGTTTGTTTGTGAAAACAAAAATTAAAACCTGAACATTTTTGTTCGGAGTTGTGAATTTAGAAAATAGTTACAACCAAAAAGATCGAGATGTCGAAAAGTCGTGTTTGTTTCCTAAACTTCGGCTCAAACTCCTCGTCTGCCGAGCGAAACAAAAAGACAGTTTGATTAAATTTCCTCCAGTTTTTAGTTTGTTCTCATAAATTCCCGTAACTCAAATGGAAAACTTCCATTTCAGACGTTTTTCCAAAAATCTCAGTTTACCTGAAGTTTCATCTTCAACCTTAAGAACCGACACGTTTGTTTATCTCAAAGGATTCTTATTAAAGACCCGAGAAGTTTTTGACTTAAAGCAGAGAATTAAATAAAAACTAATGACACGAGAACAGAAACAAGATGACTTCATGTTCAGGACGACAGGAAGGCCTCTTTCAAAATAAAACCCTGCGCTGTCTTCACCACTTATTTAGCATATTTCAACAGATTTTATTTTACAAACTGCTGGAGACACCAGATGCGTCTCCGTGTGGACAGACCGGTCCAGACGTGTCTCCATGTGGACAGACAGCTCCCACAAACCCAGGTGTCTTGAAGCCAAACTGTTTTATGATCCTCCGTCGTCCTCGTGTTCGCTCTTATTGTGAAACGATAAAAATAAAAAGTTCAGGTTAATTCAAAGTTAAAGTCTTTTTCTCTTCGTGGAGTCGTAGAAAAGCAGCTGTTTTTTTTTTTTTCAGGGATTAAAACTCGTTAGTTTCGTCTTCCTCTCTCCTTCCCCCGTAGTGAAGGGTGCGTTGGGTTTATCCTCCATCGCAGACTTCCAGCAGAGAGGAAACGCTTGTTTTTCAGTCCCAGGCAGCCCGAGCGGGTGGGTCGCGTTCTCCGATGATTCCTGAGCTAAAACCAGCCGGGCCTCGCCTGGGGGCCAAAAAGCCGTGATCCTCCGAGGGCCATCAGGCTTCAGACTCACCCCTCTTCTTCCCCTCCTCCCCGGGGTCGCTCTCCTCCGACTGGCTGCTGCTGAGCACCAGGAACTGTCCGTCGGAGGCGGGGGGGTTGGCGGGGCGACTCGAGGCGGCGATCAGGCGACTCTGCTCCTCGAGGTCCTGCAGGTCAGACGGAGAGAAACAAGACGATCGTTAAAATAAACGCCTTTAAGTTCGTCAAAGGTTGGATCAGATTTTATGGTTCTCATCCGGAGCAGGATCAGAGTTTTATTTTTGATCACAACAACTGAACGAAGTGGATCTCCAGATCCAAGCGTTTGATCTGATCGAGCTTCAACTCCAAGTTCTGTTGAAATGTGACCTTTTCTATCTGTCGTTGTTTGCAGAGCTCCTCCTGCTGCTTCTCTTTGGCCTTGTCCTGCACCTTCTTCTTCTCCACCGCTTTGCGGTCCTGCAGGAGCAACAAACACTAAAATAAACACCCACAATGCACCACGGCGAACCAGCCCGGGCGCAGGTTGATCCAGCCTCACCATCTCCGAGTGGAAGGCGATCTGTTTGGCCAAACCGATGCTGTCGCAGATCTGAAAGACGACAGGAGGGTCAGACACTAAACGCAGCGTCAAACCGCGAGAGAAACAAGAACAACCTTCTCTCCGTCGTTGTTGGACTCAAAGATGTAGCAGACGACTCGGCTGTCGCCCCGCCCGCCCGCTGCCGCCGCCTGCAGGACGAAACCAAACAGCCTCTTGTTGTCCTGATGGGACGAACACTGGACTACGCTGGACAGAGGGAACTGCAGCGGGACAGAGGACGAGGTCAGCAGAGACACGACTGGACAACAGAGAGAAAAGGAGAGCTGGTCTCACCCGGAGCCGAGTGACCTGAGTCTGAGGATCGATGAGCCTGAAAAACAAAAACAAACCGTTTTAATTATTTTAGAGGACGTGAAAACAGTGAAGACACGAGGCTGAAGCGACGACTCAACATTAAAACTCCAGTTTCTTCAGAACACGAAAAGGTTTTATTTTGGTTGAAATAAAAGTAACTCTTTGTTTTTACACAAAAACCCGATGTTTAAATTGACTGATAATCCGACATGAACATCACGTCTTATGTTTTATTTCTATTTGCATTTTATGTTTTACTCTTTGTAGTTTTTTTTTTTTTTTTTACCCTTTTTTAATACATGGTCAAAATAATCTTTGTTTCAAAACCTACAATAACAAAAGGAATTTTAAAAAACATTTTAAATATACATTTTTGTGTTTCTTACCAAAAAACAAAACTTTTAAATTAGATTTAGTTAAAAAAAACACACATTTGTAAGTCAAATTTTAATATTATATTAATTATTATATTAATATATGATGTCCCTGTAAATTATTTTTTATTTTTTTATTTGACTATTAATCCCTGATGGGGAAAATTAATTATTTGCATTTTTCCCACTGCACATGCAGAGCACAGCGCTGACATCTGGGGCGCCCGGGGGTGCAGATGGTGGGGGTTAAGGGCCTTGCTCAAGGGCACAGAGTGGGGCAAACGAGGGTGGAGGCAGGTGTAGGTGCTTCGGCTTTTCTACCCACATTTTAAAAATGTTGTCGGTCCGGAGTTGAACCGGCAACCCTCCGATCACAGGCCCACCCTCTCCAACCTCTGTGCCACAACTCCCCCTAGTGGTAAATATCTGCATTTATACTTAGAAAAATAAAATATTAAATATCTTGTCTCTGTGGTTCTGCTGAAAATTATTTTCTCTCATAATAAAAATAAAAGTTCTCCTGAACTGTATCCAACGGAGAAGTTTGAACGAATTTAATTTTGAAATGCGGGTCCGCACTCTGTGTAAACAAAACATTTCGGCTGAACCTGCTGAAAACCAGGTGGAGTTTTTTTTTCTTTCATTCATTCATTCATTCAACCTTTATTTAAACAGATGAGTCACATTGAGCCTCGAAGACTCATTTACAGTGAGACCTGTTTGGACCAACAATAAAGTGGTGAAAGAGACAACAAAGGGTTTGGAGGCAAAAAAAAAAATCCTAACATGCTCTTAATCTTTGGTTGAAGACTAATGGCCTGAAATTGAAAAAAATAAAAGCCTCGCACACGCACAGAATAACGTCGACATTTCGTGCGTGGGGGGTGGAGGGACACAAGATGTTTGAGTCACGCGATTGACCTGGAAACAAATATGGCAGAATCCGACTGTTAGTTTTAGCTTTGACCTACTTTCAGTCACTTCGGCTGTTTTTGAAGGTAAACAAACAAACACTTGTAGGTCACAACTTTTGTTTACAAATTCAACCGATTTAAAAAAAAAAATGCTGATTTTATCATTTTCTCCAATCTTGTTGACCTCAAAAAAAAAAAAATTATAAAAAAAATTTAATCAAATAAATAAAATAATTTAAAAAAAAAAAGATCTTGACCTCTAATCCTGCAAGATGTTTGTTCAACGGTCTCTAGAGGGCGCTGCTGGAACAGACTAAAAAGCAGCCCACGAGTCACAGGTGAGGTTCTTGAGATGACACGAAGCCAAACCTACGAATGAACCAAAGAAAGCGAAGCTGCGGTTCCTACTTGAGGCAGTCGCAGGTGACCAGCAGGTGAGACTCCGTCATCCTGAAGATGTTGTGGATCGCTCTGGCAGCCAGAATCTGCCTCATGGTTTCAGAGATGACGTCCACCGACTCGGTCGTCCTCACCTCCATCGAGCCGAGGAATCGAACGATGAAGAGCTGGTGGAGGATGGAGTCTGAACGACAGGAGGACAGACAGGTGGACAGACAGGAGGACAGACAGGAGGACGTTTATTTTAAACGTCACAAAACGAGCTGACCGCTGAAGAAAGCAAAAACGAGTTACAGTAAAACACCGACGGTACCTTCACTGTCCTCTGGCGAGTTCTCTCCCGACTCTCCGAATGGATTACTCCGTCTGTGGACACATCCGGTCAAGTTACCATCACCAGCACAAACCGGACCAACAACCCTCCTGCTGCCCTGGGGTCAAAATGACCCACAGGGCCTCAGTATCAAGACCGCTTCTTTGCGGGTCGTTTGGACCTGAGGGCAGCAGGAGGTTAACCAAAGTCTCCTGGTTTCTCCTTCACCCACCGGCCGGACAGCGCTGCCGTCTTGTTCTGTCCACAGGTGTCCTCACTGACGGGGGAGATGATGTCAAACTGGATGGGCGTTTCCGGGTCGACCAGAGCGTCCAATGAGAGGACAGAAAGCGCAGGCGATGGCTCGGAGCCCACGGAGCTGATGCTGCTCGCTCGGCCCGTTCGCCCTTTACTGGAGCAAAGACGAAGAGGAAACAGCTGAAATGACCTGAGCACAGCTGGAGCAGCTCAACTTGGAACTGTGAGCTCTCTGGAAACCTTCTTTAGGTTCTTAATGACTCGCCCGGACCGTCCTAAACCCGATTCTCAGCCCAAACCAGAAATCCTCAGAAGCTCCAGGTCTTTGAGGTTCTGTGGGGACGTGTAAAGAGGACTCCCTCCCAAACCGGCCCAAACAAAGCCAGCGTTTCCTCCTACCTGCTGGGTCTCATGCTCTCGTGTCTCTGTTGGAACGATGGCGACGGCGTCACCGCTTCCAGAGCCGTCTGGTTCACTCTGGCTGCCAACTCCTACCAACAACACCAACCGGTCAGAGGAGCTCCATAATGAGTTCTTGGATCTGAGCTTCAAGGTAAAAAAAGGTGGGAAATGGACCAGACCTCCGCGTTTTCACTCAGGTAGATCCTCCTGGAGATGTTGTTGATGGTGGCGATCCACTGTTGGAGAGGACCACAGATCCAGCATGAGGAACAAACAATCTACACAAAAGGAGATTGAACTAATGGTTCCCAACCCTGATCCTTGGGGAACACCATCCTGCACGTTTTATTCGTTTTCCTGCTTCGACACACCTGATTTAAATGAATGGGTGATTAACAGGCTTCTGCAGAACATAAGTAATTAAATCACTGAATCAGGTGTGTTGGAGCAAGAAAACATCTAAAACATGCAGGATGGCATCCCTCAAGGATCTGGGTTGGGAACCATTGGATTAAACAAGAGTGAAACATTTTACCTCTTCACATTCCTTCCTGCTCTCCGCCTGCAGCGTCACGACTCTGATCAAACACAAAAACAACATTAAATTCACCTGAAAGTCTTAAAACAACAAACGGTGCTGATGTAAGCAGCGTCTCACTTCTTGCCGTCAAAGGACGTGACCTGAAAGCAGAATCTGCGGTCGTCGCTGTCGACAGCCATGACGGAGCAGTTGTCCAGGTCCGTGACGAGACCGCCCGCCACCTCGCCCCGGGCCTGCTGCATCAGGTTCCCTCCCTGCGTGAAGAAGTACTGACGCTCCCAGGACGATGACACCAGGCCCGTTTTACTGTCGGACACGACCCACATTCAAACGATGGTTTTCAGAGCCGGCTGAGACACGAAGACGAAGAATCAACACATCCAAACGAGTGTTTGTGTCTCACTTGCGGATGTAAAGGTAGCCCTGCTTTCTGGTGAGGTTGCGACAAACAGGTGACTGGACGGGGTCCGGGTCACATGGTGCATACATGGGGTCACATGACCTCTCCATCTGTTGGATGGTCTGCTGCATCTGCCCCACCTCCTCCTCCATCTCCCGGCGTACGCTGCAAACACACGTTCAACCACGTAGGTCACGAACTTCACACCTCTTCCTGTTGGAAGTTCAAAATAAGCAACTTACTTCTGGACGCTGGTTCCTATGGTTCCCAGGAAGTCCTCCCACTGGTGGGTGAGGTTTTCTGAGCCCAGCTTGAAGAAGCTGATCTGCACAGAATGAAACAGATCAAAGATGAAAAACCACCCGAGTGTGCAGCAGTAAGCTTTGGGACCAATTCAGTGAATAATGATAGGAGGTGTGCAATTGCATGTGTGTGTGCATGTGCAATGGTGTGCCACAAGGCTCAGTTTTAGGACCCACTCTTTTTACAATTTATATACGCGTTTTCTTTACATCGCATTTAAGATTATTGTAACTCTTTGTATTTAGGGTTGGACCAGAGCTCCCTGCAGTGACTGCAGAGCGTCCAAAACGCTGCAGCCCGTCTGTTGACGAACAGGAGGAGGTGTGAATCCATCACCCCCACTTTGCACACCCTTCACTCACTCCGTTGCTTTTCAGGTGAAATTTAAAGTTTTATTGTTTAAGTGTTTCAACTCCATGGGCCCATCTTAAGCGAGCTGTTGCCTCCCTACACTCGATCCAGAGCCCTGAGGTCAGCCGACCAGCTCTTGTCGGCCGTCTCTAAAGCTACGTTGAAGGCTGGAGGTGAAGGAGCATTCACAGTGGCAGCACCCAGACTGTGGAGCAGCCTCCCTCCGTCTGTGAAGCCCTCTCCGTCAGTAGATCGGTTCAAGTCCAGACTGAAAACATCTATTCTCCTTGGCCTTCAACTTCACTTTAACTTCAAATTAGTATTTGATTGATTCGAGTTTTGGGGAAATTGCAGCAAATGAAATAAAGTATGTCTTGGTTTTCATTTGTACTATTATTTTATTGGTATTTTACTGCCAATTTTTAAATCAGACTTTTATTTTTTAAACAAAATGTTATTTCTTTTATCATATATCTATGATGTTGTAATTATTGTGAAGCACTTTGGTCAGCTGAGGTTGTTGTAAAGGTGCTATATAATTAAACTTTGACAATTTATATAAATAATGTAGGTCAAACATTCCCGACGCCTCCCTGCATCTCTGTGCTGACGATTCCACCGTTTATTGCAGAGCCAACACAGTTGCCAAGGTTTTCCAGCTTCTACAGTCTGCATTCGACCTCATTCAGTCTGACTTGTTCCACCTCAAACTGGTGCTAAATGCTGATAAAACCAAAGGGATGTTGTTTTCCAACAGAAAGTCAGTGCCAGCAACTCTTCCTCCCATCTCATCCATGCACCATATTCATATCGTTTGTGGATTCTTACAAACACTTGGGAATTTTAATTGATGCACATCTCTCTTTAAAGCCGCATGTTGAAAACTTGATAAAGTGAAATTAAAATTGTTTTCTTTTCCATTTAACTCTGAATGCCAGAAAACATCTTGTAGCTGTTACCTTCCTACCGGCCATTGACTATGGTGACATTATTTACATGAATGCCCCTGCCAGCTGCTTGCAGATGTTGGATGCCGTCTACCATGCAACTGGCTGCATCCATCGTAGCCATCACTGCACCCTGTACTCATTGGTCAGTTGGTCTTCATCATCTACACGTAGGCTCTCACTGGTTCATTTTCATCTATAAAGCCCTCCTTGGTCTGTTACCTTCTTATAGCTCCTCCCACTTGTCACGCCGTCTGTGCAGTTACAACGTGCGCTCTCAGGCCATCATTACCTGCAGCGTCCCCTCTGGACTGAACTTGGCAAAAAGGCCTTTTCCTACTCGGCTCCTGCAACGTGGAACACCTTGTAACAGGAGCTGAAGTTGTTCAATTTGACCTCTTTAATGGATTTTAAACAATTGATGAGGTCAATAGACAAATCAAAGCAAATATGTTCTTGTTTTTAGTATTTAACCCTGTTTTATAAGTTATCTTGATTCGACTGTGTTTAGAACTTGTTTTATTTTTGTTGAATTATTGTGGTCTGTCTAAAACTGGTCTCTCTTGAAAATGAGTCCTCGTGACTCAGTGAGACTAACCTGTATAAATAAAGGGTGTGTGTGTGTGTGTGTGTGTACCTGAGCCTGCATGTAGCCGAGCAGCGGCTCCAGCAGCGCCGTCTTCTTCTTGTACTGCAGCGTGTTCAGAGAGCAGAAGTAGTGCATCATGGTCTGGTGCTGCTTCTTTCTGGAAGTGTAGACGTCCTCCACCACCTCCGCCCGCACCTGAAACACACACACACACACTTTAGTTTCAGCGAGGAGACCGATAACATGATACGCTGATATAATCTCTCTTTGGAAAGATAATCACGTTGCATTCAGGAAGCTGCACATCAAAGAAACTGAACCTCGGCGCAGACGAGTTTGAAAAGACTCAAAACGCAGACGGGTCTCGCCGCATCCGTCATTTACTGTAAATTAAATCAAAACAGAGCAGACGTCTTCTCTGAAGCCAAGTCTTCAGTCTGCACTCGCAGATTTTTATTAAAACGTTTGAAATAACCGAGCAGGAAGAATCAGACGAGTTTAAAAACGGAAGCACTTGAAGAGTAAATTATAAAAGTTAGTGGAGAAAAACCGATCGGATGATTCTCTAACAGAAGTCGGTTCCTCCACTTTACTCACATGTCAAACTCAAGTCTCCTTTGAATACGTTGTAGTGAATCATAGTCATGTTGATAAAAACCTTGAACAGTAAAAAGTCTTTTTAGTGATTAAAGTGTTTATTTTATTTTTCACCTTGTCGTTGTCCTTCCTCTTGGACAGGCGACTGTATCTGTTAATGGCTGTGTCGTGATCTGCGAACACACAAACAAGAGCATTTAAAAAGATTATAAACCATTATTTACACGTTCCTCTGATAAGGATGAAGAATTTGAACATTAAAGACTAAAACAGGTGAAATCTTCCATTAGGCGTGCTGAAAGGAACGTTAATCAAACGCAGTACGAATCGTTTACGGCACAAAACCGCTGGATACAAACACTCTTTGGTCTTTTTCCTATTTTAACCTCTTCCCATCTTTACTTCTAAAAGATTCTGCCTCTCTAAAATGCTCGTTTTACTCCCAGTCCTTTGCCAATGAACCCAATTCATTGTAAAATGGCTCCTCCAGCCGTTTCTTGCCCCCGTCCCATTTTTAACGTGTTGCTGCCACCAAAGTTAAAACGACCTCATCTTTACCTAAAACTGTACTTTTTGTCGTTTAAATATTTGATATAAATCCCGAGTTCCACTGTGAATAAACGACGGGTTTACAAGACGGAGTGCTGATAATAAACAACATTTTTTAATCAAAGTGTGGACAATACTCTTCGCTTAAGCCCCATTAACGAGCAGATATTCGCAGTTTAAGATGATACTTTTTATTTTATTACACACCAGCAGATGTTCAAGAGTTGAGGGGCGTGTAAGGTCAGTGAGCAGAAAGACGACTCCGGGGCTTCTGGGAGAACGTTATGAACATTTTACACCAACGAGCAGTGAGAACATCGTCTTACCGTCGCTGGCTATCTGGAAGACTTCTTTCAAGGTGAGGATTTCTGGAAAGAAAATAAAAAATAAAAAACACAGGGGATGCAGTTTTTGTACTTTTTGTTTCCGTCAGTGGATGAAACAAAACCCGAGTGTCGTGAATACAGAACGTCATCGATCGTTTGTGGCTAAATGGCAGGAAGCCGTTACAGTCGGATTTAAATCTTCTGTGGAGCGGAGGGAACACTTCTGACTGAATCCCTGCGGAGTTTAAAAAGTGTTCCCTACCCTTCAGTTCCCTCTCCTTAAACTGAGTGATGGGAAACATCATGGCGTCGGCCAGCTGGGTGGACAAGACGGCGTGGCAGGAGCTCAGCTGGGAAGACAAAGAGATTCAGAACGAGACGTCGGTTTAAAACCCAGAAAATCAGGACGTTGAAAACGAACTCCCCGGGCCGACGATCTGTGGGGCGTCCGTACGCTCCCTCACCTCATCGATGACGTTTGCAAACTGCTGCAGCGTGGAGCTCATCACCTCGTCGTCGCCCCCCAGAGGAAAACGCTGCAGGGAGAACCACAGAAGAAATGAATAAAGTCCGCGATCCTCCTGCGACGGAACAAAGAGGCCACAATAAACTGCGAGACCTGCGGTTCTGACGTGCGGCCAGAGATGACAGGCTGCGATTGTTGTCGAGAGGCTGAACTCGCTTTATGACCCGAAAAGGAAGAAGCGGGTAAAAGACGACGGATGGATCGTTTTAGGAGGTTATAAAAACAAATATTGTTGTACGAGGACCAAACGCGTTTGAGCAGGACTGTGAAGTTCATGACGAGAGTCGTCGCGCTGACGACCAGAGTTTTATAGAGCCGTCGTAACGTTGTGATTTACACCTGAAGGAGGTTTCAACTGTTGGAGACTTTGCAGGGAAGTTGTGAGAAATCAGTTTTGACCTCAATCTCCCTGAATTCTGAGAGTACACTATTTTTCCTTGTATAAGTTACACTTTTTGCATAAATTGCCCTGCGACTTATACAAAGAAGAAACTTGTGCTTTTTTCCCCCATATTTAAAAATTGGGTTATAAATATGGGGGGGGGGGATACTGGTAAGTCGCTTCGCTGTATTTTTATTTATTAACCTGGTTAAATAAAAGGTTAATAAATAAAAATACAGCAAAGTGACTTATTTATCTTTTTTCCCATATTTATAACAAATTATTGTCCGAGATCTGACGATTTCATTCATTCCGACATGGAAAATATTGAACACTACCATTTGCAGCCGTTAGAGGGCGCTTGACCTATATGGCAAGCCAAGTGTCTCATTAATGAGTAAAAGTGGCTATTAATGAGACACTTGGCTTGCCATACAGAGACACCATCATCTCGCTCCAGAACTCCTGGAGCAAACGTCAAATCAGCTGCACTTCGCCGCCCAGGAGAAATGAAGCTGATTTGACCATTAATGAGCATTTATTAAGTAAAAGTTCAACTGAGACACACATTTGCTATAATGTTGAGCAAACAATTGTTTTTAAGTGTCAATCTTGTTAAATTCTTGTTAAAGTCCTCCCGTGCACGCTCCTGCAGCTCCCATTTGGCAGCCAATCGATTGTTGGCACAAAAATCCCACTTTTCCAGGTGGTCAGCAGTGACTCATAACAGATGCAACTTATACGCCGAAATGACGTAATTATGTTTTTTCCACTTTATTAGACACATTTGGACTGATGCGACGTTTACGACAGCAAGTACGGTATGTGACCAAACAACAAGAAAACTTTTCTCTTTCAGTTTTTGAACATCAGCCAGCTGTTGCATCTTTTGTGTGTCGTTTGCCGAACTGTATTTTTAGCCTTTGTTACCTTTAAGGGTTAATCTGCTGGAGCACACTTTGGAAACGAAACTGCCAGTGCCGTTTTAAACCTAGACTTAAAAGTCTCAAATGTTTTCTGTCAGAGGAGCCAGCACAGCTGCGGTGCTCTTGAGACGGGTCGGAACGACCTGTGGGACCATTTTGAAAAAAATATTTGTCACAAATTTACTGAACATGCTCAAAACTCGCCTTCATGACTCACGGCAGGAAACTGAATGTTTGGAAACGTTCCGGAAACGATCACGTGATTCACCAGAGCTGCTCGTTTCCCCCCCGAGTTCTTAGTTTTAAAAACATCCCACGCTCCGTGACGAGGTGGACGCGGGTCAGCGTGACCAGATGATGACGCGCTCTGTATCCCGACACCTGTTCTACCGTCCGAGCTGAATCAAACAGCAGATGTAGGACGTGTGCACCAAGGCCTGCTGGATCTTCACGAGCCCAGCAGTTCTTCTCTGAACCACTTTCAGAGGATTCTGAAAACCGCACAGCAAGAAAATCCAACCACAGAATCAGCTGTGACCCGCATCACCTCAGATACCTTAAATCATCACAACAGTGTCATCAGGTATTAATTACGACAAACGATTTGCTCGTTTTGTTTTTGCCATTCTAAGCAAAAACCTCAGGCTGGTAAGTGCAGTGAATATTCTGGATGATGGAGTTTAACAAAAAGTACAGAGCATGGCACCTTTTATCACCACGCTGAAACCGTTTAGTTTTAGGATGTTCTTGTTTTTTTAAACACCAGATTTGTTGCTTGCACAAATCTTTGCATGATCTGAACGTCACAGGACTCTACTGGCTGGTCCCATGTCCAAATCGAAGTTTAGATACGACTCTTTCTTTGCTTGAATATAGAAAATCTCAGATTTATTTATTTATTTTTTACCAACTTCAGTGAAAAGCTTGAAATATTTTAAATGTTCCAACGTGTGGGGGAGAAATGTTTTTTTACTGACGTTACACTGATTTTGTTGGTGTATTTTTGATATTTTAACACTGGTTTTGAAAGTTGTTCCGCACATAAACTTTATTACCGTCACAAACGTGCATCAAGCATTAAAAGGCTTGATCGTGCCGCAAGGCAGGTTGCAGGGAAAGTTAGCTACCTGTTTGTCGTACTCCTTCAGCAGCCTGGAGGTCAGATGTGTCGCAGCACTCAGCTCATTCTGAAAAAGCAAATGGCAACACTGACCGGCCGCAGACACACAAAAATACGCGTTAATGTGTGCGAGTGTGTACCTGTGCATCATAAATCCTTTGCATGGCCTCGTACAGCTGTGTGCAGTAGCTGGAGATGGCTGCTGTGTCCTCCTCAAACACTCCCAGTAAAGAGCGGGTCTACAAATGTAACAGAAAATGACACAAGGGAAACGTGCAACAGTCTGAGTGACTCTTTCTGCAACAACAAAAACAAAAACAGTTTATGCAAATCCACACCTTCACCTGACTGCTACCTGTCCCTGAAGTCCAACTGTGGACTCAAGGTGTGTCCACTAATTTTTAGCTAATCTTTAACTCATAAAAGGGAAAATAAACAATTGAGAAACGTGGTTTGACCATAAAAACAAGTGGGACGTAACATAAAAAGTCCAAATTCCTTCCAATCAGAGCCCAAACGCTGGTAGTTCGTTTAACATTACAGGTGTGTGCTGACGTCATAACAGCAGGTACAACCCTGGAGGCCACGCCCCGATCAGTGACGTCACAGCAGGTGTTTTGGCCCGGATTCGCTGCAGGTAGGTACAGTAAAATCATTAAGCAGGATTTGTTTAGACGTTTTTAACTAACAGAGCAGCTGAAAGCCGAAGGATGACACCAGAGACTGAACTGTTTTTACAGGATGTGAGAAACGATCAGCCAGGCGGCTACGGAAGTAGTTCGCTGATTTATTGAGTTGATCAAATAATGATCCCGGACCTGACGTTTAACTGACAGGGAACCTCAGTGGAAATGTTACCCGACTGATTTATTCACTTTATGGCCACTAGCGGTTAGCAAGGAGCTAATCTTCGCTGGGAAAACAGTTAGCACGGCTAGCGGCTAGCGTTAGCCCGAGAGGGCTCCAGAGAGAACAACGGTTACCTGCGGGCTGTCCTCCAGCGCCTCCTCCAGCGGAAGCTTCTCTATCCCGGGCATGGCTGCGCCTGGCGTGTCGGTACTCCGTGGGAACAGACGGAAAAACGCTCCAGAAATCGGCCCGACAACTCCCACTCAAGATTTCTTCTCTCCACAACACCCCAAGAACAGCTCCTCCTCCCGTTCACTTGCCCCGCCCTTAAGTAGATTTTGATTGGCTGTGAGGATATTTGTGCAGCTGTGATTGGCTGCGTGTTTAAATTACACAGGCGCCATGTTGGCTCCTGAGATGCTCGTGATTTATTGTTACTGATCCCAACTGAGAGCCAAAATGAAGGTTTTAATTAGGTAAAGGTCTTACGTCCACATTTTGTTAAAAAATAAATAAATAAGTAAATAAAATTAAAATAATAAAATAAAAAATAAAAAATTATATATATATATATATATATCAAACAAAATAAAAACTATTTAAACAAAATGGAATGATTAAAATAAAAACTATTTAAACAAAATGGAATGATTATATAATGTTTTTATTTTTTATTTTTAACTATTATTATTCCAGCTGAGAGACATAGTCTCTCCAGTGTGTCCTGGGTCTTCCACAGGGTCTCCTCCCCGTCAGACATGCCCAAACCACCGCTCTATGGAGGCGCCCAGTTGCCAGAACCACCTCACCTGGCTCCTCTTAATGTAGAGGAGCAGCAGTTCTACTCAGAGTCTCTCCTGATAACTGAACTTCTCACCCTATCTCGCGAACAAAACCCTAAGATACTTGAACTCCTCCACTTTTGACCCGAAAAGAGCACCATTTTCCAACCAAGGACCTCAGATTTGGAGGTGCTGATCCTCATCCCAGCCGCTTCACACTCAGCTGAGAACCACTCCAGTGAGAGCTGAAGATCATGACACGATGACGCCAACAGGACCACATCATCTGCAAAGAGCAGAGAAGGAATCCTGAGGCCACTGAACCGGACTCCCTCCACCGAGAAATCCTGTCCATAAAAGTTATGAACAGAATCGATGACAACTGGAAGCCCTGGTGGAGTCCAACTCCCACCCTGAAGGAGTCCGACTTACTACCGGCAATGCGACCCAAACTCTCGCACCGCTTGTATAGGGACTGAACAGCCCGTAACAACGGGCCCCCAATCCCATACTCACGGCGCACCCCCACAGTGTACCCTGAGGAACACGGTCGAATGCCTTCTCCAAGTCCACAAAACACATGTAGACTGGATGGACAAACTCCCATGACCCCTCGAGGACCCTTGTGAGGGTAAAGAGCTGGTCCAATGTTCCACGGCCAAGACGGAACCCACATCGTTCCTCCTGGATCTGAGGTTCAACCAACGATTGGACTCACTTCTCCAGTACCCCTGAATAGACCTTACCAGGGAGGCTAAGGAGAGTGATGCTCCTGTAATTGGAGCACACCCTCCAGTCCCCCTTTTTGAAGAGGGGAACCACCACCCCAGTCTGCCAGTCCAGTGGCACTGTCCCCGATGTCCACGCAACGTTGCAAAGGCATGTCTTCCAAAACAGCCCCACAACATCCAGAGCCTAAAGGAAATCAGGGTGAATCTCATCCACTCCCAGAGTCCTGCTGCCGTAGAGCTTTTTAACTACCTCAGCGACCTCAGCCACGGTTATGGACGGTCCAACCCCGAAGTCCCCAACTCGGCTTCCTCCATGGAAGACGTGCTGGTGGGACTGAGAAGGTCCGAGAAATATTCCTTCCACCTCCCGACGAAGTAAATAAAAAGTTTTTACACTTATCCAACACATTTTAAAACTCAGTTTCTGCACTGAAACATTATCAAGCTTTTTTTAACATCCTTTTAAAAAAATCTGTTTTATATGAGTATTTACGATATTGTTTATTTGTTCTGGTTATGCATTTAGTTTATCAACTCTCAAATTTTATTATTTTTTTTAAATACAATTAAATAAAAGTTAAAGAGTTCCATTGGTTTCTTGTTTTGTCTGCTTGAATTTAATTTAATTTTTAACATGTTTTATTAATTTATCTTATAGTTTTATTTTCAGGACCTCAGGGGTCCATAATTTTGTATTTATAGTAAAAAAAACAGTCTTTGTTTAAAGTTTAATTCAGATTAGAGGTGAGATTTGATCAGTTTTCAAAATGTTATAATTAGTTTTTCTAATTTAAGTTTAGTTTGCAGGAGTGTAAACAGCTGGCTGTGTTTAAATCAATATTTATATAATTACCTCTTTAATAATAAAAAGACAAATTTATATTTATCTTTGATTCTGTTCATAATGTTCCAGAAAAATCAGCCGCAGTGAGTTCCATTTTTGCTGAGACTGATGCAAAGAGGTTAAATGTTTGCTGTCATCAGGGTTCGGGTCTTTGGATCCGTGATTTGTGGCGTTTCGATGTGTTTCGGATCAAAGAAACTCCGTTAGATCTTCAGAAACTGAAAACACGTTTGTGGTGTCAGCTGGAACTAATGGTGACGTGTTCCTTCTGAGTTGCGACTGATGGAGAGCCAGGTAATAATCCACACAGAAGCCTCGAAAACATTTAATGTAACAACAAACGATTGAACGCGATCTTCACGTGAAATGTGAGTAAAGTTTTAAAGTCTTAGCTCAGCACGACCTGCAGGGTCAGGGGTGAGGCCCACGAGGAAACAGCCGCTCCACCAGCTCGTAGTGTCCGATGAGCAAACAGCAGCTCAGGCTGCAGCGAGGTCTGTTGATGTGAGACACCTGGCACCACATGTGGGCGTCCTGGTCGTAGCACTCCACAGACGACAAAAAGCCGTACCTGTTGCACCCTCCAACCACAAAGAGCTGCTCCTCCAACACCTCCAGGCCAAAGTTTCTGCGGTGGAAGCGCATGGACGGCATCAGTTGCCACCGGTTGGTGCTCGGATTGTAGGCCTCCACGCTGCGCAGGTTGCTGATCCAGTTCACACAACCGCCAACCTGAAGACAGGAAGTGGAGTGTTTGTGAAGGGTATTGTGCACATGCTGCGTCAGCATTTACATTTTCATGCTGTCAAAACTTTCAGCTCAGAAGATGTTTGATTACTTTTGTTTTCTGTAACTTTTATACTTTATCTGCTTCTAATGGCTTGGTTTATTTTTGTCCTTTTAGGTTACTTTTAGCTTTAGGCTAGTGTTTAGCTACTTGTAGCTTTCAGTTAGCATTTCACTACTACTAGCATTTAGCTAGCCTGGATGACCTTTCACTAGTTTTAGCTTTTAATTGGCTTTTTGTTGTTTTATATTTTAGTTAGCCTTTTGTAATTTGTAACTTTTCACTGATCTTATGCTGCTTTAATTAATAATTAGCCTTTTGCTACTTTTTGTGAGCCTCTTGCTACCTTTAGCTTTTAGAAACAATTTGCTGTTTTAGCTAGAATTGAGATAAATTTAACTTTTAACTTGCCTTTTGTCACTTTCAGCTTTTAATTCCAGCATTTAGCTTTTGGCCAACCTTTTGCTACATTAGGATTTGAGATAGTCTTTTGATCATTAGCTTTTAGTTAGTATTTAGCTACTTTTAGCTTTTAGCTAGCATTTTGCTACTTTCAGCTTTAGCGATCGTTTTCTTTCTTTTAGCTTTTAGTAAATCTTTTGCTGTTTTTAAATAGTGTAGTAGTTTTTTAGTTTTTAGACAGTGTTTTGCTACTTTTACCTTCTAACATACATTTACTACTTAACACTTTTTTTTTGCTACATTTAGCTTTTAGCTAACTTTCTTGCTACTATTAGCTGGCAGTCTGCTAATTTTGTCTTTACATACAGTTCAGCTTTTTTAGCGTTTGGTGAACTTGTTTGCTAATTAGCTAGAATTTAGCTAATTTAACTTTTAACTAGCCTATAGTTAATTTTAGCTTCTAAATAGCATTTAGCTTTTAGCCAAATTTTGCTGGATTTAGCTTTAAGGTAGCCTTTTGCTAGATTTAGCTTTTAGCTAGCATTTTGCTACTTTGAACCTTTTTTTGAACCATTCTCTTTCATTTGGTTTTAACTAATGTTCTACTTCTTTTAGCTTTTAGTAATCTTTTGTTTTTGTTGTTAGCATTTTACTATCTTTACTACCTTTTTTTTCAGGTCTCTCTTGTAAACGAGTCTCCGAGGCTCAGTGAGACTAACCTGTATAAATAAAGGTTGAATGAATTTAGCTTTTAGCTAGTTTTTTTTGTTGCTACTTTAGCTTTACAATGTTCTCTATTAATATTTTTGGAGTAAATACGTCGTTATCTTTTCATACAGTTATTTCTGGACTCTCATCGTTGAGCCTGATCACACTCACTGCGTAGATCTGGCCTTTATAAGCGGCGACCCCCAGACAGTTTCGGTAGCATCTCATTGGGGCGATCCTGGTCCACTGGTGGCTCTCTGGGTTGTAGAACTCAGCC
This sequence comes from Nematolebias whitei, assembly GCF_014905685.2. Taxonomy (NCBI): domain Eukaryota; kingdom Metazoa; phylum Chordata; class Actinopteri; order Cyprinodontiformes; family Rivulidae; genus Nematolebias; species Nematolebias whitei. The sequence continues at coordinate 48,047,885 of NC_056504.1, forward strand.
GCGTAGAGGGCGTAAACCCCATTGAAACCTCCACAGATGTAAACCTGCAGGCGAGATAACATAGATGTGTTTCACCAGCGTTGTCACAAGCGCACAGGATCATCCGTGAATTTTCACGCACCTTTCCGTGCAGAGACGCTGCACCGGCCCCGCTTCTCCTGTCATGCATTGGCTCTATCATGGTCCATCTGTTGGTGCCAGGATCGTAGCGCTCGGCGGTTCTGTGGTGAACGTATCCATGTGAACCCCCCATCGCATAAATGCAGCCATCGAGCACAGCGACGCTGACGGAGCAGCGTGGGAAATTCATGGAGGCCACGTTCTCCCAGGTAAAGGTGACGAAATCGAACCTTTGCACGGTACTCAAATGATCCCCCTGGTTGTAGCCGCCAACCAAATACACAAACCTGTCCAGGAACACAGCGCCATGATTGACAACTGAGACCGCAGAGTTCAGACTGGCCCAGGCGTCAGTCCGGACGTCATACAGCTCGAAGATTTGAGCAGCATCAGGGCCATAACAGTAGCCTCCTGTGACCAGTAAAACTACGGGAGGGAGGCGAGGCTGGCTTGTCGGGCCCTTGGGGACCAAACTCCAATTTGTCTCACCACCAAAACCCGTCACTTTGTCCAGGGCGTCACTGATGATCGACAGACACTTGGCGTTGTTTTTGATCAGGGTGTTTTGCTTGACCTTCTTCAGGTATTGTGCAGACATCAAGTCAAGACGCACCTGGAGAAACAAACGTTGGGTCAAAATGTGATCAGTGGTTTTAGTTTTAGATCAGTGGTTCTCAAAGTTTCCTGCCTTCGACTCAAAAACCACCGCTGGAGAGACTCTCGACCCCATCTACTCCACCAAAGGACACAAAGGCCCTTCCCAGAAGATTCGACTCGACCCGGCGCGGTTCCAAGGCTTTTTCACAAGCAGCGGTTCATGAAACCGGTCCCTTACATTGCTCATAAACCACGAGTAGTTTAACCTTCAATCCTAAAACATTTTTTTTCAATAAAAAAAGCTCACAGAATAAGTAGCTAACAAGTGATAATAATCTTAGTGATAATCTGCTTGAAGCCACAGCTTAACAGGTGCAGCAAGCTCTTGCCCACTGACCGCTGGAGGTAACAACAACAAAATGTTAACTTAAAGTATCAAAATGTTACCTAAAATGTCAAAGCACCAAAATGTTAGCTACAATTAGCAAAAATAATAAGGGTAGAATAGCAATAGCTAAAAGTAGTGACAGACTAGCTAAAAGCTAAAGGTAGCAAAACGCCATCTTAAGTGTCAAATGACCACAAGGTTAGCTGAAAGTAGTATAACAATAGGTAAAGCTAAAAGTAGCAATAGGCTATCTAAAAGCTAAAAGTAGCAAAACACCATCTAAAATTTCAAAGCACCAAAATATTAGCTAAAAGTAGCAAAATAATAAAGGTAGCATAACAATGGCTAAAAGTAGTAAAACACCATCTAAAGTGTAAAAGGACCACAAGGTTAGCTAAAAGTATCAAAATGATAGATAAAGGTAGTATAATTAATTAATAAATTTATTAATCCCAAAGGGAAATTAATTAAGTATTTTTGAATTGATTTGATAACAATAAGCTAAAAGTAGCAAAATGCTAGCTGAAGCTAAAAGTAGCAGAAGAAAACTAAAACGGAGGTGTACGCTGAAAAGTTTCATCGTGAACATTTTAAAATTAATTAAGATATATCTTTGTACAGTAGTCCCTTGCTATGTTGCGGTTTGTTTTTCACGGACTCGCTATCACAGTTTTTCAAAATAAAATTGGACATGACACACAATTGGCTGATTGATGGATGAGTCGCACGATCGGCATGGAGTTTTTATTTAAAATAAATTGTTTAAAATTATTTAGAGCCTGTTGCACCTTTGTGCAGTGCACACTGCAGGAGAAACGTCCTCCTGCAGCTCCTCCTCCTCCCTCCTCCTCAGTGATCTCCGTTCTGCTGCGGAGAAGTGGGCGTGGCCTAGAGCAAAGAGTGCAGCTGTGGCATAAAGCTGAAATCATGACATGCTGTGCTCTTTTAGAGCGTTTAAAGTTAAGAAGCATTGTTTACAATATTGCAAGGATGTCGGAAGGGTTTAAAACACCTTTATATGTATATGTATATAT
>NC_056504.1:48060023-48061376 GCF_014905685.2 Nematolebias whitei
TACAGGTGTGACTTTATTACAGCCTGTGCGTGCACGCGTGTGCGTGTTTTACAACATGTCATTATGCGTGTTAAAAGAAGCTGATTTCTCATTTTAAACGAGCTCGCTGCCTCAGTTCGTCTGAATCGAGCATCTGGTGCATTAGCATGCTATGCTAGCTGTTAGCGTCTGTGTTGTGGACGACCCTCAGCTACTACCACACCACGCGTTAGCTAAAACTGCCTTTTACGTGTCTGTGGCGTCCATCTTGAATCGGATTAATCTTTTGCAGAGCTACTTCCTGTAGTTGCTGAAAGTTTCATTCGGTTCCATCCAGCCGTTCTCGAGATATTTTGCTAACAGACTGTCAAACATGCACACTCTCAAATACGCAGGAAGTTACATGATCGCTCACCGTTCATGAAGTGGCTGTGAGGAACGCGCAGCCTTGGTGAACATCCAAAAGTAGCTGAAATGTTAAACAAAGCGAAATGTGAGTTCATAGAAAAAATATACTAGCTAAAAGCTAAAATAAAAATTAACATTTTGCTGGCCAAACGTTTAAAGTAGCTTAAAGTAAAAAAAAATCAAATTATATAAACCAATAATGAGCAACACTAGCTAAAAGCTAAGAATAAAAATCAAAATGATATGAGTAATTAGCAACACTAGCTAAAAGCTAAGAATAAAAATCAAAATGATATGAGTAATTAGCAACACTAGCTAAAAGCTAAGAATAAAAATCAAAATGATATGAGTAATTAGCAACACTAGCTACTGTAAAAGCTAAAAGTAGCAGAGAACTGAAAGTAGATTAAAGCTAGTTAAAGGTAGTAACATGCTAGTTACAAGCTAAAAGCAAAAGTCTTGCTAAAACCTTAGAATAGAAAACAGCTAACTCAAAGCTAAAAAAGCTAAGGTATTAAAAGCTGAAATAGCAAAAGGCTAGCCAAAAGCTATAAATTGCAGAATAATAGCTAAAAGAATACATGTATTAGCTAAATATTAGCTAAAGTAAAAATTATACAAATAAATTAATAAAATTAATAAAAAATGTAATAAATATGTAGGCTAAAAGTTAAAAGAAGCAAAATAATTAAATTTTATTTAAAAGAATCCAAATACTAGCTAAAAGCTCAAAGTAGCAGTATGGCAGCTAAATGTAGCAGCAAGCTTAAAGTAAATCAAGGTTGGTTAAAAGTAGCAGAAATACTAGCTAGAAGCTAAAGTAGCAAAATTATAGCTAAAAGTAGCAAATGGCTAGGTAAAAGCTAAAAGTAGCAAAAGGTTAGGTAAAAGCTAAAAGTAGCAAAAGGCTAGCTAAAAGTAGCAAAAGGCTAGCTAAAAGTAGCAAAAGGCTAGCTAAAAGCTAAA
>NC_056504.1:48061386-48073693 GCF_014905685.2 Nematolebias whitei
GGCTAGCTAAAAGCTAAAACTAGCAACAGGGTTGGTAAAAGCTAAAAGTAGCAAAGACCAAACCAGAGCTGTTTGTTGAAGGTCTTAAAATGATGCTTTTCTGTTTGTCTTTAACTAAAATAACATTAAAAAAAGTATCACCACACAATAACCGAAGGTCACGGCTGAATCTGCTGAACGAGCTGAATGTTTTGATTTATAAATGGCTAAAATAGGACAAAGTCTGCAGCACTGAACCGCTCTACCACTTTAGAGTTGGTCGTGTGGACACGTCCGCAGATGTTTTTTAGGAATCGGTGAAAAGAAAGTCTGAGATTTATTCTTCTGTCCAACATCTGCTGGACGGATCACGTCCGTCTCCGAGGACAAATCTCAGGAAATGGTTCCGCCTCCTCTGCATTTGTCATTTTTCTTCTCCTCGGACTCGACCTGCCGTCGTTTGGAATGAGGCTTCCGCTCCGTGACGCCGTCACATCGTCTTCCAGGACGTCGGCGTGTTTTTGGCGTCAGGTGGTCACGGCTGGGAGGCGTCCGATGGGGAACACATGTTTTCTGCATCTCAGGTCAAGGAATCTGGCTGAAGGCCGGATCCCCCCTCTGACATAAAAACAGCCGAAGAAAAGTCATTTTTATTGTTGTCCTCCGAGGATTTCTGTGGAAAAATTAGTTTTACATCTTTTCTCTCCTGCAGCATCCCCTGTAAGGATTCAAGATGGCCGCCACAGCCAACTGATCCTAGCAAACACAGAAATGGATATAACCCAGTCAGTTTACCAGATATGAGCTAAAACTTGGTGTGGTAGTAACAGAGAGTGATCCATAACACGTTTGTTTAGCATTACCTGCTGGAGTTGATCCTCTTTGTCTGTTAGCAAAATATCTCATGAACCAAAGGATGGATTTTAACGAAACTTTCAGGAAATATTTATTGGATGTTCCTCTATAACGGTTTAATGTTTGGAGTCAATCCAATTCAAGATGGCCGCCACAGCCCATCAACTTTAGCAAACATAAAAATGGCTTCAATTCAGTCAGTTTTATAGCTGTTGGGCTAAAATTCCAGGTGGTAGTAGCTGAGACTTATTCAAACCTCATTTAATGATGAGATTATCAGAAAAGTTTCAAGTCCATAATTTTTAACCACGAGATTATTTTAGTTCAGAACTTTGGCTTAAAAGGCAGAGGGGGCTGTTGATTCTTTCCAGAAACGTTCGGCTCTTTAATTAAAAGGCCGTGAATCGAAACGAGCTGAAGGCAGCGTTTGTTTTTCGCCCTCAGCTTTGAGGGATTTCTGGCGTCGTACCTGCAGGTCACATGACTCTGGACCTTCACTCAGCAGGTTCTGCTGTCTCTAAAGAAACCAGGATTTGTACCGATTCGGTCTTTGTGTCGCGAGCGAGGGAAAACCTTTTAAAGGACAAACCATCCCAGCAGGAGAGGAGCAGCTCCTCCTGGGCGAGGAGGAGGAGTTCTGATGAAGGGGAAGGGGGGCATTGAGGAGCAGTCATGCAGGAGGAGGAAGCTGCAGGTTTTGTTCCTGCGGTGGGAAATCTCTGGTTGGCTGCTCCTGAACGCACACGCACACGCAGTGGTCGTATTGTTTCGCCTCACTTTGGTTTTCAGTCTTTTTAGTTTCTGTGTTTGCTGCTGATCTGAGATCAGCTGATCAGAAGTTAAAATCAGGTCCAGACCGAAGTTTCTGCCGTCGTGATTTTCAGGAATCGTTTGATCTTTGACGCAGCTCGGGACGAGAGCGCGCTCGTTGTCAAGTCCAGTCAGGACGTTTGAGCTGTTTTACCTGAAAACAATTAGAAAGGTGTTTTTAACGTTTACAACTCTTTATTTTAGGCTGGATTACAGAAAATATGGGATTGTTGTGGTTAGTTCCAACAAATAGTTCAGTGAAAACCTGTCTAACAGTTGAGTTGCGCCAAGTTAATCCTCCGGGTGTGGTTTTGGGTTGCCACGTCAGAATTCAAGATGGCCACCACCGTATCTAAACCGGCCACCCCGATCGTTTGAGGAATCTACGCTTTCTAGTTTTAATATTGCTTAAAAGTTTAGTTTCCTCAAATGATATGGTCCAAATGAAGCAACGTGCTAACTTCTGTTTTAGGGCGTGGCTGCATCAAGACGTTTTCAAAGGTCACCATCGAAAACTGGGTTGCCACATAAAAATCCAAGATGTCCACCACCATTATTCTGCCCTGCAGCACATTTTGAGGAAACTGATTTTGTAGTTTTTTTTGTTGGTTAAAAGTTGTTTCCTTAAACGATTGGGGTGGACAAAGATTAATCTTGAGGGCCAAGGCCACCGTTGGCCGCCCCCTGGCTCCTCCACTGCACCTGGTGGTTAAAATCCGTCCGCTCGCCAGGATCCGTCACTCTGCACCGCCTCAGACAAGCAAAATCAACTTTGTAAAGTAACTTGTAACTGAGAACATACTTGCACCTTCGAGTTCTTTTGCTGCCTCGCGCAGCCATCTTATTTATTTATGCAACCGTTTTAGATTTTTACCACAGAGTCCACGTGTTCTCGTCAGGAGAGCTGATGACGCGATGCATGAAGCTCACAGACCAACTCTGTGACTTTTATATTTAACTCCTCTGACGCTGGTTTCAGACGGTGACGCTTCATTAAACCCAAATCAGGTAAACTTTTATCTTGGACCGTCTTATCAGCAGCTGATGGGGCCCCGGCGCTGCCGTGTCCTCCCATCTGGAAGTGTTTGAAGGTCCATGTGTAACAGACAGGAAGACATTAAGGAGCAGGCCGGAGTTTTTAGCCCCGAGGCCTTCTCATGAAAACCCCCTCATCAGTGTCCCACAAACACATTCCTCCCCTCGGTTCTCAGCGAGGTTTTAAAACCTTTAAACTAAACCTGGTTCAGGTCCTTCAGTGCCAAATAAATAATTTGATGAAGCTCCTTTAAGTTCTTCTGCTTTCAGGAATGTGCCTGAGCTGCATCCTGACATCTTCAGACGAGCGAACTGCAGCGTTTCTCTCCCGCTCCGCCGTGGAGGAGCCGTAAACGTGCGCTGCCTGTGATTACAACAGAACATCTCTGTTAACATGCTCCGACTTGGATAATGTTCGTTTTCAAACCTCCAGACGTTCTCATTAGCTCCTCTGTGAGGCAGCCTGCTCATCCACCGGGTGACGCAGAGCTGTTTGAAGTTTGCCGCTGCAGGAATTATCCCTCGCCTTCGGATCGGACTCTAAAACTTTATTAACAGCAGACAGAAAACCACGACAGGAGAGGGTCACAGCTTTAAAACGCTTAAAAAGACGTAGCTAAAATCTGCAGGACTGTTGCACATTATCTGTGAAAATACTGAATTCATCAGAACTAAGTAGCTCAAGCTAAATGAAGCCAAACACTAGCTAAAAGAAGTAAAGGCCAGCTAGAAGCTAAAACTGGTAAAATGATAACTAGAAGTTCAAAGTAGCAAGATTTAGATAAAAGCAAGAAAAGGTCAGCTAAAAGCTGAAAATATGTAAGTAGCAAAAAGTTAACTCAAAGCTAAAGTAGCAAAAGACTTTCTAAAAGCTGAAGCAGCAAAGGGCTAGCTGAAGCTGAAGGTAGCAAAAGGCTAGGTAAAGCTAATGTTAGCAAAATGCTAGGTAAAGCTAAAGTAGCTAAAAGCTGGCTAAAGCTGAAGTATCAGTATTCTAGTTAAAAGCAGCTAGAAGCTAAAAACAGGAAAAGGTTAGGTAAAGCTGAAAGTAATAAAAGGCTAGGTAAACCTAATGTTAGCAAAATGCTAGCTAAAGCTGAAGTAGCAAAAGACTGGTTAAAATCAGCTAGAGGATAAAAGCAGGAAAAGGCAAGGTAAAACTGAAGCTAGGAAAAAGGGGGGCTAAAAGCTAAAACAGCAAAAAGTCAGCTAACAGCTGGAAATTGCAAAAGGCTAACTAAAAGCTAAAGTTGCAAAATGTGAGGTGAAGCTTAATGTAGCAAAAGACTTAAGAACAGCTAAAAGCAGCTTTGAAAAAAGCTGATGATGAAGTAGCTGAACTGAAGCTAAAAGCAGCAGAAGAAGCTAAAAAGTGGAGGCAGTTTGCCGAAGCAGATTTTGAAGAGAGTAAAGTTTTTGAAGAAATGTTAAATGCATTTTTTCATACATATAATTTAGCTTTTTATATTATTTAGAAATGGTGGGCCTGTGATCAGAAGATCGCCGGTTCAACTTCCCGTACTGACTACATCAAAATGTGGGTGGGAAAGGTGAAGCACCCACACCTGCCTCCACCCTCATTTGTCCCACTCTGGGCCCTTGACCCGCACCATCTGCTCCCCGGCACCCCAGCTGGCAGCTCTCTGCTCCACACACAGGGCGGTGGCAGCTCGGTGGTCTGGGTTGTGTCAGGAAGAACATCCGGCGTAGAAACAATCGCCAAGTCTTCGTGCGACTTAGTCCACAGGGGTGACCCCTGAAGGAGGAGCAGCCGAAAGAAAAATATATTTTTGAAAAGTATAAAGGTTTCATAAACCAAAAGTCACAACAGCCGTTGACTGAACGAGCTGAAGGTTTCAAGTTTTGTTGTAAAAGAACGCACGGAACAAAACAACTAAACGGCCGAATCAGCACTGACGCGGTTATAAACAAGCTGTTGACGCGGCTCGGAGCTTGACGGATGTTCTCTGCTGCGTACTTCATTAGCGGGCGTCTAATCCTGCCTCCTCTAGCTGCTCTTTAGCTGCACGTTGATTAAAGGTCAGCTGGGAGTTTAGTCCCACATCTGGAACTGCTCCGGCCCCTCCAAACAAACCGACGCGAGCAGAAATCTGCTCCGTGAACCTGGAAATACGTAAATGAAGGAGTTCCTGTTTAATCAGATCCCTCCATCTCTTCTTTCCACCTTCCTTTGCTTTTCCTTCCCCTGCAGGCTGACTGATTACATCTCCTGCATCCTCCTCCCTCACATCCTTTCCTTCCCTCCTCCCTCCTTCGCTTTGATTAATTGCAGTTTTAGTTAAGTGAGCCTGCAATTAGCTGTCTGATTACCACAGGAGCTCGATCTGAGTCTGTGTGGTTTGGGGATTCCCGGGGGAAACTCTGGGATGTTTGAGGCTTTTTGTTTTTCCTGTGTTTATAGTGTTGCAGCTCATGTTAAACCTGTTTATGTTTTCTGTAGAAAGCGAGTTAAACGAGTCACGTTGCACAAACGGCCCGTGCGTCCCATAACGACCGTTTGCCGTCTCCTCTCTGGTGTTTTGCAGCTTTTCTCCTCGGTGCGCCTCTGTCTCGTCGCGCCTCGGGCTGTGCAGGCACTCGGAGTTAACGTAATGATGATTGCTAGAAAGAAACACCTGGAAACAGGAAGAAAGAGAGCCCGGACTCTGCTGCGAAACATTAAAAGTTTGGCTTGCCTGCAGGTCTTAAAAGGTTCGATGTCAAAAGACTTAAAGGCTGTAAAGCGTCGTGAACAGGATTAATCTTGTTAAAAACCGTTAAACCTGTTACAAACCGCTAAGGTTGCAAAGATGCATTAAAATGTCCTTTCCTGGAGTCCGTTGTCGCTGTTGCATCAGGGATTTGTAGGAAACAGTCTTTTTAAGGGAATTAAATGCCGTTTTTCTTTTTAAAGTGCTGTTTGCTCTCATCTACCCTCTCAGACAGCGTGTGTCGTCGTAAACTTTCAGGAAACTGATAATTGGTGTGGGGGCAGGGGCTTCAGATGCTGTTTGTCCCTCCCAACAAACACTTGGGTTACGACAGACAACAGCAAGGCCCCTCGTTTAGTTGTATGAGGCTCCGAACACGTTGTCTGCAGCCGTAAATACAGTCTGGGGTTCACAGGAAGGAGCCTTGTTTGTTTCCCACGTTTACACGGTGACGTAGGCGCTGTAGTTTTTATGCCGGGAAACAAGGTGGCGCTGTGATTTTTAGATGACACTTTGGCGTAGAGGAAGAAAACTGTTGCATCCGAAATGGTAAATAGATTAACGTTTGTTTGGACCCAGGATGAGGTTGGGTTGATCCTACACAGTTAAAAGGAGTGATCAGCACAAACAGCACTCTCAGCTACTGTTGTTTATCTACTCGCGCAGCCTGAGGATTTCCTAAAACCTCCTCTCCGTGTCCTGGATTCAGATCGCGTTTGTTTCAGCGCTGTTGTCGTGTACACAAACGCAGCAGGATTCACTCAAAAATGGTGCCGTAAAGTCAGATTTTTGAAGTTTAAAGTTTTACATTAACACGATTCAGAGCCATTTGAGTTGAACTTTTTGGAGTTGTCCCGTTTTATACTTTAACAATATAAAAGAAATACAGGCAACTGGTGACTCCACAGTGCTCAGCGTCAAAGAGAAAATGGAAGATTGTGACTCTGAATGCTCCACAGAGTGCTAACGCCTTCACTTCACACATTCGGTGACTATAACGCGACGTGTCGCCGCTCAGACCGTCGTCCTCTGATAGAAACAGCTCTTCATGGTTGACCACGGCGGGTCCAAAAACAACCAGAACAAAGAGAAACTCGCCCGTACAACGCCCACTTACATGAATACAATGCAGACAAAATGAACATTTGTACTGAAACACTTATTAAATACTAGACCTGTCACGATAACAAATTTTGATGGGCGATTAATTGTCTCAGAAATTATTGCGATAAACGATAATATTGTTTGAAATTTGACAATAATTGGTAATTATTGTCAAATTTAAGAAGAAATGTTTAATTTGTTTAGTGTGTAGTACCTTTTTTGACCACCGGATGGCAGTATAAAACCAAACTGAAGGATGGATAGTGAGGGAGCGAGCAGCGTGTCTCTTTAAGAAAAACAGGAGGGAGGTCCCTTGACGTGACATGGGGTGTCTCTCTTCGATTCTCAAAATGGCGGATGCTCGGTGTGGTTTGAGCTCTTTAGCATTTTTCACACAAAGCTTTTAATAAAAAATCAGTAAACAAGTTCTCAGCTTCTTTTTGCGGAGAAAAACAACTTTTTACACGAAGGCACGAGTTTCTACCGTGAATTTTGGAGCTTCGACAAGACGAAGGTTTTTTTCCCGAGGTCGGCCTGTTAGCTTAGCTCGTAGCTTAGCCTCTCAGCGTAGTAGTAGAAAGAGAGATGTGATGAAACGATAAAGCCGATAAATGAAAACGAGGTAGATAATTTTCATTTATCGTGTGAATAATTAGTTTCTTGTTTATCGCGACAGGCCTAATAAATAGTTCATTTAAACTTTTAGCTGAAGAAAAAACCCAACAAGTTGTATCTTCTGAACATGGCATCGCAGCAGACCTTTTTATTTTTAGTTCATTATGTTCAGACTACTAAAAAAGACTCGTAGACGACCTCTGAAGGTGGAGAATGTTTTCAGTGTGTGTGTTTAGAAAGTCCAAATTAACTTTGTTCAATTGCAGGAAGCTGGAAATTATTGAAAACATTTTTAATTGACGGGTCTAAACCATCGTGATGTGAAGCTGGGACGTCTAAACTTCTTGAAATTCACAGCTCCTGAATACTTTGATTTATTTTGTTTTGTTTAAAAGTTTGATTTGCTGTCATCACAACCAAAAATAAACTACAAGCTTTTATTTTGGGAGGTGAACGTATTGTTTGCATTGTGAGATCCTAGAAAAGTAAAACCCTTCCTTAAAGATGTATTTGCTGCTGTAAAGCGATCGTGGAGAAACCTCTAAAACTCTAAATAAACCAGTCTACCCGATTAAATCTCTTTATTTATTTACGTTTTACCGTGTTGTTGGAAACGTTGTGTCCACATCAGCCTTAAGGAGAAGCTTTGTGCTTCACTGCAATAAATTTCTTCTTTTCCCCCCCTCAATAAAATTCTGCCTTTGATTTTAATTAACTTCCTCAGTTCGTGTTGCCAGCGGGACATCTGAGCACGCAGCGGTGTGTAAACCCCTAAAGGTCAAAGGTCAGCAGCAAACCGAAGGCGAAGTGTGTTGACGATGCGACGCGTTCCAGAAGAGTTTGTTTTTCTCCTGATTTTTCATTAAAAGTGCATCTTTTTAACGTTTGACTCGAGGCCTGAGGAATGCAGCTCTTCAACAAGCATCTTAGCTTTTGTGTAATTACACACACGTGTGCACGTGTTTGCATGTGTTGTTGTGTTGCAGCGGCTGCTAATGGGCAAACTGCAGCCGTAACGTGCGCTCACACACAGCTGGGTGTCTGTCTGATTTGTTTCAGGTGTGCAGTCTTGGTTTTTGCATGCGACCTCCAGTCTGACACCATTAACAAGCCTAACAGGAAAGTTGTGTGTGTGTGTGTGTGTGTGTGTGTGGCGGGCAGTGGGGGGGGGACTATGTGAGGCCTATAAAACTCAAGAGAGTCCAAAGTTAAGAAAGAAGCGGCACCTTAAAGATCTCGGAGAACATCAGATGTTCTGTCTGATTTTATAAAATAAGGCTTGTTAAGTTGAGCCGGGGTATGGAAGGCTGAACGTGCCAAAATAAGGTACGATTCCTGCTCGGTGGTCAGCGCCACGGTCTTGGCATCCTGAGGTTGTGGGTTCAAGCCCAAGTTGCGTCAGACAGGACATCTGGCGTAAATCAAATCGCCAAATCTGTCTTGTGAGTTCGCTCGCTGTGGCGACGTCGCCTTGAAGAAGGAGCAGCCGAAAGAATCTTACTTATGTGTGTGAATGAATTTAAATAGGATTTGATTTAAAATTACTGTTTAGTTCTGTAATTTGTTTTTGCATTATTCCTCTTTAATTTTGTCTCCTAATCATAATGAAAACACAATTTAATTCGGTGTTTCATTTAGTTTCCTCAAAGTTGATTAACTTTATTCTCACACAAATGACTCCAAGCGGCTGTAATCTTTAAACTTGCTTATAAAAGTTACGTTTTGCTCTTTGTTTTCAGGTGCAGTCTCTGGATGGCGCTCGCAGGCTGCCCGTCGCCTTCAGATCCGACAGTAAGTTTCTCTTTAAACCCGAACCGACCAGCCTTCTGTTGTGCGGGAACAGTTGAAACATACGTTTTTTTATTTGTCTGTTCAAAGGAAAGTCGATGTGCGTTTAGAGGAAAAACAAAGATAACAAAACTCGCTGGTTGTTTCTAGTTTTAGCTCACGTAGTGACAACACACAATAAAAATCTCCAGGAAGGCTGTTTCTTTAAACTCTTTCTGGTTACGTAACGATTTACTTCTACTAAATTACAACGGTGCACAGAAGCCTGGACTGCCCCCCCGTGGTGACTTTGTGCAGCCGAGGTTTTCAGTCAGAGAAGCTGTTATTTATTTATTTTTTATCTTTGTGCACATCACCAGGGGAGTGGTGGCGCAGAGGTTAGAGAAGGTGGGCCTGTGATCGGCTGAAATACGACTCGACCGTTCAGACTGAGGCTGCTTTGAAAAACATCAGATATGGATCCGATTTAGTGCCACAGATGGAAAAGATTTAAAAGATCTGATTTGTCAGGCGTCATAAACTTACTTCTAACCTACAAAGACCTCAACAACCTAGAGCCATGTTATATTACAGCTCTTATTGTTCCATATTTTCTTAACAGAGCACGTTGCTCTCAGACTGCAGGTTTACTCGTGATTTCTAGAGTTTCTAAAAGCAGAATGGGAGGAAGATCTTCCAGTTCTCAGGCTCCTCTCTTGTGGAACCAACTTCCAGTTTCTGTCTGTGAGGCTGACACATTGTCCAGTTTTAAGACTTTCCTTTTTGATAAATCCTATAGTTAGGGTTGGCTTGTTATGCTGCTATAGACTTAGACTACTGGAGGACAAATTGACCTCATTTCCTTAAATGATTTGCTAAAACTGAATAGTTTTCATTTGATACTATTTCTATCTTAACATGTAATTCTTGACCTGCCATTGTGTATCTGTTCCTCTCAAACCCAGCCGGTCGAAGCAGATGGCCGCTTGTCCTGAGCCTGGTTCTGCTGAAGGTTTCTTCCTCATGAGAGTTTTTCCTTTCCACTGTCGCCTTCATGCTTGCTCAACATGAGAGTTCTGTGATGGAGTTAAACTCAAAGCTGCTCCTTAGATAAATAATGTTAACTTAGAGCGCCTGGCCAAAAAAAAGTCACCACCAAAAAAAGGTCACACTAATATTTTGTTGGACCACCTTTATCTTGATCACATCATGCATTCGCTGTGTCATTGTTTCGATAAACTTCTGCAACGTCACAAGATCTATTTCCATCCAGTGTTGCATTAATTTTTCACCAAGATCTTGCATTGATGACCAGGCTCTAGGCATGATGTGTGCATCACTTCACCTGCCTCTCTTCTTACCCTGATGCTCCCATCACTCTGGAACAGGGTCAATCTGGACTCATCAGACCACATGACCTTCTTCCATTGCTCCACAGTCCGATCTTTATGCTCCCTAGCAAATTGAAGCCTTTTTTTCCAGTTAGCCTCACTGGTTAGTGGTTTCCTTAAGGCTACACAGCTGTTCAGTCTCAATCCCTTGAGTTCCTTCACATCGTGCGTGTGGAAATGTTCTTACTTTCACTATTAACCACAGCCCTGAGTGCTGCTGGTGTTTCTCTTCCATTTGATTTCACCAAACGTTTAAGTGATCGCCGATCACGATCATTCAGGATTTTTTTCCGGCCACATTTCTTCCTCGAAGACGACGGCTCCCCACTATCCTTCGAGTTTTTAATAATGCGTTGGACAGTTCTTAACCCAATTTTAGTAGTTTCTGCAATCTCCTTAGATGTTTCCGCAGCTTGATGCCGATGATTTGACCCTTCTCAAACAGACTGACATCTTTTCCATGACCACGCCATGTGTCTTTATGGTTGTTCAAGAAATGAGAAGCAACTCGTTGCACCAGTTGGGGTTAAATAACTTGTTGCAGCTGAAAGATAATCGCCCATGCAGTAATTATCCAATAGGAGGCTCGTACCTGTTTGATTAGTTAAATCCAGGTGGAGACTTTTTTTTTTTTTTTGGCCAGGCGCTGTATTTTTTTATGTACAGTAGTCCCTCGCTACTTTGCGCTTCATTTTTCACGGACTCGCTCTTTCGCGGTTTTTCTAAGTAAGATTGGACATGACACACAATTGGCTGACTGATGGATGAGCCGCACGACCGGCATAGAGTTTTTATTTAAAATAAGTTATTTTAAATTATTTATCACCTGCTGCACCTGGGTGCAGCCCACAGCTGCAGGAGAAGCTTCCGCCTTCAGCTTCTCCGCTCTGCAGCGCAGAAGTGGGCGTGGCAGAGAGCAGCCGAAGGCAGAGAGCTGAGATCATGACATGCTGTCCCCCTTAGCGCTTTTAGAGTTTAGAAAGTTGTTGGGGACATTGCAAGAGTGTGGGAAGGATTTAAAACACCTTAATATATACCTGTGTATAAATACTAAAATAAACTACTACTTACTACTTGTGTACATAATTTTGTTCCATCTCATGTACCACATGAGATGGTACTGACAATAACACCAAAGTCCATGCTCAATAATCCTGGTATAAAATCCAACAATGTTCAGTCAGGTCATCTGGACGGTTTCTTTTTTTGTGCTGAGACATTTCGGCCTCCATCCAGAAGGCTTCATCAGTCTGAGGAAACAACAAACTGTTGAGCATGGACTTTGGTGTTTTGAACCAGTTTGACATGACTGTCAACAAGGGAGAGGGCGGGCACCAGAGGAGAGGGCGTGCCCCAGTGGCCATCTTAGCACCAACATAACTGTTTTTTGTTTTTTTCCCACTTTGGAGTAAGCTGTTGGGGGAGAATCAGTTTTGTTTGGTGTTTCCTCAGACTGATGAAGCCTTCTGGATGGAAGGCGAAACGTCTCAGCACAAAAAAAGAAACTGTCCAGATAACCTGACTGAACATTGTTGGGTAATGACAATAAAGTTAACTTGAAGTACTGTATCCCTACTTCGCGTTTTTTTTACTTTTTGTGGGGGGACGTGGTCCCACACCCCCACGATAAACGAGACTACTGTATGTGAATGTTTCTGTTCAGTGACCCGAGACGGCTTCTGTTGTGACTTGACGCTTTTAAAATAAACTGAATTGAAATAAAGAAATCAGGTTTGGGCCATGTTTGCCTTCAGTAACGTTCAGTCTGCCGCCTGCAGAAGAGATTTTCTGTTTCAAACCTTCACTGTTGGTATTTGGTTACTGAGCAAGCAGAACTTTTAAATCGACTGTTTATGAAACACAAGAGTCAAATAGAGTCAAATAGAGTCAAATAGAGTCAGATAGAGTCTGATAGTCAGAGT
Organism: Nematolebias whitei; assembly: GCF_014905685.2. Lineage (NCBI taxonomy): Eukaryota > Metazoa > Chordata > Actinopteri > Cyprinodontiformes > Rivulidae > Nematolebias > Nematolebias whitei. The sequence goes on from NC_056504.1 coordinate 48,073,576, forward strand.
CAAATTGAGTCACATAGGGTCAGATAGAGTCAGATAGAGTCAAATAGTCAGATAGAGTCAGATAGAGTTATATAGAGTCATATAGAGTTAGAAAGAGTCAGATAGAGTCAGATAGAGT
>NC_056504.1:48073703-48074266 GCF_014905685.2 Nematolebias whitei
TCATATAGAGTTAGAAAGAGAAAGAGTCAGATAGAGTCATATAGAGTCATATAGAGTTAGATAGAGTTAGAGTCAGTAGAGTTAGATAGAGTTAGAAAGAGTTAGATAGAGTCAGATAGAGTTAGAGTTATAAATAGTTAGATAGAGTCAAATAGTCATGTAGAGTCATATAGAGTCAGATAGAGTCAGGTAGAGTCAGATAGAGTCAGATAGAGTCAAATAGAGCTTCATTGAAACAAACATTGTTTTATGCAAAGCCCTTTTTAGTTTCCTTTCTCTAAACAAACTCATTTTTACTTTAAAGTTTTTTTATTTGAGTTGGGAATAAATTGTGTTTCTTTTTCTTTATCCAGTGTGAAAGTCTCCAACCCCCCCCCCCCCCCCCCAATCCTCTGCCTCCTCTTCATCTTTTCTTCTTCTTCTCATGCTTAAAGTCAAGTTCCTGAGCCGTGGCCAATCCCGGTCTTCTGCTTTTGTCCGTGACCATGAGCGAGGAAGCACTTTCAAATCCTCCTTTGTGTGTCCCAGCGTGACTGTGTGTGTGTGTGTGTGTGTGTGTGTGT
>NC_056504.1:48074276-48079133 GCF_014905685.2 Nematolebias whitei
TGTGTGTGTGTGTGTGTGTGTGTGTGTGTGTGTCCCAGCGTGTGTGTGTGTGTGTTAGCTTTCAGTAAAATCTAAATGCGTTACAGCTCTTGTGACACACTTTTCTACTAAAACAGGTTTATCTCATGCAGATTACTAAACACGATTTCAACTTTTTGACTCGCATTTTATATTTGAACATTTATTTTTCAGCACATTAAACTTTCATAAACTCATAAATTTCATGAATTCTATCAAGAAAAGTCAAAATAAGATTTTTGACTATTTTTTAATTCGTTTTTCTATTCAATGACTTATTTATTTACCTTAACGTTAAATGAAATACAGTTTATTGTAGATTTTTTTTCATGTTTTCGTTGAGACAAACTGCTCCAGGACAATAACTTTAATATTAATATGTGTTCTCAATAAACATCTCGTTTGGTTAAATTAGATCCAGAACTAAAACGTTTTCCTATTTTCGTCCAAGAATTACTGAAAAAAGAAACTATCACTTTAATAAAACACTGAAATTATTTGTCCGTCGATCAGGAAACATAATTTCGTTGATAATTTCAGATGACACCCCGTGTGTCTGCTATTTATTCACATATTTAAACATGTTTGTGTTTAATTTAGATACATTTTGTGAATTTCTGTGTCAAAAATCAGAACTCCCAGACATTTTTGGAATAACCACCACCATCACCACCACCACCACCATCACCACCATCACCACCATCACCACCACCTGGTTTCAACTTCATGTTTGTTTCTTTTTTATTCTCAAACATTTTTAGGATTTGTGCTCAAACCGGCAGCTCGTTCCGCTTCTCATCGAGAAGATTTGAGTTTTTATTGAACTCGTCCACACCGGTCCAGAGGTCAGAGGTCATGTGACTTTAAAGTCCTGATGCTGTGGGAATAAAACCTCGCACGATGAGGCAGCGGAGCATGAGGTGGGACACACCTCACTGCTTCCTGTCCTCCAGCAGGAACGAGGGCGAAGGAGATGATGTCATTGCGAGGCGACCTTTGACCTCCTGCTGGTTCTTGATGACACAAAATGGGAATAAAATTAAAAGAGAAGTCGATGACAGTAAATGAGGAAGAGTAGTAAATATAATTCTTCCTCCCTGATTCACCCAGAAGCTGAAACAACTCCTTTTTGTAAAACAACTAAAGAAAAAGAGGTTCTTCGTCCTTCGGTGAACTTTGGCTCTTTTAATTTGATTCTAAAGACAAAGATTAAAAATGGAGGAAGAGGAGGGACAGACTCCCTCCCCTTCTTACTAAATTCTATGAAAGATGCAGGAGGAGGAAGAGGAGCGGCCAGCTGTGACCTTCTCCTGCAGCCCTGAACGTGACCTAGCTCCGAGGAGGAAGAGGAGCAGTGACTTGTGTCGAGTCCGTCCTCTTCTTGGTCATCTCTCTCCCATCTTCCTCCTCCTCTTCCTCACCTCCATCAATAGGTGGTTGGCAGGAGGAAAGGGGAGCAGTCAGTCGTGTCTGAGCTCAACGCCTCCTTTTTACTGCTTTGCCAATTTGGCTTTTTTCCTGCGATCCCTCTTATTTCATGGCTGGCTGCTCCTCATCCTCCTCTTCGCCTCCATCTTCATCCTTCACAAAACGAGAGAAGTGTTGGATGGAGGACGTGCAACAAACTGTGATAAGATTATTGAAGGTGTGGTTCAGGAAATGTGCAGGACGTGTGTGAAACCTGTGGTTCTGCTGCAGAACGTGACTCGTGTGAAACATTTCTTCGTGTTTTTAATCAATCAGATAATGTTCAGTTTTATTTTTAACTTGGAAAAAAAAGAGATTTGTCAAATAAAATCTTGCTCTCAAAAGAGTCCTTGCTAAAATTTGCAGCACCTCATCTAGTAATAGAAACAATAATTCATATATCATGCGGCAACATTGGAAGCTGAAAAATGAAATGTAAGTTTCAACAGCAGCAATTCTTTAAAAAACAAATTAGCTATAAAATATTCCAACATGAAAGAGTCCAGCAGAACAAGGCTAATCTAGTTAGCAGAATAAACACATTTGCAAATGTGTTCAACAACAGTTTATAAAAGATTAAATGGTTTCATGAACCAGCCCATAAATCAAATCCACCATCCTACCCAACAATCCAACCAACTTAATTCCTCAACCAAATCCAGCATTTTACCCAACCAGCCAAATTAATTAATGACACCAACCAATTACATAACCAACCAACCATCCAAATAAATAATCAATCAATCAATCAACCAACCAACCATGAAAACAACCTCCAACTCTTCAACCAAATCCACCTTAATCAACCTAACTATTACAAAAACCAACTCAACCAACCAAACTGCCATATCCAATCAACCAAATCCAGCTTTTTACCCAATCATTCAACCACCTAACCAACCAACCATTAAAATAACCCACCAACACAATCACCTAAAGAGCCAATCAATCAATCAACCAGCCAACCATGAAAACAACCCCTAATTTGTCAACCAAATCCACCATTACAACAACCATCCAATTCAACTAACCAAACTACCATAGCCAATCAACAGAATCCACCATTTTACCCAATCAACCAACCACCTAACCAAACAACCAGCCAACCAGCCAGCCAACCAACTATTAATACAACCACTCAACTCAACCAGTCCAACTACATAAACAACCAACCATTAAAATAACCAACCAACCCAATTATCAATCAATCAGTCATGAAAACAAGTCCCAGCTCAACTAACCCATCTCATCAATTAAACTCATCATCCTAACTAACTTTGCCAACAAGCTATGTAACCAACCAACTAACCAACCATCCATCCTGAAATCAATTATCCCAACCAAAACCTATCAACCAACCAAAAGAAAGAACCCAACTAGCCCTTCTTCCATAACCAGACAACTAACCAAGCAACCAATTATTTTAACTGACCAACGTCACAACGCTCCCATAATCAGCTAACCAACATCTGTACCCAACAAACAACTCACCGTTCTAAAAGAAACCAACAGTTTCAACAAAGCAAGCAACTAATATTCCATCCATCCGTCCATCCATCCATCATCTTCCCCTTGTTCCGAAGTCGTGTCTCGGGGGCAGCAGTTTGAACAGGGAGGTCCAGACATCTCTTTCCACAGCCACCTCTTCCAGCTCTTCTGGGAGGACCCAAGGCTTTCCCAGGCCATCCGAGAGACTTTGTCTCTCCAACGTGTCCTAGGTCTTCCCTGGGACCTCCTCCCAGTTGGACATGTGCGAAGCACCTCCCTAGGGAGGCGCCCAGGAAGCATCCTTACCAGATGCCCGAACCACCTCAACTGGCTCCTCTTGATGTGGCAGAGCAGTGGTTCTCCTCTGAGTCTCTCCTGATAACTGAACTTCTCACCCTATCTCCAAGGGAGAGTCCAGCTACCCTGCAGAGGAAACTCATTTCAACCGCCTGTATCCATGACCTCATTCTTTCTGTCACTACCCAGAGTTCATGACCATAGGTTGGGGCCGAGATGGTGTAGGGGCAGGGCAGCCAACTCGGGACCCAAAGGTCCCGGGTTCGATCCCCGGTCATTGCACATCTTGTGGTGTTTCTGAGCAGGCCACATAATCCCCAATTACTCCCCGGGTGCTTTCCACAGCTGCCCACTGCTCCATCTGGTGGTGATGGATTAAATGCAGACAGCCAATTTCACCATTGTATGAGAACATACAATGATGACAATACATACACATTATTATTAGGTGAGGGTAGGAACGTAGACTGACCAGTAAATGGAGAGCTTTGCCTTAAAGCTCAGCTCCCTCTTCACCACAACGGACCAGTACAGAGTCCACAATACTGCAGATGATGCACCAATTCGTCTGTCAATCTCACGCCCCATTCTTTCCTCACTTGTGAACAACACTCTGAGATACGTGAACTCCTTCACTTGAGACAGAACCTCACCCTCGACCCAAAGAGAACAATCCACCCTTTTTCCAATGGAGAAGGATGGATTGTTCATGGTGTTCGCAGTTAGCCGTCTTCATATTATTAGTTCGCAACTAATAACATGAAACAAAACCAACCACACAAATCAGCCAAAGAAACAACCAGGTTAACCACCCCAACCTACTCAGTTACTATAATCAGCTTAAACAACCAATACAACCAGTCCAGCCAACACAACACCGTTTTTTGTTAAAGTCCTACAAATATTCAGTCTTTATAATATTTTGTGGAATTGTAGCTGTTGCAGCTTCACAAGCATGAAGAGTGAACTTTGTGACAGTCTGAAGTTAAGTCAGATTGGATTTAACTTGAGGTAAACAACTGTTGGATTTAACTCGAGGTAAACAACAATTGGATTTAACTAGAGATAAACAACGATTAGATTTATCTCAAAGTAAACAACAATTGGATTTAACTTGACAACAATTGGATTTAACTCGAGGTAAACAACGATTAGGTTTAACTCAAGGGAATCAACGACTGGATTTAACTTGAGGTAAACAACGAATAAATTTAACTGGAGGTAAACAACAGTTGGATATAACTCAAGGGAAACAATTGCTGGATTTAACTCAAGGGAAACAATGATTAGATTTAACTCGAGGTAAACAACGATTGGATTTAACTCAAGGTAAACGATTGGATTTAACTCAAGATAAACAACTATTGGGTTTAACTCAAGGTAAACAACAATTGGATTTAACTTGAGGTAAACAATGATTGGATTTAACTCGAGGTAAACAACGATTGGATTTAACTCGAGATAAACAACGATTGGACTTAACTCGAGGGAATCAACGACTGGATTTAGCTTGAGGTAAACGATGAATGAATTTAACTCAAGGTAAACAACAATTGGATTTAACTCGAGGTAAACAACGATTAGATT
>NC_056504.1:48079143-48079394 GCF_014905685.2 Nematolebias whitei
TTGGATTTAACTCGAGGTAAACAACGATTGGATTTAACTCGAGGTAACAACGATTGGATTTAACTCAGGTAAACAACGATTGGATTTAACTCGAGGTAAACAACGAATGGATTTAACTCGAGGTAAACAACGATTGGGTTTAACTCAAAGTAAACGTCAATTGGATTTAACTCGAGGTAAACGGCAGTTGGGTTCAACTCGAGTTAAACAACGATTGGATTTAACTCGAGGTAAACAACGATTGGATTTAA
>NC_056504.1:48079404-48079796 GCF_014905685.2 Nematolebias whitei
TCGAGGTAAACAACGATTGGATTTAACTCGAGGTAAACAACGATTGGGTTTAACTCAAAGTAAACGTCAATTGGATTTAACTCGAGGTAAACGGCAGTTGGGTTTAACTCGAGTTAAACAACGATTGGATTTAACTCGAGGTAAACAACAATTGGATTTAACTTGAGGGAAACAATGATTGGATTTAACTCGAGTTAAACGACGATTGGATTTAACTCGAGGTAAACAACAATTGGATTTAACTCGAGGTAAACAACAATTGGATTTAACTCGAGGTAAACAACAATTGGATTTAACTCGAGGTAAACAACAATTGGATTTAACCTGAGTTAAACAACGATTGGATTTAACTCAAGTTAAACAATGATTGGATTTAACTCAAGGTAAACAAC
>NC_056504.1:48079806-48085103 GCF_014905685.2 Nematolebias whitei
ACAATGATTGGATTTAACTCAAGGTAAACAACGATTGGGTTTAACTCGAGTTAAACAATGATTTGTGTACAGGCCTAAATGTACGACAACAGTCACATCCAGTATGAAACACAACATTACGTCTAGTTTGTAGTTCGCACTTTGCCAAACTTTTTCTGCCACAGAGTATTTGTCATCACCTGGGGATGCACACGAGCTCTCTGAGTGGAACACAAACTTCAGAGCCTCGGGGCTTCACAACAAACCCTGAATAGAACCCACACTTTTCAGAAAACAGGGTAAAATAAGCACCACTGATGCTGACCGCCACAGATGTCACTTATCTCTCCTGGGAAGCTCCCACCCAGAGGCTTCAAACTTGGAGCCTCCTTACACAAAGCCACAGTAAAACCGCTCACAAAAGATGCGGTATCATTACAGTTTTCATAAAACGACGGGGGAAAATTCAAAGATGTGCTCCTCTGACCTTTTAATACAGAATCGTATATTTTCTTACACGGCCTTTTGTACGAGCCAGTCCCCAAAGACTTCATCAAACATTTCACGTCTCGGTGGTTTTACTTAATCTTTTAGAAAAACTAGCCAAACACGAACTGCAGGTATTTGATACAGATATGCTTCATTGTGGTTCTAAATGAACTCAATCCACATTAAAGTGTAAAAATCTCCACCTCAGCTACCAAAGTGCTCCAGAACAGTTGCTTTCACTAAAAACCCAGTAGCTGTTTTAACAACCCAACTAAGGTGTGTTGACATGTAGTGACAGTACGAGTGTATAAGATCCATTTGGCATCTGCGTTTCTCGTGAACGGTTTTAAGCTGCTCTCTCTCTCCTGCCTCTTCCTGCAGACTGTTCCTTGAGCTATCCGTTGGGGAAACACGTCATCCACGAGGTCTCCAACATCTCCTTCAGCCATCTGGCCTGCGAGGACCAGGCCGCCGTGGTTGTCCACTGGTCTGCAAGTCCGCTAGGTATGGCCTGTCCTTTCACCAGTCTGTTACCTGTCCAGGTGTCTCTGTCGGTGTGATTTGGAGGTGAAAGAGTGGAAAGTTGGGGAAGGAAAACTGAGCCTGCAAACCCTTCAGAGCTAAGATTACCGAGCACTGTGTGTCCCTTTGATCAGACCTGGAGCTGGAGAGACCGAGGATCACATCTCACACAACAATACCACGATCTGACCGTGAAGGAATGTGTGTGTGTGTTTGTGTGTGTGTGTGTGTGGGGGGGGGGGGGGGGTAAGGTAAAGCCCTCTCTCTAACAAAATGGGTTGTTGTGTTCTGGTAGAGGCAGAAAATGTTGCTGCAGACTGACATTCGAGCAGCAACCATTAGGAAGAAATTCATGAAAGTTTGTTGACCTCTTTATTTATTTGCAGCTTCCTCAGTTTAAAGAACCAAAACTAATTAGTCTTTGCGCTCCTTTATCTGCTGCTCAAAAGTTTTCTTTGGTTCAGGTTTTCAAGTTCAAAGTTTCTGTTTTTCTACAGATTTTTTCGTCTTCATTTTCAGAGTTTGAACTTTGAGTCTCAAGATATTTGTCGTCTTGTTGCTTCTTCTGCAGAAGTTTTATGACAACTGACCTGTTCTAAATAAAAGTTTATGTTTAAGAGTTGCTCTAAGATTTTGTATGGAAGCCTTTGTTCCATGTGTAGGGTTCATCCTCTGAACACTTAGTTAAATAATTATCATAACTTTATTAAAAGTTAAACAATTAAAAAATGTCTGCAGAGGAGGTGAGGCACACAGGATTAGTTTAGATCTGTTTAAACTGAGGTTCTGTGAAAAGGTTATGAATAAATGTTGTCTTACCTGTTGTAGATAGGTCTTTGAACAGCCTCTTTTTGCAGAAACAGTTTGATTTTGAGCAAACTGACGAGCTAATGGCTAGTCCAAGAGGTCAAGCTGCTGTCTTAAAGCGACGCCCAACTAAAAACATTTGAAAGAAATTCATTCAAACCTTTTTTCAGAAACCTTTACCTGCCATCAGTTTGAATTTGAAGGTTATACCAACAACAAATGGATGTGATATTCCTTGTGGCAGTGCCCCAGGCCTCATAGGAAGTGCTACAGCTAGATGCTGCTGACACTATTCTTCCTTGCAAACAACCAAAGAAGGTTATGAAATTTAAAGACCTTTCCTTGAAGGAATGAATATTTCCTGGTGATTCTTCTACTAGAAGTTTATACCAAGGCCCCGTTTGCACGTGGACAATTTCTGGAAGTGTCAGGGATTTTCCGATGTTTTATTGCGTAAATGTTTACACAACTCTGTAATCACAGTCACTGTTTGGATGAGATTACAAAACAAACATTAAATTTGTTGTTGTTTTCATGCCAGGTCACTAGATGGTGCTGGGACTTTTGTATTTCATCCACGCACGCATGTGCACAGACGCTTTAGTCTCGAGTCATGAAAGCAATTATTTCCAAAATGGCTAAACGTCCAGTAGCATCTTCTCGTCCTACTTCTTTACCTTACAGTTTCATTCAGCTGACGCAGAACATCATGCAGTGCGATTTGTTCTGTAGTCAAAGCTCTGGTAAACTGACAAGAGTGATCAGGACAAACAGCACTCTCCTACCCGCCATTGACCTTTCCCTTAAAGAAAAACGCGATCCGTTTTCAAAATCCCCCCCCCCTTAGACCGGGATTCAAAAGGTTTTGGTGTCAGAGGAAACAGCCGCTGTTGTTGAACACAAACAGCCGAAACACAGCAGAAATGAAAAACTTAAAGCTGGCATCAGGAAATGATGGAGTTGTAGCCGTTTTGGCCAGACCTTGAAGATAACATCATGTGTGGTCTCAGGAAATATTGCAGATATATTGGAAATATATCTGGAGTAGGCGTTGTGCATGACTCTCGGCTACTACCACACCAAAAATTATTTAAACATCTGTACAACTCTGAGTTTTAGCCTTTTTAGTGTTTTCTAATGTCAGTTGGGCTGTTTTGAATTGGGTTGAGTCAGCTGTATATGAACATCATGAGATATTTTGCTAACGGTTCATTCCAATAGGTAATGGCAGCTGACACTCAGATTGCCAGCAGGGATCAGTCTCTGCTACTACCACACCCCATTTATATTTTACTATCGGTAAAACTGACCGAGTTGTATTTTAGTGTAAAATGGAGCTCGTGTGAAACTCTGTGAATCACGTCTGATTTATTACGGCAGCAGAGAAACGCAGATCTGCCCGGAGACATAAAAACCAGTTCTTCCACTCGGTCCGTGTCTTTTGCCGAGCTAATGGAGAGAACAGGCCCAGTAAAAGTTGTAATTATAAAACAGATGTGTTTTCAAAGAGGAGAGGGTGGGAGGACAGGAAATAAGAGGGCTGGACACAAACTGACATCCTGACGTCTTCGTCTTGACCTCGTTTGAAAACATCCAGAACCAAGGTGGTCGAAAAAATACATGGATAGATTTAATTTTTATAGTTAGAGGAGTAAACTACATAAACTTTCTGTTTTAATCTAATAGCATCATATTGCAAGCATCGTGATAATTAACTTAAAGGTTTGGTCATTTAAATGTTTTCACCTGCTGCTCACTGTCCTGACCTCAGGGTTATTTACGTAAATCTGATCTGGTAAAACTTCTCTTTAAATAATCTTATCTCTCTAACCGTGCTGCAGCGTTTCTTGTGCTGAAGAAGCTCGTTAAAGGACCTTAAAGTTACTTTCTTTGATACGTTAGAGCTGCGATTCACAAAGACCGGGTCAGAACCCCTCGGTGGGCCAAGAAGCCCCAAGTGGGGGATCTCAGAGATCTTCAGGAGTCAAAGTAAATCTAAAAGTTGATGCGGATGCGTTTGATTCTTAGTAAACGTTTGACTTATTGGCATTTTAAAACTTCCTGAATCTAATTGTGAAATAACTGATTGAATTAAACTGGTTGAGTTTAAATCTGATGGTTTTATTCTGAAATGTTCGTGTGTGAGCGGATATTTGATCATGCTTGTTGTCGGGTGCCCTGAGGTGCCTTTTATTGTGAAACGGTCATAACTCAACTGTATTTAAATGTATTAATTAGTTTTCTTCAACTAGTTTGTCTCTGCCGGGGTTATTTTATAAATTTAAGAACAAACCGTTTCAGAGAACTCAACCGGTTCTGCTGCTGTTTGAATACTTTCAATCGTTTTAAGCATTCAAGTTAAACTACTTCAAATAACAAAATGGAAGTGAGGAGAAGAGACGAGACGTCACGAAGAAGCAGAACCGTAAAAAGCGGGCGAGGAAAGAGGGAGATGTGAGGAAAAGATGGACGAGTGTGAGCTCTGTGTCTCTGCAGGGATCGAACACGTTAAAGGTTTCAGAGTTTACCTGGAGGAGAAAAGTCCTGAGGGGAAGCAGTGTCAGCACCTCCTCCTCAAAGACCCGCGGCAGCTCAACTTCTCCTACAGGAACACGGTAAGACGGACCCTCAGGACCGGGCCTTCACACGTCTCAACACAAAGTCGACAAAAAGAGCAAAAATCAGGAGCACATCTTAACATGTTAAAAAATAATTTAAATATGGAACAAACTTGAATCAGTTTTACAGTTGCGTTTGATTAATAAAACTTTTTCTGCTTTATTAACTATTATTTCAATTTCTCTCATCAAACTGAAGAACATGGTTTTTATTCATGTTCTGTAATTATCAGTCATTTCTTTGAACTTTTACATGAATTTTATTTTTAGCCACACTTATACTCTAGTATAAGTTTCACTTTTATGTCACTAAACATTTTTTATTCTAACGGTAGAAACGTTACCGTTCACTAAACTGCTTTTTTCACCCCTCCACCTCCTGACAGTATTATTTATATATTAACATTCCTGTAAATAACTAACAAAGTCCATGCTCAATAATCCAGGTATACAATCCAACAATGTTCAGTCAGGTCAGCACAAAAATAAAAGAAACTGTCCAGATGACCTGACTGAAAGTTGTTGGATTCCTGGTAATAATGTAAACAACAAATTGTGGTAATTCAACCACAAAGTTTCTTAATTAAGACTCAATTGATTGCAGTTTATTCTAGTCTTCATTCAATCACAATTTGGTTTAATTGATTGTCAAACACTCCCAAAGTTTTGCACATTTCTCACACTGACTCACAGAAACTGAATTGAGACAGGTTTGAGACCAGAATTAGACAAGTTTAAGACAAGAATGAGATGGGTTTGAGACAAGAATGAGATGGGTTTGAGACCAGAATGAGATAGGTTTGAGACCAGAATGAGATAGGTTTGAGACAAGTTTAAGACAAGAATGAGACATGTTTGAGACAAGAGTGAGACAGGTTTGAG
>NC_056504.1:48085113-48121600 GCF_014905685.2 Nematolebias whitei
AAGACAAGAATGAGACATGTTTGAGACAAGAGTGAGACAGGTTTGAGTCGAGTTTGAGACACGTTTAAGACAAGAATGAGACAGGTTTGAGACGAGTTTTAGACACGTTTAAGACAAGAATGAAACATGTTTGAGACAAGAGTGAGAAGTTTGAACAAGTTTAAGAAAAGAATGAAATGTGTTTGAGACAAGAGTGAGACAGGTTTGAGACAAGTTTTAAGACAAGAATGAGACATGTTTGAGACAAGTTTTAGACAAGAGACAAATTTTAGACAAAAATTAGACTGTTTGAGACAAGAATGAGATGGGTTTGAGACAGTTTAAGACAAGAATGAGATGGGTTTGAGACATGTTTGAGACAAGAGTGAGACAGGTTTGAGACAAATTTTAGACACGTTTAAGACAAGAATGAGACACGTTTAAGACAAGAATGAGACAGGTTTGAGACAGGTTTGAGACAGGTTTGAGACAAGTTTTAGACACGTTTAAGACAAGAATGAAACATGTTTGAGACAAGAGTGAGATAGGTTTGAGACAAGTTTTAGACAAGAGACAAATTTTAGACAAAAATTAAGACTGTTTGAGACAAGAATGAGACATGTTTTAGACAAGAGTGAGACAGGTTTGAGACTAGTTTCAGACAAGAATGATGGGTTTGAGACAAGTTTTAGATAAAGATGAGATGGGTTTGAGACAAATTTGAGACAAATTTGAGACACTCTTGAGACGTGTTTGAGACCGACTCTACATCTCATTGTTCTGAGAGAAAAATGTGTCTAAATATTTTTGAACAACTTGAAATTTCAGCCACACAAGAGCGAACGGTCGTTCACCTTATCCAGTTTTAATTTTGTCTCCAACCGTCTCAGCCAGCAGCACGCAGGCTTTAGTCTCCAGTTTAAAATTAAAATAAAACTTGTTTGTTTCTGATGAGTTGTGGTAAAACCATAACAATAATTACATTTGGATTTTACAAGAAGAGACACTTCATTGTAGTGACCACACTGTTCAGATATTTATTGTTCTGAGGAATAAAAACTATTTCTGCAGCACCTCAAGTGCGAATGTCTGTAAAGATATTTGTTCTTTAATGGTTAAATTTTACTAACAGAGCTATTTGTGCACGTACCTTAATGCAAATGCACAGTGTCTTATCGTTTTCTTCATCTTGTTTTATTTCTGCGTGAATATTTCGTGTATTTTGCTCCACCCCCACAGAAGCTGAGCAGCCAGCCGTTCGGCGGGTTGACCTTTGACACCGACTACATGATTCGTGTGGTTCCTTTCCCGTCTCTGATGAACGAAAGTTTCTTCCCTCCGTCCTTCCTCCGGACCAACTGTAAGTGCTGAGTCACTGAGGGCTTTTGGAGGGTTCGAACCAAACCTGAGCGTTTTGTTTCTGTTGACAGCGTGTGAAGTCCTCCTCGGACCAGACAACCTGGTCTGCAAACCCTGTAAGTTCCTCAACGATGTCGTCAGAAACGAAGCCACGTGTCCAGAGCTGGCTTCACTGACGGCTTTTACTCTTTTCTTGAGAGTTAGAAACATTTGTTGAAGTCTATACATTGAAGACAAAGAAGAACTGACCGAACTACATTTTAAATGCTTCCTGCTCTTCAACGTCTTCGTGTTAAATAAGATCCACGTGTTTTTGTTTTTATTCTCAGTCTGGAGGCCGAAGAGCCTGAACGTGTCTCAGCTCGGCTCGAACCTTCACGTGGTGTTCGATCAGGCTCCGCCCTCCTTCGGGTTCCACTTCTACTTCCTGTACTACAAGCTGCGACAGGACGGCCTCTTCAGACTCCAGCGCTGCAAACCAGTAAGAGCCGCCGCTGTGTACGCTTCTGCACCGTGTCCTCAGTCATTCTTTTTCCTTCCTGGGTCACTGGTGTCTGTCTGCAGCGGCCACTGTGGCGAGAGGCAGGGGACACCCTGGACAGGTGTCCAGTCCATCACAGGGACTCATGGAGACAAACGAGACAGACACTCACCCACACATAAGGACAACTCAGTTACCAGTTAACCTAACAGTCATGTTTTTGGTCTGTGGGAAGAATCTGCATGTGAACAGGTAGACCATTTTAAAGTCCACACTAGAAGGCCCTAGGTGAGAGGCGAACCTGTGACACTCTCGCCATGAGGCAACGGCACCAACCACTGCTTCACCGTGCCAACAGTAACATTTATTAATAAAATAAAACAATAAAACTTACAGATATTATTTCTGTGCAGTGAGTGATACCAGTTGAAGACTCAGTCGTCCAGGTCGTGATGGATCCAAAAATAAACTCCTGGACTGACACGTCTGAAGCTGAAGACGTTTCTCTTCTCATCCAGGAGGACTTTTCATTTCTAACACATCTGGAGCTCGCAGCTGTATAATCTGCAGGAGAGGACTGGTTTGTTCTTAGATCAGCTGCAGGTTAGACGGTAACTACTCGCCCTCACAGTGGAGGTTCGTTAGGCTCTTTCTGCCTGGTTCAGACAGATGTTTGCTGGTTCAGACAGATGTTTGCTGGTTCAGACAGATGTTTGCCGGTTCAGACAGATGTTTGCCGGTTCAGACAGATGTTTGCCGGTTCAGACAGATGTTTGCTGGTTCAGACAGATGTTTGCCGGTTCAGACAGATGTTGGGTCACCTACATGAAGGTGTGGACTGGAGCTGACCTGGGATCAGGCCTAAAGTTGCTCTGTACGTTTTTTTTAAGTTGAAATCTGAGACCTCTTCTGTTTAAAGTTGTTTCTTCTCGTTTGACGTAAATGTCTTCACCTCTCAAACCATCTGTCCTCTCTGTCCAACATCTGGACCTGTTGGTCCACAGCAGAGTGTCCCTTGTCCTGGAGGTGTAGGACTGCTGAGTCTCTCCGGTGTTGAGTCATGCGTCTGGAGACGTTCAGTTTCTCCAGCATGAAGGTCTGGACCTTCCTGCAGACACCGCTCCGTTTGGAGGTTCTGTCCTCGGGAAGGACCAGCCTCTGGCTGAGGGTCCTGTTGGGTTTAAAATGGACCAGATGTTGAGTTTGGAGTTTCTCAGGTCGAATCTGGGAAGATGTTTGCTCCTGTCTCTGTTCTGCTCTGCAGCCTGTTTTTTTATTTGTTCGCTGGTTGAAGGTCCAGTTAGGATGTCCACAGGTTTGGTTCTGTTGCTTCGGTCTTTGTGGGGACGTGTTCGGCCCAGACGTGTAAAGTTCTGATGATCCAGTGGGTGCTGCGAGTCAAACAGAAGGTTCTGACCCGTGTGAGCAGGTTTCCTGTAAACTTCAACGTTGAGTTTTCCTTCTCTGTCCATGTCCACCAAACAGTCCAGGAAGGGACTGGTTGTTGTTGTTGTTGTTGTTGTTGTTGTTGTTGGCGTCGTCCTCTCTGGTGAACTTCATGTTGTCCACAGAGTTGATGTAGAAGAAACTCGGCCTAAGATAAGATACGCTAAGCAAACTAATATAAAAAGGTTACGTCATCTTAGATAACTAAACTAAGATCAACTAATTACAACTAACGAGTCTCCTCCTCCTCCTCCTCCTGGCTTTTCCCTCTTCAGGGGTCTCCACAGCGAGTCCTCCTCCTCCATCTCACTCTGTCCCCTGTGTCCTCTGTCCTCACTCCAACTACTTTCATGTCCTCATCTCCTTTTGTCTTTTTCCTGGCAGCTGCATTTCTAACATTCTTTTACCAATATACCCACTGTCCCTCCTCTGGACATGTCCAAACCACTGTCCCTCCTCTGGACATGTCCAAACCATCTCAGTGTGTCCTCTCTAACTTTATCTCCCAGTTGTTCAAACCTGTGCTGTACCTCCGATGATCTCATTCCTGATCTTCTCCATCCTTGTCTCTCCTAAGGAGAACCTCAACATCTTCATTTCTTCCAGTTCTGTCTTTTTGTCCATGTCCCTGTCCCCAGACCAGACAACATAGCTGGTCTCACCACTGTCTTGTAAACTTTTCCTTTGACCTTTGCTGACACGCTTTTGTCACAAATCACTCCTGAGACTTTTCTCCATCCTGCCTGGACTCTCTTCTTCTTCTCTTAAGTGAACCCCAAGTCCTTGAAGTCCTGCACCTTTGTGAGCTCTGCTCCTTGTAGCCTCACGGTTCCACCTCCTCCCTCTCATTCACACACATGTAGTAATATTATTATTATTATTATTATTATTATTATTATTAATAATAGTTTGTAGATCAGTTAAGTGGTTTTCTTCTGGTTTCACTTTTATTTTTACTTTAGTTTGTATCTGTTGGTTATTTTCAGTAATTCCTTACATCGTGGTCGTTTACCAGATTTTTGTTTTCAGCGCGGCTGTTTGAAATGACTGTAAACTCGTTTTATTTTTTTATATATTTTTTTATTTAGTTTTATTTAGTTTGATTTAGTTTTATTTAGTTTGTCGTGACGTAACTCGAGCTGAGCGTCCGACCACATCAAGCCTTTTCACGTGAACGTGGAGCGAACGTTTTGTTGCAGCGTCCGCTTTGATGCGTCTCCTGCAGCTTTGTCTTCTCACGTCTTTGTCGTCTCCGCATCGTGAGTCATGCGCACGGAGACAACAGCGCACGTTTTCACAGCCTCTCCCGAAGCCTTTCAGGTGCTGCGCCCGTTTGTGTGAAAATTCAAAGACGCCGTTGTTTGGGAATAAAAAGACTCAAAAGATCGTAGCGCTTTTGTTTTGTCAATTTCTGCTGCCAATAAAAGTTTGAGTGTTCTAATCGACACATCTGTTTCATTTTGTTCGCCTTAATTATTGTGTTCAGTTTGTCTGAAAGCAAAGTTACAGGAAGTCGAGGCTTGTGTGCACAGGTTGTAGCTAATTCAGTCAAAATAAGCACATCTGGATGTTTTAATTTCCTTCATATTCAAAATAGTTTTATTTTAAGTTAATTTAGATCATGTTTTCATAAGAGTTTTATCTGCAGGACACAAACCACGCCAGAACGACCTGCGTCCTCCAGGACGTCACTCCAGGAACCTACATTATAGAGGTACTTGAACGCATCACAGGTTGTTTATGTAGCTGGTTTCTGTTGTTTAGTTTAATGAGAACGACCACGCACAACTAATCATGTTTCAAAAACAAGAATAATCTCATTTACATCAATGTTCACGCAGCAAACGTGTTGATTTTGTTCTGCCTTTGTCTGCGTCTTCAGCTGAAAGACGACGGGAACACGACCCGGAGACAAACCCAGTACCACGTCAGTCAGGGTGAGAGAACAACGAAACAGTCATTTTTAATAACTGCACAACATGTTTAGGAGAAAAATATACAAATTTTTATTTAAAAACAATCTTTCTGGTCATATCTTAAGGTGGTCTTTGAATATTTTTTGTTTGTTTTGATTACTAAACCACCTATTTAAATAAAAAGGCACTAAACTCCGGCGGTGAACCAGTGACACGTCTATATTTACCAGATTTCTGATCTGGACACGTTGTAAATTGTAACTTTTAGCTCCTGTTATCAGCTGCAAAACGGTTTGTTCCCATTTCTTTTGTTGCAACAGCAAAGAACACTTATTACTCATATTATATGCAAAATATATAATATCTGATTTTGCATCAGATATTGATGAAAACTTCTTTAAGAGATTAATAAAATCTCAATATGTGCTCTGGATTAAGACTTTTACACAGTACTGTGATGAATAAATGCCAAGGCTGTACTTCTGCTGTTATTGATCAGATTTGTTTTTGTTTTGTCCATGTCGGGTGCGCTTGTTTTCTTTGCCAGTCCACTCCCCGTGGGCGGGGCCTATCCGTGCCATGGCCATCACCGTGCCGCTGGTCGTCATGTCGGCCTTCGCCACCCTCTTCACCGTGATGTGTCGCAAGAAGCAGCAAGGTGAGGGCGCCCAGAAAACGAGATGTTTGTTTACGACGAGCGGTGCAGGTTTTAACGTTTTCATCCGTTTCTTTTAATAAAACATCTCGAAACCACCCGTGCTCGAATTAAACCGTCCCAGAGCTGGTGGGAAAAGATCATTTTAGTCCAGTCTGATGTTTCCCTCTCGTCTCAGTGGGTTCTGCAGCTTTTATTAAAACGGTTGAAACAAAAGCCGTGAGTGTGTTTGTAAAAAAACACCAATTTTATTTATTTATTTATTTATTTAGTCCTTTGAACACAAACGTTCAGTGTGAACCCGTTTCGAGGTCCGACTGAACTCACTTCTGTCCCTGCCTTTAGAGAACATCTACAGCCAGCTGGACGAGGAGAGCAGTGAGTCGTCCAATCAGAGCGCAGCGATGAACAACGAGCGCCCTCGGCCACGCCCAAAAGTCTTCGTCTGTTACTCCAGCAGAGACGGTCCCAAACACACCGGTGTCATCCAGAGCTTCGCCTACTTCCTGCAGGACTTCTGCGGCTGTGAGGTGAGCGTGGGGAGACTCACCGACAGAAGATCGACCGCTGAACAGAAATGACGGAGGTCTCGTTTGACGCTCAGGTTGTGCTGGACCTGTGGGAGCACCTGGAGATGTGTAAAGAAGGCCAGGTGTCGTGGCTCAGCCGACAGCTGGACGAAGCTATCATCATCGTCGTCGTCTGCTCCAAAGGCCTACGGTAGTTGACGTACTTTGTCTAAACAGCAGAGTTATTTGTTAAAAAGACAAAAAGTTCACAACAGCTTCAGCTGCAGTTCCCGCTGCAGCCACTAGGTGTCGCTAAAACATTGTTTTTCAGAGAACGTGTGAGGCATTCCTTTTGTTCAAATCTTGAGCATAAATAATGTATAAAAAAATTACTTATTTCTGTAAATCTCTTGAGTTTAAAGCTGATTTTGCAGCAGTTTAAACTCATTACAGTTCTCTCACTTCTCTTTACCGGAGCACCATCCGTAAATTATTTCTTATTTTATTGATTTGATTTCTAATTATTATTTTTACGCTTCATGTTTGTGCTTCGGTTTCCTTTCCCCCTCCATTTTTCTTCTTTCTTTCTTTATTCCATCACCCCTTTTCACCTTCCAAGTTTTACTCTTCTGTCTGTTTTCCACCTTTTTTTATTTTTTATTTCTAGAACTTTTTTTGTTTGTTAAAATATAAGACAGATGAGAAAATCTAAGGACAGAAATAATGACACAAATAGTTTTAAAATGATTCTATATTATTTATTATAAAAATGTCTCAAGTTTGTAATAAAGTGCATCAATAATTGTGAGGGTGAATTAGGAATGTTTAGAAATGTTTTCAGAATAAAACGCGTCGCTCAGATTTGCAGATTGTCCATTTTTTGTCTCGCAGATATTTTGTGGAGAAGAAAAGTCGCCGGGGGAAGACGCCGGTCGGTCGCCGTGGTAACAGCAGCAGCTCTCAGACAGGCGGGTCAGGCGGCGACCTGTTCGTCGTGGCCGTGGCCATGATCGCAGAGAAGCTGCGGCTGGCGAAGCAGAGCGAGGGGGGCGGCGACCTGAGCCGCTTCATGGCGGTCTACTTCGACTACTCCACAGAAAACGACGTGCCCACCACGCTGAGTCTGGCTCCCAGGTACGTCCACCACCTACTCGATTCAACACGCAGTACTCGGAGACCTGACGTACTTCCTGTTTTAGGTTCAAGCTGATGGACCAGCTGCCTCAGCTCTACAGCCGGCTCCAGGCGGGTCAGTCGGGTCTGGCTGATCAGGAACAGCTGCCCATCAACGTCTCCAGGAGGAACTACTTCCGGAGCAAGTCCGGACGCTCGCTCTACGTTTCCATCTGCAACATGCACCAGCACATCAGTCAGGATGCGGACTGGTTCGAACACCAGCTTTCTCCTGCAGGACCTTCATCCGAGTCTTCAGGACCGGCTCCAAGCCCCGCTCCAAAGCCTGCCGGCCCCCCGCTGCCTCAGCCCGAGCACAGGTTTCACTCTGGCTTGGGGCTGAACCAGGTGGTGGTGAGGACGCCATCACTGGATGGGGCTGATGGAGCGCCGAGGAGGAACGTGCTCCTGCAGGCCTCCAGCTCTAGTCCCAGTCCCAGTCCTGGTCTTTGTCCCAGTCCAGACCTGCCTCACTGCTCTGCATCAACGCAGGGATCCACCTCAAGGTGAGTCAAGGTGTTGGTTTCACCAATAAATCCTGAAAAGTCACGACGACGTGCGTTCATCTCACTGTTTGTTTGTTTTAGAGCCTCCACCGGAACTGGAACATCTGGAGGGTTACCTGAAGAACCCTCCTCGTCCTCAGCTCCCCCCATCCTTCAGGATGAGGTGTGTCCTGCCCCCGCCCACATTGAAGAGGACCATTCTTCAGCTCCAGAAGTCCCGCCTCCTCGCGACTCTGGCATCTACGATTCGTCCGTCCCGTCGTCGGAGCTGTCCATCCCTCTGATGGAGGGGCTGCTGCAGGACCAGGTGGACTCGTCCTCCCTGGCAGACAGCGAGTCGTCTTCATCGGGGCTGGGTAAAGCTGCAGCATCCGGCTCATTTTAGTCAGACGTTTACATGAACACACGAGTGAACATTGTTTTAATTTTAGACTTTTATTGATTGATCTGAACCGTTCTTTCTCAGGATGGATCAGTTTTATTGATTGATCTGAACCGTTCTTTCTCAGGATGGATCAGTTGGGCAACACACAACTTCAGCAATTAGTAAAAAACAGAATTTATTGCACAAGTTTGAGCTCATTTTGGATTTTCTCCTCTCCACACTGAGTCAGACACACACACACGTGTGTATATATATATATGGATGTATATATATATATATATATATATATATATATATATATATATTCCCTTAAAAATCTTTTATTTAGTGGATCTAAAGGTTCTCAAACTTGAAAAGGTCTACTAACTTCCTGTTAATGATCATGGTTAGGCAATAAACAAATCAATTAATCGCATGATAAATGAAAATTATCGACCTCATTTTAATTGATCAGCTTTATCGTTTCTTCGTGTCTCTCTTTCTACTGAAGACACTGGATGACAAAAGGCTCAACTCTGGTGATCTTCACTGACCACTCCCTTTCTCTTTAAAATTTGTTTTAACCGTCCAAAACTGCGTTTTTGGATCGTTAAAAGCAGCTAAGCTACGAGCTAAGCTAACAAGCCGACCTCAGGGAAAAAAACCTCTGTCTTGTCGAAACTCCAAAATCCACATTTGAAACTCGTGACTTCGTGTAAAAAGTTGTTTTTCTCTGCAAAGAGAAACTGAGAACTTGTTTACTGATTTTTTTATGAAAAGCTTTGTGTGAACAATGTTATGCTAAAGAGCTCAAACCGCACCGAGCATCCGCCATTTTGAGAACCGAAGAGAGACAGTCCACGTCACGTCAAGGGGCCTCCCTCCCGTTTTTCTTAGAGACACGCTGCTCGCTCCCTCACTATCCATCCTTCAGTTGAAACAGTCTTATACTGCCTTCAAGTGGTCCAAAAGGTACTACACTCAAAACAAATTAACCAACATTTCTTCTTAATTTTGACAATAATTACTAATTATTGTCAAATTTGAACAATATTATCATTTATTGCAATAATTTCTGAGACAATTAATCGCCCAGAAAAATTTATGCTGACAGGCCTGTTCGTGGTTGACTGCAGCTGGTAGTTTCTCTTTGCCACTATTAAAAAAATTATTTGTTTCACAGCCCTCATTGATCTGATCAATTCTCAGAACAACCCAAAAGTCCAAATGAACTCCGTGAAGGTTTAAGGAGTGGTAGAAATTGGTTCTGGTGTTCAGGAACTACCCAGGAGCCACTAAAGCTCCACCAAGGTCTGTCATGAGCTCCAAACAGCTAGAACACAGTGCAGTCGGTCTCACATCACCGTGGACTGACGGGACCAAAAAAGAAGCTCCGCCTCCTAAAGTGCCACCTTCAGGCTCGACTGTAATCTCCAGCAGCCCACGTGGACGAGCCAAACAGCTTCTGGAGAAACGGTTTGTGGATCAGACGAGAGTTTGTCCACAGTGACTGCGAGTTTAAAGGAGGGGCCGTGGTGCAGCTTTCAGACCCGAGCACGTCGTACCAGCTGTTGAGCATGGCGGTGGTGGCATCATGCTGTGGTAACAAAGACGAGGAGTACAGCGTCACCTCAGAACAGCTAGACGGTTGAAACTTGGACACCGTTGGGATCCCACACGTCAGAGCTGGTTTCTGATTGGATAACCTTCTGTCAAGAAACCAACCAGTTTAAACTACCAGTTCTGGTGAGAAGGTCATCTGTCAGCCGTGATTAAACCTGAAACCTCTGGATGGAGTCAAGAGTCCTGCGGTCGAGCTGCAACGTGTTCGAGAACCTTGAACCAAACGTGTGTTTATTTGAGTCAGATCGGAGAAAATCCACAATTTCAAACTTGTGCTCCTAATTTCTGAACGGTCCACCCTGGAACAATAAATCCCTGAAGTCCTTCCTGTGATAAGTGTCTGTGATGTTCTGACCACGGCTGTCGCTTTATGAAATGTCTCTGCTCTTCACGCCTTCCAGGTGACGAGGAGGCGCCCACGCTCACGTCGCTCCGCTGCGGCACCGTTTGCAAAGCCGAGCACCGTCAGCTGGAGCGCGGCGGCGCGCACGCAGCGTCGCTGTAGGCGGCGCTCCGAGCCAATCGGGAGACGCCATCAGACGGCTAGGTGCCGTCGTTGTCATGGAAACCAAACCAGAAGACTTGAGAAGCATCGGAGTCCTGGAGCCGTGGTTTGTGGGGGCGGTTCTGGAACCGAGGTTGTAACCACGACACGTGACGCTGCGTTTTAAACCTTAAAGACTAGTTTAATAAAATAACCCCTCAGAGATGAAGAAACGAGTGTTTGCCCCCCAGTAACCATGGTAACCGCAGCATCTCTCGTCTCTGGCGTCGTCGTAGCGTTGTCAGAAGACTTTCGGTTGTCGGACGCTTGTTGATCAAACGAGCTCGAACCCAAAACTTTTCCACCAAGAGTTGGACGTCGGCTGTCGGGCGACGCACTTTAAGATGCGGATCGTAAAGAACGAGGCGCAGCGTCTGAATCAACAAACGCATCAAAGCCTTTTAACGCAACAGGGTGGATGTTGTAACTGTGTGAACTAAAACCAGCTAAAACGTTTTGGTGTAAAAGAAGTGCCTCTTTTCATCTAAACGTACCATTTTCACCATTTGAACCACTGGAAAACACATTTTATAGAATATTTCATGAACATAAGCTGTAAAATTCCTCCACATCGTGTCACGGCGGGTTTTATTTACCGTCCGACGTGGAGCTGTTTGATTTTTTTTTTTTTGTTGACAGAAAAAGCCACATCTGATCATGTGATGTGTGAGTGTAAGTTTTGTAAATAGAAATTTAAATTTTATAGTTTTCTGTCTTTTTATTCATAAATTTCTACCATGAGCTGAACATTTCTCTTACTGATCCGGTCATTCCTGCAGTATTCAATTTTTACATCTGACAGCCTAAATATTTGACATTTATAGACATTTCCAGATGCCTTATAATGTGTTTGTTCTAAAATAGCAGGAATCTGACTGTTTAAGAGCAATTAATAAACATTTACCTGAAGTGAGAAATAATGAGGTGTGGAGAATACAGGACAAATGCCTCCAAGGTCATTTTATGTGGATATTTTTTAATTTTGGAGCTTTTGGGAGGCAGGAATTGGTTTCCATTTATGGTTTAAAGTATTTTTCCAGATTTGAGTCAAGTTTACTGGCAGACATTTTGTCTTTTAACCGTCAAAAACTGGTTATTTTACAAAAACGTCCATGTTCTAAGTCATTTTAAGCTGTTTTCTAAGAGTTGCTGCTGAAGAACATCACAACTTCTGCTTCATCTGTGCATTTTCTGACTGAAGATTTGTCCTCGCCTCATTGTAAATATGAGAATACTTCACTGTGTATAGACTTAGTATTTTTATATCTATTTTATAGAATGTAATGTTCTTTACATTACGATAGGTAAATAAATCCACGTTAATAAGCTTTTGCTTCGTCTCTTTCTGAAAGGAGTTTAACAGTAAACACCACATTTTATTTAAATTTGTTTGTGGAAAGGTTAAAGTTGTAGTAAAAAAAATTAAATAAGGGATAAAAGACAAAAAGTTGCAGTTGTCAGAACAAAAGTACCTGAACAGTTTTGAAAAAGGCTGTAAATCTTTTTCCGTTTCAGGCTGAAAAACAGGTTTTGTTTCTTTAAATAACTCCTTTCTGGGACATAAAAGTTAGAGCTGTGAGGCTCAACCTTAAAACAACAAGAGTCTGAAAATACCAGAGAATGAACAGCGCGCCTTCAAAATAAAAGCACAGACATTCACTAGTTTTAGAGGGAGAGTGTTTCTAAATCGTTTAAAATACTTTACCTTCATCAGTTTCACGACAGATGATGACAAAATTATTTTACATTAGGTTCAAGTTAGAAAAACAAACTGTTTTTATCAAATGATATAAAAGTTTTCTGCAGTGAGCTCCAAACAACAGCCGAAACCTGCTGAATGAATTAACTGATTTAAATTTAGACGAGCTGAACTGACTTTAAAATCAGCTAACGAGTAAATTAAAATAAGCACAACGGTAGCTAAACGCTGAAATGATCATAACAGAAGCTAAATGCTAGACACACAAAACCACAGTTAGAAGCTAAAGTCAGCGAAACTTGTTAAAAGCTAAAATCAAAATGAACAAATTAGTAGCTAGATGCTAAATATAGCTAAAAGCTAAATATGGCCAAACAGCAAAACTACCTTAAAACTTAATATGGTGAAAACATTCATAAAATGCTAAAATTTGCAAAACAGCAGCTATAGATAAAATCAACAAGCGTAGCTAAAAGCTAAGTGTAGCAAATAATAGGCAAAGGCTAAGATTTGAAACACTTGTTTATAGCTTCAAACCAAATTAACAAACTAGCTAAACGCTAAAATTACCACATCAGGAACTGAATTCTAGATGGAGGAGACCACAGGTAAAAGCTTATTTAGCTAAATTGTAGCTAATAGCTAATCTTGCATGTAGCTAAATGATCAATAAAAACCACAGTTAAAAGATAAAATTAATAAATCTGTAGCTAAACCATGTGTAATAGCTAAATTAGCTAATTTTGAAGCTAAAAGATAAAATCATAATTAAAAGCTAAAATTAACCAAAGTTAAGGGTTCATGTCTTTTAAAGCTTTCATTTTGAAGGTCCACCCGGAAGTAAGAAAACTCGTCAAAATCTTAACTTGAGTAAAAAAAAAAAAAAAACATTTTCAGGAATCAGCGACTGAGCTCCGTTCAAGTTGGACTTTTGTTTGATTTGTTTCAAGAAACCTTGTTTTGTACTCACCTGTGTGACGTCAGCAGCCGCAAACACCTGGTTCGGAGGTTCTGGTCGTTTTAAATCAGCGTGGGCTCCTCGGGAGGAGCTGCTGTCCGATGCAGGAGGCAGGTGATGGACGTCAGAAGAGTCGAAGGTGAGAAGAAGATGAGTTTTAAAACAAAAGTTTAAATCGAGGATCCTCTGAAAGTTTAAATTTTTATTTACTGGAACACACAAAGGAGCAACAACAACAAAAGGTTGTGTTTTAGTCAATAACGATCTTTAAAAATGGACTAAAACTTGAGAAAAAGGTAATGTGGTTTGATGTGGAGGTTTGTTTAAAGTTCTGGAGACATTTTGTTTCCACCCTGACAGAAGAGCTGTTTGCTCCAGAGGTCAAAGGTCAGGAGGACCAGAACCAAACAACTGGACCTTTTTTTTATTTAACCTTCATGACATCTGAGAATCTTGTCAGCTGAATATTTTCAGCCTTAAATGATCTCAAACAGCTAAAACACAATTTATATCTAGTTCAAACCAAACATGAGCTGAACATGAGCCGAAAACACAAGAGCTGAGTCTGTGAGGTGATTGTGGAGGAATGTGGTTCGGCTGCTGGAGGACAATAAAGATGTTCAGATGAAGTTCTTCGGCTGGTTGACTAATGATTGTGTCATTGGCTCTGCTGGTTTTTGTCTTTTTTTATCGTCTTCCCAGTACAAGCTGCATTTCAGCTTCAACTTGTGACACTGGGTTTGGGCCCAAAATCTTTAGCTTATAACAGGTGAATCAGCACTTTCAGCTAAAACACAACACTCAAAGATAAATGTCTGCTGAAGAGCTTAAACTAAGCTGGTAACAAAAAAGGCAGAACATTAGCTAAAAGCAGCAGAAGGTTAGCAAAATGTTTAAAGATGCTTGATAAAAGCTAAAAGTACAAAAAGTTGCAAATTGTTAGCCATAAGTTAAAATTAGAAAAATGTGAGATAAAAGCTAAAAGTAGCAAGTCTTGATAGAATTAGCCAAGGGTTAGCTCAAAAGGAAAGTGAAAAGTTAGCTTAGATTAACAACAGCTAAAAGCTAAAAGTAGCAAAACATTAGCCAAAAGTCCCAAAAACATTAGCTAAAATGTATCTAACAACTAAAACATAAGGATAGCTAAATGGTAACGTAGCTAGATAAAAGCTAAAAGTATAAAAGACTAGCTAAAAGTTGTAAATTGTTAGCCAAAAGTTAAAAATAGAAAAAGGTGAGACAAAAGCTAAAAGTAGCAAGTCTTGATACAATTAGCCCAAGGTTAGCTCAAAAGCATAAAAATAAAGTGAAAAGTTAGCTTACATTAACAACAGTTAAAAGTAGTAAAACATTAGCCAAAAGTCCCAAAAACATTAGCTAAAATTTATCTAACAACTAAAACATAAGGATAGTGTTGGATTAAAATATGAAATCCAACAATAGCTAAACTGTAACGTAACTAGATAAAAGCTAAAAGTATAAAAGACTAGCTAAAAGTTGTAAATTATTAACCAAAAGTTAAAAATAGAAAAAGGTGAGACAAAAGCTAAAAGTAGCAAAAGTATTGCTAGAATTAGACAAAGTTTAGCTCAAGAGCAAAAGGAAAGCCTAAAAGTCATGAAAAGCAAAAAACTAGCTTAAATTAGCAACAGGCTAGCTAAAACTAAAAGTAGAAAAACACTAGCTAAAAGTCCCAAAAACATTAGCCAAAATTTTCTAACAACTAAAAGTAACATAAGGATAGCTATAAGATAAAGTAGCTATATAAAAGCTAAAAATACAAAATGCTAGCTAAAAGTTGTAAATTGTTAGCCAAAAGTTAAAAATAGAAAAAAGGTGAGACAAAAGCTAAAACTAGCAAAAAAATTTCTAGAATTAGCCAAAAGTTAGCTCAAGAGTGAAATCAAAGCCAAAAACTAAAGAAGCAACAAGCTAGTTTAAATTAGCAACTGGCTAGCTAAAGCTAAAAGTAGCAAAACACTAGCTAAATGTCCCCAAAACATTAGCTAAAATTTATCTAACAACTGAAAGTAACATAAGGATAGCTAAATGGTAAAGTAGCCAAAGGGTAGCTTAAGCACTGAAAGAAGAAAATGTATAGCGAAAAGTAACAAAAGGATAGTTAAAAAGGCTAAAGGTTAGCTAAAAGTAAAAGTCGCAAAATTGTAGGTAAATGCTAAAAGTAGCTAAAGTCGTCAACTCATTTCTTCTCATTAATAGATGTTAATCTAAAACTGGCACGGAAGATGGCGGGCGATGTGCATTCATTCACAGAATGCTGGATCTTGGGAGTCTTTTTGATTTCAGCTTCTAGTTGGACATTTAGGTCCATCTCAAACTTGTCGTTGGACAGTTGGTCCCCTCGCAGACACATGGATGTCTCTGGACTTGAGACCTGTCCTGGAAGTCTTCCTGAAACTAAAAACCTGATCAGACTTGGTTTTAGGTTTAGGTGAGGACTGCTGTGTCCAACGTCCCTCTGAAGCTGCAGAAACACAAACGTGTCTCGGTCCGAGAGCCTCCAGGGCGGGACGAGTCCCAGACAAGTCATCTGAGGAATGGATGAGTCATGGCGTTAAAGATGAGCTCACAGAGGGAGGACGGCCTGACCCTGCAGCGACACAAGGACGCAGTCTGAGGCTGGACAGACGAGCCTCCATGTGTTTTTAAAAGCTCCATTACAGCTGCTGTTTATCATGTTTTTATTTACGTTTGTTTATTTGACAGACGTGTCGATCGTAAAGCCCTGGTTCTGGGCGCTCGGGGTGTGTGGACCAGAACCAACCACACGGTGACGCTCTTCTCAAACGTCAGAGTTCAGATTCTTGTTTTTGAATTTGGAACTTCAGGAAGTTGTCAGAACAAAAGGACAACTCTTTCCTCCCTACAGTGAAATGTTTTTATATACTTCTATTATTATTATTTGTTTTATAATTATTTTCCAAGGTTTGTATTCATGAGAGACTTCTTGTAGGACAGTTGAACTGCTCTCTGTGCACTGAACGGCACTACGTCTGGTTTTCTTGTACTTTTAGAATAAAAACAGTAAAACTTCAGATTCTTTTTGTCTCCTGCAGGTCCAAGAGGAAAACCTCCTTCCCTCTTGTCCCTCCTGACGGCAGCTGGTCTCTCAGAGCGGTAAGAACCAGTTCTCAGAACCTGAATAAAGACGTACCTTTCAAACCAACGTTTTGTCTCTGGAAAACTGAAATCTGGACCCGTACAATCCACACGTGTACATTTACTGATCCGTACGTCTTCCACAGCTTCGCTGTGGTCGGGGAACACGCAGGGAAACCCAGACCACCTCATTCTCTCTGAGTCACTCTCCAGCTCCTACTGGGAGACCCCAAGGTCTTCCAACCCCAGAGAATATATAATCCTTCCAGGGAGTTCTGGGTCTGCCCTGGGGGTCTTCCCATGGGATGTGCTGAGAAAACCTCCAAAGGGAGGCTTCCTAATCAGATGTCAGAACCCCCTGGACTCACCTTTTCTAGTTGGTGGAGTTATATATTTTGAGTCTTTATAAACCCATCCAACACTCTTGCAGTGTTCTTAATGTTCTGAACTCTGTAAAAGAGCACAGCTTGTCATGATCTCTGCCCTCTGCCACGCCCACTTCTCCACCTCAATCACACTCATGCTCATCACCTGTGTCACTCCCAGTCTCCCTCTTGCTGCACCTGTGTCAGCCTCTGCCTCCCTGCCAGATTGTCTGATCGCCTCGTACCTGAAGGCTCGTTCCTAAAGACTCGTTTTGAGTCGCGCTTGATTATTTTAAATAAACGATCCATGCCGCGCATGCAGCTCACTCAGGTATAAGACAGACACCCTGCCCCCTCCTTTCTTTTTTTGGAGGTTGTCTGTTGCACACCCGCCTTTTGTGTTTCTCTGGGACACGATGGGGAAAGATAGACCCCAACCTAGCCCCCTCCTTTCTCTTTCTCTGCTGTGACAGACAGCTTCGGAAAGAGAAAGGAGGGGGCGGGGTCTGATACCTGAGTGAGCCGTGCTCAGCCACTCTTTGTTTTTTTGTTTGTTTTTTTAATACAAAATTAAATTTTAAACCTGTGAAAGAGTGAGTCCATGACAGCCGAACCGCGACATATTGAGGGACTGCTGTATTCCAAGATTATCTGTTAAAAATACAGATTAATCTTATTTACTGTGTGCATTTTTTTTAAATAAGGAGCCATTTTGTTTGTTTACTGAACTCCAGTCAGATTATGTTCAGTAAATAATTAAGTTGTTGCTGCAGAAATAAAACCGTGATGCAAAGTACAGGAAAAAAATTATATTTTCTGACAGAATCAGACGCAGATTTGGACGATTTCATGTCTATTTATTAATATTTTCACAACTTTCATAAAGCGCAGTGATTTTCTCGGTGTGTTGGTGGTTTCACCTCCGGTGTCTCCAGTGGATCCTAATAATAGACGTTTGTTTCCCTCCCGCCGAGCGTCGCTTCCTGTTTGTCCAGTGGGAACACACGCACATGCACATGCACACGCACACACATTGTGAAGGGGTTCCTGTTCCTCAGGATCTGTAGATCCACTCAGAGAGGTAGAGGATCTGAGGAGGTGAAGGAGCAGAAAACAGGAGGAGAAAAGGGGTCAGAAGAGAGGAGGTCAGACGGACAAACCGAACAAACTTGGAGGAGTTTCTAAAAGTTTAAAGGAGACGAAGAACGTGGGATTAAAATGTGACTGTGAAGGAGGTGATTGAAGGAGGTGAGAGGAGTAAAGAAGTCACTGTTGGAGGAGGACAGAGCGAGGATCTTATGCAACGTTTGAGGTGAAAAGAAGAACTGGAGGAAGAGGAGCAGGATAATCAGCAGCTGAGTGTGTGAGCAGCAGAGCTGGTCCTGATGATGGGCTGCTGCCTCTTTGTTTACCAGCGGGTGAGTTTAGAGTCAGCCGGACGCCTTTTAACCACGAAACATCACCTGAACAAATAAAACCTGCCGCAGCTGTTCTCACCGTTCCAAACGCTTTTCACAAGCTGCGGGTAAAATCTCCAAATCCACAGTTAAAAACTTTTGCTTTTCAGATATTTAGGTGGAGAAGGAACAAACAAACGATCAAAACAAAAGATTTCTCATTTATTTGTGTCGCATCAACAAGTTGCAGAAGATTGTAAAAGTAAAAAGAGAGGAAAGAGGTGTTTGTTTTTTCTCTGTCGGTGAACACGATGTCATTCATCCATCCATCCATCCATCCAGCTAAATGACCAATCGTCCATCCATTTATTCATCCATCAATCATCCATGCATCCATCTGACTGAGCAACCACCTGTCCATCCAAAAAATCAACCCATCGTCCATCCATACGTTCATCCAACCATTCATTTATCCGTCCATCCATACGACCGACCAACCGACTGCTGTCCCTCCATCTAACAAAACAGCCGATGGTCCACTTTTTTTTAATCCATCTATCAAATTAACCAACAAACCAACCAAATGTCCAACCTTACCTTCATCCATCCATCAGACCATCCAACCGACTGCCATCTGTCCACTTCACCAACCAGTTGTCCATCCTTCTGCCCATTCATCAGTCTAACCCTCAAACCATCCTTCTGGCTGTCCCTCCATCTGTCCATCCGACAGAAAACAAATATTGAAAACATTTCCACGCTTCGTTACGTCACAACGAGCTGGAGTTGATGTACATTTTTTCTAACCATTTCTTTTTTCTTCTCCACTGAAGTGGAGAAGCTTAAGTTGGCATCGGTCACTGATCCAGAACAGTCAGAATAACAGAAAATGTTAAACAGGAAGAGAAAAACATTGCAGTTTGCAAATTGACCTTATAAGGACAAAATAACCTAAGCCCCTCCCCTCCTCTTGATAAAGGTAAGAGCCTGCCAGGTTGTGTAACGTCCAGACAACAACAAAGTCTCAACACAAAAGTGAACAAACGGCACCGACTTCCTGCTATTGTTGCGTTCTGCTGCGCTCCAAACATCCTTCTTTAAAATGTCTTCTCCTCTGTTCTGCTGTTTGTCTGTTTTTCCTCTTCGGTTGTCATGACAACCAGCTGGAACTGTTGTTGTTGTTTTTTTTTAATCCAGCTGTAGCTTACTGTAAACCATGGTTTCCATAGTTACCACCAAATAATAACCAAATTAAAGAATGTGAGTCTCAAACCAGTAACTATAGTTGTACTGCAGGTGAGCAGTACAACACGTTTTATTGAAGTACTACTTCATTTTCGAAGTAATTTGTTCTAATGTTTCAGTACATTTTTAAGTTTCTGTCTGTTTCCTGATCTTTTGTCACATCTGTTTGGACACAACAGAATTTAAAGATTTCTTCTTAGACCTAAATTATTACTCTTTATAGTTTTCTAAAAGATAATGAGTCCGTTGATTAAAAGTAATTGAAAACTATGAAATTAATCTGAGTGTCGTTCCTTCCAACACTTGAACATCTTCAAGGCCTCCTCGGTCTAATGGCTGCACGTGGTGTGTTTTGTGTTGCAGAAGAAGAGGAAGCAGGCCAGCGGCGATGCAGACGGCCTCAGTCTCTGCAGTCTGGACATCAGCGTAAGCTCCGGTTCTGGTTCCGCTGTGACAGATCCGTGCTCTTGTTGTAAATCGTGTTGAGATTTCTGGGAAAAGCTGTTGACAGGAGCAGACGATTGCTCCTGACCGAGCGTTTCGTCTGTTTTGGTCCAGTTCTGCTGCACAGGAAGAGACGATGTTCTGTTGTTGGGAGCGCAACACGTAACAAACTCCACTTTATGTCCCGAAGCGTCAGTGTAGCTGTTAAAAAAAGCTAAATGTAGTTCATTTTGAGTGGAGAACTTAAAGGTTCATATTTTTAATTTAGAGTCTGTTAAAATCTTTCCTGTGGTGTAATTTTCATAAATCACGTTTTTCACGTTCAGCTTTGTTGTTGCCGCCGTTTATACGTCAGAAACTGTTTTAGTTGATAAATCAAATTGGTTTGTTGGATTAATTATCACCAGCAGTGTCCCCCTCACATTTAGCATGAAATATTAGTTCACCCAGCCGTTTCGGTTTATTCAAGAACAAATCCATTCCACTTGACTAATAAGGGAATACTCAAACCACTAAAAGTCCACTCCGGGTTTTCCTGGTTACCTACAACAACTCACCACACCGTGTGCAGTGTTTGTCCTCGGTCACTTGACAACGCACTCATTTCTGATTTTTGGTCGATGGGGAGGAGGGGGAGACACCTCTGTGTTGCATGCTAGCTTAGCACTGCGTTAGTGCCAGCAGTTGTCCACCGGGGTGGGGGGAGTTAGGATGCGTGAGAGAAGCGGAGTGCTATGTCTGTAGCATCTTAGCTGGTGCATCTGTATTGCACGCTACTAGCTTAGTGCTATGTTAGTGCCGGCAGTTGTCCACTTGTGTGTGTGTGTGTGTGTGTGTGTGGGGGGGGGGGGTGTTAGTATGCGTGAAAGGAGTGGATCGTGCTGTATTCACACAAGGAGAGCTGTTGGTCAGGCTACTTCTTGTAGCTGCTCTAAATTAGTTATTGAATCAAGTGTTTACTTATGTAGGTGCATGTAGATGTTTAACAACCCGTTAAATGCACCAGAATGCAGGAAATGGCATCTACTTTATTCAAAATTTTATGGGGAGGACCACCCAGAACCCCCCACCACAGTGTCCCCCCACATTACAAATGCTTTTGATGCCGATGATCACCTGCCACCAAGATCTGCAACTGATAAACTTTTGGAGCCAAACTAATTCAAGATGGCTGCCAGAACCAGAGTAACAGAACCGGAGTAGCAGAACCGGAGTAACAGAACTTTATGTCCCATTTGACTGAGGCTCATTGTCGATTCTGGGCCCTCCGGGTTCCTGATGGACCCCTCCTCTGGTATTTTTAGCATTCTGCCCGCAGCCCTGTTGTTTTGCGGGCGTTTCCCTCTCGGCTCGGTCCAGCGCAGGAAGTCCAGCGCACTCCAGCAGAACACACGGAGCGAACACGCCATCAGTCATACCGCCTGTGGCAGACGTCGAACCTGGACTAACTTACAGTCTATTGTCTCTGAGCTGACGCTCCGTGGATCACACGCAGCCTTATTGTGCTCGGACTGCACCTTCAGGAACTGGACTTCTTTATCTGATGCTGAAGGTCAAAGGTTGAGATGGGGGGGGGGGGGGGGGACATTTCATCCACAGAAACAGATTGTTCTGTTTGTACTGTTAGCGAAGTATCTCCTGAACCACTGAACAGATTTTAATGATCAGCAAATAATCACTGGATCAACCTTCAAATCTTCAAGATGGCTGCCAAATACAAGGAAGGCTACGACCCAGTTTTACGGATGCTAGGCTCAAATGTGGCGTGGTAGTAGATGAGCCTTACCCCAACGTGTACTCTGAGGGCTGACTGACCAAGCGAGATCTGATTTTCAAACGCTGCCATCAACAGCAAAATGTTTCGTGAACCGCAGGACTGATTTTAATGAAATTAGAAAATAATCACTGAATTAAAAAAAAAAAAATCTACAACTGGTTAAACTTTGGAGTCACCTCAATTCAAGATGGCCGCCACAGATAGCCAACATTAGCCAATATCAAAATCACTATGACTCAGATAATTTTACAGATATTGAGCTAAAATTGGGCGTGGTCGTAGCCGAGAGTCGTCCTCAACACATGCTCTGAGCGTTCACATGAGAAGGGACAGGGACGTGGCGGCCATCTTGGCTTTAAACTGTCATCAACAGCAGCAGGCGATAAGTCGTGGTTTAATATTTTTATTAAAAGTGTTTGAAGTTCATCGCAGCAGAAACGAGAACTGGACGCATCTAAAAATAAACTTTGTTATTTACTCTAACGGTGCACGTCGGTCTCCGTCATCACCCCCGTCCTGTTCAGCTCGAGCGCAGCTCCGACGTCCGAAATGTTCGGCACAACCGTGACGCTGCAGTCCGGGCAGAGTCGTCACCGTGGAGTCTTTGGTGCAGGAATGTTGCCAGACGCCAACTCACGGTGCACACATCACAAATGTGTTGAAAGGACAAATGTGGTAGGAGTGTCCCAACATACATTTGTTTCTAACGGAGTACAAGTACTTCAGTTTGTGCACTTGTTCATACAGAGTACCAGTACTGAGTAGTTGTTAGTTTTTAAACATTACACAATGACTTTAGAAACATCCATTCTCTTTACCCGCTTCTTCCTTTTTGGGTCATGCCCATACCCAGCAGTCACTGTCTGAGAGACAGGGGACGCCCTGGACATGTCTCCAGTCCATCACAGGGACACTTTAGAGACAAATGAGACAACCACTCTCACCTAGAGACAATTTAGAGTTACCAGTCAGTCTAACATGCATGTTTTTGGTCTGTGGGAGGAAACCGGAGTACCCACAACACGGAGCGAACATGTAAACTCCACCCAGAAAGGCCATCCAGCCGGGATTCGATCCAGCGACCTTCTCACTGAGAGGCGGCACTTCTACTTACTGCTCCACCGTGCCGCCCAACTTTAGAAACATCCAAAAAAGTTAAATCTGGTCCTCTGGACATTCAAAAGAAAACAAAACAAAACAACAACAAAAATGTAGAAACGTTTCGTCTCTCGTCCGAGAGACTTCCTCAGTCTGAGGTGCTGTATTCAGCTCAGTCTCTTGAATAGCACCTTCTCAGAGTGGATCAACCAGTTTGCTGCTGACAACCAAAACCAGCTGATCACATGCTCAAGAAGGACCATCAGCATAACAATGGATCATTAGCACACTGATGGCTGTTTACTGTTCACAGAGGGCTGAGTGATACTAGCAATCACAGCATTGTAAGAGGGGGACAGTTGAACCCGGAGGCCTCCACCCCTGTTTAATGATGGACGATTTCTTTTCACAAAGATGGCCTCCTTTACTCCTCTCTCAAACCATCGTTCCTCTCTGTCCAGGATGTGAACATCTTCATCCCTGAAAGAGTGACCGCTGGCCTGGAGATGAGTGTAGACCTCAGAGTCCTGGCCTGATGATGTTGATCTTCTGTGCTGGGCCATCCTTTTGGCCAGTGGCTGTTTAGTTTCCCCGATGTAAGAATGATCACCCTCCTGACACTGAACAGCATACACAACATTACTCTGTTTGTGCCGGGGGACTGGATCTTTGGGATGAACCAGTCTTTGCCGTAATGTATTTTGGGGTTTAAAAGCCACTGGGACGTTATGTTTAGAAAATAAACGTCTCAGTTTCTCTGATACTCCCTCAACATATGGAATGACCACAGGTCTGGGTCTGGGTTCCTCCTTTTCACCTGATGGCTGACTGGAGTCCTGTTTGGGTTTCTTCTCTGCTTTCAGGAAGGCCCAGTTAGGATATCCACATTGCTCTAGAGCCTGTCTTGTGTGGGATTTCTCCTTCTGCCTGGCTCCTGAGCTAGTGGGGACGCTGTCTGCTCTGTGGTACAGAGTCCTGATGACTCCTAACTTGTGCTCCAAAGGGTGATGGGAGTCAAACTGCAAATACTGGTCTGTGTGGGTGGGTTTGTGGTACACCTCAGTTTGCAAATGTCCTCTATCAGAGACTGAGACCTCACAGTCCAAGAAAGCCAACTTGCCATTTTTTACATCTTCTCGTGTGAACTTGATGTATTTATCCACAGAGTTGATGTGGTCAGTAAAATGTTGGACTTCCTGAGATTTAATTTTAACCCAGGTGTCGTCAACATACCTGAACCAATGACTTGGTGGTGTCCCTGAAAAGGACGTCAAGGCTCTCTTTTCTACCTCCTCCATGTACAGGTTGGCAACAATAGGAGAAACTGGAGACCCCATAGCACACCCATGTTTCTGCCTATAATATTGCTCCCCATATGTGAAGTAGGTTGACTGCAGGCACAGTTTCAAGAGTTGACACAGTTGTTCTGTGGAAAGTGTGGTCCTGCTGCTCAGCGTGGTGTCTGATTTTAATCTTAAACTGACCACCTCTACTGCATCATCAACAGGAATGCACGTAAAGAGTGATGTGACATCAAAAGAGACCATTGTTTCATCAGTCTCCATGATGACATCCCTCACCTTATCCACAAAGTCCATGGTGTTCTGTATGTGGTGTTCTGAGCTGCCAACTAAAGAAACACATTTCTTTTACTAGAAACAGTAAACAGTCCGCTGTCTTAACGCCGTTTAGCTTAAAATATCATCAAACTACGGATGTTTTTTTTAATCTTCAGTTGTGAATTGGACCAGAAAATAACGTCATCGAGTATAAATGTATCGGTTCAAAGTACCGAGTGTTTTTACGAGTACAAGTACAGATTTCTACTAAAAATTGGTGAGACTGCCACTGAAACTTTCCAAAGTCTCGTGCATTTTTTGAATCTCCAACTCGTCCCCATTGGTTTGAGAAGTTTGGACCTAGGGGTGCAGGCTGGCACAAGGAGCTGGAAACAAAAAAACTTTATTTAAATAAAAAACAACGCTGCCAAGTCAGCACAAAACTTACAAAACGCTGGAGGAGTCGATCCCGGGGGAGGGGGTCAGGTGACAGAGGGAGACGACACATGACTGAAGTGAAGTGCACAAAACTTTATTAACACAAAACGCTGTTACAGTGAAACACCGGCCTAAGAGCAGAACGTGGGGGTCGTGCTCGCGTCGGTTTTTAGCTCGTACATCGGCGACGATGAACTGGTTTCAGCTCGTACGAAACCAGTCGCCAGTTCAGCGAAGCCTCACC
Source organism: Nematolebias whitei (assembly GCF_014905685.2). Taxonomy (NCBI): domain Eukaryota; kingdom Metazoa; phylum Chordata; class Actinopteri; order Cyprinodontiformes; family Rivulidae; genus Nematolebias; species Nematolebias whitei. The sequence continues at coordinate 48,110,013 of NC_056504.1, forward strand.
ACAGCTCTGGATCAAACCGTTTACGGAGCTGGAGTGATTTAAAGTGGAGGATTCTGTCGGGCCTTTCATTGATCCTCAGCTCAAAACTAATTAATGTGGTTCTGTTGCAGCCCGGCCCGCTCCCAGCGGCAGCGCTTCGTCACGTGGTTCAGTGAACGTCTCACTCCGACACGAAACAACACGTTCGGTTACCTTCAAATAATCACGTTAAAGTGACGGGAACTGAACAGGTCTTGAATTATTGTTAAAAACAAGTACATTTTCTCAAAAACTGAGTTTTGTCTTTGTCAGACATTGTTGTTTATTGTTGTTTATTGTTCTGCAGCGTCACTAAATGTAAACAAAAGTTTTCTGTTTTTGGTTTATTTGATCAGAAACGTTACAAAAACTTGTCGGGAGTCTAAAAATCATTTGGAATGTGTCCAACTACAAATAATTAATTAGCATTTAATCTCCCAGAATGAGCAAAATCATCAAACATGTTGCAAAAAAATGTTTTTAAAATTGAAGATTAAGTCTAAAAGTTATGAAGCAAATAATAAGTTATTTTAAAAATGCAACATTATGGCAGAAGTTTATTTGGCGTAAATGATAAATATTGATTTTAAAGCACAAAACCGTTCAGAAACGGGACAAAAATGTGCCGTTTTTAAACGATGAAAGGCACGAGGTGATAATATCTGTGTGCTCGCTTTTACTTGTCTTTCTGTTAGCAAAATATCTCTTGAAACACCGGACAGATTTTTCAGAAATGAATCATTGGGCGTGCGTCTACAACCGATAAAGGTTTAAACTCGAGATCGCTGCTGATGGACTTTAATTAACACAAACAGTTCTACAGATGTTGAAGTAACATGTGGAGTGGTAGTAGCTGAGGGTCGTTCACGACACGAGCGCTGAGCGCCTCGTCATCCTGCAGGAGACTCACTCGAGGCTGGAGCTCCGTCCCTTCTCAGCATGAGATTATTTTGGTTTAAACATCTGCTGATGCTCTTTAGGGCTTTTAATTGTTCAAATGTTTTATTTTGGATTTTATTGTGAAGCTTTAAAGACCCAGCAGCCGAGCTTGAGTTCGTGTCTGCCCCCGTGAGTCACGCTCACGTCTGGTCCTCTGAGGTGAAACTTGTAGACGTTTCTGTGGATTCGTGCAGCGTGACGCTCGAGCTGCGTCGGAGGCGGAGCTTCTTCTGTGACGTGACCAGGAAGTGTCGCAGCTCGGCCCTCAGCGACTCTGACGTTAGCCCAGAAGAAACGGCTGAAGCGTTTATTTAAAACAGAAGACTGAGTTTTAATCTGAGGCCGAAAAAATCTGCATCTGGACCAGATCCGGCGCTGCGTTCTAATCTGTAATTTCAGCTTGTTAGAAAGATAAAACTTGACTTTATAAACACTTCACAAGACATTTCTCTGCCCCTAACGAGTTTATTTTCAGGTTTATACTTAAAATTTTAACGTGTAGTAATTAGTGAGGTTAATCTGAAGCGCTAAATCTCAAACAGCTGTTCAGAAACTCGTCGTTCAGTAAAAAAGAGGATTTCTTGATGAATTTCCTGTTTGGAGCTCTGAGTTCATGCTGGAGATGAGGCTCGGCTACTACCACACTGTAGCTCAGTACCTCTTCAACTCGCTAACTTGTAGCTGTTTTTGTGTTTGCAAAGGTGGATTAGCTGCGGTGGCCATCTTGAATCAGGTCCAATCCAGCTATAATTCCTCTGGAAGCTCAGGGAAGAACAAAGTCAAAGTTTTTCTTGTAGAAAATGCGATTTATTTTATTTAATTTAATCCTGTAAATTACAAACAGTGATGCACCCAGAGACACTTTATTGTGTCTTTACTCAGCGGTTTATGATTTTGTGTCATGTTGACCTAAATATTTATTAAATCAGACGTTTTCCAGCTGGAGGCGGAGCTGCTGGTCGATCTGTAATTATCAGTAAGATGTTCGCCTGCAGGGAGACCCACTGTCCTGGTTTACCAGCAGATCCATGACTCTGTGTGCGGGGGGGTGGGGGTCAGTCCGCCCATCAGACAAAACTCAGAATATTAATCCTTAATCTCACTTTCCCAACATTTTAAATCCACGTTGGTTCTTACGCCGTGACGGTAAGAGTCAGTTGTAGAACTCAAACTGAGCCCTGAATGGAAAGATTTAGATAAAAACTAGAAAAATTATATTTTCTGTACAAAACACTGCACAAAAGCTAAAAGCTAAAGGAGCTAAAGGACTGCTGACAAAGCTGAACCTGTTCAGTTAAAGCTTAAGGTAGTAGAACACTAGCTGAATGTGGCAAAAGGTTAGCTAAAAACTAAAAGTAGTGTAAATGTATCTCAACGCTAAAAGTAGTAAAAAACTCGCTAGAAGCTAAAACTATTAAAAAGGATAGCTAGAAGCTAAAAGTAGCAGCACAGAAACTAAACCCTAAAACTAACAAAAACATGGCTAGTAGCTACTAACTAAACATATAAAAAAGCTAAAAAAAAAAAAACAGTAGCTAAACACTAAAACTAGAAAAGAGCTGGGTAAAAGCTAAACATAACAAAATGCTGGCTAGAAGCTAAAAGTAGCAGAATGGTAGCTAAACTTGAAAACTTGCTAAAGGCTGACTAGAAGCTGAACAAATAAAATGCCTAGCTAGAAGCTAAAAGTAGCATAGCTAAATGCTTAAACTAGCAAAAGGCTGGCTAGAAGCTAAACAACAAAGGATGGTTAGAAGCTAAAATTAGCATAATGGTAGCTATAAACTAAAATAGTAAAATGTCACAGAAAGACTAAAAGTAACAGATGCCAGATAGAAGCTAAATGTAGTAAAAGTTTGGCTAAAAGCTAAAGGCTAGATAAATGTTAAGACTAGTAATAGGTTTGCTAAAAGCTTAAAGTATAAAAATGTATCAAAAAGCTAAAAATATCTTAATGCTAGCTAAAAGCTACGCATTTCTAAATGATAGTTAAATGCTAATACTAGCAAAAGGGTAGCTAAAAGCTAAATGTAGCGTTTGGAAGCTGACATGCTGCTGTTATGTCAAAGTGCAACTCCTTTATGTGTATTTTAGTCGATGCTACAGATTAAATAATCTCGCTGCGAGGCTCTAATTTCTGCTGGTTCTGGTGTCATGAGGTCCGTTTATCAGAACAATGTGAAGTTAGAGAACGACAGGAGAGAGGGAGTGAATCAGTGCAGCAGCGACGGAGGGATGAAGAGGAGGAGGAGGAGGGACTGCGTGGACAGCCATCAGAGCTTCAGGTTTTCATTTCATTTTCCTCCACTGATGGTTCTGGTGAGGTTCTGATGGCCCGGTTCCTCCACAGGACCGTGTGTTTTTATTAGTTCTGGACACAGATCCTGATCTGGATCCTCTGACGGCGCCGGGTCTTTTAAAGACGGAAACAGAACTCGTGTGAAAACCTCGAAGAGTTATTTTAGCTGCTGGCACCAAACTCTTTCAGAACCTTTTTGTAGGTCTGGATCAGATTTTGACCCGTTTCTGTAATCCCTGGACCCTCAGGGCTGGTTTTGTCTGGCGGTACCAGACATTTGATGAAGTCCTGCCGGTACCACAGCCGTTCTCTGGATGGGTTCCTGTTTCTGAACTCTTCCTGGACTCTCGTTCTGTCAGGGTTCTGACACTGAGCCCTTCTGGACTTTGACCCATCACTAGACCTTCACGGTCGCTCCTCGGGGCTGTTTCTGAGTCCAGGTCCAGAGCTGTGGTTTGTTTGGGGGGGGTCAGCATGGTGGTGGGGCGGAGAACGTTGGCGCTGCTCGGACAGCCGTTCAGCTCTGTAGAGAGCAGAACACAGAACCGTCAGGCGGTCCGACCGGCCGAGGTGAGGGTTTGGGGTCGTGTTAACTTTCATGTTGGGGGGAAACAACAAACAGAACTTTGTTCTGGACCCAACGGTTCTGTCCGCTCTCTGTTCCAGGAGCCCAGCACCAAGCGCAGTAAGCCTGTCTCCAGGGTGGCCTCCCTGGCCAGCCTGCTGCCCCCCGTCAAGACCACCCCCCTGAAGAGGATCAGTCAGACTCTGCAGGTAAACCAGCCCAACGGTTCCGTTCGGACTTGAAGAAACTTTATGTAATAAATCAGGAGAGAAGTCGCAGCACACGGTAAAAACAGCCGAAGTTCATAGAAATACAACAAAAATGTAGAAAACTAATCGTGTCTGAAGATTAAATGAAAGTTTTCCGTGAAGGATCCGCCGATCCTCAGAGCGTTGAGCTCGCATCCAAACTGCAGGAGCTGAAAAACGGACTTTAGTTCAAAACTTCAGCTGCTAAGGATCACAGCTGGACCACAAACTGAAAAATGAAGATTTTCAACGACAAAAATAACTTTTTCTGTGACAAATTCACTCTGAACGCTGCGAGCTGAACGACAGCTAAAACTAGCTGAAGAAGCTAAAAATGAGATGTTAAAGCTAAAAGATGCAAACACTAGCTAAAAGCTAAAAGTAGCTAAAAGCTAACCAAATATAGCCGAGGCCTAGCGTAAAACTAAACTAAGAAAAGGCTAAATAAAAGCTTTAAACTAGAATAAAGCTAAAGCAAAAGACTTAAAATGGCAAAAGGCTAGATAACAGCTTAAAGTAGAACAACTGTAGCTGAAAGGAACAAAAAGATAAAGTAGCAAAAGGTTTGTTAAAAGTAAAAAGAACAGTCATCTATAAGCCCAAAGTAGTGCGAGGCTATCTCAAGGCTAAAAGTGGCAAAAGGCTAGCTGAAAGTAGCAACAATTAGCTAAAATCCAAAAGTAAAAAAGGCAAGCCAAAATTAGCAAAAGACTAGCTAAATGCTCAAGGCTATAAGCTAAAATAACAAAAGTATATCTAACAGCTTAAAATAGTAGAATTGGAGTTAAAATTAACAAAACGTTAACGAAAAGAAACTAAAGCGGGGTTACTTTAAAAAAAGGTTACTTTTAAGCAAAAGGCTTAAAATGGGAAAAGGCTAGATAGCGGCGTAAAGTAGCAAAATTGTAGCCGAAAGGAACAAATGGGATAGATAAAAATAGCAAAAGGTTTGTTAAAAGTAAAAAGAAGGGTCATCTGTAAGCCCAAAGTAGTGAGAGGCTATCTAAAAGCTAAAACTGACAAAAATCTAGCTAAAAGTAGCAACGACTAGCTAAAATCTAAAAGTAAAATAGACAAGCCAAAAATAGCAAAAGGCTAGCTATAAGCTAAAAGTAGCAAAAGTCTGACTAAAAGCTTAAAATAACGGAACTTTAGTTAAAAGTAACAAATGGTTAGCTAAAAGCAACCAAAGCTAGGTAAAGGTATCAAAATCCTACAAGTAGCAAAAGAATTATTAAAAGCTAAAAGCTTAGCTAAAAACAGAACGTAGTAAAAGGAGAGTTAAATGTAGCAGAATGGTAGCTAAAAGTAGCAACAGGATAGCAGAAGCTAAAGATAAGAATTAGTTAGCTAGAAGCTAAAAGTTAAAGAAGGCTAGCTATAAGCTGAAAGTTTTAAAGGTTATCTAAGAGCTAAAAGTAGCAGCTCAATAGAAGCTGAAGCAGATTTTAAGGAGAACAAAGTTTTTTAACAGAACTGAAGATAATTAAGTTTATTTGATGTCTGTAACTGCAGTTAAATGTTTTAAAAGTAAAAGTTACATGAACCAAAAGTCACAGCAGCCATGTCCAGAATGAGCCGAAGGTTTTGCTTTTTGAACAGCTAAAATAGTGCAAAGTGTGCAGAAGTATTTAGCTCTTAAAAACCCTGAATTAGAATAAAATCGTCTTTGTTTCTGACGGTCGGTCTCTGCAGCGCTCCATCACCTTTCGTAACGAGAATCGAGCAGAGAGGACCACTCCTCCTCCTCCTCCTCCTTCCTCAGCCACGATGAAGACCCGCGTCATCGCCGCAACGCTCTCCAGCCCCTCCTCCTCCCTGACTGCGTCACGGGTTTCCATAGCAACATGCCCCGCCTCAAAGCGGCGCGACAGCAAGCTGTGGAGCGAAACGTTCGACGTCCGGCTGGGAGCGACGCAGCCGCTGAGCCCGAAGGAGATAAAACGACAAGAGGTCCGAATAAAAACAAGTTCATTCATTCATTCATTCATTTATTTATTTATTTATTTATTTATTTCAAATAGTTTTTATTTTTTTATCTGAATTTCTTCTGCAGGCTATTTTTGAGTTGACTCAGGGAGAACAGGATCTGGTGGAGGATCTGAAGCTGGCCAAGAAGGTAAACAAAACCCGTTACCGTCCGTTTGTTTTATAGTTTAGTAACCGTGTATGCGTGTGTGTGCGTGTGCACGTGCGCTGCAGGCGTACCACGACCCGATGCTGAAGCTGTCCATCATGACTGAACAAGAACTGAACCAGATCTTTGGTACTCTGGATTCTCTGATCCCTCTGCATGAAGGTGAGCTTACCTGCAGCTCTTCACATGAATATGAGGAAAATCAAAAAAATAAAAGTCGTGCACGTGTTTATGGTGCTGAGCTCTGACATGGATCACGTGCTGTCATGAAAGAGCGATCATGTGACTTCCTGTTTCTGTCTGTGTGGGTTGCTTGGCTAAATTCAAGATGGCGGCCACAGCTACAGGAATTGGATACCGGTAACTCGGATGTTTTTACAGATACGGAGCTAAAGGTTGGCGTGGTAGTAGCTGAGCGTCCTTCACATCTCGCTCTCTGAGCAGCGGGGTGGCGGGCGGTATCGAGGAGGGCTTGTTTCGTTGGGCAACTGATGCGTTTTTGCTACATTTGATTTGTTCGTTGGGTCTAATTTGAGGGAGTAAAACGGATCTAGTCGACATTTGCAGAACGTTTTGTCGTCCTCAGACCTGCTGAGTCGGCTCCGAGAAGCCAGGAAACCCGACGGGTCCACGGACCACGTGGGACACATCCTGACGGACTGGGTGAGCGCGTTTTTCTTCAGATCTCACGCTCAGAATCTGTCGGAGTTCTGACCCGGAGTTGGTCTTTGTGTTTGTGCAGCTGCCCTGCCTCTCCTCCTACACCCCGTACTGCAGCAACCAGGTGCAGGCCAAGGCCCTGCTGGACCAGAAGAAGCAGGACCCGCGGGTCCAGGACTTCTTGCAGCGCTGCCTCCAGTCCCCCTTCAGCAGGAAGTTGGACCTGTGGAACTTCCTGGACATCCCGCGCAGTCGGCTGGTCAAATACCCGCTGCTGCTCAGGGAAATCCTGAAGCACACGGCCAACGACCACCCGGACCGGCAGCACCTGGAGGAGGCGGTGAGGAAAACAAACGTCCCTCCTCTAGGAAAATCTGAAATCTCTTCATTCGAGGAGCCAAATGTTTATTAAAGTTCATCTTTCAATTTTATCAAGCCAGTTTTTAAAATGCTCTCATTTTGTCTTCAGCTCTGCCTCTTCAAAGATTTAGCTGCATTTTTAAAGGGACATTTCAGATATTTCAATGAGGGGCTGACTGGAAAAACTCTGAACAGTTAATATCTTACCTGTTGCAGACAACTCTTTAAACAACTTCAGTTTGAAGAAACCGGACTGACGAGCTAATGGCTAGTTCAGGCAGGGCCACGAATACAGTAGCAGCTAGCTGTAGCACTTCCAGTGCGGCCAATAAAACTATTTTACATAAATAAAACACACACAAAAAGAAACGAACTGGTAAAAACTCAAAATAGGTCAATTGTAGCTTCAAGGTTAAATCGACAAAACTGCAGAAAGAGGCTCAAATAAGCTAAATTGTAACTCAAAGCTAGAAATAGCAAAACATTGCTAAAAACAGCTAAACAGTAACTAAATGGTCAAATAAACCTAAAACTGAAAATGATCAAACTTCTAGATGAAAGCTAAAATTTTCAAAACAGTAGCACATTGCTAAAGTAAGCACAGTAGCTAAAAGCTAAAATGAGCAACTTGTAGCTTAAAATTTAGCTATAGCTAAAGGCTTAAAATGAGCTGAACTGTAAGAAAAAAGCTACAATTAGCTCAATTATTGCTAAAGGCTAATATATTTTAAATACTGGTTAAAATCTACAATTAGCAATAATTGTAGCTAAAGGCTAAAAATGGCAAATACATATTTAAAGGCTAAAATGATTTAAACTAAGGCTAATATTAGCTAAACTGCAGCTAAAGACTAAATTTAACCTAACCATAGCTAAATGGTAAATTATCAAAAACTACTGATTAAGACTAGAATTAGCAGAATGTTAGCTACAAGCTAAAAGAAGCATAAAGTAGAACAAGTGTGCTGAAGAATGTATTTAAAAGAATTAAAGACGATCTTGATGGGTTTCCACGGGGAAAGGTAAATAAAATGTAATGTTTTGAAAAGTATCAAAGAAACAAAAACCCGAACGGGTTTTCAGACGGAGATGAACCGTACGGGGTTGATCTGCGCCGCAGGTGCTGATGGTTCAGAGCGAGGTGGCGGACATCAACAGGCAGACCGGAGAGTCCGAGTGTCGGTACTACAAGGACCGGCTGCTGTTCTCCGAGGAGGCCCAGAGGGACGGACTCATCGACCGCTCCAAGACCATCAGCTGCCACGGAGAGCTGAAGAACCACCGAGGACTCGTCAGTAGATCTTTACTGCTTCATCCCCTCCTCCTCATCTTCACACTCACCTTCTGCTCACACAAGAGTCAATAAATAAATCTTTCCTGTGCATAAAATAACATATTTTCTGTTTATGTTACTTTTCTGTTTTGTTTTTTTTCCAGGAAGAAGAAAGACTAACATCTTTTTGTTTTTTGCTTTTGTCTTTCAGAAACTCCACGTCTTTCTGTTCCAGGACGTCCTGGTCCTGACCCGGTCCGTGTCTCTGAACAACCAGCCCATCAGCTTCCAGCTCTGCCGCCAGCCCATCCCCATCCGCCAGCTGGAGCTGGAGGACCTGTCGGACGGCGAGATGAGAGTGGGCGGGTCCATCAGAGGGGCCTTCAGCAACACGGAGCGAAGTCAGTCCAGCACTCGGGTTTGGGTCAGAACCAGTTATCGTGCAGACCGTAACCTTCTGTGTCGTCTTCTCCTGCAGCTAAAAACTTCTTCCGGGTTTCGTTCGGTGCGGGAGGCCAGCTGCAGACCCACTGCTTCCAGGCCAGCGACGCCTTCAACAAGCAGCAGTGGCTCAACTGCATCAGACAGGCCAAAGAAGCAGCAGAGCAGACGGGGGGGCAGCCCCCCGAGAGAGGACCGGCTCCGGAGCCAGGTCCAGGACCACAGAAGGATCAAACTCTGATCGAAGCTTCTGGGCGTGAAAAGGAAAAATCGATGTGGGGGGAGGCGGAGGCGTGTCTCGTGGTAGGGGAGGAGTTAACGCGGGGGGAGGCGGGTGCAGGTGAGGAGTGTTCGGAGTTGGACGGATTACCGGACGGTGTGGAGACGGAGACGAGGCAGGAGCGATGCAAGGTGGACGGAGGAGGAGAGACTCTCGTCTCAGGTGATGGCCATGCTCCCGGTTCTGACGTCAAACCAGGAGAGGAGGAGCTGATGAAGGTGGAGGAGGAGGAGGAGGAGGAGGAGGAGGGCAGCAGGGAGGAAGAACAGGTCAACATGGACACTGAGGAGTGCGGCGAGCAGAACCAGAGGTGCTGATACCAGAACCAGAAACTGGACTTTTCACGTCAACCAACAGAAAACAGCCTCGCCAGGCTGCAGGTTCATGAGTATGGCAAGCAGTTTGTGTATTTATTTGATACCAAGCATATTTTTTGCCCACTAGTTCACTACTATGCTGAACTAGTTGCACATCTGGTCTCACTAATTCAACCAACGTACTACTAGTCAACTGTTTTCCCACTCGAGTGCCACAAAAGTCTCGACCAGTTGTTTTTTTAACGCACCGGTAAACCAGTGGGCCATACCAGTCATCGTAAAAGTTAACTAGTAAGCATCAAGAACCCTTACATGTTAACTAGTCTACACAAATGAAGCTACTAGTTGGCTAGTTACCGTCAAACCTGTCGACCTGTTTTCAGTCATTTCGGCTGTTTTTGTCGGCGTCTGGTCACAGTTTAATTTTTATTTAAGGACACGTTGATCGTTAATAAGAGGAAAGTTCAGCTTCTGTGTTTTTCATTTTTTTCATTTTCGTGACTTTGAAAGAGAAACTTTGATTTGTTTTGCTTCTGCGTCTGTTCGCTCTGGATCTGATTTGATTTTTTGAATCGCCCCGGTTTGTTTTCAGCACTCTGAACAACACGAGTCTTCAGCTTGTCGTTGTTTTGACTCTTAACGATGAAACCGGATGTTTCCTGTAAGTACCGTTTGTAAAAACTGTATATGAGTAAATGTTTATATAAATACTGTACACGTGGTAAATATCTATGTACATGCGCACGGTTCATTCTGGGTGTTCTAGTGAACGATGTGTTTGGATAAAGCCATTTTTCAGAGACGACGAAGAAAGATGCTCCTGAAAAAATCCCGTTTTACTCCGTTGGGTAAAAATTTAAACGGCGATGTCATTTAAACTTTGACTGAACCAAAGAAACAATAAATTATAGTAAAAAATTAAACTCGTCTTTGGATAGATTTACACCAAGAATGAAACATTGTTACGGTGTAAAAATAAAAAGAGCCTGTATGAAGTTGTATTTTACTGCGTCCTGCTGAAAGATGAAAGTAAAGGGATGTTTTTGCTTATGTCTGTGTCTTTGTTAGCAAAATATCTCATGAATTACAGACTGAATTTTAATGAAACCTTCAGGAACTAATCTTTGGGTTTACCTTTAAAACCATTGACCTTTGGAGTCAATCCAATTCAAAATGGCCGCTGCAGCCACGTAGCAAATACAAACGGGTATAATTCAGTAAATGTTACATAAATTGCTCTAAAACGTGGAGTGGTAGTAGCTGAGAGTCGTTCCCAACACACTGCACATGCTCCCCTGCCTCAAATGTTGGCAGTAACTCTCGCTGCCAACCTTGTGTCTCTGTTAAGAAAATATCTCATGAACAACCTAACGTAACTCAGCGACTGGATCTACAGCTGAGTACCTTTCGGAGTCGGCGGTACTTGAGATATTTTGCTAACGCAGCTAACAATTAACGACAGCCTGCTCATGTGATCTGCTCTCAGAGCAAGTGTTGGAGATGACCCTCCACAACTATCACTTCAGAGTTGAGCTCAGGATCAATTTTGAGATATTTTGCTAACAGACGAAGCCAGATCTCCCGTCATGATGGAACGCTCGTTGCTGGCACTTCAGGAGCTCCATACTTCAACCATGAAGACAAACGTCCTGATGCCGCTCAATAATCCAGGTGGAATCAGGTCCTCTGGACGGACTTTTGGATAAAAGACGAAAAGTTTCAACAAGTTTTTAAATTTATTTTATTCTGTGAACATTTCTCTTCCATTTGTTTTTCAGCTTCTTTCTTGTTCCACAATTTTTGTGCAGTTTCAACAAATCAAACCGTTCAGCTGTTTCAGGACAATCCTGCTGTGACGTTTGGTTTTGGTGCAACTTTAGCTTTTTGAGATGTTTAGCCTCTTTTTTTTCTCATAGAAAATTATTTGAGCTCATTTTCCATCCTTCAGATCTGTTCACAACCTTTTACTGCTCCTTTCACATTTTGTTCTGGTTCAGCTTTGTGCAGCTTCTTTCTGCAAATTTAAACTTTTTTCAGCTGCTTTTTTGCTG
>NC_056504.1:48121610-48124357 GCF_014905685.2 Nematolebias whitei
TTGTGCTCCTTTCAGCTTCTTTCTGCAAATTTAAACTTTTTTCAGCTACTTTCAGCTGCTTTTTCGCCGTTTTGTGCTCCTTTCAGATTATTTCTGCTAACTACAACATTTTTGTGCTTCTTCTAACTTATTTCTGCTAATTTCAGCTTGTTGTGCTCCTTTCAGATTATCTCTGCTAACGATAACGTTTTGTGCTTCTTCTAATTTCTTTCTGCTAATTTCAGCTTGTTGTGCTCCTTTCAGCTTATTTCTACAAGGCTCAGCTTTTTCTGCTATGTCAGCTATTATGTTTTTTTTACACTTGTTTTAACTTTTTCAGCTAATTTCAAACTTTTTGCACTTGTTTTAACTTATTTTTTAAAGCCTAATTCAACAAAATTGTGCTCTCTCAACTTCATCCTGGTAATTTAAGCTTATTTCAGCCTTTGTAGCTACTTTTCAGCTGGTTTTTTTTTTTTCTTTCTAATTTCGTCTTTTTTCAGATATTTTCCACTTTTTCTGCTCATTTATGCTTCTTTCAGCCTAATTGGGCAATTATGATCTTCATACTTTCTTCTCCTAATTTAAGCTTGTTCTACCTTTTCAACTAGCTTGTTAGCATTTTAAGCTAATTTCAGCTGTTTTCAGATAAATTCAAGATTCTCATGGCAATTTCTGATACTTGCAGCCTAACTTCTTTCTGCTATTTTCAGCTTGCTATGATCCTTTCAGCATAGTTATGCTAGTTTCACTTATTTCAGATACTATTTAGCTGTTTTATGCTAATTTCAGCTAATTTCAGATTTGCACTCATTTAAGCTTTTTTCAGTGTAATTCAGCAAAAATGTGCTCTCTCTCCATTTACTTCTGCTAATTTAAGCTGCTTTCTGCTATTTTAGCTACTTTATTAGATTTTTTTTGCAAATTTTTGCTTTTTTTCAAATACAGTAATTTCAACTTTTTTGTGCTCATTTCAGCTTCTTTCAGCCTAGTTGGGCACAATTGCGCTCTCTCTACTTCCTTTTGGTAATTTAAGCTCTTTTTTAATTTTTTTTCAGCAAATTTTTTGTTGTAAATTTCAGCTTTTAGAGTTTACAACTTTTTGTGCTCATTTCTGCCTATTTAAACCAAATTCAGCAAATATGTGTTCTTCTGCTACCTAGGTTGAATGAACTTGTTCTTCCGTTTCAGCTACATTTCAGCATGTTTTTAACTAATTTCAGCTGTTTTTCAGCAAGTTCGTTAGCAATAATCTTCTCATCCCCCTTAACAACTCTCTGCTATCCCCCTCGCCTCAGGTCAAGAGTCTTGGTGTCATCCTCGACACCACTCTCTCCTTCACTTCACACATCAACAACGTCACTCGGTCTGCCTATTTCCATCTCTGAAATATTAACCGTCTCCACCCTTCTCTCACACCCCGCTCCACAGAACATCCTTGTTCACAGTCTTGTGACTTCTCGGATTGACTACTGCAACTCCCTTCTTCATGGCCTCCCCAACAAATCTCTCCAGAAGCTGCAATTGGTCCAGAACTCAGCTGCCCGTGTCATAACTCAAACCTCCTCCTATAACCACATCACTCCAGTCCTGCAGCAGCTCCACTGGTTCCCGGTTAAATCACGCATCGTCTTCAAAATTCTTCTTCTCACTTTCAAAGCTATCCACAACCTTGCCCCTCCGTACCTATCTGACCTCCTACACATCTCCATCCCCTCTCGCTCTCTCAGATCCTCCTCTTCACTACACCTCCATGTACCCTCTGCCCGCCTCTCCACCATGGGGAGAAGGGCCTTCACCTGCTCTGCCCCTCATCTCTGCAACTCTCTACCCCCTGACTTAAGAAACACCACCTCTCTTTCTATATTCAAGACTGCTCTGAAAACACCTCTCTTTAGACTCGCTTATCCTTAACTCTGCTGTATGTACTTTATAGTCAGAGTCAGAGTTTCTTTATGGTCATTCGCACCTCATGTGGTACATGTGGTGGAGCGAAATTATGTACACAAGGTCCCAGTTACATCCAACAATAAAATGTAGAAGAAAAACAGTAATAACATCTAAGATATGAACTAAGAAAAACATCAACTAAATATACACTAAGCACTCATAACATAAAACATTGAACATCAGCACAAACATGAACATGAGTCTGTGAGCAGATGTGCACGCATGAACACATCAACACTGAAACAGATCAGCAGCAACATGAAACAGATCAGCAGCAACATGATATGGTTTTTCACAGTGATTATTCTAGTTAGAGATTCATGAGTCTAACAGCCTCAGGGTAGAAGCTGTTCCTCAGTCTAGTGGTTCTACATTTAATGCTCCTTAACCTCCTTCCTGAGGGGAGTGGGGCAAAAAGTGTGTGTGCTGGGTGAGTGGGGTCCTTCATGATGCAGGTGGCCCTCTTCCTGCATCTGGAGGTGTAGATGTCTGTGATGGTGGGGAGGCTGATTCCAACAGATTTCTGTGCAGCCTTCACCACCATATTCTTTACGCATTTTATATTCTGTATGTATTTTATATTCTTTATGTATTTTATATTCTTTATTCCTGTTGATCTTTGTTCTTACTGTAAAGTGTCCTTGTGTGTCATGAAAGGCGCTTTTTAAATAAAATGCTGGTTATTATTATTATTATTATTATAAGCATCCACACTGCATCTTCGCAGGAAATGCATTTTCTGTATTGATTTTTTTTTTTTTTTTACATGGACCAAAGTTTAGCGTTGTTCTCGGGGTTGGCCAGCAGGCGGCGGTGGA
>NC_056504.1:48124367-48141985 GCF_014905685.2 Nematolebias whitei
AAGTTTAGCGTTGTTCTCGGGGTTGGCCAGCAGGCGGCGGTGGAGCCGCGTCTTTTGAGCAGGTTCTCAGCGAAGAAGATTTGCGCGTGCAGGAGTCATGTTGCGGTGTTGTCCGTCGCCGCCGCGGGCCCCGGAGGGAACAGCGGTCTTATCGCGGGACTCGAGCCGAGCAGCAGAGTCAGAGTGAGGCTTGGGGGGGAAAGACTCGTCGCTTTGGCGGACATTCCCACGATGGACGACAGCTTTGTCCGCAGGGAGGCGAACCGTCCGCGGCGGGTGTCCTCCGACCAGGTAGCTAACGTTAGCTCGCGACATGACAAGGTGGTCATGGTAGCGCCTGTCCGAAAATCACACCCCACCGCGGGCAGACTGAGCTTCGCTGCGAGGAGGATGGAGCGGAGGAGCTCAGCACCGCAAGTGGTCCACCAGCGGCATATGCCGATGGAGCCAAATAAATTCCATATTCCGAGGAAAACTAAAGAAAAGAAAGGTGAGGTGTTGGAGAATAATTATATTCTGCTGCTGATGATGATTTACTTTAAATTAAACGGTGCTCTGGAGTTAGTCCCCGGAGCGGTGGTGCAGTTTAATTATCGGACAAACGTGTATCCATTATCGGACAGCTTCACGCTAGCGTAGCTGCAAAGCACAAAAAACGCTAATAATTATTATTACGTTAGTTTTGTATCTGTTCATATTTAATAAAAGTTGTCATTGACTAAAGTTCTGGAAGATTCCTGATCAAACTGCAATGTTTTCAACCGGAACTAGCATATATTGCATGCTAACAGCTAGCATTCTGCTAGTTGACGTTTATTACGAGCTTGTAATTTATAATGCTGCGGTAATGTGTCGTTACAAGTTTACTATGTTTTGGTTTCTAGGTAAATTAAGTCTTGGCGTGTTTGTATTTTATTTTACAACCGAGTTTCAGCTGTATGTTCCCGTTAGCGAGCGTTAGCTGACGTGAGGTCACCGCCTCCATGTTTACATTTTTGTGTGAAAACGTGAGCGCGATGAAAACATCCCCGGATTAACTAAATATGAGATTACATTCAAGTCTGACACGGTGACTTTGTTTCATGATGGGTTTGAGATTAACATCAGAATAAAATTAAAGCTATAAATGTTCTGTATTGGTGACGTTAGGCTGAGCTCAGATCTCTGCTCTCTCATAATTTGTATTTACCTAATTAACCCCCAGTGCTCCCAGTGCTCCCACAATAAACAACAGACGAGCTTCATTTTATGTTAAAAATACCACCCTGCTGTTTTCATTATGAAAGCATGATTAAATCTTTATTCTGCTACATTTAATGACGTTTTTGTGACTACTATTTTAATAATATTTTAATATATTTTAAAAAGTCCATGCTCAATAATCCAGGTATACGATCCAATAATTTGGACAAGAAACTGTCCAGATGACCTGGATGAAAATTATTGGAATGTTTAATATTATCTTCTTAAACTCTTTGCCACAGAAAGACCTAGAACCAGCGGTTAGTGTCTTGTTTTTGGCATGTATAGAAAATGCATGATATTTGTAATTATCCATCCATTAACTTTACCCGCTTCTTCCATTTTGGGTCACCAGTGCCCATGTCCAGCAATCACTGTGCGAGGGGCGGGGGACACCCTGGACGGGTCGCAAGTCCATCGCAGGGACACATAGAGACAAACGAGACAAACATTCACTCTCTCACTCACACCTAGGGACAATTTAGAGTTACCAATCAGCCTAACATGCATGTTTTTGGTCTGTGGGAGGAAACCGGAGCACCCGGAGAAAACCCACGCATGCACAGAGAGAACATGCAAACTCCACCCAGAAAGGACCCTGGACCGGGGTTTGAACCAGGGACCGTGCAGCCCGTAATTGAACATGTTTTGTTAAAAAATGTTTTCACTGTTTACTCTAAAAAAAAACATTCAATCATCAACGGATTTCATCTCTAAATGCCCCACATTCAACATGTTTTTATTTTTTTGTGGATAGTTGTGCTAAGTCACAATATTGTTTGACGTTTTTGTAGTTTTTGTTGTCAAAAACAACTTTCAAAGGACCTAAAGTTCAAATTTTCTCCCTAGTTTTCTTCACGTTTTAATATTTCAGCAGTCTGTTCTGAACTACAGGTCTCACGCCGACTGAATAACTAACCTACATGTTGTAGATATCACTGTGAACGACCTCAGTTCAGAGAAGTGGTTTTAATTCTGACCAAACTGATGAGCTAATGGCTAGTCTGAACACACTGTCATCTTAAAGCAACTCATTTCTCAGAATTTCATCCATCTCAGTGTTTCATGTTTTTGGTGTGTGGGAGGGAACCAAACCCACGCAGCACGAAGAGAACATGCAAACTCCACCCAGAGTGGCTCCCCGGCTGGGATTTTATCCAGCAACCTCGCTGAGAGGCGGAAGCTGTACCACCGTGCCGCCCATTTACGAAAGCAGTATTTAAAAAAGTCTTTATGAATCATAAACTGCTGTTTATGAACAACCTTTTCTGTTCTTTTGGACGGGTTACTAAAATTCAACTTCCTGACAATCGCACTCCTGATCTAGATTAACGCTCGGCCTGTTAGACGAACATCGACCTGTGTGGGGCTTATCTCCAGCTGTCAACAGGAGGCACCTGGAGGTCACGTCAGAGGGCCAACAAGGGAGCCGGTGCAACAAATACGCGTGCACGCACACCTGCAGTCAGTTTAGTGTTCGTTTTAAAGGACAGACATATTATGATGTTCCTGCAGGAAGTCTGCTGTTAGTTATTGAATCTTCTTCTTTCGGCTTTTCCATCTTCAGGCGTCTCCACAGTGAGTCCTCCATCTCTCTGTGTCTCGTTTCGTCTGTAGCAGGGAGTGTGGCCTTTTGTTAAATTACAAGTCGTGCATGTGGTTGCACGTTGCCACCTCCTCTGTGAGGCATTCAGGGCCCAGCTGAGTCCTTGCCACACCTGCAGGTGGTTCTGGAGTCTCCTGAGGCCTGGTGCCAGACAAGCTGCACAGGTGCTGTTAATTTAGTGGAGTCCTTATCGAGACAGAAACTGAAAGAGCCGACCCAATTAGTCCGTGTATCTGTTCTGTACGATCTTGTGTAGAAACAACAGATTTAATGTTATTCCGCTGGTTTTTGTTTTTAAAGTGTTGTCGGTAATTTAAAACCAGATGTTTTTACAAGTTGTTAAATGTTGGGAGATGACATCATGCGTCATTTTCATTCAATCAACCTTTATTTAGACAGGTTAGTCCCGCTGAGCCTCGGGGACAATTACAAGAGAGACCTGTTTTTAACAAAGAGTGGAGACAACAGTGGACAAGCTGCGTCCCTGCTTGCAGAATATTCATTCACGTGTCTCCTGTTCTCTCAGTGTTCTCTGCTTAATGTGGCAAAATTACCCATAAAACCACATTCTGTTTTTCAGATCAAAATGCAGAAGAATGCCTAAATAATGACTAAAAAAGTCCCACACAGATTGTGACAGTCGTTAAACTATCTGTAAAACATGAAATTTAACAGACTGGGACATTTTGAGTCGCAGTCACGGGTGAACGTTGCTGAAGACGGATGAATTAGAGCAGCCGTCAAAGAAAGTGTTGATGGTGAAGTCTGCAGCTCAGACTTGAGCTCAGATGAGATTAAGTGTTTTCATCATTGTATGTTCCTGTACAATGGCAAAATTGGTTCTCTGCATTTAACCTATTGCACCTGGGATGCACCCAGGTGGAGCAGTGGGCAGCTATGTACTGGTAAGCGCCCGTGGAGCAGTTGTGGATTGGACGTCTTAAGATGATTATATTCTCTAGAACGGGGGTCTGCGACCGTTTCGATCAAGAGACATTTTGTTCGCCTTCGGTCACTACATTAAACATTAAACGTGTCGGGAGCTTCAACAACCTGCTACACCTGTGGTTATCAACTGGTGGGCGTGGGCCACTTTAAGGTTTGCTGGAGGGCGGCTGTTGTGGCCAGTAAGGGTGAGCAAAACATATCTAAAGATTTTTAACATTTATTAAAGAAAAAGACCAGATTCTTGTAAAGAAAGGGGGAAAAATCAGTTTTTAACCTTTTTTTTTAATTTAAAAAATCTATATAAACTCTGCAGACAGTTCTTCATATAAAGAAATATCAAGTTCAAGTACGTTTTACTTATTGTTCTCCAGTGTTCTCATATTTGCAAAAGAAATGACAGGAAAACTGTTTGAACGAGTCCTGTGTTGTTGTTTGTATTCCAACCGATAAAATTCAGTTTTACGTCAGTTTTGGTCCAAGCTTGAAAGAGTCGCTGCAGAGGGACCAAAGGGCCGCATGTGGCTCCAGAGCCGCAGCTTGCAGACCCCTGCCCTAGAAGGTTGCCCTCACGTAGTTTTCTGTTTAAAGCCGACAGCAGAGCGTCTCATCAGGAGTAAATCTTGATCAACGCTACTAACTGATGCCGAGTTTACTCTGATCCGTCATCTGATAAAAGCTCCACGTAAAGAAACTGCCTGCGCTGTTATTTACATGTCAGAGAGAGAAGCTGGACGCAGCGCCACATCGCAGTTTTATCTCCAGCGCCTGCTGCCGACGCTTCGTCCTCTCTGCTCGCCGACGGTCTTTAGCAGGTGCACCTTCAGTACAGTGACCGGTGCTACAATGACACCTATAAATTCTTGACCCGGCTTCCCGCCTGGCTGCGCTCCAACTGCTGGACGAGACCGTGTGATCTGCCAAAACCCTCACTCGTGTAAATTAAAGCCTTTGTGCTTTGATTTTGACTGAACTTACAAGCAAAACTGTCAAAGAGAAAGGCTTCATGAGACAGTTTCCATCTGCGCTGGGGCTTCAGTTTCCTGCTGCAGGTCCAGGGGTGGAGGCACAACTGGCGTCAAGTTTGTTTCAGTGGAAATGAGTTTGGATATTTGATCAACAGCAGCAACATCACCACTGGACTGTTTGTCCTAAAAGTCTTTCCGTCTTGTTTCCATTTTGAGCCACTCAGTTCTTTTGTTTAAAAAAACAACAGATTTGTCAAACCCAGAACTCACAGGAAAATAAAGTGTTGCACTTCAAAGCAGGTTCATTTATCAGCCTTCATGCACACGGTCACCTCTACTGAAAGTTGCTTTACTCACTTTCTAAGCGTTAGTGATGAGTAGTGATTATGACACGTCTTTTTGTTTTGTTATTTTTAGCCCTGTTCCAGTTCGTCCCCACTGAGTCCAGGGAATACGAAGACATGAAGACCGTCCTAACCTCCAGCTACATCGACACCAACTCTGCCGTCTGCTTCACCTACAGCAACCCTCGGCTCGTTCACAGCGAACTCTTAGAGAAGGAGGTGAAGGTTTTTAAATATTCACATGAGTCTCAGTGCTTTGACTTTTCTTAGAAATGTTCTGATGCTTGCTCAGTAATCCAGGTAGATAATCTAACCAGGTTAACTCGGGTCCTCTGGGCAGATTCTTCTTTGTTGAAATGTTTCGTCTTTAGTACAAAAAACTTCCTCAGTCTGAGGAGCTGCAACAAACTCAGTCTTATAAATAGCACCTTCTCAGAGTGGATCAACCAGTTTGCTGTTGACATCCAGAACCAGCTGCTCACATGCTCAAGAAGGACCATCAGCCTAACAATGGATCATTAGCACCTGATGGCTGTTTACTATTCACAGAGGGCTGAGTGATACTAGCAATAACAGCATTGTAAGAGGGGGACAGTTGAACCCAGAGGCTCCGCCCCTGTTTAACGATGGACGGTTTCTTTTCACAAAGATGGCCTCCTTTACTCCTCTCTCAAACCATCGTTCCTCTCTGTCCAGGATGCAAGATCCTTTGTGATTGTGAGTTTGCATCTTTGTGAAGAGAGCTTGTCCATCATTAAACGTGGGTGGAGGCCCCCGTGTTCAACTGGCCCCCTCTTACAATGCTGTTATTGCTAATAACACTCAGCCCTCTGTGAATAGCAAGTGGCCATCAGGGCACGAACGATCAATTGATAGGGTGCAAACGACCGGTCGTTAGGCTGATGGTCCTCCTTTTGCACGTGAACAGCTAGTTCTTGATGTCGACAACAAACTGGTTGATCCACTATGAGAAGGTGATATTTATAAGACTGAGTTTGTTGCAGCTCCTCAGACTGAAGAAGTCTTTTGGACTAAAGACGAAACATTTCAACAGGAAGAATCCGTCCAGAGGACCTGACTCCACCTGTTCTTAGATTCTTTACATTAGTATTCTTTGACCAAAATAGGACCAAATAACCATGAAACCTGCAAGCTTACAAGACAAGTGGGATTTCTATTAACAACCGGGTTAAGTTGAAGGCTACAAATCACTGCTGATCACTGCTGATCACTTCTGAGAGCCAAACGTTTTTGAGAAAAATCAAGATAACGCTTAAAAAATAATAAGGGGGCCCATGAGTCCCATGAGGTAGATTTTATTATATATTAAAAAGGGGTTTTTAAGTCATAAGTTACATTCTATTTTGTTCTAAAGCTACAAAAACAAAAGATCAAAAGCAACAGACGGACAAAAAAACCCGAGCTTCCCCCACGTACACTTATTTGATTTATTTAACATCCTGTTGGCGGGTACAGTTCTCTTCCTTCTGCTTTTGGACTCCTAACTCTGCAGAGCCCGTCCTGACCTCCAGTCCCGATCCCTCGGTGTCTGGTTCGACCGAACCCCAGGATTTACTGAGGAAAGACCCCACTGGATCATCACTGGTCCCACTGGGGGCGTTTCTGATCACAGGTCGACCTGCACCTGCTGATCCTAAAACATTCATATTCATAACATTCAGAGTTCATCTTTCCAAATGCAGCCTCAGCAGGTCTGTTTGTGGTCAGAGGTCGGCCGATGACCTCCACGTGAGGTTTGCGCTCCAAAGCTGTGATGGCGAGCACCTTCTCTCCCAACTCTTTCACTGGTTTCTCTACATGGGAAATAATTTGTGATTTAGAAATAGTGAAAAATCTGTTCATCCATGTTAGCATCTGATTAGTTGATTGATCTGTCTGGTGAATAAATTGTTTCAGTTCGTGGAAAAGAGGAAGGAAATGAAGGCTGACGGAAGAACGGATAAAGAGATGGAGGAGAGTTATTGTTTCTTGTTGACCACGTCAGCCCAGGTGAGAATAACACTTTGCTGCTGCGTTTATTTAGCTCTTAGCAAGTCGCAGCTTTTTGTCTGCTGGATGATTTGCTCTTGAGTTGTTTTATGGATATGAAATCTACTTAACGAGGTAAAATTAAATGTTTTTTATGCCTTTAAGACAGTTATCATTTGAGCTGAACATCATGTCCAACTTGTGTTTGTGTTTTTCTGCTGCAGCTGCCGGTTCTGTGCGAGAAGGGTTTGACTGTGGGTCAGAGCAGGATCACGCTGCTGGGAGATCCTCGGAAAGGTGAGACGGAGCAGACGACTGTACAGAGAGCGGCTCGCAAAGAGTCTCTCCTACAGTCAGAAGTTAGATGCATTTATTCAGTTAGGATTGTTCTTGTTTGAAGTAACTTTAAAACATCCGTCCATTTTATTTACCCCCTCCTTCTTTTCTGGGTCGCTGGTGCCCGAGTCTGGGCCCAGTACCTGATGTGTTGCTCCACTTTCATGTTAAACAACCACTTCCTGTTTGCTCAAGACTTAAATTTCACCCCAGCAGATTTACTGTTTACTTATGGTAACAATCCTCCTCTCTGTGCCGCTGATCCATCGACACGTCTTAGAGTATTTCTTTATATTTTATATATTTCCGATGATACATTTCCTGGCGCGCTCCCAGCTGTGCCTCCGTTTGGCTCCTTGCACTGAAGTTTCAACCAATCGCTGTTCCTCGCGAGCCCCGTGTCACCCGATGCTCGACACCCGGCCCAGTCAGAAGCAGTGCAGAGCGAGTCGCGACTTCCTGTCTAACCACTGTCCTGTGAGGAACACGGTTCAAGACTCGGCTGTAGCTTCCAGTTGGTGACTCTGAGAGCGGCGGCATGTTTTAACAAGTGACGCAACACTAAGAGAGAATGTTTAGAGGTGGTGGTACTGAGGATCGCTGGCCCACTTCATGCTCTACAAAGAGATAAATATTTAACTGCCACTGATAACTCTTACTATTGAAAACACGTAGCACTATTTAACACACTAATTTAGAAACAAACACAAGTTTTATGTCTGCAGAAGACTTAATGGCTGTAGCTCAGCTGTCATGGTTCCCAGTGACTCTGGAAATCAGGGAAAACCCGGAAAATGACGCACATTTTCCAGACAGGGAAAACTCTGAGAATTCAAACTCTGATCTGCTCATTAAAAGACGTTAGTTCAGAGATTTTTAACGCGTACATTTATTGATAGTGGTATTCTAGTGCCAGTCCATATTCTGCTTCACGACTGCGCACAGGACTTGTAGCCTTACTGATGGGCCCTGGTGGCTTTTTAGTTTCTGATGCTATAAAATATAATTCATTATTAGGAAGGATTGTTGCACGCACGTACTTTAGGCCACAGTATAATTACTGTTGTCTCTGAATGTGGCTCCGCCTGTTCCCTGAGATGTTACGTTCTGACTAGGCCTGTCGCGATAAACGATAAATCAATTAATCGCATGATAAATTAAAATTATCAACCTCATTTTCATTTATCGGCTTTATCGTTTCTTCGTGTCTCTCTTTCTACTGAAGACACTGGATGACAAAAGACAACTCCGGTGCTCTTCACTGACCCTCCCTTCCTCTTTTTTCTCATTTCTTTAAAATCCAATTTAACCGTCCAAAATCGTGTTTTTAGAGCATTAAAAGCAGCTAAGCTGAGAAGCTAAGCTACGAGCTAAGCTAACAGGCGTCTTTTCGAAGCTCCAAAATTCACGGTTGAAACCCGTGCTTTTGTGTAAAAAGTTTTTTTTTTTTCCGCAAAAAGAAGCTGCAAACTTGTTTACTGATTTATTTGTTAAAAGCTTGGTGTGAAAAACGCTAAAGAGCTCAAACCACACCGAGCATCTGCCAGTTTGATAAACAAAGAGAGAGCCCATGTCACGTCAAGGGGCCTCCCTCTCATTTTTCTTAGAGAGACGCGCTGCTCGCTCCCTCACTATCCATCCTTCGGTTCAAACGGTCTTATACTGCCATCCAGTGGTCAAAAAAGGTACTACACAAAAATGAACCAGCATTTCTTCTTAAATTTGACAATAATTACCAATTATTGTCAAATTTCAAACGATATTATCGTTTATCGCAATAATTTCTGAGGCAATTAATCACCCGGCAAAATTTGTCATTGTGACAGGCCTAGTTCTGACTGTTTTGTGTGACTGAAATACCTCCTGGAATTTCAGGATTTACTCAGGGAAAACTTTGTTTTCATGAAATGCTGTGAACCCTGTACTTCAATGTGTTTGTGTTTCCAGGCGCGTATTTGTCGAAGTACTCTGATCTGCTGCGGTCCAACCCCTTCACTCCTGGAGCAACAGGCGAGATCATTATCTTCAAGGTGATGAAGGTAAATCAGCTTGTCGTCGACGTCCTCGTCAGGCCTTCTGTTAAAAAATAAAACATTGTTGTAACGTGCCAATTTTCAGGTAGCTAACAGGATTTATGTCACATGAAGGAGCGATACAAGTGTGAGATCATCTTTGTGTTTTTGGTTTCAGGGAAAAGTTAAGAGCGTTTCTGAAAACATGAAGATTGTTCAAGATCCAACGCCTCGCTTCGACAGCCACATCGCCAAGAACGCCAGCAAGGTCACCTCGCTCACCTGCTACTGCGCTTTTGAACTCACTCAGGTGAGTTTAGTCCAACACTGAAGAGTTACATTTCATTCTGTTTCCTGCTCAGCGCTGAACTCTCGCTTCTCTCAAACAGAAGAAAACTCGATGAAAATGTTTTGTGGCCCCAGTGCAGAGCAGCTCTCTCTTGTAAACGAGTCCTTGTGACTCAGTGAGACTAACCTGTAGAAATAAAGGTTGAATTAAAATAAATGATGTCATTTTCTAGAAACCCCCACTCTCTTCTGTGAATAAAACATCGTACACTTTTTATGTTAATGGCTGATTTCTTGTAAACAAACCTGACGTACTTATGGCAGTCTTATTAGTCCTCAGAGAAACTATTCATTCATTCATTCAACCTTTATTGAAACAGATGAGTCACATTGAGCCTCGAAGACTCATAACTCACGTCTTTATTTTTAGCAATACTTTTACGAGTATTCGTTCGACGAGCTGCGGCAGCGGCCTCGACAGGTGTGTCCGTACGCCGTCGTTTCCTTCCACGTTAAAGGAAAAGACGCTCCACTTCCCAGCAAACCTGCTGCGCCCATCAGGTACAGAAATACGATTTACACTTTGAAGCACGGAGCTGTTCAAGTTCAGTTTTTCAGGTTTTTGTGGAGCTTTACATAAACGGATTAAATACAAAATAAACAAAGTAATTTGTAATGTATATTATATATTAATGGATATTAATCAGACCCTCGAAGGTTCTAGATTTTGTTGTGGTGCTCTGTTAAGAGGTCAGAGATTACTCCAAAGATCCCAGATTCATGGACTCGGTCCTGATCTGATCGGCCGCTTTGGTTTGTTTGGTTGCAGGTTGAACAGTCAGCCCTCTGAACGGACTAACGGTGAGCAAGTTCAGCTGTTTCTGTCCTTTTTTCCATTGATTGCAAGACTTTAAATAAAACTTCAAAGGACAAAATAAGTCCTGTTTTATGTGAATTGCTCACTTTGTTGTTGTTTTCTTCAGAGCGCATGCAGTTCACCGTGTGGAGCGGAGAGTTGGTGAAAAACGGCCGAGTTCTTGTCCAAGTGTCTCTAAGGTCCAGCTCCGTCCCCTTCCTGCCTCACAGGCTGTGAGTTCTGAATAAAGCTTTTCGATCAATATTGTTTCTGATTCTTTTATTAGCTGCTTTAATTCAGTCACAGTTAAACCCTGCCGTTTTAAAATGACTGTTTTCTTTCCGTCTCCTTCAGACCAGAGAAGTTGGACGTTGGGTATTTGATAAGACTTGATCGCGTCGCCAAACTGATCCCCTCCGGCCTGCTGTGCTACAACCTGTACAGCGGCAGCAAGGAAGGTGAGATGGTTTAAAGAAAATGTGTTGAGATTCAGAAACGCCTGTCAGGGATCTAAGTGGTGTTTTTGTGTGCAGTTGTGGCTGATGGTTATAACTGCAGTCTTCTGGAGGTGACTGACAGAAATCGATCTACGATCAACGTGACGAAACTGCTGCAGGAGCTGGAGATGAAAGGAGTGGTGGGTTCCTCCAACTTTTCTGACGTTACATGAGCAGCTGCAGAAGTTTTCAGGGATCTGCTGTGGTCTTTAGACACTTGGAGAGTTTACGTTGGATTAAAGTTCTCCGTCGCCACGACGGATTTCCGTCATCTGTAAAATTCTGTGGCCGAGTGGTCGGAGCAGTCGCCCTCCAATGGGAGAGTTGGGGGTTTGATTCCACCAGCAGTCACATGTTGAAGTGTCCCTGGGCAAGACACTGAACCCCTCAGTGGCTCCGATGTGTGTCCCATCGGTGCATGATGATTAGTCTCTGTAGAGATCTAGTATGTTTGAATGGGTAAATGAGGCACAGATTGTGTTGTAAAGAGCTTTGAGCGTCTTGATAAAATAAAAAGGTCATGGATAAGTTCAGTCCATTCCACCGACTTGATTCGAACACACGGTCAGCGTGCGACCCTCGCTGGCCCGCTGGATGAATGCGATTTTAAACTGCTCTGCCTCGGTGGGAAGAGGTCAGGATGTCGTCGACTTGTCGATACATTATCCAGAGGAACGCCCAGACAACCCCCCCCCCCCATGTCTGATCCTTCCCGCAGATGCACAGTCCACGCAGGGAAGGTCCCGGCGCGCTCCTCGGGGCTTGTAGCAACAGACAGGTGGTCACACTCAGACCTTTAGGTCCACCTCTGCATGTGCCCTGTACGGTGCCAAATAAAAACGCTGAAGGAAAAAAGTTTAAAGTAACTCACCAGAACTTGGGAATCACCAGGAGCTGCTGATTTAATTTTGTGCACGCAGGCAAAGATTTTATTAAAAGTGAAAAGTATAAAAGGTGTTGTGTACTTAAACAACTCCCATGAAGTGTAGGTTACATCAAAATAAAAATAAGAAGTATGTCTCAATCTCTGTCTACCTCCGCCTGACTAAAAATTAAAAGACAAAAATAAATTTTCTATTATTGTTACTTATATGATTATTATTATATGATTTTTATATCAAATCATTATTATATGGTTATTATATCATTATTATATGGTTATTATATTATATGATTATTATATTATATGATTATTATATCAAATCATTATTATATTATATGGTTATTATATTATATGATTATTATATAATTATTATTCAATTCAATAATACTTTATTAATCCCAAAGGGAAATTATTTGTTGTTGTAACTTGTTATCCTCATTTCATTAAGAGATGTTTTAGATGCTGATGCTGTAGACAGGAAGGATCTCTTGTAAAGGTCCATCCCACAGTGGATCCTAAGAAACTGGCTGCAGATGTTGTCCGATCCGTCCACTCAGACTCGGCTGGCCTCTCGGTTCCCCCGGGCTATAGGACCGCTTGAATGCTGGGCAGAACTCCTCCCAGAGCGATGGCCACTCCTCCCAGCAGTCTGCTGAGCTCCTCACAGCCGCGGACAGCCAACTGCAGGTGCCGAGGGACGATCCCGTCTATCCGCTGTCGTGAGCTGCGTCTCCTGCCAGCTCCAGGACCCCAGTGATCAGGCACCCTAGCACAGCCGGCCGGTAGATGAGAATGCGTCCACAGAACATCCTTTTCAACTCATTTGAGATTTGGGGCTGTAGTTGAGATATTATTTGAGCTTTTGAGATGTTATTCAGCTGCTGTTGTTGTAGAAAACTGCCTTGTTGCCATGGTTACGCATCATAACAAATGTCCAAAACCAAAAAAGTTTCAGTAAAAATCCTTCCAGCTGCACAGCATCTGAAACCAGAGGAAACAATCATCCAAAACATGTGATTTACATCCAGAAAACCAGGAATTAAAGTTTCCAAAGGCAAAATCTCAGAATGAAAGTAACAGAGCTGCTCCAACATGCAGCCACCTTATTTCAACTTATTATTACATCAAATCATTATTATATGATTATTGTATGTCATAATATGAGCGTGCATCAGGACGTCATCGTATCATATGATTATACATAAAGAACAGGGTTACAAACACCTTCTTCTCTGGTTATGAAAAAAAGATGCACTTTAAACACATAATCAAAGTGATTATTGTCTTCAGTCTCCATTTCTTCTGCTCCAACTTGTTCTCTCCAACACGGTCGCCTCTAATTGGCTGAAAGTGACGGCTTCCACTGTGCACAGCTCCGTTCCTTCCAGGCTGCTGCAGCTGTGTAAGGAAGGATCCGATGACACAGAATGGCCTCCGTAGGGACACTGGGCCCATCTTGATGTTGGGTCCGTGTCTGGTACGGTCCAGTCCTGTGACCAGCAGGTTGACCTGGGACTGACCTGTGATGCTTCCTGTTCTCATGAGCAGTCTCTGTCAGTGATCAGTTCCTGGCTCATAAAAGTGGGAGCGTTCTTCAAGTTTCCACTTCTGGGCCTCCCAGGCCTCTTAACAAAAATATTTTTTTCGGTTTTAATCCATGCCTGAAATTAAATCAATAAATAATAAAGGCAGGCCTTTATGTCAGTAACACATTTATATTATGTTAATTAGTACAATTTACTCAAAATAACTCATTTTGCCTTTGAAACGTCGTCACCGACCAACAAGAAGTTTCTTGGAGAAACTAATGAAATAAATTGGATTGATTCCATCGTGTCCACCCTTTCTGTCAAAGGAAAGTACTAACTAAATGTTAAAATTGTATTATTTATTTGGTGGTCCTTGTCAGTGTTTATTTGTAATGACAGTATTTTCCCCTCAAATAAAATGTTTTGTGTTTCTCCTGCAGGTTCTAGTGAGTCCGCTTACAGAAAGAGGTTTTCTCTTCCTGCTGTCCAGTGTTCAGATGTGCACGTTGTCCGGTAAGACACCGACTGAAGGGACTAACTGCTGAAATATGTAGCAAATTATATTTGACACTTAAAAATAAAGAGCTTCACCACAGCTCTTTATCTTCTGATGTTTGATTCAACTACACTTTTAATGTGGTCGAACCAGTCGATCTAAACTGTGTCTACACACTTAAACATTTGAGGCACATTTGAATCTTCTCAGTGAAACCAGTATCTCACTGGGCCGGTGCGTTCATGAGGGTCTTCAAAATGTCTGGAAACATTTGTGGTGGTTCTCAGTTTCCTCGTGTGAGTCTCCGAGGCGCTCAGTCATTTCACTTGATTATTGAATATGTTCAGAACAATCTGAGCAACAGATCTCAAAATAATGGTGGAGGTGGGAGTGCATCAAGGATCAGCACTGAGCCCCTTCTTGTTTGCTCTGGTGATGGACCGACTAACAGATGAGGTCAGGCAGGAATCCGCGTGGACTATGATGTTTGCAGATGACATTATGATCTGTGGTGAGAACAGGGAACAGGTGGAAGAGAACTTGGAGAGGTGGAGGTATGCACTTGAAGAAAAGGAATGAAAGTCAGTCGTAGTAAGACAGAGTCCATGTGTGTGAATGAGAGGGAGGAGGTGGAACAGTGAGGCTCCAAGGAGCAGAGGTCACAAAGGTGCAGGGCTTCAAGGACTTGGGGTCCACTGTCCAAGAAAATGGGGAGTGAGGTAAAGAGGTGAAGAAGAGAGTCCAGGCAGGATGGAGTGATGGAGAAAAGTTTCAGGAGTGATTTGTGACAAAAGGGTTTCAACAAAGGTCAAAAGAAAAGTTTACAAGACAGTTGTGAGACCAGCTATGTTGTATGGTCTGGAGACAGAGACATGGACAAAAAGACAGGAGACAGAACTGGACGTAGCAGAAATGAAGATGTTGAGGTTCTTCTTAGGAGAGACAAGGAAGGAGAAGATCAGGAACGAGATCATCAGAGGTACAGCACAGGTTGAACAACTGGGAGATAAAGTTAGAGAGGACACACTGAGATGGTTTGGACATGTCCAGAGGAGGGACTGGTTTGGAAATGTCCAGAGGAGGGACAGTGGGTATACTGGTAGAAGGATGTTAGAAATGCAGCTGCAAGGACAAAGACAGAGGAGATAAATGGATGCAGTTAGAGAGGACATGAAGGTAGTTGGAGTGAGGACAGAGTGAGGACAGAGGACAGAGTGAGGACAGAGGAGGATGACTCTCTGTGGAGTCCCCTGAAGAGGGAAAAGCTGAAAGAAGAAGAGTCACATAACTGCAGCTTCTTGGACTTGTCTGTCTTTAACGTTTAGTTTTCATAATTCTCGAGCTGTGGTTTGACCCACACAAAAAAAATCTCCAGACAAACATCTGTTCAGTAATAATTACTTTAAAAGTGATAAAAGGTCCAACTCTGCTCGTCTTCATTTCAAAGTGCGTTCCAGTAATTTAAATCGTAACTGTGGAGCCTTGGTTGGTACGAACTGTGCACAGGTGGGTACAATTTATGTGGAGGTTGGCAATAAAATAAAGTGCACGGTGAGAAATACGGTTCTGCAAGTTATAAAAAATAAAAAAAGCCTTCCACGTCCCTGCTGGCTTTGTCACAAACACTCAGAATAAGGAAGAACGCATGAGAACATTTGAAATCGACTCATCTCCGATCGTGGCAGCCCAGTGAGGTACTGCGTCTAATCAGCTAAAAAACATTACAACATACTTTAAAATGAGGCACAAGAAATAAATATAGTGATAATTATTAATCTTACATTTTTGTTTCGTTGGATTTTGCTTTTCTGACTTAATTTTGCTCGATGTTAGAAGTGTCATTCTATGTTACATGTTGTCGTAATGCAAATAAGTAACAGGCGACAGAACGACACGTTAACTGAGGTTTATTTTTGTTTGTTTTTAGAAAGGGGAGACACCTGGAAGAGGTGTCTGCAGGCCTTGTTTGTTTTCCCGGAGCCCAGAGACGTGTCCAAGTTCAGTAAGTCCAATCACGGCACACCGGCTGTGTCTGACGTTCAACAACAGGCGTCTGAGTTCTGCTCTGCTGGTTACAGACTCTAAGAGGTTCCAGTGGAAGTAAACTCATTTTAAAAGCATTTCTTTGGTTTGGAGGCAGAAACTTGTTGTAAACACGTGAGCCTGTCCGGTACGTTCACTTGTGTTTGTGTAGAAGAGTCCTCAGTGTAGATTCATAAACAGAAGATAAATTAAAAGTGATCATTTTCTCCTCGACTCGTTTCCTCCCTTTAATTTAACTAACAAGAAGTGGGATCATACGTAAAACTGCAGAACTATTCTCTGACGTAAAGAAGACTTGGAAACACAAAAACAGTTATAACTCATAAATGCCGGTGATACGTGCAGGAATCGGCCCACGCTGTTTTACAGTAATCACGTGTTTGATCCAAGCCTGATCTCAGACCTGTGCAGGTTTTTGTAGACTCAGTCTGAACAGAATGCTTGTTTGACTCGTTGTACCTGAATGCTGAACTTTTTGTTTTTCTCCCTGTAGCGTCATGTTATGCCTTCTCTCCACACGAGTCAGTAAAGTCCGGTGCCTCGGTGATGCCACGGCTGAAAGAGGCCATCCCAGCTCTGCACCAGGCTCTGACGAAAGCTCGAGCCAACCCTCCTTCTAACCTTTCAGCTAGCGTGGAGCTCCAGACACAGGAATACCTCAGCGGCTTGAAGAATGGCAGCGTATGAGCAACATCTAAAACGCCCACACGCCTTCGTTTCCTTGTGTAACTCCAGAATAATCTGCAGCAAATCCTTTTATTGTTTCTCTGCAGGTTTCACCGTACCCCATGACCAACTACGACCCCATACTGGACCAAGAGGGAAAGCTGTGTCCTCCCAAACACCACCGGGTGAGCATGGACAGCTACCTGCAGTCCTACATGTCCAATCCCAACCACTACCTGCTGCCAGTGCCCCGAGTCAAACAGCTGGTGCAGGCGCACTGCAGCCCCGAGCAGCCGCAGGAGACGACGCCCAGGAACAACGGCCGAGGCCAGATGGAGGCAGCGGGCAGCACCAGTGATGGACAGCGCAATAATCAAAAGGTAAACGCTGACATAACTGATGAAGCACAGGTGTGTGAAGGAAACCATCCACTGGTTTATAAATATTCAGTGCTACAAAGTTTCTTTATATATTCAGTAAAGAACGTTGCTACAAGGAGCAGAGGTCACAAAGGTGCAGGACTTCAAGGACTTACGGTCCACTGTCCAGGAAAACACAAAGTGTGGTAAAGAGGAGAAGAAGAGTCCAGGCAGGATGGAGAAAAGTTCCAGGAGTGATTTGTGACAAAATGATGTCAGCAAAGGTCAAAGGAAAAGTTTAAAGACAGTGGTGAGACCAGCTCTGTTGTATGGTCTGGAGACAGAGACATGGACAAAAAGACAGGAGACAGAACTGGAAGTGGCAGAAACAAAGATGTTGAGGTTCTTCTTAGGAGTGACAAGGATGGACAAGATCAGGAATGAGATCATCAGAGGTACAGCACAGGTTGAACACCTGGGTGATAAAGTTAGAGAGACCAGACTGAGCTGGTTTGGACATGTCCAGAGGAAGGACAGTGGTTTGGACATGTCCAGAGGA
>NC_056504.1:48141995-48157667 GCF_014905685.2 Nematolebias whitei
AGAGGAAGGACAGTGGTTTGGACATGTCCAGAGGAGGGACAGTGGTTATACTGGTAGAAGGATGTTAGAAATGCAGCTGCAGGAAAAAGACAAAGATGAAGTTCATCTTTTTAGCTACTGTGTTGCTACTTCATAGCAATTTGATATATTTAGCTTTTTTTTTTTTTTTTTTTTTTTTGTATTTGTGACTTTTAGCTATGGTTTCACTTCGTTTAGCTAGTGTACTGCTTGTTTTAGCTGTTGGGGTGGGGAGTGGTGGCACAGAGGTTAGATAAGGTGAGCCTGTGATCAGAAGGTCGCTGGTTCAATTTCCCGGACCGACAACGTCAAAAATGTGGATGGGAAAGGTGAAGCACCCACACCTGCCTCCACCCTCATTCGCCCCACTCTTGGCCCTTGAGCAAGGCCCTTAACCCCCATCATCTGTTCCCCCGGCGCCGTAGATGGCAGCTCTCTGCTCCACAGAGAGGGCTGGGGTAGCTCAGTGGTCTGTGGTTGCATCAGGACGAGCATCAGTTAGTTTGTTGCGACCCCTGAGGAATGGAGCAGCCGAAAGGAAAAATAAATAAAAATGCTTGTTTTAGCTTTTAGCTACTAACCTGCTTCTTTTCCCTTTCAGTTTTAAGCTATCCTTATGCTACTTTTAGCTTATTTCTTTAGCTTTTTTCTGATTTTAGCCAGCCTGCTACTAATTTAACTTTTTAGCTAGTGTTATGTTACTTTTAGCTTCTAATCTGTGCAGCTGTCCTTTTCCTCATTTCAGCTACTGATTGTTTCAGTTTTACCAACACGGTTTCAGCAGTCGTTCAGCAGTCGTTCAGCAGTCGTTCAGCAGTCGTTCAGCAGTCGTTCAGCAGTCAGCGATTGTTTCCCTCTTGCTGTTCGTTTTAATTACTGTTTATCTTGTTTTTGTTTTCAGATGCAGCAGCTGTTGGACCTCGTCTGCACCTGTAAGAGGAACGCAGAAATCGAGGTGAGGAGGGAGGAAGGAGAGGGGCTGAAGGCACCAGAGAGGAAGAGAAAGCTGGAACAGGAAACTGCAAAAAGAGCTCTGAAATACTTCAAAGCATCTCAGGAAACGGGAAAACACGACAAGATTCCAGGTGAAGACACGAACGTTGAATCTGCAGCTTTTCTTCTGCGTCCAGACTCTTGTTTCATGTTTTCTCTGTTTTAACGTCTAGTTGCAGGAAACAAAGTCCCCTCGTCTCGTTTCTCTTTTACATCTTTGATCGGCTCGTTGGGTCTGAAGGATGTTGATTTAAGGAATGGTGGATCTGAACTTACGGACAAATTTGTTTTGCAGCTGAAAGGTGACGAGATGCAAAAACTTACTACCAGAATACGCTGTAACTAAAACACATGTGTATATGTATATTACACTGATATATATATATATATATATATATATATATATATATATATATATATATATACACACACACTCCGTGCATGCGTGGGTTTTCTCCGGGTGCTCCAGTTTCCTCCCACAGACCAAAAACATGCATGTTAGACTGATTGGTAACTCTAAATTGTCCCTAGGTGTGAGTGAGAGAGTGAATGGATGTTTGTCTCGTTCGTCTCTATGTGTCCCTGTGACGGACTGGAGACCCGTCCAGGGTGTCCCCCGCTCCTCACACAGTTTTATTGCTGGACATGGGCACCGGCGACCCCCGTGACCCAAAATGGAAGAAGCGGGTAAAAGATAATGGATGGATTTAGGTTCAGTCTACATTTTCTCTGAACTTCTTTCTGTCCGAGGGTTGTTTGATGCATCTGTCCTGTTCACTGGGTCACAGGGGGCGATGACGCACAATGTTCATGCAGTTTTGTTGCTCCTGGGATTCATTATTTGTCTGCTAACATTTGTCTGCAGGGCTCATCAAGACGGCCAATCAGAGCGAGGCACAAGACGGAGGACTGAAGGAGTCCAGTCCGTTTGGTCAGCTGGCTACAAAGCTGGGTCTGCCCACAAACTGTGACATTGACCTGAGGAAGCAGGAGGAGCTGGAGGTACCTCCAAGCTTAGGCTTATGTTTACAATTTTTGGGGAGGGGTTATATAGAATGGCACAATTTTTGTGTTAAAAATCTTTCTGCGACGTTAGCAGGACGAAGGCCTTCAACACGTAAACCTAGCACCAACAGATAGTGATTTCTTTTTAAATTTTAAACCTTGGCCTGCAAGGCGGGAGGCGATACTCATTCCTTCAAGAAAATGAAGCTGGTCTGCCTTTTTGTTCGGAGCGTTTACAACACAAACTATAACCTCATCAAAAATCACAACAAGACGCTGAACTAGAGTCAGTTATTGTTGATGAACTGATTATAATTTGAAGAACATATTACAAATACTTTTGTTTTCTTTTGGGGAACAACGTAAACCACTCAAAACTGTCGTTATTATTTTTTAAATCCTAAATACGTTTCAGTGAACAACTTCAACTGCCTCAAAATCTGTCGTCAAACGTTTCAACTGTTGCGTTGACTCTTACAACGCTCTTCAGGTTAAAGTTGTGTTTATTAGTTAAATAGACTAGTGAGGACACAAGCAGCTGTTTTAATACATTTCAAAGCAGCCCTCTAAAAATGTGCCAGGGAATTATTATTTTTTTCTGCTTTTCCCTTTGCCAAGACGCAAATAACGTATTTTCCATCGTAAACGTTTCTCCGCCCCATAAGTCGCATCAGTTCAAATATGTCTAATAAAGTTGAAAAATACATAAATGCGTCACATCTATTACGCGTCACCGCTGACAACCTGTAAATGTTCATTCATTCAACCTTTATTCGTACAAGTTAATCCCATTGAGCCTCGGGGACTCATTCACAAGAGAGACCTGATTTTAACAGAGTGATGACGACGGTGAACAACATTAGACAATCATAAAGGATGCATACACATTTATTTATTTATTTTAACAAGTGAAAGTAAAATGATAACTAAAAGGAAAAGTAGTGAAAAAACAGCTAGATTGGCCTGTTGGTGTAGAAAACTAAAAACAGGAAGATATCTGCATTGGTGTGGGCCGGTGTTGTGCCAACAATCAATTGGCTGCTAAATGGCGGCCACGGGAGGACTTTAACAAGAATTTAACAAGATAAACACCTAAAATCATTTGTTTGCTCAAAATTATAGTAAAGATGTGTCTCAGTTGAACTTTTACTTAATAAATTCACTTTAACGGTCAAATCAGCTGCATTTTCAAAAGCCGACATGCAGAAACATGAACGCGCAGAGGGCGACTTGCTGTCCATTTCTTCAAAATTTAACAAGATAACCACCTAAAAACAATTATTTGTTTGCTCAGCTTTATAGTAAATGTGTTTCAGTTAAACTTTTACTTAAAAATTGCACTTCAATGGTCAAATCAGCTGCATTTCGCCGGGACAGCGCAGCAAAATGAAACTGATTTGATGGTGGCAGGCTATGGCAAGCCAATTGTGTCATTAATAACCACTTTTACCTATTAAATGACACAATGGCACGCTAAACTGCTCGACTACCATTTAGTGGCTGAAAATGGTAGTGTTCAGTATTTTCAGTCATAAAGAATGAAAACGGTCATATCTCAGCAAAAAATGGTTTAAAATATGAGAAAAAATCTATAAATACGTCGCATCGGCGTATAAGTTGCAGGGCATGTAAATTATGCAAAAAAACTGCAACTTATACAGCAAAAAATATGTTATTTATTTTAAACTCGTACACGTACGTTTGTCTTTGTGTGTAGGAGCAGACGGCGGCCAGCGTCAGCAGTTCAGAGGGATTTAGTCCCAGTTCCCACAGCGGGGACACAAATCACTACAGTGCACCGGATCGAGGAGGAAGGTCTGGGTGGAAAGAAGCAGCTAATGAAGAGGAGGAGAAAGACTGGGACATCCCGTGGGTCCTTATCCCCATAACAGGTGTGCCTAATTAACCATCTGCACATCAGAACCTACAGCTCATCTAACAGATGTCCACATGACCGTTCAAGTTTGATACCACTCCACATACAAGTTGTTCTACAAATCGCAATAAATAAGAATGAATACTGTACACACAGAGGAAGTCTGCAGGTGAAGGTTCACCATCTTCGTAAGTCACCTGGACTCGTTTTATTCTTTGACTTCTCTGAGGAAATTTGTCAGACCAAACTGGAAGTTGTGCAATTCCAGGCTCACAAATTTTGAGTTTTAGAACTTTTATTTTATACCCGTCTCCCTCCCGTCCCTCCTGAGGGTCATTAGGGTCTTTGTTGGCATGGACTACATGTGAGATGTCCACATGCAGTAAGGTGTGGAACTGCCGGGGGGTTGGATTGTGTCTGGGGATTAGAAAAGACGTGAAACCTGAGACCACCTCCTCTGCTTATGGCCTCCCATTTGACACAAGCGATTTCTTTATGCCTTTCTCAAATCATCCGTCTTCTGTGTTTTTAAAGATGATCAGTCACGTAGACCACAATCAACTTATCAGTGTGTCCTTAAATTTAACATTTGTAAGCAAAATATGTGACCACATGCCTACTGCCACGTGTTTGTTTACCTACGGAAACATCCGAAGTGACTGAAAATAGGTCAGTCAAGGTTCAAGATGACTTTATTGTCGTTCGCATCACATGAGGTGGAACAAAATGGTCTACTTAAGGTCCAGTTACTCCCAAAAATAGCAATAATATAAAGTGTATTAAAGAAAAGAAGAAACAGTATTCAGCTTACCGGCCAGATTTGTTGACAAACTGCCAAAGTTCACCCAACCTTGTGGTTTTTAGTAGATTCAGTCAAGTGCTTTGTTTACATGGAGTGCCATCATATATTATTTCATATATACCTGAAAAACTACTAGTGTAAACTCTTTCAAACGACAGTTTGATACAGTTCAGAAAAGCCTTTTCATGTTTTATAGTTTATAATGAGGAGCTTTGTTATTTGTATTCTTTATTCTTTTTTTTTTTTTCTCACGTCTAGTTTAAATGCAGTTAAATGACATTTCTGGTGTAAAAAAGAGAAAACCTTTCAAAGTGTGAGGATTTGGATCAGACCGCTTGCCTCAGGTGTGATCGGGGTAAAACTTGAGTTTGACTTTCTGCAGGTTTGCCGTCTGGGAGGTATTTTCAGAGAAACAGGAACATCCCTCAGGATCCCCGTTTCCAGCACCACACTACGGCAACAAGCATCACAACAACCGAACCTCCTAAGAAGAGCCCCGCCTCGTCTCCTGAGCTCAGCCTGCCTCCCTCCGCCACCCAGCACTCACCCCCTGCCCCCAGTCCACCTCCTTCACCCTCTCATTGTCCATCTCCTGACCCCAGCCTTCCTTCACCCTCTCAGTGTCCATCCCCTGACCCCAGTCCACCGGTTTCACCTTCACCGTGTCCATCTCCTGACCCCAGCCCCCCCGATTCTCCTGCCGAGTATCCGTCACCTGAAACCAGCCCTCCAAAACCCACCCAGTGCCAGTCCCTGGAGCGTCCTGAGCCAAACCCTTTCAACACAAACCACGGTGGTGCTAACAAGCCACAGTTGGCCTCCGCAGTCCTCAAGGAGTTTCAAGGTAACGTCATGTGAACTGAGGTGATGAGCAGTAGTCTCTCCTCTCCCATGAGTTTGTTTTCCAACTCAAAGTTTGAAAACAGGACTTTGTACAACCTCAAATTAAAAAATGTTGGGATGTTGTGTCAAATGCTCCTAAAAAACCAGAATGCAATGGTTTGGAAATCTCAGAACCATATTTCATCAACACATCATCAGCAGCAACACATCTCAAAACGGTTGTTCAAAGGCAACAAAAGGTGGAATGCTTAAAAACAGGAATCTCTCAGATGTAAAGATGGGAAGAGGTTCACCAGTCTGTTGGAAAACAGTGAAATAACTTCAGAATAATTTTCCTCAGTGGTTGAATCTCGTCATCTACGATTCATAACGTCATCGAATGATTTGAAGAATCTGTTGAACTGTTAAAATCCTCAGTCTGACCAGAGTGAGACGTTCCCATCAAAATCTCCATCAGCTGATCTCTACGTTTACAGACTGTTTTAAAAGATCAGAGCTGCTTCACAGAGTATATGGACCTGTCCCGTCTTTGACATGTGCATAAAATTCTAAATTTAGTTGTTTGTTTTAAACCAAAAAAGTTTTAATTTCTCCGTTTCAACATTTGAAATGTTTACTGTATTTTGTATAAAATGGGTTTATGAGATTTGCAAATCATTGCATTCTGTTTTATTTACATTTTATACATTTTTCTTTTACCCTAAACATCATCTGTCTAAAAGCAGGTTATTCACTTCAGCTCAGCTGTTGTACAAGTTTTTAACTTGATACGTTTTCAGGCTACAAGCTGCCGATGTTGGCAGTCTGCTGTGTTTATTTTTAATGTCCGTCTTCTGCAGGAGCGTCTGATGCAACAGAAATGAAGCCTCAGAGGAGAGCGATCAAGAAGGAGGAGCACTCCGTGCCTGTTTCTGCACTCGTGGATCAGCATCATGCTCCAGCTCCAGAGCAGAGGAGCACTCCTTCACCCCCACCCACTGACCAGGTCATGGAGCCGGAGCAGGTGGAGGTTAAAGCTAAAAGTTCAGAAACTCAGCCACATGAGAAGAAGCAAATAAAAAAAGAGCCTGTTGTGTTTAAGCAGATTAAGAGGGAGGAGGAGGAAATGTTAATAGACAGTGAACAGAAAAGGAAAGGAGGGATGCAGGAGCTGGGAGGAGGAGCTGCATTTTCTCCCTCTGTCTCCTCAAGCACAGCTTGTCCTGTCAGAGACATCGACAGCATCGTGGACAAACATTTGGGAGACTTTGCCTCCGACATAGAGCTCCTCCTGCAGGAGGAGAGCGGTAACTGCAGCCTCCCTCAGATCTCTCACGCTTTACAGACCTCCAGACACCAGCACATGCTCCCGTACGCATCACTGTCTCCATTTTCACATTATGTGTCCTTCTACAACCCCTGCCCCCCGGTGCAGGACTACATGAGCTCTCTGAAGGACGGCATCAGCTGCATGCTGAGAGAGTTGGATGGGAGCTGGCCGAAGCACCAGGCTGACACCAGCCACAATGATCCCGACGAGACTTTGGCTCAAAGTATCAGTGACTTTGTGGCCAGCTTCAGAGCGGAGAGTTCTGAAACGGGAAGGAACGAGGAGGCGTTTCCTGTCCGTGCTGGACCAGCCGCTGGCGTCGAACTTTCTGTCAGTCAGGCTTCTGTGTTCTCCAGAGTAGGTGAAGTCTGCCAGCCGGAGGATACACCCTGGACACCCCTGTCTCCTCACCGGTCTGTCTCTGAGCCTGACTCTGTGTTTGGTTCCACCTACACACCTGAAGACGCTTTAGAGATCAACAGAACGATTACTCAGAGCGTCACTGAAGCTCAAGAGAACGGCACGGTAAGAACCGTCGTCTGCACTGCTGAAGGTGAGGAGAGTCCTGCAGGTGCAAACTGCATCGTGACAGTCCCCGGATACAACCACGCTTCTAACAGCCAGACAGAACCCTCCCTGTCCTTTGAGCCCGTCTCCAGCCCGAGCTCTGCTCTCGTCCAGGATACCGATTCAGAACCCGTTCCTTCAACCACAGACCTGAGCTCCGTCATCAACCAGCTGAATCCGGACGTGCTGAACAACCTGGTGGAAATCGCCAAAGACATTAAAAGAAAGTCCCCGCAGTTCTACGTCCACTGCGCGGTGCCAGGGGACCCGGTCTACGAAGAGGTCAAGGTAAAATGACAGGTGTCGTTTATTCCTGAAAGCAGAGGCGGTTTAACACCACGAACAAAGATAAATGCTAAAGAATGTGATGAGCACACCATGAATCTGGTGATTAATCATTGTTTTAACTGCTTGTGTATGTTGTGTTCCAGGAATATCTTCTGAATCTGGGTAACGTGCAGCAGAGTCCTGTCGACTTTCTAGACAATGAGAACTCCGAAAACGTTCTCCTGGTTATCATTAAGAACAAAGACACAGCCGGACACATTCACAAGGTATTTCTTCGTGTTTTAATGGAGATCCTCTGACCATTAAAGGTCCGAACTGTTGGATAAAAATGATCCTCTTATTAACTTAAATAAAACAACCGCACTCGATGACGGGAGATTTTACCTGCAAGGACTCATTCAGACAGATTACCATATTTTCCGCCGTAAACGTCGCACCAGCCTATAAGTGGCATCACTCCAGATATTTCTAATAAAGTGGAAAAACCCATAAATACATCGCTTCGCCGTATAAGTCGCATCTATTACACGTCACCACTGACAACCTGGAAATTTGGGCCAGTGTTGTGCCAAAAATCGATTGGCTGCCAAATGGCGGCCGCGGAAGCGTGCACGGAAGGACTTTAACAAGATTAACACTTAAAAACAATTATTTGTTTGCCCATCATTATAGTAAAGTTGTGTCTCAGTTGAACTTTTACTTAATAAATGCACTTTAATGGTCAAATCAGCTGCATTTCACTGGGGCGGTGCAGCGAAATGAAGCTGATTTGATGGTTGCTCCAGGCAGACAAAGGTGGCAGGCTATGGCAAGCCGATTGTGTCATTAATTGTGTCATTCCTTTTTTATGTCCCACCGCGCTCTCTGAGGTCAGCAGACCAGATGCTTCTCTCAGTTCCAGAAACCCGTCGTAAGCTCAGAGGTGACAGGGCTTTCTCTGTTGCAGGTCCACGACTGTGGAATGAGTTGCCACTGAGTGTCCGGCAGGCTCCCACACTCTCAGTCTTTAAGTCTCGCTTGAAGACCCACTTCTATTCGCTTGCCTTTAACACGGTGTGATTTGTTTTGGTCCGGTCTGTTCTCTACTCTGTTGGCCATTTTAGTTAGCTTCTGCTGCTATTTGTATCTGTATTTCTATTTTATGTTTTCCTGTCTGCTGTGCATGTTTGGTTCTTTTGTACAGCACTTTGGTTGGCCTTGTTGCTGTTTTAAGTGCTATATAAATAAATTGGTATGGTATGGTATTAATAGCCACTTTTACCTATTACATGATACAACGGCATGCCATACTACTCAAGTGCCATCTAGCGGCTGAAAACGATAGTGTTCAATATTTTCAGTCAGAATGAATGAAAACGGTCATATCTCAGCCAAAAATTGGTTTAAAATATGAGAAAAAAATCCATAAATACGTCGCTTCGCAGGGCATGTAAATTATGCAAAAAACTGCGACTTGTAGGGCGAAAAATACGGTACATGCATAGATGCACAGTGCATGGATCATGTCACTGAATGAGCGTCAGTTTGCTGCAGAACTTTATCCAGCAGCAGAGTCCAGCAGGCAGCTGCAGTCAGATGCACAGACATGATCCATGGGCGTCGGCTAGTCGGCCTCCAGATGGAGCTGAGAGAATGTTTTGTTTAGGTTCTCGTGGCATCGACACCAGTGAGGCACTGCGAGTCGGTGAAATGGCCTTCAGGCCGAAACAAGAGAAGGTTTTGTGCACACATTACAGAAACATGTTCTCAGCCATAATATAATAAGATTCATAACAAAAATTCAGGAACACAAACACCACCTGAACTTGGACATCAAATATCGCAGGGGTCTCTGGAACGTAACCTCTGCTTTAGGTGAGGGATCACTGTACCGAGCGCGGTTTGAAAGAGAACTTGTTACAAAGGTAACCCTGGTTCTCTGAGAACTGGGTGAGGTATCTCACCGCACTGCCCTGCTTGCATGGTCACGTGGAAGAAATGCACGTGAAGATGCCAAGTGTAGGACAGGGGCGCTTCTAAAGGGGGAAGGTGCCCCCGTGCCAAACATGCATTGGTCTGTCGGGGACAGACGTGGTGGTATTGGAGCTTCCATGATGGTCACGCCTGAAGTCAAGTCAGCTTTATTTATAAAGCACATTTTAAACAGCAGCTGTTACCAAAGTGCTTAACAATAAGATCAATGAGAGTAAATTAATGGAAAAAATAAAATTAATGATGGTACAGAAAAATTTATTAAAAGCATCAAAGAACAAACATAAAAACACAAGAACAAAAAATACTAAATCAACTCACGCTGTGTGAAATACCAGAGAAAACGTATGAGTTTTTAGCAGAGATTTAAAAACAGGAAGTGAAATGGCCTGCTTAATGTTGGGGCAGATTGTTCCTAAGTTTGGGGCCCATGACTGAAAAATCCTGATCTCCTCTGAGCTTCAGTTTAGTTTTTGGAAAAGCCAAAAGCAGCTGATCAGATGATCTCAGCGCCTGAGAGGGAACATATGGTTCCAGTAGCTCAGAGAGGTATGAGGGTGTAAGGCACTTGAAGGTTAGCAGGAGAATTTTAAAATCAATTCTTGTACGTACAGGGAGCCAGTGAAGGGAGGACAAAACTGGTGAATTATGCTCAAACCTACTTTTCT
Source organism: Nematolebias whitei (assembly GCF_014905685.2). Classification (NCBI taxonomy): domain Eukaryota; kingdom Metazoa; phylum Chordata; class Actinopteri; order Cyprinodontiformes; family Rivulidae; genus Nematolebias; species Nematolebias whitei. The sequence continues at coordinate 48,152,336 of NC_056504.1, forward strand.
TCAGAACAGAGTTGATCTGTTTATCAAGCTTAAAGTCTGAGTCTAAAACCATCCAGAGATTCGTAACAGACCGTTTAAGCTTAGATTGAAGGGAGGCCAGGTTTACAAGATCAGAGATGGCAATTGAGCTAGTGCTAAACACAATGACGTCAGTCTTCTAATCGTTAAAACTTAAAAAATCGCAGCCATCATTGCCTTAATGTCGTCCAGACATTTTAACAGAGGGTGAATGGAGCGATAACTAGTTGGATTTAAGGGCAGGTAAATCTGACAATCATCAGCATAACAATGAAATGAAAGACCATGTTTCCTCAGGATAGACCCCAGAGGGACCAGATAGAGCGAAAACAGAAGGGGTCCAAGAATCGATCCCTGTGGGACACCACAGGAACTAGGCGTTGAAACAGATATATTAGAAGGTGCTGTCATGGTGCGATATCTTGCTCAGTCCTCAGAGAACCAGGGTTATCTTGGTAACCAAAAGGTCTGTGCTTGTCCAGACCATCGCTGCATAATATTTTGTTGACGGGCGAATAATGCGTCGTACGCTGAACTCTTGTAGTGCTTACTTAGGATAGTTACTTATCAGGATAGCCGAAGACTCGGTGTTCCCCGTCACGCTGCTGAAACCAGACCACCTGGACAAAGTCGCAGCTTTTCACTCGCTCTGCGTGTAAAACAAAATTCCACCTGTTTGTTTGTGCTCCGGTCAGATCCCAGGCCTCGTGTCGTTGAAGCGGCACTCCTCTGTGGTGTTTGTGGGCATCGACTCGCTGGACGACATCAGGAACAACAGCTGCATCGAGCTGTTTGTCTCTGGAGGCTGCATCGTCTCAGACGAGCTGGTCCTCAGTCCGGACATCATCACTCACGGTGGGTCACAAATAAAAACTAGGCTGTGCAAATTAAAAATGTTTTGTTTTCTGATCACATTTTAGAGCGATCAGCGTTTATCTGACGTGTTGTTGCTCTGCAGACGGACTCTCCGCTTTGCTGATGCTCCTGGAGAAGAACAGTTCTCCAGAGAGCGTTTGGAGGTGGAAGGTTCACTGCAAAACCCACAAGAAGCTGAAAGAACAAGCCAGGTAGTGAATCTGTTCGAGTTATGCACCAAACTACCGATAATTGATTTTAATGACGAAGGATTCAACCGAGCTCAGGGAACGCTCTGACGTTTATTAAAGTCTTGTTTGTTTGGTCGTCAGGTTCAGAAAAGACGCAGCGAACCTGCTGGATGTCCTGCTGACCTACCAGAAGCGTCAGATCGTAGAGTTCCTCCCGTATCATCACTGCGACATGACGAACCATCCGTCCCCTGACCTGGACTGTCTCATCGAGCTCCAGGCCCGGTACACCCAGTTCAGACACACCATCTACCTCACTGGTACGTCTTCTGCGCCGACGCTTCACCGCGTTCAGCGATGTTTGTTAAAGAGTCTTTTAACGTGTCGTCATGCAGATCATGGTCAGTCCAAGAAAGTAAAAAACAACCGGACTTTAGTTCTGAAGCTCAGGTTTCACTTCCCATCCAGGAGGTTTGATGAGTTCAGAACAGAAGTCTTGTTGTTTTGTTTTTAATGTTTTAATTCTGTCAAAATATATTTCAGCTTATTTTAACCAAAGTTATGTGGACAGACAGACAGACAGAGACAGACAGAGACAGACAGACAGACAGACAGAGAGACAGAGACAGAGGAATGGACAGACAGACAGAGAGAGACGGACAGACAGAGACAGACAGACAGACAGACAGAGAGACAGAGAGACAGAGGAATGGACAGACAGACAGAGAGAGACAGACAGATAGAGACAGACAGACAGAGACAGGCAGACAGACAGACAGACAGAGACAGAGGAACGGACAGACAGACAGAGACAGAGAGACGGACAGACAGACAGAGACAGACAGACAGACAGAGACAGGAATGGACAGACAGACAGACAGAGACAGAGGGATGGACAGACAGATAGAGACAGACAGACAGATAGAGACAGAGGAACGGACAGACAGAGACAGAGAGACATAGAGACAGACAGACAGAGACAGAGGAACGGAGAGACGGACAGACAGACAGACAGAGACAGACAGACAGACAGACAGACAGATAGAGACAGACAGACAGAGACAGAGGAACCGAGAGACGGACAGACAGATAGAGACAGACAGACAGAGACAGATAGAGACAGACAGACAGACAGACAGATAGAGACAGACAGAGACAGATACAGACAGACAGACAGAGACAGAGGAACGGACAGACAGACAGAGAGACGGACAGACAGATAGAGACAGACAAACAGACAGAGAGAATGTGCACATAAACAAGGTGGTAGAGAGTACTACATTCATGATTCATGATATGTGTGTGTGTGTGTGTGCGTGTGTGTGCGTATAAGTGGGTGATGTGTCCGGTGTTGAACACCGACTCTGTCCTGAATGTTTTTACACATTTCTTCTTACATTAATAACTGAGGTGTCCATGCGCTCATATCTGGTGTGTAAAACAAGTTCTAAAGTCTGCACAGACAAAGATCTACAAAACTAGATAATACGATGGTTTACAGATGACGAAATTCTTTCAGATGACAAATTTTATGCCGTTTTAAAATCATTTTTGTGCTTGTTGGGAATAAATGACAATCCCAAAAGTAACACATCAAACTGAACAATGTTTCTTTCTGTGCCAGAAAATTAAACAAGTGTTCAGAGAGAACGTGCAGAACGTCGGCAGGACTGAAGCTGGAGAAAAAGAACTCGGATTAAATCTGCATCCATGTTTCTATTTACAGCTCGTTACTTTGTTTCCCCTCAGAGCACCACTTTGAGAAGTTCCCTGCCTTCTCCAGTGGAGGCATCATCGTGGCCAGCATTAACGATGTTCTGCAGAACTTCAGCCGACTCGTCGGGTGCCACAACGTCAGAGACAAACAGTTACTGGTAGAAGATCTACTCGCCCCCAAAGGTCAGTTCTGATGATTTAAAACGTTCCCGTTTTTATTCAAAAAACAAAAATGGACGCATCTTTATCCGTTTGGTCTTTTGTTTGTTGAAGCTTCGGCTGACGTGTTTAACGTCTTCAACCAAAACGAGTTCACTCGAACAGCTGTGATGAATATTTGTGTAAGTTTAGCAGCTGAGGGGAGTTTTTATTTGTCGTTGCGTCTCGGTGCGTGGAGATGTCTGTTCCTGACGAACACGAGTGAACACGTTCATCCTCACACGGCTTCATTTTTATTGACAGTCCTGTAAATCTAAAGACAACCCACTGTTTTATCTTCTGCGTCACTCCTGATGAATGTGCATGTGAATAATGTGCACGTGGTCTAAAGTCAGGATCTGAGACAGGAACAGACAGATGGAGTTGTATTTGTCTTCAGCTGACTGGTGTTAGAAAAATAAAATAATCATACACTTTTTGGTTGATGATAAAATGTTTAATGTTTAATGCATTGTGAGCTGAAGTTATATGAACTCAAGGTCCTCAAGATGCCTCCTGGACGAACTGTGTCAGCCTTGTTCCAAGCACCTCGGCCACAGGAAACATCTGCAGAAAAACAGGAAACACGCCTCATGAGAAACTGCCTTAGCGAGCAAATTGTCACATTGTTCTACAGAAGTGATGCACCCAAGTGTTCCAACCAAAATGAAATAACATGTTATTAAAAGCTTATCTGACCTGTGAGAAAATGATGCCCACTGTTCAACTGAAACTGTCTGATTTTAAATGTCACAAAGTACAAGTGTCCAGATGTTCCAGAATGTTCCATCCACAGAGGAACAACTCGTCAGCCGTTGACCTTTGTAACTGCCTAGCAAACACTTTCTGATAAGATGACTGAAGAAGCTGCTGTTCATTTTTACACGTAATGATGTATCCACCCACAGGATATAAAATGTGCACACCTCCCCTTTGTGTCCAGACTTCCTTCTTGACCAGGCTCAGTCTGCTTTAAGGCTCCTGACAAGAACGAGCTCTCCTTTGCTGCAAAGAAAATAAACCAACGCTTGATTTTAAAAGGTGTTCCTGTCTCCAGCTGAATTTAGACTTATTCACTTTTTAAGGTCTATTTTTAAGCTTTTACACTGGACAATATAAATAAAGTATACGAGACATTAAAGTATCTGGACCGGACCGCTTTAGATGATTTTTGCACCCCCAGGTCCTGTAAAGTGTCTCTGTGTCCTGCTGTCGTAACTCAGTTGTCTCGTCTGTCCTCAGGTCTCGGCGAGCAGGGGAACCATCAGGACTTCGTCCCTGGCTACAGTCCCTCCACCTTCTCTGAGAACATCCATCCCATCTCCTTCTCCAGCCAACCCCAGGAGCTCCTTCCCCAGCCGTCCTCCACCCCGTCCCCTCAGCTCCACGTGTCCGACCAGATCGTCCCGGACACCGCCGACATGGAGATCCTGCAGCACGCCATCCAGCAGCTGCGAGCGCAGCGTCTGGAGCAGCTGCAGCAGCTCAGACAGCAGCAGCAGCTGCTGGCGGTCCAGTTAGAGTCCAGCACCGGTTCTGGTCCCCATCCTGCTGGTACCGTCACACCCCCCCTGGTCCACGAGGAATCCACAGAACAGGACACGCCCAACAGGACAGCAGTGACGACCACCCTGGAGTTGATTCACTCTGCGCTGCAACAACCGTGGGAAGAGAGGAGGGAGGACGGGCAGCTGTCTCCCACAGAGGGAGGAGATCCTGGAGGACTGAGACCGTGTCCCCAGGTCAGAGGGGACGGACTGGAGACAGGAAATGGGACTTTGAGGAACACTGATTCGTCTGTGCTCTTATCCAGTCAAACTGCAGCCGCAGTGATGGAACCAACCTCTGACGGGGGTGAAGGAGAACCGGATCGACCCGGAGAACCGGAGAGTCTCGCAGCAGCTGAGGACGAGGTGTCCACAGCCGAGGACGGCAGGTCCAGGTCAGTCCAAGAAACATCCAGATCCTCACTTTATTCAGATCTGTCTCTCTTCTCATTTTCTGGGCAGAGCCGCCTCGTCATCGTAAAATCTGCTCCGAGACTTTTTAACGAATGTACAAAGTCAGTAGAGACGGACCATAATGCATTGCGGCCTGAGGTGCAGCGGCAGATGCCAGCGCGCGCAGCTCGTTTTTATGATGTTCACGACTCGTTGAAAAGATGTTTTAATGTCTCAGCGTCTCTGATCCTCCGTCTGAGCTGCAGGACTCGATGAGTTCTCAGAAAACTGAACTGAAACATGTTAAAGAGCATTTCAGCTGTTTTAATCAGCTCGTTTGCTCATCTGAACACAAACTGCAGTCAGTCGTTCAGGTGACCAGTCGTTCAGGTGACCAGTCGTTCAGGTGACCAG
>NC_056504.1:48157677-48161594 GCF_014905685.2 Nematolebias whitei
TGACCAGTCGTTCAGTTGACCAGTCGTTCAGGTGACCAGTCGTTCAGTTGACCAGCCGTTCAGGTGACCAGTCGTTCAGGTGACCAGTCGTTCAGTAAAATGGAGGTTGTGGTTTAGTAACAAGACCTGAGCCGGTCTGGTGAGACCTCCACAGGAACCGAGCAGCTAAAGTTCGGCCTCTTGGTTTTAACTTCACGCTTTCTGTCCTGCAGAGACCTGCAGTCCAACCTGGAGCAGCCGGCCGTCGCCAAGGTAACCAGGATCCCCGTGGTACCGGACCGGGCACGTGACCCAGCACAGCACGCCCAGCAGCCGAGTTCTTCTCCCCTCCTGTCCCACAGCCAGCCGCCTCAGCGGGGGGTCGGCCTGCTGCACCCCCAACACATGGCTCCATTCCACAGACAACCGTTCCACCCCGGTCCATTTCTGGGGCAACCCCGTCCTCTGGGGGGGATCAGAACCTTCATGGGGCCCACACACCTCTGGCCTGGAGGTCTAACTCCCACCGGCGGGCCTCTGGTCTGGGGCTACCAGCAGACCGGCATGGACTTCCTGGGAGGGTTTTACGGTCCTGCAAACCCGGGGGGCAACATGTACAGGGGGGCCCGGCCAGGAGGAGGTTTTAATGGGATGTAGGGGTCCATCTGATCCGAGGACGTCCCCCGCCTGCTGCTCAGGAAGTCGAACAGAACCCAGAACTTTAAGAACGTTTTGAAAGAACTCACTTTCTGGTTCTGTAACGAACGTTTGGACGGTTTCTGAACTCCAGTTGTTCCAGGAAACGAGCCGAGAAACGAAAAACAAACAAACAAACAAACAAAACAAGCACAGGTTCAAAAAAGAAACAGCTGACGAGGCGTTAACGAGGTTCTGCTCCTCCGCGCTGCAGATTGAAGCTCAGATTTTATTAGAACTCACGAGCTGTATTATAATCTGTAAATAATAATCTGCAGAAAACAACAAGGAGCGTTTTTGTTTTCCTTCAGATTTGTATTTTATTTGTTCTGATTAGATTTGTGTTTGACAAAAGGCCGTCGTCAGTCACGATGTTTGGTTTTCGTTTGAAGAAGCAGAAAACGACCTGGAGACGATTCATGTTCGGACTTTAACGCAGCTCAGGAACAAGTTTTTAGTATTTAAAGTGCGACGCGGTGATTCGGCGATGTCGTCGTCGTTTTTTGGTCATAAAGAGCGACTGTCAGATCTGTGAGCCTCGATGAAGAGACGAAATAATCTTATCTGCAGATTAATTTTTTTTACCTGGAAATAAAATCACACCTGCGGCGGTTCGGTCTCAGCCCGCACAAAACAGCCGTCGTGTATGCGTTAAAGTGACAGTTCAGATCTTTTAAAGTCCAATTGTGAATAAACGAGTCTACCTGTTACAGGAAGTGCTTCCGAAGACGCCAGTTTGAAAAAAAAGCTTTTATTTCTGTACGTGTTGACTAGCTAACGGCTAGCCCGAGCTGCTAACGTCCACAAACATCCCGTCTTCAGAATTTAGCGTCGGTTCATTCCAGCTGTTTCATAAAACGTTGCATTACTGCCAGCAGCAGCAGCAGCTAGCTGCGGCACTTCCTATGCGTTTTGAGGCGCTCGGAGGACTATCTGCAGCAGGTAAGATATTAACTGTTCATAATTCCACTTTAAAAGATCTGAACACATCAGAAGACCTGGTTCTGACTCGGGGAGACCCTGTTCTGGCCGAAGGGTCTGGTCCTGATGGGACCAGGAACTTCTCAGACCTTCTCGTGTTTTATCGCAGCCGTCCGAAGACAAGCTCAGACCAGGAAATAAAAAAAGTCTGAGGGTTCTGGATCGGCCCTCCACCTTCACGGTTTGACCGACGCAGTTTTCTTCTTGAGGAAAACAAAAAGGAAGTTTGTTTTTCCGGACGCTCGTCAGGATTTAAAAGATTTGTTTTCCTAAAGACATGGACTGAAACTAGAAGCTGTAAAATAATCCGACGCGTCGCGCACGTCTTCCACCTGTAAAAAGTCCTCGTGTGTCCTGAATGTTCGGCTCATGTTTGTGTTCAGTTTTATGTAGAGAAACTTAAACTGGTTTTTAACTTAAATACATTTTTATGTTGTTTTTTCTACATCAGCATTTTGTAATAAAATGACCTTTAAAAGAAGAAGTATTTTTTATTCAGGGTTTTATGTGAGAATTTCTCATCTATCTATTGATTGAAACATTTCTAAACACCCAGATTTTATTTCCATTAGATACATTTTATGAATTAGCACACGGGGCAACATACGGCTCGAGGGCTAAACGTGGCCCCTGGACCATCTTCATCCGGTCCGACGACTTTAAAACAAGTTGTTGAAAAACTGAATTTTATCAATAAAACTTGAGAAAGCCTAAATTAAACATCTTGGACAAATCTGCTACAAGGAAAAGCCTAAAGTATTTTTTATATAACTTATTAGGCAGATGTTCGGTTGCTGTAAACATCTGTTTGATCCTCTGGAAGAAGAATTGTTGCAAACTCCAGATTTAAAATCTTATTTTACTGTTCAGAAAAAACATTTTAAAATTTACTCAAAAAAACAAAACGCACTCTGAGGATGTCGCCGACTGCCTCTCGTCTGCGATTAGTGTTAGCAAAATATTTGAAGAACCAGCAGACGAGATGTCATGAAGTCATCCCTGAACTACAACTGATCCCCTCCAAGAGTTTATCAAATCCAAGATGGCCGCTGCAGCTAAACACAAATATGACTTAAGTTTAAACTAAGATTTAAAAAAGCTTAAAGTATAAACTTTTATGTTTGTTTGTCTAAATATGAACGAATGAAACTGACGTTTTAATTTTTACATTTCTCGATTACAGACCTGAAAACTGGAGAAAATAAATAAATTACACTGATTTGGGTCTTTTCTAAAAAGAAAACGTAAAATAAAAACTAGAAAAGTTCAGTTTTCACCTCATTAAAACTTTAAAACTAAATAAATTCAATCTGCTCCGTCAGTACAGACCATTTTATTAAAATACACAAATGTTTTCAATAAATCACAAAAAGCTTTAAAATAAAGTTTAGAGTAAAAAAAATGGTTTAATTTTAATGTTTTAAATCAAAAGATCAGATTTCAGTGAAATGTTCGTTGTTTATTAAGAATAAAAACAAAGAACCATCGTTACAGAACAAACATCGAGCTCGTCGGCAGGATAAATAAAAAAACGACTTCAACTCATAATTTATTTAAGATGGATTCTGTTACTGATCTGAAGACGAGACCTTCCATCTAAAACTGAACCCATGAAGACGGTTCTAACTTGGACGGGTCCAGAAAACAGGTTTCAGTGAGGTAGAACTGGTTTTTCCTTCCTGCAAATCAAAAATAGACGTGAGGCTGAAACCCTGAAAGACTTTGAGGGAGGATCTGCAGGACCAGAACCAGGACCAGGAGGTGGATCAAGGGACGGGGGCGGAGCCTGGTTCAACTTGTTACACTCAGGTTCGTAACGTCAAACAGTCTCCCACCTCACCTAAAGGGATAGTTCTGATCTCCTGAACCGGGGATCCACGAAGAACCTTCATCTGAGCTTTCAAACAGGTGTTGACACTTTTGTCTCTTTCCTACAGATTCTCCAGACAACACCTCATCACGTGGTGCCAGCATTACTAACGTCTCATTTAACCACCACCAACATCTGCAGAGAAGAACTCGTGGACGATCTGCGGTCCAAACACGAGATGGACGAACGTTCAGGATCAAACAACGATACAAATGTTCCTGGATTAAACTGAAGTGCTCGTTTCTACCTGAACCTCTGGAATGGAATTAAAATACAACGTCTCAAAACACTAATTTTACAGCCTGATGTAGTCATTCGTGGATGCTCTCAGACGCTCCCTGATGCTCGCTCCCTGATGCTCTGACGCTCGTACTCTCCGACGCTCTCATGC
>NC_056504.1:48161604-48164374 GCF_014905685.2 Nematolebias whitei
CTGACGCTCGCTCCCTGATGCTCTCCGACACTCGCTCCCTGACGCTCTCGTGCTCCGACGCTCTTGCTCTGAAATGTTCACTCCATGATGCTCTCCGACACTCGCTCCCTGACGCTCTCATGCTCTGATGCTCGCTCCCTGATACTCTCCGACACTCGCTCCCTGACGCTCTTGCTGTCTGACGCTTACTCCCTGATGCTCTCTGACGCTCACTCCCTGATGTTCTGACGCTCTCATGCTCTCTGATGATCTCTGACGCTCGCTCCCTGCAGGTGTTTTGTTTCCGAATGTTTCCCCATCCACACTGAAACAAAACTAAACGCCTTCCAAACACAAATCTGTGTTTTAGTGAACACAATCTCCTACGACCTAAACTTGTTGTTACTCATCACCCCTGGGGAGTTCTGTTTGTTGGATGAGTGATTTCCAGCACCCCCACCCCACCCCCCCGGTCTGATCAGCTGTGAAGCGTCGGCTCCTGGAGGTTACGTTTTGTTGCGTTTCGTTGAAGGAACTCGCTGCCCGTCATCATGGCGACTCCAGAGAGGATTCAGATCCGTCTCCAGCTCCTTCTGCTTCTGTAACAAACCCTAAAACATAAACAGATGTTTGTGCATGTGAGCGTTGACATCGTTCACGTTGGAGTGAAAGACATAACGCGGCTCTGGTTAAAGATGCCAAATTTTTTTTTAAAAGTATTTTTTTGTTGTTGTTTTATAATCTGACTGTAAAAAGGTTTAACGCAGAGATCAGTGTTGAAACGAGGCGAAATGCTTCAAAGTCTTAAATTAACAAAGAAACTGAACAAGTCCATGAACTGCAGAACGTTCCTGAAGATTCAGAACATTAAACATTTACTGTTCCCACGTTCCGCCTGAAAAACTGCTCCTCCTGTCAAAAACAACAGATTCCTACAACACGACCTCAAACGCATCACGGTATTTAAACACTGTTTATTCTGGATTAGATTCTCTACGATTACTTCTGAAATATTCCTGTAAATGGGATGAAACTTAGAAATGAACATTTCAAGTCTCTTCTTTGGTTAACTTTGATAAAGTTGAAAAACCAACTAGAACTTTCTGTAAAACATTAATTAGTTTAACTTTGTTGTGTTAGATCAGAGGGATGTTGTGTTTTACCTGTCGAAGCTGAGCCAGGCCTCTCAGGATCTCCTGCTGCCGGAGTGTGTGTGTGTGTGCGTGTGTGTTACGCAGCAGCTCCTGGTGGAGGAGCGGGTCTCGACGTAAAGACACGGGAGGAGACGCTGAACTCTCAGGAGGAGCACCTGAGCAGGAGAAAGTTTGTTGAGGAACCCTCTGTGATGGATCTAACCCGGGTTCACAAAAAACTGATCAGTGCAGGATCTGATCCGGATCAAAGCCAGGACTCTTGGGGAGCAGGTTCAGATCTGATCACTCAGGAAATACGTTCACATGTCGAAACTAAAGCTGCTGCAGGAAAATGAACCAAACATTTAAAGACTAAGTAGTTTTGTGGCCTCTGACCTGAGGGTGTCTGCGGTGGGGGGGTGTCGGCGGGTTCCAGTGGGTTCAGGCTGAAGACTTCATCGGTCCGGATGTAAGGAACGAACTCCAGAACCGGAGAAGGAGAGGGATCCTGCTGACTCTGGACTTTGTGTTTGATGGCAGGGATGAGCGGAGAGCGCCCCCTGGAGGACGACAAACATTATTTCATGTCTTTGTTTGATTTGCTGCTGGTGAAAAAGTGACTTCTACAGGAGTGGAGTGCGCTGAATCGATTCCCAGTCATCCGGGACACGATGTGGCCTGTGAGATAAATACGCCTTTTTAAAGTTTATTTGGCCGCCTGAACCAAACCTGATTTGTCTTTTTAAATTCTTTTATTGCTTTGAGTTTAAAATCAAACGTAGAGAGATGAAAACGTTTCTCTTGGTTTTCAGGCTAACAAAGACCTTAATGACCCTCAGGAGGGAGGGGAGGGAGATGATTCTGAACTCATGAAAAGAGCTGCTCGGGCAGTTTAGAGCTTCCAACTCCACACTCTGGATGTAAAACTAAACGTCTTCAACCACAGAACAGAAATCCAGCTGCTTAGATTTTAAACTTTAAGATTTAGAAAACAGAAACTGCAGTTTTTCAAAATAAAAGTAAAATATGGAGTCGAGACTGTGATCCGTTAAACGATTCATTCCTGAAGAGTTTAGGCCGGTTCAGCTCGAGTTACTGGTCGATCCGTTTCCAGCAGCTGAACAACTAAAGTAAATTTATCCACGACTCGTTTCACAAGTTGCTGCGAGAGCGAATGAAGAACATCTCACAACATCTGAGCAGGAAACTTCTGTTTCACCCTTTTATCACAAATAAACATCCAGCTTTCTTCAATGAGCTCGATTCTATTTATATTATATTATTATATTATTTTATTATTTATTCTATGTATCTCACCCACATTTTGATGTCGGCGCGGGGAGTTGAACCGGCGACCTTCTGATCACAGTCCCGCCTTCTCCTTCCCACATTGTTCTGCTTCGCTGTGTTTTTAGTTTTCATTTGGTAAATCTACACTTCATCTGGACATTTTTATGGTTTAAAAGAAACTTTCTGCTCGAAGAAAATTCACTAAAGGTTTTAAAGGTTGAGGAGCAGTAAGTGTAGAAGCACCAGACTGAGGAACAGCTTCTACCCTGAGGCTGGTTGACTCAGATCCCTAACCAGGATAATCATTGTGATGACACTTTAATCCATGCTGCTGATTATCCATGCTGCTGACTATCCATGCTGCTGAT
>NC_056504.1:48164384-48166096 GCF_014905685.2 Nematolebias whitei
TATCCATGCTGCTGACTATCCATGCTGCTGATTATCCATGCTGCTGATTATCCATGCTGCTGCTGTATTCATACCCATCTGCTCACCACCGACTCATGTTCAGGCTGCTGTTTAATACACCGTATACTACATTATTATCATTTAGCGTATATTTTAGATCCTTACATACTGTTACTTTTTATACTTTATATTTTTCTATTGTTGAGTGTAACTGGGACTTTGAGTACACCGTTTCGTTCCACCTCATGTACCACGTGTGATGAGAATGACAAAGAACCTTGAACTTGAACACGTTTGAATTCAAACAACTGATTTGTGCGTTTAGTCCAACGTTGTTTTGTTGTTGTGAATTCTGTACAAAAGAAAAAGCTGTAATTTTATTTGTGCCCGTCAGTAAATCTTTTCCAAACAATAATAATAATTTTAAAAAAAACAACTACGTAGATTTAGTTTAAATATCAAAATTCATTAAATCTGTTTGCTGATAAGAGATTTCAGTAGAAATCATTTAGAAAGGAAAAACATACTTTTCTAATTTAATTTATTTTATTTCAGCTGAGTGTTGCGACTCTGCTCACCGGTCAGAACTGACGGCGGTCGGGTCGCCGACTCCTCTGGAACCAGTTTCCACCTGAAACATTAAAAGTCAAAATCTCACAGTAGAAACAAAAACTAAAGTCTGTAGGTCAGAGTTTAAAGGTCAGAGTTCATTCTGGGTTTGTTCTCTCACCCTCCTGGTGGAACCGGAGCTCTGGGTGTTGGGACAGAGCCGAGGCTCTTGGTTCTGAGGAGGTTCTGTTCTGGTCTGACGGGTCCTCTCCTGCAGGGCGAGGAGCTCAGCTTGCCTCTTCAGTCGGTTCTCCTGTCTGTTCCTCTGCAGATCCACGGGGTACCGCTTTGAGGCTGGAACGAACTGACGAGTGGGTCTGGAGGAGCAGAGGTCAGAGGCCACGTCACAGCCGTGAAATGAAAGACACCGTAATCTCTGGATTATAAGCCGCTACTTTTTTCACAGGTTTGAACCCCGCAGCTGCAGCTAATTTATGTATTTTATTTTATCTTTATGACTGGATAGCTTCCTGCCAACAAAAACATTTAGCCTCGGCATGCCAGGGCGCTCACATACACGTCTCTCATGGGGGAGGGGCGTGTCCTCATGACTCAATGAGACGACCTGAATACATAAAGTTTAAAAAAAAAAAGTTCGACCAATGAAATTAGCAAACAGGTCACAACCGAACCAATGAAACAGGGAGGGGAGGAGAGAACAGGAAGGGGATCCCCCTGCATGTGTAGAGCATGTTAGTCTCACATGCTCACTGAACAATATTGCTCCAAACACAAGCTGGCAGGAGGAATATAGCAATCGATGACTTCCTTTGTGTTCGTCGTGTGTTAGTTTGTGTTTGTTGTGTGTTAGTTTGTGTTTGTTGTGTGTTAGTTTGTGTTCGTCACGTGCTAGTTTGTGTTCATCACGTGTTAGTTTGTGTTCGTCACGTGAAAGATTGTGTTCGTCACGTGAGAGATTGTGTTCGTCGTGTGTTAGTTTGTGTTTGTTGTGTGTTAGTTTGTGTTCGTCACGTGTTAGTTTGTGTTCGTCACGTGTTAGTTTGTGTTCATCACGTGTTAGTTTGTGTTCATCACATGTTAGTTTGTGTTTGTTGTGTGTTAGTTTGTGTTCGTCACGTGTTAGTTTGTGTTCGTCACGTGTT
>NC_056504.1:48166106-48167546 GCF_014905685.2 Nematolebias whitei
TGTTCGTCACGTGTTAGTTTGTGTTCGTCACGTGTTAGTTTGTGTTCATCGTGTGTTGGACCATTCAGTAGAGTAATCATGAGTGAGGGAGGTAGTTGTCATGAAGACCTGAGGGGTGTGTTGAACAGTAACATAAAGTCTATGAAACACCATCTGGTGGTTGATTCTGGATCTACATCAAGAGCTGAACATCTCAGTAGCTGTGCTGCCGCTCACGTTACAACTTGAACACCTGCGGCTTAAATGTGTACAAAATTTATTTATTTAGTGTTAGTTAAATTTAGTTGTATTATGTAGTGTTTAGCTTTTATTCAGGTGCGCTCTATACACCAGTAATTACGGTAAGTTCAGTAAAAGTAAAAGACTCGTTTTAAACGTGTTCCTGTTTGTGCTGCGGTTATCGTCTCGGTCTAAACGGCTCTTTGGACCTGTGTGTGTTCCAGTCCGGCCTCCTCTTGTCTCTGCAGCTCCGCTCCGTCCTGGAGAACGGCTCGTACGGGTCTCCGCCCGCCGGCAGACGGACGTTCTCCTTCCCCGTTCTCCCCGCTTGACTCCTGCTGTTTGGAGGAGCAGCGGGTCGTGGGGGAGGTGGCACGGCGACATCTGAAGACTGAGCTGTCGCTGCGTTTGGGTCGAGATCAGGAGTCTCTTCTGCACAGAGAGAAGTAAATAAAAACACCAGCATGATGGGAAAGTTCAGTTTGTGCAAAGCTAAGAACAAAACCTTCAACACAGTGTGGAAGATGTAATCCTGAATTTCACCAAACTTCCTCCATATATATAATTAACTCACAAACTAGTCCCTGGAAATCAAAACATTTGCAAAAAAAAGTAAAAATTAAAAAGCAAAGGTGCCATTTTTTAGGCTCAACTCTTGACTAGATAAAAACAGAAAAACTTTGTAGTTAAAAAGAGTTTAATCGACTCTGAAACTGCAAACTAACTTTGACTGAGTTGATAAAAGTTGGACCGATCTGTAAAAAGGCTTTAAACTCGTCCCTTCTCCTCTGAGGGTACCTGTCTGAACAGCCATGTCTCTGTAGGAGGAGGTGGAACCGTTGGTGTTCTCCAAACCCCCGGACTGTCCGGTAACTGCTGAACACAAGAAAAACATTAAAAATTAGAAACCGTTCTGATTCAGTGTGTCTGGGAAGAAAATCCAGAAACGTTGATTTTTACTTCTGTTCATAATAAAGTTAGTAAAGTTAATTTTTACTTCTGTTCATAATAAAGTTAGTAAAGTTAATTTTTACTTCTGTTCATAATAAAGTTAGTAAAATTAATTTTTACTTCTGCTCATAATAAAGTTAGTAGAGTTAATTTTTACTTCTGTTCATAATAAAGTTAGTAAAGTTCATTTTTACTTCTGTTCATAATAAAGTTACTAAAGTTCATTTTTACTTCTGCTCATAATAAAGTTAGTAAAGTTAATTTTTACTT
>NC_056504.1:48167556-48198655 GCF_014905685.2 Nematolebias whitei
TTCTGCTCATAATAAAGTTAGTAAAGTTAATTTTTACTTCTGTTTATAATAAAGTTAGTAAAGTTAATTTTTACTTCTGCTCATAATAAAGTTAGTAAAGTTAATTTTTACTTCTGCTCATAATAAAGTTAGTAAAGTTACACGTTGTGCAGAAACTCTGGGCTGGATTTGGACCACGTGCACGGAGGTTTGACTCACGGCTGGGCTCCGACGTCTCCTCCGATCTGCCGTCACCGAGGTTTTTCTCTGGCGGCTCCGCCTGATGAGCCGCTTCCTCCTGAACAAACAACCAAACAGTAAAAATACTTTTTTATGTTTTAACCAAAATGTTTCAATAAAAAAATTATAATAAAAAACTTGATGAACAAAAATAAAGATTTTTAAAAAGTGTTGTGTGGTTTCTCGTTGCTGCAGACCTTCTGTTTCTTCCTCAGTGTTTCCAGCTCGTACTGTTTCTGCAGCTTCTCCCTTTCCAGGGCCACCCTCTTCTCCTCCTCCTCCTCCTCCCGTCTCCTCTTCGCCTCCTCTTGCTCCTTTTGCCTTCGGCGCTCCTCCACCTGGGCCTCGATCGCTCTCTGAGGGAGAGAACGTGGAATGAGAGGAAAACTGAACTGATGGTCTTGGTGTTCCCGTTTGCACCTCCTCTGACCTGCTGCTCCTGCTGCGCGATCCTCCTCCTCTCCCTCTCCTCGAGCTGGGCAGGGTCCAGCAGGGAGGTCATGGTCCTCAGATAGCTGCGTGAAGCACAAGAACACGATACTGAACTTATCTGCAGCTGCTCCGCCTTTATCGTGGAGACAAATCACTCCTCATGGGGGGTGGGGGGGTGGGGGTGGAACAGAGGCTAGAGAAGGTGGGCCTGTGATCAAAAGGTCGCTGGTTCAACTCCCCAGACCAACAACATCAAAATGTGGGTGAGAAAGGTGAAACACCAACACCTGCCTCCACCCTCATTTGCTCTGCTCTGGTCCCTTGAGCAAGGCCTTCAACCCCCACCTCCTGCTCCTCCAGGCCCCCAGCTCCTCACAGCTCCTCACTAATTAACATATTTTAAGAAGTTTAGAAATGATCTAAATTTGGGTAAACTAATAATTTTCTTTGGTGTTTTTTGTATTTGAGGTTAAAGAAACTGGAAATAAATTGATTATTGTAGCTTTGTAACCTCGAGTGTTCCTTAAAATCTGTTTCAAGATAAAAAAAAAACGTCCTGAAAGCAAAATTAAGGGTTTTATGGGAAATCTGAGCAGTTAGGAACGAGAATTGATCTAAATTTAAAAACAATCTGTTGGACCCGTCAGGAAAGTTCATTCTAAAAGGACGTTACGGAGAAGAACCTCGCTGAGCTGATCCAGTACCTGGTTCTGGTCGGGAACCCGTTTGTAGAATCCACTCGGACTCCGACGACGCTCTCTGCTCCGCAGCTGCTGGTGGCCTCCCAGGCCAGGGACAGGCTGGACGACGGGTCCCAGTCCCCTCGCTCGGAGCCGTTGAGCCGGCCTGGAGGTGGCGCCGAAGCGGCAGGAGTTGGGGCGAGGCGCCTCCTCTGGAGCGAGTCGAAGTGCGCGGCCCAGCGGTCGTGGTCTTCTGGCTGCAGGGAGGACCACAACGTCACAACAAACAGACGCGTGTTCCCAAACCTCCCGCTCGGCTCCTGCTGCGTCCTCACCGCACCTGGCTCTTCAGGAGCTTCTCCTGCTTCCTGCGGCGAGCCGCCTCCTCTCGCTGACGATCCAGCTCCTCCAGCCAGCATCGCCTCTGCTCCTCTTTCCTCTCAATGCTCAATGACTCCTCCATCGGAGTGACCTCCTGCAAAAATAACAAAACTTCAAATATATAAAAATGTCACTCCGACAGCAGTTTGTTTGTTGCAGAAACGTTAATAATGTTCTTGAACTTCTTCAGCATGAACTTTTTTTGTGAACTTCTTAAACATCTTTAAAAGCTCTGCTGCCGTCCACTTTGATTCTTCCATGAAAAGTTTTTAATATGAAACAAACGTGAATCCCATCTGTTTAAAAACACCTGAAGTGATGTCTTCGCCGTACGAAGCGTGTGACGTTACTCAACCTCGCAACTAAAAGCTCAAGAGTAACAACAAACAGAAATGTTTTAACACCGTTCACAATGTTGTGACACTTTCATTCATTCATTCAATCTTTACTTCTACAGGTCGGTCTCATTGAGTCACGAGGACTCATGTACAAGAGAGACCAGTTTTAAACAAAGAACACAGATGAGGTACAGACAACAACAAACAGCCATAAAAAAACATATAAAATGAAAACAGAAGAAATGAAATAAAAACAAAACAAAAACAGCTACATTATAAAGCGATCTAAAACACTAAAAACAGGAACATGTCTGACTGGATGATGTTGAAAGCAGTCTGTAAAAGCTGGAAAGTGTTTTAGCTCGACAATAAACAACTGTGTCATCAGCGTAGAAATGTATGGATGCATTAGGAATGATCTGACCTACATTACTTATGTAGATTGTGAAAAGGGTGGGTCCTAAGACTGAGCCTTGTGGTACGCCATTATTGACAGTTAAATAACTGGAGGAAATATCATGTTGAACACATTGTCTCTGATCTGAGAGACAGAGAACCAACCAATGGTGTGATCTGAGAAACCGATCTCTGAGAGGTTACAACACAAGACGTCATGATCCAGAGTCAAAAGCTTTGGACAAGTGCAGCACAATAATCTTTCGCATCCAGCGCTTCAACAACGTCATTCAAAACATTCAGCGAAGCAGTCGTTGTGCTGTGTTGCTCCCTGAAAATAATAGTATACATGATTTCCCTTTCGGATTTAAAAGCAAACTTTTAAAAAAGCAAATAAATAAATAAAACAAAGTTTTGAAGCAGATCTTGTTGTTCGTCGATCTCATTTACCCCGAGTCTGAGGCTGGACCTGATGGCAGCGGGCTGGTCTCTGTGGCCGACAGAACTCTGAACCGACAACACACTCTCAGCGTACTCCTCCACCTGAACACACACACCGTTAAACACACACACGTTAAACACACACACGTTGAACACACACAGAGTGTGACGACTGAATCTAGTCTGATCTGAACGTGGCAACAAAACAGGAGGAACATTCTGCAGCGAGGGCGAAATAGAAAGTCGTACCTGCAGCCTGCCGGGGGCTGAACGCTGCTGCTTTAGAGCCACCTGCTCATCTAAAAACAAACAAAATGATGTAATCAAACATTTAATCTATAGATTATTTGAACAGAATGCACATGACATCACTGCTGTCGTTTTGTGTTTTGTAAAACTGGTGAAATATTGAAGATTACAGTAAAAAAAAAAAAAAGATAACAGCTTCTCTCCTAGTTCCAAATCTGACTGGACAAATACACAAGTATAAATATTTGTACCTTTCAGTGGTATACTCTGAAGATGTTTAAGGCAAATATAAATAAGCAAATAAATAAATGTAAAACAGGTGCTCCAGATACCAATTTTTAGTATGAAATTAATGATAGTTATCATTTTTATTATTATTTTATCTTTATTCACATTTTGGTGGAGAAATTTTATTTGGGGCAAAAAATAAAATTTTTAAATTAAATACATAACTGAAAGATAATTTTCTGTTTGCTAATTTTGCTGAATTTAACGCAGCTGTTGTTGTTTTTGTGAAACACGTCCTGATGTAATAAACAGACGCTCTTCTTCCAGCTGTGGCTCCATCACTTTAATTTCTGACTTTTAGCTGCTAAAACCAGCTGTTTGCTCTTTGGGCATCATGTTGTTGTGCTGAGCAAATACAGATTAATAATTAATCATTAATACTGATTAGATAGAGTTAGACCAAACAAAAAGAACTAAATCTCTTGAAATGTAAACATTTAAGACTTTTGTTGGTTTTATTATATGTAAGAAGTGACTAAATGTGAATGTTAAAATTATTTCCCCCATTTATTAGCATTTAAAAATGGTTTTGTGTGTGTGTGTGTGTGTGTGTGTGTGTGTGTGTGTGTGTACCAAGTTCTCTCTTCCACTGAGCCTTCTTGGCGTCCACGGTTGCTCTGCTCTCCGACTGTCGCTCCTCCAGCCAGCTGAACAAAGACCGAGATAATCTGAAAAACAAGAACATTCAACCTGCTGTGAAACTGTGAGCTTCATTTATTATTATTATTATAGAACATTTTGTAATTTGGGATTTCTTTGTTGGTTTTTGTGTCTCCATTTGAGACTTTAAAACAGAAAATTGCAGCAGAACAAAATGAAAAAGTGACGGTTTAAAGAGTTTGTACGGCGTGACTTTTCTCTTGATGTTATTCGAACAGCAGAAACGTGTCAAAACGTTCTTACCCGCTTTCTTTTTCTCGTGAGCTCCGAGCTGCATCAGAGCCTCCTTCAACCATCCGTTCTTCCCCTCCTCCTCTGTCTTCCTCTCTTATTTCTCGTCCTTCTTCGTTCACAGACGAGACAGATTCAGGGTCTGTTTGATCTCCTAACACATAAATTACACAAAGTTTGTCATCTTCCGTATCTTATTTACAGCAGGTCGGGTTATCAGTAACATCGTTACCACAGCCTTGTTCCGCCTGCTCCTCTGGTCCATTCTGTCCATTGATGGGGGTGTTGACAGTGTTGAGGATGTGCTGCAGCTCTTCACTGGTCAGACACAGCAGACGGTCCTTCAGCTCGGTGTCCACACCGACCAACGGATGCTTTAAGCCCGTTTTCCCACCACCTCTGCTGCCAGCATTCAGAGGCGGTCCTGCTTTCCCATCAACTCCCTGGACTCCAACAGTGCTGCTGAGTTTGTGTGACATCACCTTGAGTACACACACACAGTTTAAGGTTTTTGTTTGTTTTTAACTTTTCTTAGACAACTTTTTAAAAGCTATCAGTGCAGGTTCTTACCCCGTCCCTTCCTCTGGTCACTGCTTTGATGCTGTGACGGGTTTTCGATGAGGTCAGGCTGCTGTTCCTTCCCCCTGTGGTGGTTTTATTAGAACCACACGATGTAGACGTGCCTGCCACTTTGAATTTAACCTCCCTGTGACTCCCTGCTACCTGCCGGGGTGCACGCTCCTGTTCCTGTATTTTGTCCGCACAGCATGGCTGCCTGGAGCTTAGGATTTTAGCTGCTTTAGGCTTGACGGACAGCAGCTGGAAACATGATGCATAAGATCAGAAAAAAATAACAAAGTGGTGCTTTTTTCCTGTTGCTTCATTTTTATTAGAAACAAAACTGTGCTGCAAATGTGAACATGATGCAAGCAACAAAGCTGCTTATACATCAAGCTGAAAGTGATTCCTACCTTTGCTGGATTTTTCTCAACACCTGCTGTGAAAATAATGACAAAAGGTGAGCAGCTAGGAATAGATCTATATCAATAAATACTATAATAAGCGAATAACAAGTCTCACTGAAAACTCTGAACCTTTTATTTTGATTTCATTTGCATTAAAACAATATTTATGTGTAAAATATAAAATATATGTAATTGATATAATCACTACATTGATAACGACAACACCCTGTAAGAGAAGAGTAATTGCAACAGATGTAATAGTTTAATTTGTAATTCATTGTTAGGGCTGTAAAGTGTTAAGTTGGAAAGTCTCACCATGATTGAGTATAATCAATTTAGGTTTTCCATTTTCCAGTTTTAACAGCAGGCCGTCCCTGTTCAGATACAGAAAAATATTAGAGATTAAAAAAAGAGCACAATTACTTTTATCAACAGGATTCAAAAGTTTGGCGAATAATTTAAAGTTTTTTTAAAGAGTTAAAGGAAATAAATTCACATTCTAGAGCTTCGGTTTAATGTAGTGTTTAAAATTGACTTTATTTACAACGCTCTGACAAAACAATCCAAACATTTTACCATTAAATATAATTGTTGATGTTAATTTTTCTAGTTAGCTAGTTTAATCTGCACAGATTATCATGATTTTTTGTCGATAAAATGAATAAAACCAAAGGTGCGGCTCTTCTACACGTAAAGCTTAGTTTATATTGTCTATATGTTGTCTATATGTTGTTTATATGTTAATTCATTATTGGCGTGTTTGCAGTTTGGTTCCACGATAAAAACAAAAACCTTTCCTTTCCATCGCTTCCTGTTAGCCTAGCTAGCTAGCTGATCAAAAACACTCACCCGATATTCATCCCGGCAGAAATTTACACCGTAAAACCAGTGCGTCAACCTAAAAGTTTCTAACTTAATAAATTAACTATTTTCAAATAATTACTTAGTGTTAGATATGCATTTTTAATTGACTGCAGTGACAGTTACTCGGTAATTTCTGAATCAGCAACTGTGTGCGTTCGTTGCTGGTCACGACCAACAACACGGTCGCTGATTGGCTGATGAAAACAGTTTTCAATAACTGACCAATCAAAACGCTGCAGCTACACGTTTAAATTCGCCATGACGCATTTAGGGTAACTCGGAATTAATTACACAAGGTCGCGATAAATTGTTACCCACATTTTAAGAATTAAACATACTATCACTTGAAATACTTTTTTTTTAAGATTTGATAGTAAACCTTAGTATATTTTATATTTCAAAGCATGAAAAACCTGATAAAAATCTTAAAAAATTACAAAAAAGAACTACTCTGAACAAGTTATAGTTTTTACAATGCTACTTGAACTACACAGTTCATGATGATAAATTTTAATACTGCATGTACACTGTATGCTCTAAATTATATAAAAATTTATGAAATTATAGAGGTAGACTTAAATTACAAATAGTGAAAGTTAAAATTACAGCACCGAAGTTAAAAAGTAGACTACCTGTATATCTGCTTTTTTTGTAGATTAAAAAAAATCAAGCTGTTGTGACATTCTGGTACTTATGTTTTAAAATTTGTTTATTTATAGCTTTTTTTACATATATACCTGTACTTGACCTCTTAAGACAACAGAGCACGTCAATCTCAACAGAGCACTTCGCGCTCAGACTGCAGGTTTACGTGCGGTTCCTAGAGTTTCCAAAAGCAGAATGGGAAGAAGATCTTGCAGTTCTCAGGCTCCTCTCTTGTGGAACCAACTTCCAGTTTTTGTTCATGAGGCTGATACATTGTCCAGTTTTAAGACTGGGCTTAAGACGTTCCTTTTTGATAAATCCTATAGTTAGGGTTGGTTTGTTATGCTGCCTTAATCTTAGACTACTAAAGGACAAACTGACCTCATTTCCTCATATTCATGTTTGTGCTGCTGTTTGACATAATGTTTTTTATTCTAGTGCTTAGTGTATTTTAGTTTATGTTTTTCTTAGTTCATATCTTAGATGTTAATACTGTTTTTCATTTACATTTTATTGTTGGATGTAACTGGGACCCTGTGTACATAATTTCGTTACACCACATGTACCACATGAGGTGTGAATGACAATATATAAACTCTGACTCTGATTCTTGACCTGCTATTGTGTATCTGTCGTTGTTTCCTGTTCCTCTCAAACCCAGCAGGTCGAAGCAGATGGCCGCTTGTCCCGAGTCTGGTTCTGCTAAAAGGTTTCTTCCTCATGAGGGAGTTTTTCCTTTCCACTGTCGCCTTCATGCTTGCTCAAGATGAGAGTTCTGCGATGGAGCTCACTTCCGCTCCTCAGATGAATAATGTTAACTTATTTTGTATATATGAATGTTTCTGTTCAGTGCCCTGAGACGACTTGTGTTGTGACTTGGCGCTATATAAATAAACTGAATTGAATTAAGATAATTTTAGACAGTTTGGCTTTTGCAAAATATTTTAAAACATGCTCAAGACTAAAATAGTACTATAAGATGCAGTAAACATTTATTTTGTATTGCTTACATGCCATTGTTACGAACAAATAATCATTCAATGCGGATGCTGAATTTAAATCAAGTTATGTATTTTATATTTTGTATTTTATATTCTTTATGCATTTTATATTCTTTGTGTATTTTATTCCTGTTGATACTGTAAAGTGTCCTTGGGTGTCATGAAAGACGCTTTTTAAATAAAATGATTATTATTATTATTAAGCCGGTAATATTAGAATTGAAATTCCTGAAAATATAACGAGTTGCAGTCCCAGCCGTGGCCTGCAGGGGGTGCCACCGCGCCGCAGCCGCGTTGATGAATTGGAAAAAGCCAAACAGTCCGCGAGCGTTCGCTTCATGTTTTTCTCCGCCGTTAATGAGTTTTGGCATCGGCGACTGACATCCATGATCCTCCCTGGTGTCGTAACGTAAGCTTATCCACGGTGGCCTCCGTGCGGGTTTCGGGCGTCCACTCGGTGATCCTGAAGGTGTGTTGTTGTTTTTGTACCAGCTTGGTTCCATCTAACGCTGCGTAACATCGAGCCGCGACGTTAGCCAGCTAGCGTTAGCATGCTAATCTACTTAAAGAGCAGGCAGAGTCCGCCAGTGTTTTCACCGAGTCTGACGGGCAGGGCGACGTTCACAAGCTGAAACCTTACGACATAAAACAAGGTGATGTTTTATTTTCAATTTAAGCTTTTGGAAAAAAATAAATAAAAAACGCACCCGACTTTTCTAGCATGTTGTCAGGCTAAGGTCAAGCAGCTTCCCGGTCCGACAGCTAACTGATATCTGAGGTATAAACGCGTAACAATGTGGCAGCTCGCCATTTAGCATGAACGTTTTAATGAGGTAATGATTAGAAGCAGAGCTGGTGTTCTTTTATTCAACATGAAGAAGTCGGTTTTCACAACACGAGTTAGCTCAAAGCTAACAGCCCTGTGTATAATTTTAACAGTTATAAGTGGAAACCGGACTGACATGCTGGGAAAGTTGACACCTTATTATTGATGTTTGGGTTCTTAAGATTATGGCTTTAACTACCGAGGGTGTGCTGCTGGTCAGAATGTGTTTGTTTTGCCTCAATGGTCCTGATAATGCTGGTTGTGCTTATAATAATAATAATAATGCAAACTGCTTATATTTTGTTGCTTTTCCACAAATGCTTTCTCATGATGGTGCGCACCGTGTCCTTTTCAGAAAATGAAATTTTATTTTTAACACCTGTGAACGTAATGTCAGTGTGTCAAAGTTCCTGGCAAAGTTTAGTAAAAGAAAAGGATTGCAGCCTTTGAATGATTCTTAATATATCATAACATTAAAGAATGCAAATTAGAAAATCAAACATTAAAAGGTCCTGATGCTCAGTAATTAACAAAGTTGAGTCAGGTCCTCTGGATTCTTCTTCTTTGTTGAAACGTTTCAGGTCAGTCTGAGACCCTGCAGCAAACCCTGCCTTATAAAAAGCACCTTATCATAGTGGATGAACCAGTTCGCTGCTGACAGAACCAGCCGTTCACATGTAAAACAAGATCCATCACATAATGGATCGTTAGAGCCCTGATTAGGGGTGCACGATAATCGGACAGCCCATTTATCGGCCCCGATTTCCTTAATTTTGGGAGATCGGTGATTGGTCGATGCTTAAATGAGAAACCGATTTTTTTTTCTTCTAGTTTTAACAATTGTCTGAAGTTCATTTATATTTCGGAGCACTACCTCATGGCCAGTTAAAACAAGTTTGGATTGTTCTAGGATATTGTTCAAAGGTATGTTTTTCAATAAAACAATAATGGAAAATTGAAGGTGCGTTGTGACCTTGTAACACCTGACAGTGTCGCTTATTAAACAAGATCTGCAGGTCAGGCTTTTTAGAGATCGTGATCGGCCAGAAAACTGCAATCTGTGCACCCGTAGCCCCGATGGCAGCTCTTCACTGATGGCAGCTCTTCATGGGGGGCTGAGTGATACGTGCAAGAACAGAACTGTAAGAAGGTGGAAGTTTAACACAGAGGCCTCCGCCCCATTTAATGATGGACGGTTTCTCTTCACAAAGATGGATTCCTTCTCTCTCAAACCACCGTTCCTCTCTGTCGAGGATGTGCACACATAGACATAAATGCGTAGACGCCTCACTGGGCGCTGAATCGTATGTCGACGCCATTTTAGGTGTGGCGGAACGGCTACACTAATATACAGTATTTGGAAAAGAAACGGGCACCTAAGACAACATTTGTAACTTAACATTAAAAAAAATTCATGTTTGTGGTGATGTTCAATGTTTTATGTTATGAGTGCTTAGTGTATATTTAGTTGATGTTTTTCTTAGTTCATATCTTAGATGTTATTACTGTTTTTCTTATACATTTTATTGTTGGATGTAACTGGGACCCTGTGTACATAATTTCGCTCCACCACATGTACCACATGAGGTGCGAATGACAATAAAGAAACTCTGACTCTGACTCTGACTCTGAAAAGTTACAAGTGTTGTCTTTGGTGCCCGTTTGTTTTCCAAGTGTATTTGTGTGTGAATGACAGGGATCAACTTAAAACACTTTGTAGAACGGTGCTTTACGACGTTCAGTCCTTTTCTTTGCATTAGTTGACCGGCAGTTCCGCCACATTTAAAATGGCGTCGACGTATGATTCAGCGCTCAGTGAGACGTCTACATATGTACGTGTGCACATCTTGATCCCTGAGAGTGACCGCTGGCCTGCAGATGAGTGTAGACCTCAGCGTCCTGGCTAACATTAAAAGATGGTCCTGAACTATATCGAGCGGTGCTCTTTGAGTTTACTCCAGTGGTTTTCCACGTACGTCATCGCGCAATTCTGACTTGACGGCATGCACTCAATGTAAACAAAGCACTCAGTCGAATCTCGTGAGTGACCTGCGTTAGGCTGGCCTTAGTTTGGAAATCAGACAAGCAAAGAACAGAGAGTTCAGAGTTTCTTTATTTGTCATTCGCACCACGTGTAGTACATGTGGTGGAACGAGATTGTGTGCTCAGAGTCCCAGTTCCAGCCAACAATTTCCTCTGACATTTTTGTGTTAACTAAAGTGGCCACAGACGTTAACCTGCAATAAGAGTGAATCTGCGGCTGAACATCAAAGAAATGAAAAGAGATCGAGCAGATCGCTGTCCAGAATAAACACGGGGGTCATAAAGACGGAGCTTTTTGTTTTAAGTGATGAGCACGCCACGTCACTGTTCAGGATAACACGACCTGCTGACAAATCTAACTGTCATTCCAAACTTCGCTCGAAGCGTAAATACAAAACTAGACTTTTGGAAATAACGACGGAGTCCCACATGTGCTGCCTGAATGTGTCCTGTCAGCTGCTTCGCATCCTTTTCTGGCTCTTCGTCGCCGCCAGCCTCCTTCTTCCTCTTTATAACGATACGGGCGAAGCAAAGACACTTTTCATAAATGGTCAGGTGATGTGCTTTATTGGTTTAGACAACGAGTTGCAGCTGAAGCCGTGTTAAAAAAGCTTTTCTTGATCTTTATATTCCTAAAATGCCACTCTAAATAATTATCTAAGTGTTGAGTGTAAATGTCTTGTAAATTGTTTAGTGTGTGTGTGTGTGTGGGGGGGGGCAGTGTTAGTTATCATAATGGTTTTAACCACGTGTGTGTTCACGTGTTTGTTACCAGAATATCTCATGAACCACTGGATGAATTTTAATGAACCCTTCAGGAAATAGTCATCCGCAGCTATTCTTTAAAATAATAATTATAATTAAGTAATTTGAGATTTTGCAATTCAAGATGGCCGCCACATTAGCCAACACAAAAATGTCAGTTTTGCAGATATTGAGTTAAAATGTAATAATGTTGTAGCTAAGATTCAGAAAACATGAGAAACTGCTCCAACTGCACATAAATGATCTTAGTTGAAAACGAAGGAATGCTGGGTCGTTCTCTTCATGTTTAAAATGAGCAGATAATAGAGTCGGCTCCAGTTTGAGCTGAACTTGTACAAGTTCAGCAGAAACTTCAGAGGAAAACTGGATTAGATCCTGAAGCCGAGTCAACAACAGACGGAAACAAGACTTTCTGCTTTTTAAATGTGAGAACACAAGGACACGGTTATTACTTGCACTGTTGTAATCCGCCAACAGGAGACGTTTATCTTTTATGTACTTTTATTCGCTGAACAAACAAATCTTTATTGAGTTGGATCAGTCCCGTCAAAGTGAAAATATGTTATTTTGTTTATTGTTAAAGTATTTGATAATGATCTGGACTTTATTGTAAGAACATCAGTAAAACCCTGTCTTGACGTCCTTCGTTGACGTGACAGGCTTCTCAGGTTGGCGTGCGTGAGTTGTGGTCGCCGTGGCAACTCCAAGTCCCTGGTTTTCAGCGTTGAAGGAGCCGAGATGTAGCCGTGCACGTGAGTTTGGGCCGACGTGATCGGCGTCCTCACCCCGGCGAAGGTGAACGGGACGAACCGTTCTCCTGGTTCTCTGAGCATCACGCGGCAGCTGCTCGGATGCGTCCGGGGACATGGCGGCAGCTGTTTCTCTTGTTTTTGTTTGTTTTGTTTTTCCAGATGTGGTTTGTGATTTCTACGACTGACGGATGTGGTTTTGGGTTTGCTTCCCACACGACTGCGTGGCTCTGGTAAAAAGAGGGAATAAATTCATTGTACTATGTTCTTAGTTTTCTTAGTTTTTTGAGCTTTATACGTCATCCTTATGATCAATACGTTGGCCTTTTTTGTTACTTTTTCATTTTTTTATGTTCCTTTTGATTGTTCATTTATTTCCCAGGACAAAAGCGTGCGTGTCAGCATTGCCAACCTCAAGCCCTTATTCACCGTTGTTTGTCCATATCATTCTGTACTGCACGTACCGGCGATAAAACACAAACTTCTAAGACAAGATATTCTGACGACACTGGAAAAGGTCACGTTTGTGTGAAATAAATCTTTAGGAACATTTGTCCAACAGTCAGTCTGCTGTAAACTGCACCAAGGCAAAGTTTGTATTAGCTGGATCCTCTTATAAATAGATTTATGTGCAAATGTGACCCGTAAAAATGAGTCGGACTGAGCACGAGCTGCTGCCCAACAAATGTAAAAATATTAATATCTGCTGTAATTAAGTTTTGCTTAAAAATAAGTCACCATTTAGCAATCCCAGTAACTAAAACACCATTTAGCAATCCCAGTAACTAAAACACCATTTAGCAATCCCAGTAACTAAAACACCATTTAGCAATCCCATGCGAAAACCCACACAAACACGAGAAGAACATGTAAACACAAAACGGCTCCAGGTCCAACCTGAGATTGAACCCAGGAGGACCTTCTTGCTGTGGGACAACGATGCTAACCACTAATCCTAATACTACATGGGCGGCTGTGGCTGAGTGGTTAGAGCAGCCGTCCTCCAATGCAAGAGTTGGGGGTTCGATTCCATCTGCAGTCACATGCCGAAGTGTCCCTGGGCAAGACCCTGAACCTCTCGTTGCCTCCGGTGTGAGTCCCATCGGTGCATGAACGTGATAAAGCTCTGATTAATCTTTGTAGAGATCTAGTATAGAGCTGTATGAATGAGGCACAGGTTGTAAAGAGCTTTGAGTGTCTCGGTAAGACAGAAAGGTGATATTTAAGTACAGCCCATTTACCATTTAATCCATTGTGCTGCCCAATAATAATAATAATAAATTTAAAAAAAACTAAGGAGTTTCACTCTAATGTCCTCTTCAGTCCCCTTAGTTTTATCGTTATTACCAGTTTGTGTGTTCTTTGGTACTTTTAATGTAAAATGTTTGAAGCAGTTAGGATTTTTTTTAGTTTGATGAGCTTTGGTAAAATACTTTCATCTCCAACTAGTAAAACGAGGAGAATTTTTTTTATTATTATTTAAAAAAGGTATTGTAATCAGAACGTGGCAAGTTTGTTTTGTTTCTTTCAAGGAAAATGTTTGACCCCCCCAGAGTTCAAAGGTCACGCAGCTTTAGTGAGACGGTAGAAGGTCGTGTTGGTTGATGCACGGTCCTATATAATAATAAAAAAGCTTTAAGTCCGTGTGCTGTAGGTCTGCAGTAGAAACTGGATTTATTCTATAATATTTGACTCACTTATAATTAGGAAGGGAGCGGTGGCGCAGAGGTTAGAGAAGGCGGGCCCTTGATCGGAAGATCTCTGGTTCAACTACAGATACCGACAACATTAACACGTGGGTGGGAAAAGTGAAGCATGCACACCTGCCTCACCCTGGGCCCTTGAGCAAGGCCCTTAACCCCCACCATCTGCTCCCCCGGCTCCACTCAGAGGGTGTGGCAGCTCGGTGGTCTGTGGTTGTGTCAGGAAGAACATCTGGCGTAAAAATAATCACCAAGTCTTCATGCGAGTTAATTCACCGTGTCCCCTGAAGAAGGAGCAGCCGAAACAAACAACAATAATCTGTTCTCATTAGGAGTCCCCCGTCAACATTTTTGTCCCCATCACTTCTAAATTGTTGATCTGACAAGTCAACACTTGTATTTTCTTACCAACCTTCTCACAAAAGTGCATTAAATAAATTAAAATAATTACTAATATATTTGTTCCCCGTCTTTCCCACATTATCACACACCGGAGGAGTAAAACACGCAGAAGTTCACGGTTGTGTTCATTCGTACTCGTGCTCACACAGACTCATGTTCGTGCTGCTGTTGTTCGGCGTGTTGTCTTGCACTGTTTTTCGTACGTCTTAGTTTATCTTACGTCCTTATTACCGTTTATTTTACAAGTTATATTTTTGCTGTTGTTGGATGTAACTGGGACCCTGAGTACATCATTTTGTTCCACCTCATGTACCACACGTGATGCGAACGACAATAAAGAACCTTGAACCTGAAGGCTGTTGGAAAGTGACGAACCTTTTTGTTTTCACAACCACAGTAACGGGTCTCAGACGCTGATGACTCAGAGTTCAGCTAAACGTCCCACTGTCCCTGGTTTCATTCTTTACGAACTGCCGTTAGGATCAAATGTTGGATTAGCTTCCGTGTTTGTGTTTATTCAGCATCTCTTCTCTTTTGTTAATAAGTTCTGAACTCACCTGAACAGTTTTAGGCAGATGTGCTCATCCAATCAAATCAGAGTATTGGTATTTGTTGAATTGGAGTACTGGAGTTTTTATTTTAGACAGTTCAGACACATTTTCCCACATAGAAAAGAAACTTCGACACAGTTTAATCCGGCCGTTTTTAAACCCAGGTTTCCATCCTGACGTTCTCCTCGAACTGTTGATGCGTTGTTTCAGTCAACACACACGTTTCTGTGCTTCTCAGAGCCCGTTAATGTTTGAAGTCTGTTCAGGACCTGTTGTTTCTGCAAGATGACGAAGTAAGAACTGCTGCTCCCTCGTTTTCTTGGCATTTTTTCTGTTGTTATTATTCTGTTTAGACGAATGCCCCCTCACTAGAAAAGCAGATGATGGCTGAAAAGTTCTTTTGATCGTGATGGACAGCTTCCAGCTTTTTTGTGTAGGAGTTTTGTAGGATCCAGGAATAAATCCTGTCAGTGCCGTGATTAAACGGCTCGATTCAGCCTGATCGTTGGCTTCATTTGTCGTGCAGAATGCTTTACAGACAAGCTCTGATGTTTATGGTTTGGACAAAAACACTGAAGTATTAGATGTGTTTGAAAGGCGTCCACCAGAGC
The DNA here is from genome assembly GCF_014905685.2 of Nematolebias whitei. NCBI lineage: Eukaryota > Metazoa > Chordata > Actinopteri > Cyprinodontiformes > Rivulidae > Nematolebias > Nematolebias whitei. The sequence continues at coordinate 48,182,997 of NC_056504.1, forward strand.
GGTTTATAAATGAGCTGTGAAAGTTTCACGGCTGGTTACAATCTCTGTTGTGCAAACACAAACAGGTGGAACTGTTGGTCAGGTCGAACAGCGTCAACAAGCCCGTGTACATTTTAGAGTTCCCAACTGAAAGTGTTGCGCTCTTTTTTACCAGCAGCAAGACGGATCGGTTTTTAAACATCTGAACTAGCTAACTGCTTGTGAAGGCAAAGATTGGAGTTTGCAGAGTGGGCAGGATGACGATGCATCTTTAGTTTATTTCTACGAGTCTGTTCATGTTTTTGACCCGTGACAGATTATAATCTCATTACCTGAGATAATTTAATGCAGGCGTCGCCAGCTTTGTTGTTTAGAAAGCACATTTTATCAATCGTCTGCAAAATGTGACCAAGAAAAACGTTGAATGAAGCAGAGAACTCGCATATTAAAAGATGGTTCGGTCTCTTCTTTGAGGAATGGGACATTTTAAAACGGATTGAGGTGTTTAATCAGATTTGAACCTTAACCTAAATATTTATCTTTTGCTTTAACATTTTTACTGACTAACATTTTGGAGAGCAGGCAGAAAGAGGAAGAGCTTGCTTGTCTTAAATGTAGCAGACGTCGTCGTCATTTAATTTTTGTCTCAGTAAGAGTAAGTCTGTCTCTGGTTCTACCTTCTGGCGTTTGTCAAATTTGAGAAGTGACGTCAAACTTCTCTTGATTTAGTTAAAAAAAAAGAACTTCCTCAGGTTTTGTTGGATGTTCTGTGCGACCTGACAGTGGTGAACTCCTGCGTCTCGTCACCTGACGACTTCTGCAGCAGTTTCTGCATTGTGAGGATGAAACCGCTTCTCGTGATTTAATAAAGATAAAAACACACACTTTCCTGCCTGCTTATAGAAACTGTTAAACTTTTGTGCACTTCCTGTTGTTGTTGTGCTTCTTTCAGTTGTGGCCGGTGGGACGGAGCCCCACCTGAAAAAAAAAATTTTCCTCACAAAGTAGTTCCTCCTATTACATGTAAATTACTTATTTGCTGAGCTTGCCGTGTATTATTTTGTTCTGTGTATTTAAAAAAGTGATTTTTAGGGATTCATCCTCAGTTTTTTACTTATTTACCGTTATGGGGCGGTATCATTCAACGACCCGCGTTCGTTAAGCAGATCCAAACGTGCGGCCAGTGATCTGAACACGCAGGTCCAGTAGAGTTGCATTTAGGGCGTCTGGTTTTCTGCTGGTTTTAACACATTGATACGACCTTTACCTGGACCTGACGTGAGCTCAAACCCAGGAGCAGCTGCAGTGAAACCTGCTGAGACCAACAGTGGAGAGATCCTGTTTTAAAATCCATTTGGAGCAGAACAGACCAGAACAGAAAACTTTATTTAAACAGTTCTGTGGCTTGTGTGAGTGAGTGGCTGTGGTGGGTCAGTGGTTGTAGCAGCGGTGGTGTAACTGAGTGTTTGATCCCACTTGAATCTTCTATTTGATTCAGAGACGATATATTGCATGGTCATTTTTCACTGTTGTTATTGTAGTTATGTCACTAAACTGTTTTCTCTCATTTAACTGTTAATCCGGAGTATTATTTCAGAATTATTACTTCAAATCAAATTAGAAATCCAATTCAGAAAGATGTGCCCTGTCGGCTGGGGGTGGGAGGCGTCACTTGTCCTGATGTATTAGACTGGACTCGTTTTCACGAGACACAGGCTCGAAACAAGGGAGGGAGAAAAAATGCAAATACTTTGTGAACACACACAAATAACAACAATAAAGGTGCATTCACACCAGCCCTGTTGTCCCGAACTCTACCCCGTTTGCCTAGAAAGTCCGGTTCGTTTGGGGAGGTGTGAACGCGCCATCGAACTCTGTCACGGAACAAAAAGGTGAACTCTGGCCCGCCTAAAAACCTGGGTCTCGGTCCGGTAGAAGAAAACTCCAGCGCGGTTCGAGTGCAGTGTGAATGAAATCAGACCGGGCACCGCTCCACAAGCAGGAAGTGGAGTTCAGCGCAGGACAAACACGTTTCTCTGACCTCATATGGAGCCGTCAGCTGCCTTGTATGAAAACAATATTCTCCACGGTCTTCTGCCTCATCTTCTGCTCATGCTGAGTCCATTGTTGAAAAATGGCAAAATAGAACTCCTAAAACCACTAAAATTTGACGCCACTCCGTTTTTGTTTTTATTTCCAGAAGAAGAAGAAGAAGAAGTGTCTTCTTCAGAGGTTTTTGTGTCGTTTCTTTCAGTAGTTCTTGGTGCGGCGCCCCCACAGGCGAGCGGGGGAACAGGTTGGCTCGACTGCACCGTGCGGTGTGAATGCAAACGCACCAGCTCAAACGTAAACAAAATGTTGTGAATATTTGTCCCCAACCGAACCGAGTCTCCCGGAATATCAGCTGTGAAAACAACCTCAGCTAAATGTTAAGCAACATGTCTCCATTTTTTAAATGTAATGCAGTTTGTAAAAACTTTCAGGAAATTAATGTCCACACCACTAATATTTGAGCTAAGGAGCTGCCACTGACATCTGTGACGTCCACGTTTAAAGAAAACCGTTCTTAAATCATTTAAATGTATTTTAAAATGCACTGCAAACCTTCAGGTTCAACTCCACTCTGTAAAACTGCTCACTATACTCAGAGATTCCTGGACGTTTTTTATTGGTTCCTCATCTGTTGTACTGAAGGATGGGAGGATACACTCACACACACACACACACGCACACACACACACACACACACGCACACACACGGTCAGTCAGTTTGAAATAGCAGCCTAATCAGGCTGATGAGCTGCGGCGAGCCCTTGGCTTCGTCCCGCCGATGATGTAAGATTTGTTTACATAGATGCTGTAAGCTGATTGGCTGGACTGCTCAGGTTATTCGACACACCTAGAAGGACGTGGGGTCAAATTAGATATGAGAAGTTGTTTGTACCTGTGCTTGTTTGTTTGGATGGTGAACTGACCACTGAGGGGAGATTATTGATTCAAGAGTCTTTCTTTATTTTACCTGTTAGCTTTCACTGGATGTCTCACCTGTCCAGATAATGTTTGTTAAATTAAAGAGCTTAATAACTTATTACTTTTCAGACATTATTCTGAATTAAATATACTTTTTATAAAGCCGGTATGCTGTGTAGCTGTGGTAAAACGTATGTACATGTACACCTCAGATGAGGAACGACGCACGACATCACACACCCGGTGGTTATTTGATAATAAAAGCTCATCACTGAATGAATATTTTATCAGTCAGGTGCTGCTAACGGTGACATCTCGCTGGGTTGGGACCGCCAACCAGTCAAAATAACAATTATGAATGAGTCTGAAAGGACTTGAAACGTGAGGCGGGTACGATGTGGGCAGCAAAATAACGTTTATAACAAACTGTATAGTTTTGTAAGTCGTGCACACAACAAGTTGTGATGTTCACAAACTGGCTGTTCAAAATGCAGCTGCTCACTCGCACTCAGCTCCCTGAGAAGACAAAAGGTCTTATTTTCTCACCATTTTGAGTCACAGCTCAGTGAGATGCTACATTAATCATCAGCAAGTGTTGCTGCTTCTTTAACATCCATCATCCATCCATCCATCCATCCATCTTTCCATTATCTTCCGTTTGTTCTGAAGTCAGTTCGTGGGGGCAGCAGCTTGAGCAGGGAGGCTCACACATCTGGGGGCTCCCCAAGGTGTTTCCAGGCCAACTGAGATTATAGTCTCTCCAGCATGTCCTGGATCTTCCCATGGGTCTCCTCCCAGTTGAACATGCCCAAAGCACCTCCTTAGGGAGGCGCCCAGGGAGCATCTTTACTAGATGCTCGAACCACCTCACCTGGCTCCTCTCGATGTGGAGGAGCAGCGGTTCTACTCCAAGTCTGTCCCGGGTAACTGAACTTCTCACCATATCTCTAAGACAAAGGCAACTGGGGTCCCGGACCCCAGGGGTCCGTGAGTGAGAGAGTGAATGGTTGTTTGTCTCGTTTGTCTCTATGTGTCCCTGTGATGGACTGGAGACCTGTCCAGGGTGTCCCCCGCCCCTCGCACTGTGATTGCTGGACATGGGCACCGGCGACCCCTGTGACCCAAAATGGAAGAAGCGGGTAAAGAAAATGGATGGATGGAATTTTTTTCCTTATTTAATTTTTTTACAAGCACTTAGATGTTTAACAACCTGTTAAAATACACCAAAATGCAGGAAATCACATCTACTTTATTCAAAATTTTCTGGGGGAGGACCCCCCCCCCCCCCCCACACACACACACACCAGCCCGCCCGCTCTTTGCATTACGTCATCAGTCTGTTTACATGTTAGCCCCGTTACATGGTACTACTGCTGTTATGATTCTGTTCAGTTTTATGTCATAATTTCAAGAAGTGGTAATACATTTATTATGTTGTTATTATTATTTATTATTATTTATTATGTTATTATTTATTATTATACATTTTTTATGTTATTCTTTTATTATACATTTATTATGTTGTTCTTTTTTATTAATATAATTTATTATGTTATTATTATTAATTAATATGCATTTATTATGTTATCGTTCTTATTTATTAATATACATTTATTATGTTATTATTTATGATTATCCATTTATTTTGTTATTATTATTATTATTATTATACATTTATTATGTTTATTGTGTAAATAGGTAAAGTTTTAAAGTGGTTTTTGATTCTGTTAATTTTCTCTAAACTGTAATTTTTGGAAGTTGCAATTAAAAATGTTAATTAAGTGCATCTTGAATGAAAAGTACCCCATGTTTAAAAAGTTTTAAAAAAATGGTATTAACACGATTAAAGAACAGGTCTTAAGTATTTTTGTTACACAAATATTTCCACAGCATAAAGAGACAAATTGAAGAAAATTATTTAATAAACATGAAGGTTATGAGGGGGTCCCTGAACCCAAACGTTTGAGAACCCCGGGTCTAAGAGAGTCCAGCTGCCCTGCAGAAGAAGCTCATTTCAACCGTCACTTCTTTAACAATAGATGTTTACATGTTTACATGTTTACATGTTTTGTTGGTCTGCAGCACTCAGGTGTGTGTTGGCACAAAGCCAAAGGGGAAAGACTTTTGCTGCTGTCTCATAGAAGTCTTAGTTTAGGAACTTGGGACAAACTATTTTAAATATCTAATCTAATCTTAATCTAATTAAGACAGATTATACACGGGTGGAAAACATTCAAGACGGTGTTCGACCTTCTCTTCAAGTTCACCGTCAAGAGAAGGTCGTTTCATGAGAAGGAAATATTTATGACATTTGTAAATCTTTCATTTTTCACTTCATTTGTTTTTATTTATTTATTTCCGTTTCAATCTAACATTGAAAAAAAAAATCAAGGAATATTAACAGAACAGAGATTTTCTGATGAAAATTAAGAAGAAAGGACGTTTGTGTGCTCAGATGAAAATGTAAGAGCGCAGCTCTGTCATTGTTCTCACAACCACGGCTGCGTGTCACTTCCTGTGTGGCGGCTCGACGCACACACCTGTTGTCTCCCACACGTCACAGCAGACACACAAAAACCCACAAACAAAAAGGGTTCAACACGGAGACACATGCAGACGACATGTCGCTGCCTTAAGTGACCTTTTCTTCTCTCAGCACTTAATTCGTTCACCAGCTGATTTAAATATTAAACTGCGTCTTTGTGTCTTCACAACAGAAGTTCAGTAAAAGACTCTCGGGCTCGTTGTGGTTCTGATCAGAATAAAACAGACGCACCACCAGTATGACCGTTTCTGGTCCAAAACCCCCAAATAAACCATAAGATGCATGCGACAGTGCGTGAGGGAGTTGTTGCTCTGTGGTGGACGCACGTCAAACGGCTTGAAAGGAGGTTAGGAATCATCAGTGAGGTTTTACTGATCCCAGAGCAGATGTGACCAGATGTTTACTGTTTAACTGGGAAATGCGTTGCTCAGGGGGAAACACTGTTTATGTCTTGTGTGTGTTTATGTGTGTGCGCCTCAGTCTGAGGTTAGATTGTGAGTCCGGATCAGACCGGCTAACGTATCTCAACAACATGACAAGTGGAAGCGTTTCGCACCATCCCTTCTCAGACACGCTCATGGCGTGACAGACGGTGGATGTTGGTGTCCAGCTGTTGCTTTCATCCTTCATCTTCACTCGGGTTGAATTAAGTTGAGCATTTACATCTTTCAGGTCAAGTTTTCCATAAATAAGCAGAAAAGGAGTCCACTGTTGACAACATGGTTTGTTTCTTCAGGGGGCCGTCACGCTGCGTCAGAGTCGGAAACATGAGCTTTTTGATTTCTCTGCCACTGAAACTAAAAGAGAGAAACGAAAAGAACGTTCATCAGTTCTGCTGCTGCTCGATGAACATCAGTTTAAACTAAATGTTTTGCTAAAATATAGGACGGACACTGAGTCTTCTTCTTTCACCTGTGTCCTCTTCAGGGGTCTCCACAGCAAGTCCTCCTCCTCCATTTCTGTCCTCTGTGTCCTCTGTCCTCACTCCAACCACCTCCATGTCCTCTCTAACTGCATCCATGTGTCTCCTCTTTGTCTTTTTCCTGGCAGCTGCATTTCTAACATCTTTCTACCAGTATACCCACTGTCCCTCATCTGGACATGTCCTAACCACTGTCCCTCCTCTGGACATGTCCAGACCATCTCAGTGTGTCCTCTCTAACTTTATCTCCCAGTTGTTCAACCAGTGCTGTACCTCTGATGATCTCATTCCTAATCTTCTCCATCTTTGTCGCTCCTAAGGAGAACCTCAACATCTTCATTTCTGCCACTTCCAGTTCTGTCTCCTGTCTTTTTGTCCACGTCCCTGTCTCCAGACCATACAACAGAGCTGCTGTCACCACTGTCTTTAAACTTTTCCTTTGACTTTTGCTGACACCCTTTTGTCCCAAATCACTCCTGGAACTTTTCTCCATCCATCTGAGAATCTTCACCAGCATTTCTCTCCATCCTGCCTGGACTCTTCTTCACCTCTTCACCACACTTCCCATTTTTCTGGACAGTGGACTGTAAGTCCTTGAAGTCCTGCACCTTTGTGGCCTCTGCTCCTTGGAGCCTCACTGTTCCACCTCCTACTTCTCGTTCACACACATGGACTCTGTCTTACTTCGGCTGAACACTGAATGACTGCTGAAATTAGCTGAAGGAGCTGAAACTGAGTTGATAATGCTAAAACAAGTAGCACTAAGGAGAAAAATGCTAGCTAAAAAACAAATGTAGCCAAAGGCTAGCTCAAAGCTTCTCATAGGAAAACACTAGCTAGATGCTAAAAGTAGCTTATAGCTAGCAAAAGGCTTGTTCAAAGCTCAAATAACCAAAGGTTAGCCAAAAGTATCAATATTAGCTAAAAGCTTAATGTAGCAGATTGATAGCCAAAAGTAGCACAATTATATTTAAATACAAAAAGTAACAAAAGGCTAGCTAAAAATAGCAAAAATCTGGCTAAAACCTTAAAGTAGCAAAAGTTTAGCTAAAAGCAACATATAGCAGATGGGAGCTATAAGCTAAAAGTAGCACAGCAAGACAAAACTAGAGCCAGTAGGTGAAATAAACAAATATTTCTAAGAGATCTCAGTGTATTTATATGCGGAAAATATTCGTAAATATTTTAGAAAAATATTAAAGTTACAAAGATTAAAGTCGTTGCGCCCATTTCCTGAAAGAGCTGAACGTTTTGAGATACGAACAGCTAAAATAGCTCATTGTTTGAAGAGGCAGGCTGGAAAAATAAACAACAGGAACGCAACTAACGTATAAAAATACAAATAAAGTGAACGTGCCTGATTTTCGAGGACAAGCCGTGCTCCATTCATGTGCACGTTTGACGAGGTCATTCCTGTAAAACATGGACTTCATTCATTTCTATCATCTCTTTACATAAATTAATAAACATGTATAATTGTGCTTTTTGTTTTAGACGTTACCGAGCAGCGCACCAACATCCGTTTGGTTTTGCTGCGGTTTGTATTTGCAGTTATTATCATTTCAGTGGATTCTGGTCTGTTTTGTAAATTCACGGCAGCTGTTTGGAACTGTTCGTACATGAAGGGGACACCTGAAGTGACCGGGACAAAAAAAAAAAAAACACTTTTCTAATAAAACGTTTATCCTCATAAACATGTTACATATTTTATTGTTTTTCTAATTAAAAGACTCGTCTGTGTCGTCGTTGATCTTTGCAGGAAGTGGTGACGCCCTGCTCCTCCTGCCGCCCCCCCTCCTCTGCTCCCCCAGCCAACATTGGATCTCGGTCCTGCCGGCGGTGGATTGGACCACTCTCATCGGACGCTTTGTGAGCGGGTTTTTCGGTCTGGCGCCGCCTCCCCCTGGGGCCGGCGTGCGCTCCCAGCAGCCCGTGGTGCCCTGCGCCCCCCCCTCCCCATCACTGCACACTAGAGCCCATGCTCAGGGTAAGACCTGGACCGTAGTCTTCTTACTGCTCTTTTAGTTCCAGGATAAATCTGTTGGTATCCCTAATGAGACAAATAGTCTTTGCAGAATGTTTCAAATGGGTTGTTTGACCCTAATTAACCTTAACCTGTATAAATAAATGATGACTGAATCAGCATCACAAGCTCTTCAGCAGCGATTCTGCCTGTTTAAAGGAAACTAACAGCCACCGGTAGTTTGGTATAGATGTGAGCGCCACACTGAACATGGAGCAGAGAAAGACGATTATAGGTATCCATGTTAAAGGTAAAGGTTGCAGGACCATGTCCAAGCTGCTTCATGTTCCTCTCACCACAGCTGACTTTATTAAGACGCGTGAGGTCCATGGGACTGTAGACACCCCCCAGGACGAGGATGAAGGAGGAAATGTGACCCAAGGTTGATCAGACAAATCGTGCAAATGAGAGAAAGAACTAAATAAAATCATCCAAATCTAATCAGTTTGAACTCCAAGGTCGAGGCATGTCACTTCTGATCGTCACATTTTAAATCATGAGAAGACCCAGGGGGCTCCGTTAGCAGAAAAATACAAAAACAGACGAACAGAAATTCATCAAAATGCATGTAAACAAGAACCAAAGATTCTGGGACTGATGAGGCAAAATAAACTTGTTGGGTCCAGTTACATCAGCTGTGTTTTTATTTATCTTTATTAGTTTGGAAGAACGTCCACAAATGTATCTGTCCGTGTATTTTTCAGTCAAGTCAAGGTTTTTTATTGTCATTCGCGTCACATGTGGTACATGAGGTGGAACAAACTTGTGTACACAGAGTCCCAGTTACAGTTAATCAGTAAAATATGAACTTATTAAATAAAGGTTTTAGTCTTCACTTTTGTATTTGAGAGTATTTTCTGTCTGAACTAAGGATAAATATATAAATCCTCCATTTTATTATAAGATAAATATTGCAGTTTTATATAACGGTCTGTGATTTAAAAACTGCACCTTTTCTATGACACTGAAATAAAACAATGCAGTTAAATATAAAACTGTTGTTGCATATTCAGGTCAGTTTTTCAGCTACAATCTAAAATCAAACCGCCTACATTTACTTCAGTGCAGTGATTCAGTTCAGAACATTTGATTAAGTAGTCATCATTGCTGTAAACGGTTGTTTGTAGTTTAAGTTGAAACACTATGGAGGAAACAGGTGATCACTTCTGCCTGGAGAAACAAGAACATTTTATTTTGCAGATGCTCAGTTTCTGGTGGAACCACTGAAACCACGACCGGATCGTTTAAACCGTTTAATTTACCGTTGATAATCCAGTTTAAAGACACGTTTAGCGAACGCAGCTGTCTGAAAATAGTATTATATTTAAAACTTCACTCCAGAATGTTTGTTTATTTGGGGTTTTATGAAGTCGCACCTTGTTCCACGTCGTCTGTCGCGTCGTGTCCGTCCTGGGCGCTCGGAGAGCTCCAGTTGCATCCGTTACGTCTCTCAGGGTAAATGCTGCAAGCAGCAGAACGGAGGCCATTAAACCGGATCCTGCTGCTGACTGTGTCGGACCACAAGTTCTCATAATCACATCTACCGAGATGAATTAGCTGCTTGATTATTTTGGACGTAGTTGTGTGAGTGCGGGTCAGAGAATGAGGAGACGGCCTCCAGCTCCCTAAAAGCCAGGGGGTAGCAGGTGCTGGGGGCCTTTTTGGACACTTTCGGAGTGGATAAGGAAGAAATTGATTAAATTATTTTGTGTGTTTCGTCAAACTGCAGTGAAGTTTAACTTTTATTTAAACAACAGAAACGACTCCCCAACATTTTTCAGTCAGGTCATCTGGACAGTTTCTTTTTTTGTGCTGAAACGTTTCGCCTTCGATCCGGAAGACTTCATCAGTCAAGGAAACACACAACATTCATTCAACCTTTATTTATACAGGTAAATCCCACTGAGCCTCGAGGACTCATTTACAAGAGAGACCTGGTTTCAACAAAGAACGAGGACAACAATAAACAGTTATAAAAAGTCATACAGATTTTTTTTTTTTAACAAATAGGATGGCTAAAAAAAGAAAAGTAACAAAAAACATTTAGATTCTAAAGCGAATGTAGAAAACTAAAAACAGGAACATGTCAGCATTGGTCCCTGCAGGAGTCCAACAGATTCTTAAAGCCACTTAGAGAGGTCATGGTCGAGAGCTTCAATTGTTTTTGCAAGATATTCCAGGAAACAGGAGCGGAGTAGGAGAAGGTCCTTTTGTCTAGTTCAGTCCTCACTGAGGGAACACTGCAGGTAATAATGTCCTGAGAGCGCACGTTGTAGCTGCACTCACGCAGAGACATGTAGGAGGAGATGTATGAAGGCAGCAGACCAAGAAGTGATTTAAAGATGAAAATGTACCAGTGAGAGAGTCTGCGTGAAGTTAATGATGTCCAGTTAACCAGTGAATACTGGGTGCAGTGGTGGGTACGATAATCACAGCCAGTTATGAATCTTAGTGCACCCTGATAGACAGCATCCAACATCTGCAGCATCCAACATCTGCAGCATCCAACATCTGCAGGGTTCTTGTAGGAGCGTTCATGTAAATAATGTCACCGTAATCAATTGAGGGAAGGAAAGTCACAGATACAAGGTGTTTTCTAACATTCAGGGTTAGACAGGATCTGTTTCTGAAAAAGAAACCCAGTTTAACTTTCAGTTTCTTTATCAAGTTTTCCACATGGAGCTTAAAAGAGAGATGTGAGTCGACCAAGATACCCAAATATTTATAGGATTCAACAAACTCAATGGGGACATCGTTTGAGGATGAGATCAGAGGAAGAACTGCTGGGACTGACTTCCTATTTGAAAAAAAGCATACCTTTGGTTTTGTCGGCATTTAGGACGAGTTTGAGGCGGAACAAATCAGTCTGTATGTTGTTGAATGCAGATTTCAAAAGCTGGAAAGCCTTAGCAACAGTTTTAGCTCGACAATAAACAACTGTGTCATCAGCGTAGAAACGTATGGATGCATGCATGGAACAACAAAACTGATTCTTCCCCCAACAGTTTACTCCAAAGTGGAACAAACCAGTTCTGCTTGTGATAAGATGGTCTCTTTGGCACGCCCCCTCCTCCATTGCCGGCCCTCTTCCTTGTTGACAGTCTCGTCAAACTGGTTGAAAACCACTGATGAAGCCTTCCGGATCGAAGATGAAACGTTTCAGCACAAAAAAAGAAACTGTCCAGATGACCTGACTGAAAAATGTTGGATTGTACACCTGGATTATTGAGCATGGACTTTGCTGTTAAAAGAAAATACTTTTGTCCTATAAATTCATATTTTTGAGTAAAGGTGTTTATTTACTATAACAAGCTGCAAAGCTTGTTTTCCCTCCTCCGCTGTGTTTCCTGCACGTTTCTCATAGTTCAGGCAATCTTTGTTCAAGATGATATTTTTAAAGAAAATTCTTGCTTTGTTTAACTCGACAGAAAAAGGTTTGTTGGACAAATGTCCAGCGTAAATAAAAGAAACGGATTATTAAATATTACACACAGAACAGAGAAACATAAAGTGATTGTCACTGGAATGGTTTAGTTCTAGCCGACACCAGTTACGGCTGTGATTTTTCTCTCCCGGACAGGAGGAAGCGCGGTGCGTCCGCCTGGAGCCATGTGCCTCCCTCAAACCAACAACATGGACAACAAGCTACAGGGGGCGGGGGGAGGGGCTTCACTTCAACCACGAGCAGGAGGCGTTCCTCTGGAGCCCTTCATACATCAGGTGTGTGCGTGAACAACATTGAAGCTCACGAACAATTCAAGATGGCCGCCACTCTAATCTGTTTCATCAAATGCAAAACGGACGTCCAGTTTTCCAGAAACTGAGCTGCAATTTGATGTGGTAGTAGCTGGGAGTGATCTCCAGCACATGCTTTGAGCCCGAACAGCTCATGCGAGGTTTTTATTTAAAACTTTTGCCGTGTTAGGTGGCGGGTGATGTGCATTCCTTCGAGGATTCACGTGTAGCTAACACTGACGTGCGCTGACACATCTTTATTCTTTACAGCGTTTATGTTTAACAACTAACACCACACGCTACAAACAGAAGGTGTAACATGTGGGACGTTGGTAAACGTTTGTCTGCCTGTTGTTTTAACGCCCGGTGGCTTTTTGTCTGCAGGTGGGGGGCCACTCCAGCATGATGCGATACGATGACCACACGGTGTGCAAGCCTCTGATCAGCAGAGAGCAGCGCTTCTACGAGTCTCTGCCTCCTGACATGAAGGAGTTCACTCCGGAGTATAAAGGTCAGTCCCAGCACACTGATGTCCGGCACCAGAACCTGACTGGCATTGTTGGACTCTTCACAATAAATCAGTTGCTCAGAATAACAGGCGTACTCTCACTGATCTGTGTGTGTAAAAAGATCTTTAAACCAGTTTACCTGCTCAGTAAAACCAGTTTACCGAGCAGGTTCAGAAACATCAAACTGGACAGGCAGCGTTTCACTGCAGAGAGAACTCCAGTGGATTAAATCTATACCCGTGTTTATGTTTTATTGACCCGGTGAACTTTGCTGTTATTAGACTTGAACATTGGAGTTTGTGTAAACGAGTTTAAACTGAACATGTTTGTACCTTAAACCTGATGCCGTCTTGGAAACACGTTCTGACCCCTGGGTTTCTGTCAGCCGCGCTCTTTCTGCCTAATTGGCTACAAAAAGAAGCAGCGATGCGTAAGAGTTTAGTTGGAAACAAGTTCGTTAGGACTAAAATAAAATAAAAGACCTTTAAAATCAACAAAGTTAGATCAGGTCCTCTGGATGTTTTGTTTTTGTTGTTGAAACGTTTCGTCTTTCATCCAGAAAGAATTCATCCTCTCCCCTCAGGACGGAGGTTCAGGAGCATTAAGTGTAGAACCACTAGACTGAGGAACAGCTTCTACCCTGAGGCTGTTAGACTCATGAATCTCTAACCAGAAGAATCACTGTACTGCCACTTGATTGTTATGTGCTGCTGATTATCCAGCTGCTGATCTCATGCTGCTGATTCATTTCATGCTGCTGTGTTCATGTGTGCTCATCTGCTCACACAGACTCATGTTCGTGCTGCTGTTGTTTTGTTATTGCTTAGTGTATTCTTAGTTCGGTGTATTTCTTAGTCCATATCTTAGATCTTATAGATCTTATTACTGTTTTTCTTTACAGTTTATTCTTTTGTTGGATGTAACTGGGACCCTGTGTACACAATTTCATTCAAATAAAGAAACTTTGACTTTTGAGAAGACTTCTTCAGTCCGAGGAGCCACAACAAACTCGGTCTTATAAACAGCACCTCCTCATAGTGGGTCAACCAGTTTGATGGTGCTCAGGTGGTTTCTGGAGTCCACCCTCTCCCCCGCCGACTCGTTTGAGTCCAAAGTGGTTCAAAAGTTCAGGCTCCACAGGAGCAACAATATCAGGTTCACTAAACCTTGATGTTCTGAACCAATTTGTTCTCAAACGAGTCGGCGGGGGAGAGGGCGACTCCAGAAACCACCTGAGCACCATCAAACTGGTTGACCCACTATGAGGAGGTGCTGTTTATAAGACTGAGTTTGCTGTGGCTCCTCGGACTGATGAAGTCTTCTGGATGAAAGACGAAACGTCTCAACAAAAACAAACCGTCCAGAGGACCTGACTGAACTGTGTTGGATGTTTCTACCTGGACTGTGTGAAACTTTAAAATCAAATTTCACATGTTGCCCATGTGTTCTTCCAAACATTTTTAAACCTCACAGAAGACGAACCCGTGACCTGGTAATTCAAGCGATGTGTGGTGGACAGAGAGGCTGAGCGACAGAATGAAAACAAAGGAACTGTTTAATAGAGGAGAGGATCTGTAGCTGCTCTTCATCACCGGCACATGCTCGAACTGTTTTCGCTCTGTGGTGCTGTAGTAACAGACCCAAACAGACGCCTGCAGCCACTTCAGACACACAGCCACTCCTCATCTTCTGCATGTTTAGAAAGAAATATTTTATGGCAGATAAAGAATGTTTAAATAACATTAATGGTGGCCCTGTCGTTTATGTATGCTTTTAAGTTGCAGCTTTGGACCTTCACAATAAAACGCCAGTGGAATGCGGTCATTGTCGTGATGTGTCAGGTTTAGAAATTACTGCGACACACGTCTAAATCTGAAGCTCCGTCACGCCACAGACGTCAAGACGTCACTCGTTTGTACCCCGAGGCATTTTAAATTAGCAACTTAAGCTACGATTGTCTGTTACGGTTAACGTGGTCATCAAGAATAAACGGGCCGTGTGCTGTGAGCGAGTTGGACCAGGAAGGTCAGTCGTCAGCCCCACAGCTGACATAAACATTACATCAGTTTTCAAATGTTGTTAACGACGCAACAGTTTCTATAAACGCCACCAAGACACGTTTTGGACTTCACCGTTTGTGTTGGCGACCACGCTGGATCCTTTAAAAACACACCCACCTCCGAGCCAAGTCGATTCTTCAGCTCTGAGCAGCAGTTTCTAAACAAAATGTGCCGAGAGAGCTCGGGAAAAGCTAAAAAAGGAAATGTCAAACGCCCAGCAGAGCCACGGTTCACCCACACGCTTACTGCGAGTGATTACCCCGCCGGTAACGGCTGTAGTAAACAAGGCAGGCTAATCTTGACTGACGTTGCTGCATGGCTGAAAAAATGGCTTTAATCTGTCGTTGAATCACTTCAGTCACAAACTTTGATAAGATTATGTCGATCTTAGGCCAGCTCAGTCATCAGAAGTTAAAACACCTGCCCAGCAAACTAATGCTTTTAACAAACGTTGTTACTGGTAATGGTAGTAAGTCATACATTAATAAACATGTTGTTACTTGTAATGGTAGTAAGTCATACATTAATAAACCTGTTGTTACTGGTAATGGTAGTAAGTCATATATTAATAAACATGTTGTTGGTAATGGTAGTAATTCATACATTAATAAACACGTTGTTACTGGTAATGGTAGTAAGTCATACATTAATAAACATGTTATTGGTAATGGTAGTAAGTTATACATTAATAAACATGTTATTAGTAATGGTAGTAAGTCATACATTAATAAACATGTTGTTATTGGTAATGGTAGTAAGTCATACATTAATAAACCTGTTGTTATTAGTAATGGTAGTAAGTAATACATTAATAAACCTGTTTTTATTGGTAATGGTAGTAAGTCATACATTAATAAACCTGTTGTTACTGGTAATGGTAGTAAGTCATATATTAATAAACATGTTATTGGTAATG
>NC_056504.1:48198665-48206126 GCF_014905685.2 Nematolebias whitei
ATTAATAAACCTGTTGTTATTGGTAATGGTAGTAAGTCATACATTAATAAACCTGTTGTTATTAGTAATGGTAGTAAGTCATACATTAATAAACCTGTTGTTCTTGGTAATAGTAAGTTATAACTTGCTCGCTGTAAAGCGGTGAGGTGTTGGCTGTGGTCCTGGTGGGTCTGCGTTCCCTCTGGTCCAGCCTGCTGGTGACAACAGAACAACAAGTCTAAATTTAGTCCTGATCTCTGCCCACCTCCATTGTCCCGTTGATTAAATAACAGCAGCTCAGGAACAAGTTTCTGGTTCTGTCCAGGCTGTTTGACCCGCTTATTGTTGGACTCTATGAGACAATGTTTGTCGACATGAGGTTGTTCTGTTTTTTAGAAGGGAGCCTGTTTTCTGCAGAATGTTCTGGTCCAGTTAAAACTAAAGTTAATGTTGAAAAAATAACGTTGGATTTTGTAATCGCTGCATTGAATCAACATTAGAATCAACAACTTTTTTATTTGGAGTTCATTTGTTTGCAAATAAACAGCAGAACAAACTTAAACAGGAAGACTCTTGAACGTTGCTCTCTGGAGACGTTCTCCGCTCGGTTCGTAAAACTTCTTCTCATCTTTCTCTTTATTTAAACTGGAATCCGTCTCTTGGAGGGTTTTTCCATCAACGTGGTTTTAGGGCTGGACCAGAACCGGTCCAGGAGCTGGTTCTGAACAGACCGTGTCAAAAAACGAATAAATAAAATCTGCTGACCTCTGGTCTGTGTGTCCTCTGTCAGGAGCCGACAGAGTCTTGTTGTTGTCAGTAAAATATCTGTTCCACGGTCTCTGATTCTTGCTGTTGTTTTTCTTTTGGCTGTTCCTGCAGTGTACAAACTCACATGAAAGATCCGGACGTTATTTTACGTTCTTCACGACCCAACCTGGGCTCGAACCTGCCGCCTCGGGATTACATTAACGCTGGAAGCTATTCTTTAATGTTTTGGCTGCTTGATCCACAGATTAAAAACCAAAATATTGATTAAGGAAAACATTTTTACACTCGTTCTGTTTCCTCGTTACATTTTCTCCTAGTTTTCGTTGAGACGTCCATTTTTGTCTCTTCTTCCTTGAAGTTCAGCTTTTCTTTAGCAGCAGCCTCAACAAGTCAACACATTTTCAACCAGCTGAAGGAAACAAGACAGATGTGTATTTCTGAGGATGTGGCGTTTCAAAAGTTCACGTCACAGCTGGATGAAACAGCAGCCGGTGATAAACGTGTCATTTTTCACACAGCTGCTCGTGAACAGAGTCATCAGACACAAGACCTGCTCCACAGTAAATGTTTGACCTTTAAAATGAAGCTGCGCCTCCTTCGGTGTTTCTCCGAAGCTTTTCAGAGCAATTCTGTGTGTTTTACGTTCCTGATCATGTCGTCGGCGTCTTGTCCCCTCAGGTGTGGTGCTGGTGTGCTTTGAAGGCGACTCTGACGGCTACATCAACCTGGTGGCGTACCCCTACGTGGACAACATGGAGGTGGGGATGGGGGAGCACGAGGAGCGGGACCCCCAAGAGCGGGAGCAGCCCAGAAGGAAACACTCCCGCCGCAGCCTCCATCGCTCCTCCTCCTCCTCCGAGCACAAGGAGGAGCGGGCGGACCGAAGGGAGACGCACGACACCGAAACCCCAGACAAGTAGGACTGTTTTTCAAAAGTGACGATGATGATGATGATGATGATGTGATTTTAGTTTTAAAATATGTATTTGTGTTGCTGCTAAATCCTGAAAAATGAATATTTATGAAAAACTAATCATTAAATTGAAATTATGTCTCCAAGGTTTGCGTGTATCAAAAATGTTTGGTTCAGAATAAATCGTAGAAAACAGTTTAGGCTGTTTGTGGTGAATAAAAAATAACAGTTTAAACATTTAAGTCCAAACGAAACGCTGCGTTCACGATCGTCCTCTTGTCCCTGCAGTCTCACAGAGCTGAAGAGTCCGAGGCTGGACCCAAAGATCCTCTCGGATGTTCCCTTTCAGATGCTGGACTGGAACAGTGGTCTGACCTTGGAGAAGATCAGCCACAACCCCTGGAGCCTCCGCTGCCACAAGCAGCAGCTCAGCCGCATGAGGTCCGAGTCCAAGGACCGCCGACTCTTCAGTATCCTTCCATCGACCAATCACGTCCTCCCATACTCGACTCTGTTCATTTCACCAAATCCTGGTCTGCTCACCAACCTGTGTTTGTTCCCATCTTTCTTTCTGCTGCAGATTCATTAGTAAAGTGTTAGACCATAATATCCACTTGGTTAAAGATATTTAGTAATAAACGGTTCTGTCAGAAGAGTTACTGTTAGAGGAACTTTCAAGCTGCTCGCAATTTGAAAAATCCTTTAAACAAAATTATGACCAACGAGTTTCTCAGACCTAAAAGAAGTGACGTATTTTACACTTCGCTGCCGAATAAAACGAGTTTGCACAAGATTTTAGGAACAACAAACAACAAAATGGGTCGAAGCGACATGAGAAGATCCTGCGGATGAAGATGTCCACTTGATGTCTAAGAGCTTTACGAGCTGCTGCGATCGTGTTCGACACAGAAGGATCATGCGTTTGTGTCTCACCGGGCCGGAGACGTTTGGCAACTCCAAATTCTGAGATTTGCCAGAAAAGAATCAGATTTTCAGTCTCGCTGAATTCTGTTTGAGACCAGACACTTGTCTTCTGCATGAATCATCGCAGACTATTTTTGCGTGCACAGCTCGTAAAACTATTCTTGGCCACCTCCACCCACGCTGTCACCGCCTCAGCGCACCTTGGCAGCCGCCCCCACCTTCACGCACTAAATGGAGATGGCTACGTTTTTCAATGATTATTCATTGAGAACATTTTGAGACACTCTGGAGACTTCGTTGTGAACGCTGGTTGCTGCCAGATACTATCGGCAGTAACGAGCAGCAGTTTACCTCGTCCTCCAGGTGGAAGCGTGCGCGCAACGTGCACACGGTGAGGCTCGTGGGTCGCCTTTGTTTTTGACTTGACAGAAGCTGAAATGCCTCCAAAGACCAGTTTCAAGCGTCTGAGCACTGAGGAGTTGAGATCAGCTGAAGACTCTTCATGTCTGCATCACAAGGATCCTGAGCCTCCTGGTGGCCAAAGTGGCTGAGATGATGCGTGACTAAAGGAGATTTATACCATACGGTTCAGTAAACACGAGCGCGGTGAAGAGGAGGCTCCGCGCCGTTTGAGGTCGTCGTGTTAAAGTTCACCTTTTGATGTGCAGCTTCAAACGGAGCGGCTGAGCAGAACCCGCTCCGCTCCGTCACTCACGTTCTGCTCCACCTGCTCCTCCCTGGTGGTCTGCTGCAGGAGCCCGTCTCGTGTCGGCTGATTCGTTTTAATGTGATAAACAGGTTGGTTAACAGAGTCCTGCAGAAAAAACAAGACAAAGCCAGTTTTACACGGAGAGGAGGGAAACTAAATAAAAATACTAGTCTCTCGTTACTTCGCGGTTCGTTTATCGCGGACTCGTTCTATCGCGGTTTTTCAAAATAAGATTGGACATGACACACAACTGGCTGATTGATGGAGGAGCTGCACAATCGGCATGAAATTTTTATTTAAAATAAATTATTTTAAATTATTTTGCACCTCTGTGCAGCCCATTCTGCAGGATAAACTTCCTGCTGCAGCTGATCAGCTGATCCGCTGAAGTGGGCGTGGCCAAGAACGTTTGACCAAAAGATAAATAAGGAGAAAAAGAAGTGGGCGTGGCAAAGAGTATATATATATATATATATATATATATATATATATATATATATACTAAAATAAACTACTACTTACTACTTGTACTGTTAGTCCTACTTTGTGGTTTTTCACCTATCGCAGGTCTTCAGGGTATGGATCCACCGTGATAAGGGACTACTGTACAGGGAATTGAACTTGGGACTTACTTATTTGCTGGTTTAACACTAAAGTAAATCTTGTTTGTTTTTATTCACCTGAAAGATTTTCAAAATAAACATTTTTTTCTGTCCTCAAAATTTTAGACTTTTAACCACAAAGTGCAAAATTTGTCACAGTCCAGAAGGTTTCATGTTTTTAAATATTTCCATTTCTTTAGTTTTCCTGCAGTGGTCGTTGGCTCCGGACATTCTCTCCTCTGTGAATAACAGAACTGCAGAAATTGTTGCCGTGCATCTGTTTTGAAGAAGTTCGTACATGAGTAACGAAGCGTTTTCTCTGGATGCTCTCCAAAATGCTGCAGCCCGATTTTTAACTGGTACAGGCTATAGAGAGCACATCACGCCAGTTTTGGCCTCCCTGCACTGGCTACCCATTCACCTTCGGATCCATTTCAAAATTCTCATGTATGTTTTTAAATCACTGAACAGTTCCACCCCATCCTATCTCACTGATCTTCTGCAGCCATATGTCCCACCGCGCTCTCTGAGGTCAGCAGACCAGATGCTTCTCTCAGTCCCAGAAACCCGTCGTAAGCTCAGAGGTGACAGGGCTTTCTCTGTTGCAGGTCCACGACTGTGGCATGAGTTGCCACTGAGTGTCCGGCAGGCTCCCACACTCTCAGTCTTTAAGTCTCGCTTGAAGACCCACTTCTATTCGCTTGCCTTTAACACGGTGTGATTTGTTTTGGTCCGGTCTGTTCTCTACTCTGTTGGCCATTTTAGTTAGCTTCTGCTGCTATTTGTATCTGTATTTCTATTTTATGTTTTCCTGTCCGCTGTGCATGTTTGTGTTCTTTTGTACAGCACTTTGGTTGGCCTTGTTGCTGTTTTAAGTGCTATATAAATAAATTGGTATGGTATGGTATGGTATGAATTGTCCTTAACGGCTGCTTCAACCAGAGTTCCTGCTGCTGGAGAACGTTGTTCACCACTTCTCCTACCCCTGCATCCTGGACCTGAAGATGGGCACCAGGCAGCACGGAGACGACGCCTCGGAGGAGAAGGCGGCCAGGCAGATGAAGAAATGTGAACAGAGCACGTCGGCGACGCTGGGAGTCCGAGTGTGTGGCATGCAGGTAGAATAATAACGAAGCGGCTCCGTCTCACATCAGACGATGCCACGCTTCGCTGTACGGGGCTGAAGCAGGTTTCTGTTCAGCTGGAGCAACAAATCTATTTACTTTGTAAAGATTTGTCTGAAGATCAGCTGCATCATATTACTGTAGTGCTACAATGTGTCTGCAGTATTTCCTGTTACTGGGAGCACCAGCGCTAAAGCATTTGAACACCTCGCTACTCTGGAAACGTGCACCTCCGACATTAACTAAAAGCTGTGAGGAGAGAACGTGTTTGGAGCGCTGCAGCTCCGTCGTGTGTCGTGGTGGAATAAACATTTAAAGGTGAAACGGGTCTCAGGAAAGTGGATTTTACTTTTCTGAACAGGCATTTTGATTTTCGCTCCTGGTTTCTACACAAGCGCACCTCTGTAGCATAACTTCTATAATGTAGATATTTAAATGTAGATATTTTTGTCCTTCTACGCTGCGTGTCACTCAAGTTTCTCTCAGATACGTCCAGAAGGCAGAGCTGAACTTCAACAGATTATTTTTAACTCAAACTCTTCAGAACTCGTCGTATCTCCTTCTTTAAACACGTGAATGTTTACACGCGACCGTCCGAGTCGTCCTCCTTCAGAAAGATTGCTATTAAGAGCAGACGTGGTGTTTTTGCACACGGACTGTTTGAGGCTCGTTTTTCAGTCTGTTTAACAGTCTGTACAGCAGATTATAATCCCAGTGAAGATGATGAAAGATGTTTTTTTTTGTTGAGGTTGTGTCCACCTGTTCTCTGCAGGTGTACCAGCTCAGCACTGGGCACTACCTCTGCAGGAACAAGTACTACGGCCGCGGCCTGTCCATCGAGGGCTTCCGGCAGGCGCTCTACCAGTACCTGCACAACGGGAAGGGTCTGAGGCGGGACCTCTTCGAGCTGATCCTGAACAAGCTCCGCAGCCTCCTGGCCGTGCTGGAGAGACATGCGTCTTACCGCTTCTACTCTTCCTCCCTGCTCATCATCTACGAGGGAAAGGTGAGCCGAACCTCGACGTTAGCTGCAGATTAGCTGCAGATTAGCTGCACCTCTGTTGGCGATGAAGAATGAAGACAGAAAATATTCTGCTGTTCCTTACAAACATTAAAAACTGCAGTCGTTTGGATCGAACTGTTTTGTCTCACTTAGCATCAAATCCTGATTATTTTATTTTGATCAGCTTCAGGAAGTCAAACAAACCGTTCCTCGCGGTCGTCGGCAATCGCATTAGTCATCACCTTTCTGTCCGCAGTTTGAACAAAATGCCAGAACCACGTTTCTCTAGTTCTATTTTTGGTCCGTGGCTCCGGAGGGAATTTGTTTTTCGAGCACAAAAGGACGCAGAGAAACGGTCGAGCTGCAAACAGGAACCAGAACTCGGCTGCAGTTTGTGCTGCTGTGAACACAGATGTTCTGGTTCTGAAGTTTTCTTCGGCTTGTTTGATTCTTTAAAGCGCCGTGTTTAAATAAATTAAATAAAAGATTTTGGCTAAGGTGCCTTCAGGTGCCACACAACAAAGTTCATCTCTTACTGAGGCTTTTGTTGCTCTGAAGAGAGAGCTGCGTTTAAAATGACGATTCTGAACCTGATTGTTCACCACGAGCCGATTAACAGCTAAAACTGACAGACTGGACCTAACCCGAGAGTTTGTAAAATATTTTATGAGTTAATATTTTCACATGTTGGTTTAACTGTAACTATAAAAAAAAAAAAGTTTGCTGTTTTTGCTACTGTTTTACTTCTTTAGTTTTTAACTCATGTTTATAACTTTTTAGCTTTTTGCTAGTTCTAATTTTACTTCTTTTAGCTTTTAGCTATTGTTTAGTCCCTTAAGTTTTTAGCTAGTTTTACTTCTTATGGCTAGTTTTACATCTTTTAATTTTTAGCTGTTGTTTATTAATTTTAGTTTTTAGCTCCTGGTAATTCCTTGTAGGTTTTTGCTAGTTGTTTGCCTCTTTTAGCTTTAAGAACCCAGATTCAGCTTTTTCAGCATATTTCGGCTGTCATTCAGCGTTGACACTTCATTTTTGCAGAAAAGACTCGTTTCTCTGGTGCTCTGAGAGTTAAAGTCTGACAGGCTGTTTGTTTCTTGATTGTTTCCTGTTTGTTTCCAGATTATTTCCTGTTTGTTTCTCGATTGTTTCCTGTTTGTTTCTCAATTGTTTCCTGTTTGTTTCCAGATTGTTTCCTGTTTGTTTCTCAATTGTTTCCTGTTTGTTTCCAGATTGTTTCCCAATTGTTTCCCGTTTGTTTCTCGATTGTTTCCTGTTTGTTTCCCGTTTGTTTCCTGTTTGTTTCCTGTTTGTTTCCAGATTGTTTCCTGTTTGTTTCCTGATTGTTTCCCGTTTGTTTCCCGATTGTTTCCTGTTTGTTTCCTGATTGTTTCTTGTTTGTTTCCTGATTGTTTCCTTTTTGTTTCTCGATTGTTTCTCGA
>NC_056504.1:48206136-48215763 GCF_014905685.2 Nematolebias whitei
TTGTTTGTTTCTTGATTGTTTCCTGATTGTTTCCTGATTGTTTCCTGATTGTTTCTTGATTGTTTCTTGATTGTTTCTTGTTTGTTTCCTGTTTTTTTCCTGTTTGTTTCTTAATTGTTTCCTGTTTGTTTCTCGTTTGTTTCTTGTTTGTTTCCAGTTTGTTTCCTGATTGTTTCCTGTTTGTTTCCTGATTGTTTCCTGTTTGTTTCCCGTTTGAATGTAAAAGTTCTGATGGTTTGTGTCGGACTGTTTGTAGGAACCTGAGGGCCCGTCCGTCCCCTCCCCAGGACAGAACGCAGCCAGGCAGCAGAAGAACCCTGGAACCCCTGCAGAACCTTTCTGTATTCAGGAACCCAAGACTCCGCCCCCTTCTGGTGCTCTTTGTGACATGAGTCAGAACCCAGACCTGGGGTCACTGTCCTCTCAGGGACCTGGACATGTGGCCCCACCGTCCCCTTCTCCTCACCCTCCCTCCATGTCAGACTGCCACTCTTTTGTCCCCCGCCCCCCCTCGCCCCCTCGACGTCCAGACCCCCCCTCCGCAGCCCCAAGTTTCAGCTCCCATCCTGCCCCTCCGCCGCAGCAGTCCCCCCTGGTGGACGTTCGTATGATTGACTTTGCCCACTCCACCTTCAAAGGTTTCCGGGGCGACACGGCGGTGCACGACGGGCCGGACCAGGGCTACGTGTTCGGACTGGAGAGTTTGATCCAGATCCTGGAGAGTCTGCGGGACAACAACCTGCCATAGCTCAAAACCCGCACCCACACGCTTGACGCTGCGGGGGTTTGTCCCTCAGTGGGGGCGTGGCCAGGATGACATCACTTCACTGACACGCCCTGACAAATTCATTAGTCGTCACAAAGACATGCACAGCTGTCACCCTGTCCCTGCAGGCTGTCCAGCCTGCGAGACACACCTCAGACGTCAACACGGTTTTTCAGGACATCACCATAGCAACAGGAACATAGTAACCATAGAAACGGCTTGGAGACATTGGAGCCGAAACTCAAAAGGCTGCGATAAAAGAAACTTCTGTTTCTACAAAACACACACGGGTTGTGGTTCTGGTCTTGTGAGGACCGTCCCTCAAACAGAACCTTCAGAGTAAAACGCCTCGTCGCTCAGGTGACCGCGGAACCACCGGGAAATTACCGGATCAGCTCTCACAGCGCCTCGCCACATTAACGTGTCACCACGGGTCAGATCTGTTAAAATTTATAAATAATATCTGCGACTCTTAAAAGTCTCAAAAGAAGTCGAAGAAACAGATTCACGTCAAAACTCCAGGATTCACGCTGCAGGTGGACCAGAACTACGTTTTAATCGCTGCACACGCCCGAGGTGCCCGGTCTGACTTCACTGTGCAGAAGGACGAGCGTGCAGATGTTAAATGTCAACGCAGATAGGACTCATCAGTGACACAACGATGGCTCCAACTCCGTCATTTTAACAGACGTGGAGCTACAATCTGGCGTGGTAGTAGCTGAGAGTCGTACCGTACTCTGAGGGCGACGTCTCTTAACGCTGTTCTGAAGGTCTGATGTTCCGGGTCTCAAACCGGGCCATGAAAATTCAAAATGCACTCACACCGAGCTGAACGAACGCAATTATTTTTACGTATTGAAACATTTTTAATGTCAGAAACTTTCCCTCTTTTTAAAAACAGCTGTCCGCTACATTCTGCGCAGTGAAGCTCAAATACTGCAGTAAATTAAAGCTGAAGTACTTCAGGGTACCTCAAATACTGCAGTAAATTAAAGCTGAAGTACTTCAGGGTACGTTTGCACCCCTAAAACTCCCGACGGGTCCTCACAGAGATGGACAAACACCCGGGAACAGTTGTTGGTGGAGCTGCGGGACAGAACGTCCTCCATGACCTTCAGGGACCGCTCGTTCCTGCGCGCCTCTTTCTGCAGAAACCAAACCAGACGTTACCTCAGACACGTCCAGGCATCGTTAAAGCAATAGATCCTTGTTGTACACCTGGATTATTTTGTTTTAGTAGAGTCCAGAGAGGATTAAATCCATGAAGTGCATCATAGATGTAGGCTTTGTGAAGAAGTATCGATATTTTTTTTAAAATAACGTTTGTCAAATTTTGGGGAACTCTTAAAAATCTAGTCTGTGTTCTGTGACATTAAGCCCTGGGTTGTTTTGAAATCTTAAGAGACAAGTCTGTCCATGCACCCTAACGTTTATTTTGTCAACTAATCTCATAAAAAGATCAGAATGACATCAAAAGAACATAAAAAGTTATCGCCGTCATTTAAAAACGGTTTGATGTTTCACAGCTGCTGATCACAGACGGAGTGAAGTCGTAAAAGTAAAATGCTGTTCGTGGATCAAATCTCTGCGAGCAGCAGAACTTCAACCTAACGGACCTCGTGGGAACGCGTCGGCGTCTTTTTGTGAGATTTGTTCCCGTTAAACATCAACAGGAGTAAAGTCCCGACAGCTGGAACGTTTAGTGAAATGTAAATAAAAACAGAATGTTTATTTAAGTTTTTATTCTCTGTCAGACACGGAAAACAAATGTTTCATAAATTGTACTTTTTTAGAAAAAGTTCAGGTAATTCAGAATTTTTTTGGCAGCAGCGCTTCTCCAAGTTGTTCCAGGTCCATGTGTCTCACTAACAGTCCGTAAAGGTCCAGGACCCGAGGGGACCAGTTCGGTTCTGGTCAACAGTTCACTCTTTTCTGATGGATATTTTGCTGAATTCTAAAACCTGCATCTGCATTGATGGAGCTTTCCCAGATGTGTAAAGCTGCCCATGCTAGAGGAACTAATGCACCCCCATACCATCAGAGAGGCAGGGTTTTTCTTCAACTGTGCGCTGACGGGCTGGATGGTCCGTCCGCTCTTTAGGACGTGGCGTTTGTGAAACAAATTTTAGATGTTCCTGACCCCAGAGCAGCTCTTCACCTCCACTTTAAATAAACTGCGGTCCAGAGAAGACGGCAGCTGTTCTGCATCGTGCTCACATCTGGCTTCTTCTTTGCGCGATAGAGCTTTAAGCAGCATTTGTTGTTTTACACACAGAGATTAATGGGACACTTTTAAGCCATTTGTTGCCCGTTTTAACTTTAAGATGTGTTGCTGCCATCAAAATCAAAATCACCTCATTGTTTCCTAAAAAATGTACAATTTATTTCAGACATTTGTTTACTAGTTATTTTTGTGAATAAAGTACAGGTTTGTGAGATTTGCACATCGCTGCATTCTGTTTTTATTTTATTTTGGTGTTTTCTGTAATGGACTGAATCCCAATTGATAAGAACACACAATAATGGGAAATGTGGCCAAAATACCAAATTATCAAGTTCTTTTAGAACTGTTCTGTTTGTGATTTATTTATTATCCAGCCATGCCTCAAAGATATAGAACAATATATATTTATATACAGATGTATATCTAATACGATCCTGTAACGGTCAGCAGTCGCTGTAATAATGCGCGTCTTCTGATTGGTCCAGATTGGAGACTGTCGACCAATCAGATTCGTCCGTTTCGTCCAGCTGAGGCCTGGCGCCGCCCCCTGCTGGTCAGACACAGGAACTGCACCCCGGGAGCTGAAATGAAGTAGAGCAGATGTTCAGATTTTATTTTTGGTTTATCGAGGTGATAACTTATTTTTTTAATCGTACCTTTAAAATGTTTCGTCTCTCACGTGTGTCCCTCCGGTAAAAAGTGTATGAAATGTAAAGCAACTAAGAGACGTGTGTGAAATCAGTATTATTAGAGAGGACTCTGATCCGTGTTTTCAGTCTGACGGGAAACTGCTCGACGTGAGCGCGCGTGTGTGGAAACGGTAACATCACCTTTAGTCTTTGGTTTGTGTCACCTCACCTCCGTGACGCCGGTAAAGAACTGCATGCTCGTCCTCCCGCTGCTCCACAGCAGCTCCACAGATTAACGGGACTTCTTCAGCAACGTTTCCCGCATCCGACGTCATGGTTCTGAACGTTTGTTAGAACAGTGAAAGTTTTGTGAGATTAAATCTTTCCAGAACCTCTTTGCCGTTTTGTGTTGTAATTTTTCAGCCGAACCGCTGGGCAGATTTGAATGAGACTTGTATAATAATCACTGGATTAAATCTACAGCGGAGCAACTTTTGGAGCCAATCTAACAAAAATAATTTCCACTGAAGAAACTTGTCCGTGCCTTCTGTTCACATCTTGATCTTAGTTTTGTTTCTTTTTATCTCCAAGAATAAAAAAAGTTTTTTCTTTATTTCTTCCCCAGTCACAGCAGAACCAGCCAAGACCACTTTGTTGGTCTCGGTCCTGATTTTTGAACAAATAAATCATGGTCTCAAGTTAGGTGGTCTTCTTGACTACAGCACTGGTTGGAAGGTGCCTTCAGAATTCTCCAAAAACGCTTGGAATGTTCAAGAAGCTCGAATCCTTCACATTCAACACAAATGTCCGGAGTGGGCCCTGATGCTGCCACATCCAGTACTTCCATCTGGACCAGCTGTGCTCCAGATTGCTCACCTCCGAGACCTGCTGAAGGAGAAGAGGAGGAGAAACATGAGGAGAAGACCCAGAAGAGCGGCGATGTTCTGAACCACGTCCAATCTGAACGTTCTGCGTTCGTGCACGTTCCAGCAGCAAACGATCGTTTTAGTTTCCAGATTTCACTGGAGAAGCTCTCGAGGTTCATTCGGGACGTTCTGCCAGGATCTGAGGTGGATTTCCATTTTTCAGTTCTCCCTCAGAACCAGTCAGAACGTTCAGAATGCAGCTAGAACTCACGACGGTTCTGAACACGAGAACAGTCCAGAATGTGAAAGGTTTGAAAGTTCGATCATCCAGGTGGATAAATCACAACAAAGGTCACATCAGGTCGTCTGGACGTTCACCTGAAACACTTGATCAGTCTGAGACCACCAAGATCTGTCTCATCAGCAGCACCTCCTTCAAGACGTGCACTAAGGAGGACCGTCCGTCCAAATCGATCGTGTTGAGCAATCAGACTGTTCGATGTGTTTCAGCCACAGAGGAAGGAGGTGCTGCTGATGAGACGGATCCTGTCGGCCTCAGACTGACCGAGTCGATCAGACGCATCGTTTCTCACAAAACCCAGTCCAGACGACCTGATTTAACCTTTTGTTGAGTCCAGAACGAGCTTTAAATTTTAAGGGATGTTGAGTTTATCTCGTTCGGCCTCCGTCGTGACGAGACTTTTAGTGAAACGCGTGTTGGCGAAGGTGAAGGCCACCGGTCCTGTCAACGAGTTGTTCCGGGTCCAAATCCTTCATTTCTTCCAGGTGGAGAGTTCCGTTTGCTCTAAAAACACGTCAGAACTCATAATTTAGGTCATTAATTGAGACGTTTGAACTTTGGTGGTTCTGGTCGTGCGACGCGCGAGAACAAATCGTGACAGGCTGCGCTGATGGAGGTTGCCATGGCGATTAACGAGGTCTGTCCAGCTTCCTGCAGTGACCTGATTAACCGTCAACAGAGCTGTGATGTGCGCGGCTATAATCTGAATCCAGTAAAACTGCTTTAATCAGACGACGTGGAGGTGAATTATTTAAGATGAGTAGGACTAAATAAATTAAATATAAAAACATTTTACAGAAATTCAGGTTATTTAAAAAGATCAGCTCTAAGATTTAATCCAGATTTTTATTTTTAATTGGCTTATCTGTCAAATAAATCGAAAGCTAAACTTTTTGTTTTTTCAAATTTATTAAAAAAAAGCACATTAGATAAATAATAATAAAAATACAGTTTAAAAGAAAGATGCTATTTTGTACTTAATTTTGACTTTTGTTGTGTTTTGTGACGTAAAACTGATAAAACATTTGACAAACTTCAGGTTGTCTGACAGCAGCAGAACTTA
Organism: Nematolebias whitei; assembly: GCF_014905685.2. Taxonomy (NCBI): domain Eukaryota; kingdom Metazoa; phylum Chordata; class Actinopteri; order Cyprinodontiformes; family Rivulidae; genus Nematolebias; species Nematolebias whitei. Next base: position 48,211,986 of record NC_056504.1, read on the forward strand.
TAAACTTGATGCTTCATGTGTTTGTTGAACCGATGTCTTCATTTTTAAATAAAGACAAAATAATAATTTAATCTTTAATGTTTGTCTAAAACAAGCTGCAGCAGCTAAAGTCACATGAGAAGATTCAGTCACTATTTTCACAGCCTGCGTTGCAGATTATCAGAGCACACGTTTGAATATAAATATATCATTTTTATACAAAACATTTAAACTTTCATCAGAGGATCCAGGAGAGTTTGTCGCCAGATTTATTTAACCAGGACACAAAAATAATAATTCCAGCAGAAAGAGCTCCGTCGTGAAAACTAATTTCATCTGAACTGTTTGAGGTTTCCATTTGAAAGATGTTGGAGATCCAACATGATCCAACAAGACCAGTCAAACAGAAACAGACAGGGTACTTACTGGGTACTTATTGGGGTACTTTCAGGGCATGTACGGGGTACATTTGGGGTAAATACAGGGTAATTTCAGGGCATATACGGGGTACTTTCAGGGCACATATGAGGTACTTTCGGGGAACGTACGGGGTACTTTCAGGGCACATATGGGGTACTTTCGGGGAACATACGGGGTACTTTCGGGGCATGTACTGGGTACTTTCGGGGCATGTATGGGGTACTTTCGGGGCATGTACTGGGTACTTTCGGGGCACGTATGGGGTACTTTCAGGGCACGTACGGGGTACTTTCGGGGAACATACGGGTTTCTTTCGAGACACGTATGGGGTACTTTCGAGGCAGGTATGGGGTACTTTCAGGGCACGTACGGGGTACTTTCGGGGAACATACGAGTTTCTTTCGAGACACGTACGGGGTACTTTCGAGGCAGGTACGGGGTACTTTCGGGGCATGTACTGGGTACTTTCGGGGCATGTATGGGGTACTTTCGGGGCATGTATGGGGTACTTTCGGGGCACGTATGGGTTATGTACTGGGTACTTTCGGGGTATGTACTGGGTACTTTAAGGGGTACATACAAAGCAATGACAGGGTATTTATGAGAGTACCTACAGGGTATTTGGTACTTGTGGGATTACTTCCAGTGTGATTACAGGATACCTTTGGGGTAATTTAGTACCTCTGGGAGCTGTATTAGGAGGTGTCTCGTTACCCTGTCCTGTCCCCCAGTGTGTCTTTTTGTCCAGCATCACTCCTGAGTGAAAACACAGAATATGGGACGAATCAAGCAGTTTTCATTTTTTCTCTCCGAACACGACTTCGTTTTGTCGTATTTAAGGTGAACTGGACTCTGGACTCCTGCTCTCTGTGGGGCTCAGCCCGGTGGCCTCCACAGCTCGTGCTCCCGGTACAGGATGTAGTCCTTCAGCCGCTCTGGCAGCGGCACAAAGCTCATGAAGACCGGGGACCGGAGCCGGAGTCGACCGAGACACCGACGAATCCGCAGAGGTGCCGCAGGCAGCGGGCGTTTTCTGTGGACGACAGGAAGGAGAGCGGCGGGTTTGTGTTTCCTGTCTCCTGATCTGATGTTAGAGTTTCCTTCACCTTGAACTCTGCAGATATCGGCCCACTGCTCCTGCTCCGCCAGCACCGCCTTCAGCTTGGAGCACAGGGTCACGTGATCCAGGTAATCCAGCAGGACGCGGACCATGTGACCCGACAGGTGTATCAGCCAGGAGACGGTGATGACCTCACAGAACTGCAGGGACAGAAAAGCTGCACGTCTGTTTTTAAACTTTTTTTAAACTCCACTTGTCATTTTGCAGCTCATTTTACAAACGAGTGTAGAAGTTTTACAGGAACTGCAAATTAAAAGCAAGAGAACACAAATTTAACTCTGCGTTTACAACATTTTCATCATTTGCTACTGAAGACCCGACTATTGCTGCTTTAAAAAGAAACATCAATACCTCGAATTAATGAGGGCAGATTCAAAAACTGTCTCAACTATACACAATAAACCACAGACGGAGTTTAATGAAACTTTCAGCATCGGTCGCTGCGTGTGCATCTTAAACTGAACACATTTTTCAGATGATCCACTTTAAAATGGCCGCCACAGCTAACTGACCCTAAAAACACAAACATGGCTCCAACTCAGCCACATCAACAGACACTGAGCTAAAATGTGGCGTAGAAGTAGCTAAAAGTCGTCCACAACACTACGCCGCCTAAAGTCCTTTTATTTGAACTGCTGGCATCAACGCTGTTTGTCTGTTAGCAAAATATCTCATGAAACTCTTGATCAAATTGATTAAAACTTCCAGAGAAAAGATGAAAATCTACAACTTATTGTCATTTAATTTACCTTTAGCTTAAAGCGACAGATATGGAGGTAACGTTCGTGTGGTAGTAGCTGAGAGTCATCTTCAACACAGATCCAGAGCCTCGTCACGTCTCACAAAATGTGTCATAAAAGGTTTGGATTAAACTCATTTAGTTTCATAATCTACAGGTTTAAAATAACTATTGTTCAGTCTTTGTATTGTTACGCCAGAAATGTCGAATCAGACAAATGCAAATTGAGAACAGGAGCGTAAAACGTCTCCGGTAAAAGCTTCCCGTTACCAGCGTGTCTTTGATCACGGTGCAGGTCCAGCCCTCGTAGTCCTCAGGAACGTGTGAGCGGTCGCCGTAGGGACAGTCGAAGCAGCGCGCCGCGTCGTAACCATAGTTACACAGCATCCTGAGGACCACCTGAGCCGACAGAACGCACAGGTCACGCTCGGTCCACCTCAAAGTGTCGCTGTGGGAACAGTGGGATCACCTCGTCTTTGAGGGCGTACTGCAGCGCCGAGGGGAAGTGAGTCGTGTTTATCCTGCAGTAGTAGTTCACGTTGGCTCCGTACCGCAGCAACAAGTTGATCAACTCGTAGTTGCCCAGACGGAGCGCCACCTGAAAATGAACGATCCAAAGGAAACGACTGAACGGACCAGAGGAAACATGGCCGACTAAGAAAAATATCAACTTGGGACACGAGAGGAACCCTGAAAGTTCTGCTCCTGGTGCCAAAGTGTCTTCAGGTGTTTTCTGTTTCAGACTCGCAGCGGTACCTGCAGACATTTCACCGGGTCTTGGTTGGCCATGGCTCCGGCCTCCAGCAGCAGTTTCACCGACGCCGTGTCGTTATTGGACACAGCGAAGAAGAGGGCGGACTTCCTCTCGTCGTCGTAGCTGCGGCGGATCCAGGGATGGAGCATGAAGTTGGGATCATAACCCGCATCCAGCAAGGCCTGATGGGAGTGGTGAGAGGAGACAAACTGTAAATGTGTCTCAAAGATTTGATCAGATTCATGAACATTTATTTATTCAGGCAAACCCCACTGGATCACAGATCTCTTTAGCAGGAGAGGCCCTGAAGGCAGACCAACATGCAGGTTTTTGTTCTGTGGGAGGAAACCGGAGTACCCGGAGAAAACCCACGCATGCACAAGAAGAACATGCAAACTCCACCCAGAAAGACCCTAGGTCCAACCGGGTCCTGAACCCAGGACCTTCTTGCTGTGAGGCAACAGTGCGAACCACTGAGCCATCGTGCTGCAGATAAATATGATGAGAATGTTTAAGTCAAACTGGTGAAAAAAAATAAAGAACAAAATCTGAGTCATGTATCCTTCATGAGTTAGACCAGAACCTAAGAGAACACAGTCTCTGACGTCCCTCTGAGATGGATCGTCCATCTGAGACGGATCATCCCTCTGAGACAGATCTTCCATTTGAGACAGATCGTCCATCTGAGATGGATCATCCATCTGAGACAGATCGCCCCACTGAGACGGATCGTCCCTCTGAGACGGATCGTCCCTCTGAGACGGAT
>NC_056504.1:48215773-48217873 GCF_014905685.2 Nematolebias whitei
GGATCGTCCCTCTGAGACGGATCGTCCCTCTGAGACGGATCGTCCCTCTGAGATGGATCGTCCCTCTGACATGGATCATCCCTCTGAGACAGATCGTCCATCTGAGACAGATCGTCCCTCTAAGACAGATCGTCCATCTGAGACGGATCGTCCCTCTGAGATGGATCATCCATCTGAGACGGATCGTCCCTCTGACATAGATCGTCCCTCTGAGACGGATCGTCCCTCTGACATGGATCGTCCCTCTGAGACGGATCGTCCCTCTGACATGGATCGTCCCTCTGCAGACTGGCTCACCTTGATGCAGTGTGTGTGTCCCTCAGCAGCAGCTGAGTGAAGAGGACTGATCCCGCTGTCGTTCACGTCGGCCATAGAAGTGACAGGAAGCAGCAGCTTCAGGGATCTGGACCAAAGAAAAGACAAGTTGGTCATAAGAAGGTCCAGAATCACCGGACCAGGATCAGCTTGTGTTGCTGCAGATTATCAGTCTGAAACCAAAACAACTGGACTTCAGTCCAGACGAAATGTGAAGCTCCGAGCTTCAAACAGCAGAAACGCTCCGTGCACATTCAACTCGCTCATTCAGGTCTTTGTTCTTCGTCACGCGGAGATGTTTTGGTCACATGTGTGAAAGTGTGAGACCAAGATGGCATCTGTTCTCCTGGAGCTCTGAGACATGCACGCCGCTGCACGGACGACGGCTGGCGTCCTGAATCAAGATGTCCTCGTCCTTCAGCTGCTGAACATCTTGGTGATCGTCACAGCGTTGCATCTGCACGACGTGCTGCGGCGCAGATTCTCACCAACACGGCCCGTCTACGTGCGCACGTTACTTTCAAAGTACTTCCTGTTGGCTTCACGAGTTCCTCGATGTTTTAGTTCAACTCTACATTCACAAAGTCATCGAACGGTCCAACGGATCCAACGGATCTAACAGATCCAACAGATCCAACAGATACAACGGAAGGAAAAATATCCCATAATGCATGAAGTTGATTTAAAAAGGCCAAAAATAAACAAAACAATCTTTAATGGCAACAAAGTCCATGCTCAATAATCCAGGTATACAATCCAGCACAAAAAAAGAAACTGTCCAGATGACCTGACTGAAAAATGTTGGATTGTATTCCTGGATTATTGAGCATGGACTTTGTTGTTTTCAACCAGTTTGACACGACTGTCAACAAGGAAGAGGGCCGGCAATGGAGGAGGGGGCGTGACAAAGAGACCATCTTATCAGCAACATAACTGGTTTGTTTCATGTTGGAGTAAGCTGTTGGGGGAAGAATCAGTTTTGTTGTGTGTTTCCTTGACTGATGAAGCCTTCTGGATGGAAGGTGAAACGTTTGAGCACAAAAAAAGAAACCGTCCAGATGACCTGACTGAAACACGTTGGAATATTTAACGGCTTTAACTGAAACACTGCAACAAGCTAAACATCTCGTGGTGTAATTATTAACACGAGTCTCACTGCAGGTGTCCGCGGTGCGCCATGCGGTGGATCGGGAGGTGCCCCGTGTGGTTGGAGACGTTGGCGTCGGCTCCGTGCTCCAGCAGCAGAGCCACGACGGCCGGATCTCCTGAAACCGCAGCTTCATAGAGGATGGAGGCTTCATCGTGGGCCTGGGAGAGGACGTCAGCTCCTGCAGGACCAACAACGGCAGCTGAAACTGTCGGACGAGTTTGATACGAGGAAATAATGTTTGACTTCGTGCAAAGTGGATATTTTAAATGTTTGCTAAACGATACAACAGACGGTGGATCTGGAGTTTTAAAAACTGGATTCATATCGGCTGCTAGAAGCTGCAAAGCAACTTTTCTGTGTTTTGAGTTTAGATTTTCTCTGAATCTCTAAAACCTGTTCCGAAGTAAATGTTTGTTTGGGACTTTGATTTTAGCTTCTTATTCCTGAAATGTGTCTAAACAGCTTGTAAACAAGAGAAAAATCATTTTTATGAAAATCAGAGTGAGTAAATGCAGCTGAAACTGAAGAAGCTGAAGCTGAAATGTTGAAGCTACAAGAAGCTAAACACAAACTGAAAGCTAAAAGAACCTAAACACTAACTGAAAGCTAAAAGAAGCTAAACACTAATTGAAAGC
>NC_056504.1:48217883-48219432 GCF_014905685.2 Nematolebias whitei
ACACTAACTGAAAGCTAAAAGAAGCTAAACACTAACTGAAAGCTAAATGGTGCAAAAGGTGAGCCAAAACCTGAAACTGACAAAAAGGTAGCTAAAAGAGTAACAAAAAAGTAGCAACATGCTACCTTAAAAATAGCTGAACTATAGCTAAGTGCTAAAAGTGGATAAAGGCTAGCTCTAAACTAAAAGTGGCAACAGGATAGCTGTATGCTAAAAGTAGAAAAAGGTTAGTTGGAAGCTAAAGTAGCCAAATATTAGCTAGAAGCAAAACAATAAAAAACTCAAAGGACCTAAAAGCTAAAAGGAGAATGTAGCAAAAGGCTAGCTAAATGCTGAAAGTGACTAACTGAAAGTGTCAAAAGGCTAGAAGATAAAAGTAGCTAAAAGCTACCTCCAGAGAAGTATCAGAGCTCCAGATAAAACAGAATCAATTTGATGAAGAAGAGTTCAAACAGAACATTTATGAACCCTGAAGATCTTTGTGTTTGTCTAAATTCTACATAAAGTTAAATATTTTGAAAAGTACAAAAGTCGTAGCACCCATCGACTAAATGAGCCAAACGTTTTGATTTATTAACGGCTAAAATAACACAAAGTCGACTGAAGTAGCTGGGCTGAAAAATAAAAAAATAAACGTGTATTAAATGTTGAATCAGCACTTACTGGTCTAAAACAGTTTTGTTCTTTAAAAAGAGACTGAAGTTGGTAACTGTTTGGTTTTACTTGCAAATATTAAAATATATATTAAATTAATGTCATCTGGACCCACCTGTCCTCAGCAGAGTCTCCACCACCTCCACGTGCCCCCCCTGAGCAGCCAGGGCCAGAGGCGTCAGGCCGTAGCTGCTGCGGGGGTCCGGGTGCGCTCCGGCCCCCAGCAGCAGGGCCACCAGACCCGCTCTGCCCAGCTTGGACGCTTCGTGGAGGGGCCGGCGGGCGTGGCAGCCCGTCTGGTCCACGTTGGATCCACGCAGCAGCAGCAGCTTCACCAGGTCGGCGCGGTCCGAGCGGATCGCTGCGGAGACAGAACCAGAAGAAGGAGCGACCGCCCCAGGAGTCCGTCAGGAAACGAGGCTTCACTTCTGTCAGCGAGTGACACCGCATCGATGCAGAAACAAATATCCAATGACCTCAGTCTGCAGAACTTCAGCCTCTGAGCTGGAAGTTAGCTTCTAAACAAAGTGTATCAGAATTGTATTGATAAACTGTATCGATGTATTGATTGTATCGGAACATTCAATGATGACAACATATAGCACTTATTATTACATTAATCATTAAATTAGAGTTCTGTAGTCGAACACAGAGTCTTGTAGCCGAGCACAGAGTTCTGTAGCCGAACACAGAGTCTTGTAGCCGAGCACAGAGTCTTGTAGCCGAACACAGAGTTCTGTAGTTGAGCACAGAGTTCTGTAGCCGAACACAGAGTTCTGTAGCCGAACACAGAGTCCTGTAGTCGAACACAGAGTCCTGTAGTCGAGCACAGAGTCCTGTAGCCGAACACAGAGTCCTGTAGCCGAACACAGAGTTCTGTAGCCGAACACAGAGT
>NC_056504.1:48219442-48220150 GCF_014905685.2 Nematolebias whitei
GAACACAGAGTCCTGTAGCCGAACACAGAGTCCTGTAGCCGAACACAAAGTTCTGTAGTTGAGCACAGAGTCCTGTAGCCGAACACAGAGTCCTGTAACCGAACACAGGGTTCTGCAGTTGAGCACAGAGTTTTGTAGTTGAGCACAGAGTTCTGAAGTTAAGCACAGAGTTCTGTAGTCGAACACAGAGTTCTGTAGTCGAGCACAGAGTTCTGTAGTCGAGCACAGAGTTCTGTAGTCGAGCACAGAGTTCTGTAGTCGAGCACAGAGTCCTGTAGTCGAGCACAGAGTCCTGTAGTCGAGCACAGAGTCCTGTAGTCGAGCACAGAGTCCTGTAGTCGAGCACAGAGTCCTGTAGTCGAGCACAGAGTCCTGTAGTCGAGCACAGAGTCCTGTAGTCGAGCACAGAGTCCTGCAGTCGAGCACAGAGTTCTGCAGTCGAGCACAGAGTCCTGCAGTCGAGCACAGAGTCCTGTAGTCGAACACAGAGTCCTGTAGTCGAGCACAGGGTTCTGTAGTCGAGCACAGGGTCCTGTAGTCGAGCACAGAGTCCTGTAGTCGAGCAGAGTCCTGTAGTCGAACACAGAGTCCTGTAGTCGAGCACAGAGTCCTGTAGTCGAGCACAGAGTCCTGTAGTCGAGCACAGAGTCCTGTAGTCGAGCACAGAGTCCTGTAGTCGAGCACAGAGTCCTGTAGTCGAGCACAGAG
>NC_056504.1:48220320-48232373 GCF_014905685.2 Nematolebias whitei
AGTCCTGTAGTCGAGCACAGAGTCCTGTAGTCGAGCACAGAGTCCTGCAGTCGAGCACAGAGTCCTGCAGTCGAGCACAGAGTCCTGTAGTCGAACACAGAGTCCTGCAGTCGAGCACAGAGTCCTGTAGCCAAGCACAGAGTCCTGTAGCCGAGCACGGCAGCTGAAGAGGGTCTGAAACTTGCTCTAACCTACAAACAGAGGAGAGTCCTGGTCCTTGTCCTGACAGTCCAGCTGAGCTCCGCAGTCCAGGAGAAAGGAGGCGTTTTCCATCAAACCTCCTTCTACTGCCAGGAAGAGGGGCGTCTGACCACGGAGGGTCTGGCTCTCCAACGAGTCTGGGCCTGAAGCTGGAGGACAGATCAGCCTTTAGAGGGACTCCTCATCATTTAAATCAACAAACGGGCGTTTCAGTCAGAAACCTCCACATGTGAGCTGCAGCAGGGTGAGGTTGCTCTGAGCTGCAGCTTCGTGGAGAGGACTCCAGCCCCGGCCGTCTCTCTGCAGGAACTCGTCTTTGTGTCGGACACACAGATCCTCCAGGAGCTTCTCGTCGCCTGCAGACACGACCGGAGGTTGACACCATCTTTGATCATCGTGACTTCTTTTATGAAAGCTGCTGCTCACCTCGTCGTATGGCTGTGAAGATCCTGCTGCCGCCTGCAGACACCGAACCAGAGCTGCAGGGAGACGAGAGCCGTCACGTTAAAATCCTCACAAATCTTCTGTTGCCCGGGCGTCAAATCATTTTCATTTTGGGCCACATCAACTCATGAACGTCCTCAAAAGGCTGGACATGGCAGCATTATTGATAAAACTACCTATAAACAAACTAGTAAAATAACTTCATCTGCATTCCATGACTACTTCTAAAAATTTAATATTTTATGTTTGAGTAATTTGGCATTATAAACATAAAAACTGATTTTTAATGACTGATAAAATAATAACTGTTATCTTGAAGTTCTGTCTCTGTGGCCCTCTAGGGTTTAGAGACACAGAGATGGTTGTGCTGGGCCGGATTTGGCCCACGGGCCTCGAGTTTGACACATAAACCCAGTCTTTTATTTGGATGACTTCAAAGTTATTCTTCGTCACTTTAACTAAAGTTGTTTAAAACTGGTGCGTAACTATTAAATAACATGATTTTAACTTCAGTGATCGACCAAACCAGCGTATCAAATTTTCCAGATGAGTTTTTGCAACATGAAACCCACGGCTGGTGGTTTATTAAATTTTATCTTCTTGGCTTCAATTTATTCTTTAAATTAGTGAAGAATCGTATAAAATATAATTTAATGTGATCATCTGAATGACCTGTGGTGGTCTGGTGTCGGGGGGGCGTCCCTCTGTTTGCTGCTCTCCAACAGACTCTGTTGGATCATGTACTGAGTCTCTGCATCCTCTTCATCCTCCTCATCCTCCAGCCCGAAGCGGATCATGTCCACAAACTGTCAGAAAGAGGAGAAACTTGTGGAGCCAGTTTAAAGTTTTCCACTTACAGTAATTCTGATTTTAATAAACGTCCGATTCGTTTCAGACACGGTGACGGATGAAGTCTGGACTTTTTGACCCAGTTTCATTCCTGAAGAACCTCAAATAAAACTCTGGACTCCTCTGAAGGAGAAACTTGAGAAGTTTTAGGTGAAGTTTAACTTTCTTTCTAAACCACGTCTGATCTTCAATCATGATCTGTTTTTATTTACTGCAGATTTTCTGACTCTTTAATTCATCCTGAAAAACACGAAGACAACGTTCAGGAGCAGCGACAAACGTCTGAAAGCTTCACCTTTATGTCTTCAGGTTAGTCTCATTGAGCCTCGAGGACTCATTTACAAGAGACCTGTTTTAAACAAAGATCACAGATGATGCACAATCATATAAAATAAAAAACGGTTGAGAAAACAAGTTCAACAAAAACAAAGTTTTGAGTCTTTCACTAAATAAATTTTAAAATTAACTGAATTGAGGCGTATTTGAGGCAGAAGTCTCATATTTTACCTGCCCGGTGGTTGATTTGTTGTTGAGGGCCGACGAGAGCAGCTCGGTGAAATCAGAGCTTCAGTGACGGAGCGAGGCCTCCATGAACTTCAGTTTGGTCTTCGGACAGAACTTCCAGTAAATGCATCAGATTTGTTGGTTCGTCGTAACTAAACGAGTTATTTGTGCAGAGAGCAACAGGCAGCACACGACGTGTCTGAGCTGCAGATTTGTGGCACGACGACCGGAGACACGACACCAGTTACTATATTTACTCTCTGACAAAATGAAAACACTTTCATTCTCAGGTTCTCGTTGCTCCAAAAGACAAAACAAGAGCAGCACAAGGCGATCTACACCCGACGGGACAGAAACACAACAAGGATAAATTACCGACGGGTTCTAAATTAAATGTTTTCAACACCGACGGCTCGGAGTCTGTAGGGTTAAATGAGCCAACAGGAAAATCTGTCACGTAATTCCTGAACAAATTCTACCAAATTTTATCCTTTTAAGAGTCCAAGAACTGAGAACTTCTCCAAATACAGAAAAAGCAACGTTTGCTGCAGCACAAAGTCTGCGGCGTCGCATCAAACTTCTCATCGACGCTCACGAAGTGCTGAGACTTGTGATCATATAAAAACCTGACGGGTAGAACACGACACCAAATCTGCTGCTTGGAAACAAAATGTGCCCAGATTGTAATAAAAACGCACGTCTCCATCGTTAAATCTAGATTTGTAAACTTCTTATACGAAGATGCTGTTTATCTGATTAAAGTGCGATGCACCACTCACTTTAGAAATGTGCACACTCAGCGTCTATTCAATCACTCGCTGCGTTTTGTTTTTTAATGGTTTTTATTTCTTGACCTGTTTTGAACATTTACACCTTTCTTTGTGCAGTTTTAAAATATATTTTTGGTCAAAATGTGTTTTAGTTCACGCAAGGTGCATCAGAACAGATTCAAGAACAGTTTTTCCCTGAAAGCCGTCAACACACTGAACTCACATGCACCGATCATCCAACCTCCCAAACCCCCGGACTCCTCCTGACATTTCACTCTCAATCACCGCTCAACTACCTCACTAATATTTTAACTTTCATAGTGATATATCTATACTGCGTTACATTTTTAGTTTTTCTGACGCATGTTTTTGCACTAAAAAAGGAGTGGCTCTTAATTTCATTGTACTTGTGAATAATGACAATAAAGGCATTCTGAGTCTGAAAATCTACTTCGCTTTGAGAAACACCGAAGTGACAAAAAGTTAATAAAAAAGGGTAAATAAAATAATTTTTGTTTTCCAGAATGAACTTTATTAAATAATTATTTGCCAACATTATTTCTTGCCTTTAAGTTTTCTTGTACTTCCATTTTATATAGTGAAAATTAAAAAAACACATCAGTCACTGCAGATTTAACGTTTCTTTTCTGTGTGCAAAACAAATCACAATTTTTACAACCCAGCTGCGGAGATCAACATGAAAACTCCAAAACAAAACCCGACCCGTTGCGTCTTCAGAAACAGGACAAGACAACCGGACTGAAATTGAAAACACGTTTATTTTATTTATTTTACTTTATGACCTGGGTCTCTCCTTCTTGCCTTTGTAGAGTGCCAGCAGGGACACGTTAGCCACTTTGACCACCTTGAAGCGAACTCCGGGAATGTCACCCACGGCGTGACCTTTACGACCGAACCCGGCCACCAGAACCTCGTCGTTTTCCTGCAGGACCAACGGCAGAGGGGTGCACGTTAAAGGTGATTTAAAAAGGCATGTATTAACAATTTTTATAATTTGTTCAGCTACTTTTTAAGTTCAAACTCATTTTTAAAGCCCACACAATTATAAGTGCAATAAAACAGCAGGTTAGGCCGCCGCTGAAAACCAAACGCGGCGCTGCAGTTTACCTCGATGAAGTTGAGGCAACCGTCGTTGGGAACGAAGGCCGTGATCTTCTTGCCGTTTTTGATGAGCTGGACTCTCACACATTTTCTGATGGCGGAGTTGGGCTGCTTAGCCTCCACACCACTGAACAAAAACACGCACACTTACGTTAAAAAGGGCGGGAAACGCTTAGAAATTTTTAACAGAAAGTGTTTATTCGTTGTCATCTGATCTGCCCTGAAAGAAAACAAATTCACGTTGGACTGATAATATTTTATTAAGGAGACACTTAACAGTCAGTAAAAACACGACTCTGAAAAAGATCTTAAAGTGAAACAACCTCTAAACAAGACAGAGACATGAAGTCTTAAATAACATTAACAGATATTTTCCCTGAAAGGTCTCGTCAGTTGAACTTTCCGGCTGATCTCGTTTCTAAACTGACGACGACTTGGGTCGGCTGCAGAGCACTCACACTTTCTCAAGCACGATTCCCTTGGCGTGAGAGGCTCCTCCGAAGGGGTTAGCCTTCAGGGCAGTCCCCAGATGGGCCTTCTTGTACTGCTTGTCGTGCCATTTCTGCTCACGGCGGTGATTGCGGAGCTTCCTGGCGGTACGCAGACCACGACACTTTCCTAACAAAAGAAATAAAAGTATGACTGAAAATTGACAGTTCTGTCGAGACTATTTTAATTATGCATATGGGGAAAACATACCAAAGAAGCACTTATATTACATTTTAATTGGTTCATTGAAAATGTATCATGAAACTCATCTCATTTATTTAAGAAACTAAAGAGTATGTTTCAAATCCAACTCAAAACTGTCTAAATTAACTCAATCTGAATTTAGTCGGGTTCACACTTCATGATTTCCTCCTAAATGAAAACAAAAGAACGGATCATATTAAAAACAACTTGAACACTGCTGCTTCAGCACGAGCCTGATTTAAAACTTTAAACATAAGATCAATGAAACTAGAAAATTTAACTAAAACGAACTTTACCTTCGAACGGCTCAACTTAACGTTCCAAGTTAAAATCACGTGTCTAAACGAAACAGGTTTTGTTTACTTCTTGACAAATTAAACTATAGTTAAATTGTTGAGCACACATTAGAACATTAGCTGAATTAAAATACAACCGCTAGCACGCCGCTAGCAGCTAACACACGTCCAGGCCGCTCCACGTTGCGGAGTCATAGAGCAGAGAAAACCCGATTTATTTCTATTTAATGTAGAGTTTTATCATCAAAACAGACAATAATACGTTTATACGATGTTTATATGCAATATTGATTAAAAACATTGTGACAAATACTTATATTTAGGCTATTACGGACACAATATAAAACGTACCCATGATTGCGTTAGCGAGTCTGGGATGGAAAGGAAGGACCCATCATGCACCGCGGCAATCTACTCTAGGGACCCGAATCGGGTATGACTCAAAAAGTGCCTGACTAAAATAACGCAGTATTCTAATTCTTTATGTCAATATAATAATAAAAATTCGCTCATGTTATAATAAAGTACATAAAGCAATGCTGGTTTATTATTCTCTTTTCTCTGCTTCGATCATGCAGCACAAATATTGGAAGAAAACTTGAAAAGCACCTGAACCTAAAGCTACACCATATTTGTAGTCTTGAGTAAAAATTACCCAAGTTTTGCTCTTAAACTAAGTTTTTTTTACTTTAAATAATAGTCGCAATAGTGTATTTCGATTGAGAAAATATAAACAGTATTTTAAAAATGTATTGGTTTATCTTGAATGATTGTGAAATGTTATGATCAAAATATTTGTAGCCTATGCATTTTTATGAAAACCATTCAGCTAAAATCTATCAAAACGTCTTTACTAATCATTTCCTTTCTTATGTCACAATGTTTTCTGACATTACAAGAGCAATAATAGAAATCAGTGTTGGCTATCAACATCGAGTAAATTTGTATCTTCATTGATGTTAAATCAAAAATTTACCAACTGACCGTCCTGTATCCCTAAACAGTACACAAAGAAAATGTTGGATGTCAGCAATTAGTCTATATGTTGAAGCTGGGAAACACTTACAAGATTAAAGTTCCTCTGGAAGGTCAGATTTGGCTCACTGTTTTCATACAAAAGTTACTTTGGGGGGGAGTTTTGGAGTGGTGGCGCAGAGGTTAGAGAAGATGGGCCTGTGATCAGAAAGTCACAGGTTCAACTCCTGGTACCGTCAACATCAAAATGTGTGTGTAAAAAGGTGAAACACCCCCCACCTGCCTCCACCCTCATTTCCCCACCCTGGGCCCATGAGCAAGGGCCCCAACCCCCATCATCTGCTCCCAAAAAACAGTTCTCTCTTGAAAATGAGTTCTCGTGACTCAAAGAGACTACCTGTATAAATAAAGTGTAAATGAAAAAAAAGATAAATCTTTTTGAAATAAATAAGAGATGATGCTTGAACTCCATTCATGCAAAAGGTTTTGATTTTTAGGTGTCTCCAATCATCATTTGTGCTTAAATTTAATGTTGTTACTGTTGAAATGTGTAAACGTTAAAGTGTTTAATCAGTGGGTGGGTCTCTTCTTTTATCCATAATCTTCCCCAACTGGCTGATTCCTCACTCCATCACTGGAGCTTACAGGCAGTGGGATGATTTAAGTAGATTAGAGATGTGCAGGGATAGAATGGGAGTATTTATTTAGTGGCATCACGCTGTGGTCATCACAGAGATGTCTTCTCCGTGGAAACGTGTCTGCATCCTCCTCCTCCTGCAGTCATCCACCTGCCTTCACCAACAACCTGCTGACAGGTACAGGTAAAGACTGAGATGGAGATTTACCTTCATCATTTCTAACCCTTTCTTCTTTTCTGATCTCTGATGTTCATCCTCACATGTTAACTTTGGTGGTGTTGCAACCATTTAAAGATGTATAAAGTTGTTTTTTTTATGGGAAGATACAAACTCTTTATAAGGCTGATATGTTGGGAAACTGATGCCGTTGTTGTCCTATTACAGTCAGGTTTGAGTTTAATGATCTTTTTGCTTCTTTAGTGCCAAAGATTGCTGATCTTCTACTCTGAACTGATTATCTTTGATTGATTACAGGCAAACGAAACATCAGTTTCAGGGGAATCAAGTTTATCTGTAATTTAAATAACTCAAAGTTTTCTCTAGATGGAAAATGTCTGATTTTTACCAGTTTACATTTTTTTTGCATAACGTTTTTTCCAGTTTATGCTGTTTGCAACAAGCAAAACCTGCGTCTTCGTACATCTCTGACTAAATTTGACTTCACGTCACTTCTTGCTGTTACTCAGATGAAAACCTTTGTTTGAAAATTAAAACAGGGACAAGTCCATCTTTTTATTTTACCAGTAACATGAGAGCAATGAAGCCTTCGTGGATGTAACATAAAAAATTTATTAAATCACCGCTGCGATCTGTTGAGTTGCTCAAAGTCAGTGGGAGTTTGTATTGAACGTTTCAGCGATCATTTTATATTTTAAATTATTTTAATAACTCAACCCTTGTTAATATAAATGGTACGATGTGCGTTGGAGGAAGTTTTTTTTTCATTCAACGTTTATTTAGACAGATAAATCACATTGAGCCTAGAAGACTCATTTACAAGTGAGATTTGCTTAGACATACAAAAAGTAGTGAAACTGAACACATGTAGGAATTGGAGGCAAAAAAGAATCCTGTTAAACTTTTTCTTCTTGGCCGAGAAGAAAAACTCTGATATTAAAAAACACCTCACACATACAAGCACATAGAGATGTAGACATTCTGCAGAGGGGGGAGATGACGAGAGCGGTGAGCAATGTCCAAGGACGCTCTCGAGGGCACTGCAAGAGTTCTGATAAGGATGGAATAATCAGCCAGTGTCCTCCGGTGAGATCCGTCAACATTCTCGAAGGATGTCAGGGAATGACCAGGGACAACGCCTATGGGAATCCAAGAGTCCTGAAATGATGACACAATGTTTATTCAGCTGGTTTCCTCTGGTTGATGGAAATTCCTTGATGGTAGGGGGCAGGGCAGAGCGTCAGATCACATGTTCTCCAGGCAAATTCAGATAAGATGGTCTCCAAGGCCAGCTGGGGGAGCCAAATTCAGATAAACACACAGTTGTTTTGGGGACAGACAAAACTTAATGACATCTACCTTGAGTCTGTGATGATCCAAACGATTCTGAAAAGTCCAAATTACATGGCCACACCGATGGAACATGCCTGAGTAAAATTCCCGAGATCTGATCCATTCTGCCCGAAGCATTTGAGTCTGGGTACTTGAGGCACGAACCAAGCCATCATAAAGGCAAACAGCGTAATAAGGTCCAAATTTGCTGCCGACGACTTCCTTGATTGTAGATAAAAACCCAGCAACAAGCCGAATCCAAAAAGCAGGAACCAGTTATCGTAAATCCAATTAAATATGCGTTCTTAAAATCCACAAATGGCAGCAGAGTCATCAAGTCTTCCAAGTCGATGAAATATCCAGCTGCGTGCGTGTCAACAGGGCAAATCGGCTCACATAAAGCCTGTCTTCTCTTCGAAGAAATGTTGTCAATTGTGTTGAGGGACCAACTGATTAAATCAAGTCCATAATTATGGTTCGGAAGATTTGTAGAGAGAGGCTCAGAAGCAGTTTCACAGACAGACAGAGCAGCAAAGCAAAGCGAAGAGGGAGAGGAGGGGAAATGCATCCGACCTCAGCAAGAGCAAGTGGTGAAGTAGGATGCAGTTGATGATGTTTATTGATGGTTTGGAGGCTTTTATTTTTGCATTTGCAGTTTTAAATTTCATAGTTCATAGTGGGGGAGTGGTGGCACAGAGGTTAGAGAAGGTGGCCCTGTGATCGTAAGATCGCTGGTTCAAGCCCCGGTACCGACAACATAAAAAATGTGGGTAAGGTGGGTGAAGCACCCACACCTGCCCCCACCCTCTGAGCTCTCGTGGCACAGTGAGACTACCTGTATAAATAAAGGGTAAATGAAAAAAAAAAAAAGTTAAGGAAATAACTGCAAAAATAAGAACTCACACCCGAATCATGATTTTAACATTTTAACTGAATCACTTTTCTGTTTTATTTCAGATTTACTTAAGTTTGAACTTGCAAAACAACCTTTAAGAGTTTTGAACTTGTCAGTTCACGTATTTCTTATTTTATTTCTCGATTTATTTTATCACAGGGGTGGCTGTGGTTGAGTTGTTAGAGCAGTCGTCCTCCAATGGGAGAGTTGGGGGTTCAATTCCACTAGCTGAAGTGTCCCTGGGCAAGACACTGAACCCCTCATTGCCTCCGATGTGTGTCGGTGATCTAAAGCTCTGATTATTCTCTGTACAGATCAGTGCTGTATGAGTGTGTGTGTTGGAGGTAAATGAGGGCACAGACTGTGTTGTAAAGAGCTTTGAGTATCTTAAGAGAGAAAGGCGCTGTATAAGTGCAGTCCGTTATTATTAATGCATTATTGGCTTGAACTCACAAAATATCACAAACTGATTGTTTTCCGTCTTGTCTCTTTCTCGTCACGTCTCCTTCAAATGTTTCCATCTGTAGTCCCCTCTCGACACAGACTTCCTCTAACTTTCTCCAATAAGAAGTGAAATCTCATTTTAAAAAGTAAAAAAAAAAAAATCCCTTTTTTGATATTTTAAATTAGATTAATTTTGTCTTTGAGATAAAAAAAAACGGAACCTGCTGCATGACTTACTTTTCATTTTAACAGCTAAACATTTTTTCTTTATTTCTTTAATTATTTTTACACAAAATGCTGCTCGTCTTTATCTTTAAGTCCTGATTTACACGTTGAGCTTCACATAGACAGATAATTATCTTTTTTTATACAAATGTGATGTTTAAATTCAGAAGTTGCTGTGAGTCCAATCATTCTTCTAATTTAAAAGAAATATCCTCAACGCAAAACAATCAATAATTCATTTACAGCGTGTTATTATAAATCATAAAGACATTATTTTATTTTTACAAACACACTTTTTTCTCAGTGCTGCCTGAAAAGTTTTATTTAATTTAATCAGCTCCAGAGTTTCCTTCTAAAATTCATTAAATTAGTTTAGATGCTGTTTAAAAACTTCTGATTTTTATGATAATTAAACAAAGAACATGTTTTATTTGGGGATGAAATTATGTCGTGCGGGCGGCTCGTTAAAACTGATCGACTGGATAATCTATAAAATAATTCCTGTCAAATTGAGTTCATCTATTTATTTTGGTCACATGAAAACTGTTGTTCTGTTTTAAAGTAATGACTAGTTTTTTATGTGAATGAGCTGCTGCAACAAAAAATCTAATCTTTCTTTCTCGTTGATTTCAACACTTTATTTTACAAAAAATGTGATAATTAGACCAAAAAACCAAATGTTATGAGGTGTTCAAAGCTTTTTTCTGTAACAAATAACTCAAAAGAACCGGTTTTAAAATGCTGACAGTGTAAATGTATCTGTGCGGCCTCCTGAGCCTCAGATTGTTTGAAGAAATGTAGATTTTAGCCGTGGGGACAAACTGAAATGGATTATTTGCTTTTCGTTCCTCTCTCTCGTCCAGTTGATCCTGTTTCTTTTTCCTCGTAATCCTCTTTGTTTCCGTTGCCCGTTAGCTGCCTGCTCGTTCCCTTCAAGCTTCATTTAAGCTCATTTCGCTGTTTTAAAGCGCGTCTTTCTGCTCCGTGCATTTAGGTCATCGTCTCCACTTTACTGACAAAACTAACGACAAACAGGAGATTACCGTGAAGGGACTTTATGATCAGTTTGTTTTGATGATTCATTATAAACGGTCTTTTAGTCCCTGAATGGGCCCAGATGATACATTTACATACATACAGATACATACAGATACATTTACCTTTTAATTAAAATTTTGATATATTTAGCTTCCAGCTAGCCTTTTGCTGCTTTTAGTTTTTATGTCCACTTTTAGCATTTGGATAGCCTTTTGCTACATTTAACTTTTAAATAAACTTTTGATGTTTTTAGCTTCCAGCTAGTCTTTTGTAACTTTTACATTTTAACAAGCTTTTTGCTACTTTTAGTTTATAGCTAGACTTTTTAGCTTTTTGCATCTCTTAGCTTGAATAGCTTAGTTTCAGCATCTGTCAGCTAAAGTGAGCGGTCCTTCAGTTATTGTTTGTCATTGATGTTTTTATTTATTGATGCACACAAAATGTGTTTTATTCAGAGTAAATGCTAATGTAGCACCTTTCTAACTTATCAAGACGCTCGAAGCTCTTTACAACAATCTGTGCCTCATTTACCCATTCATGCCGCTCTATACTAGATCTGTTCAGAGAATAATCAGAAGGACGCACATCGGAGGCAATGAGGGCTTCAGTGTCTTGCCCAGGGACACTTCAGCACGTGACTGTTGGTGGAGTCGAACCCCCAACTCTACCATTGAAGGGTGGCTGCTCTAACCACTCATCCACAGCCGCCCAGTACCAGAAGTGTTTTTTAATTTAAGTGTTGACCGGGTCTGTGTTTGTCTGCTGGAGTTGTACACAAGCAGATGTTTGTAAAACGTTACTTTAAGGATTAAGAAGCTGTAAAATCTCCTTATTTGGCAGAGTCTTGATGTCAGAAGTCATGATGATATAATCTGCTGACCCACAAGATCAGGTAAAATTTGATGGATAGATTAAGTCAGTCAGGGCAGACTCGATCACTCGTTTGTCTTTTCTCTTGGAAAATCTACATAAAACTTTTGTTTGTAAAAATGTAAAGCTCATTTATTTTACTAAAATGGAGACAATATAAACTTTGATCTGCACCTGGTGACATGAATTAACGAGCAGTAAGGAACTCTCTTCATAGTTCTTGTGAAACGAGGAACGACAGAACTGAATTACAGAGATAAATACCTGAACAGGTGGAGTTGAGAAGTGGCTCATCTTAGCTGAAGTCTGAAGTCGTTCAGGTCAAACACCTGAAGTCGATCAGATCAAACACCTGAAGTCGTTCAGGTCAAACACCTGAAGTCGATCAGGTCAAACGCCTGAAGTCGATCAGATCAAACACCTGAAGTCGTTCAGGTCAAACGCCTGAAGTCGTTCAGGTCAAACACCTGAAGTCGATCAGGTCAAACGCCTGAAGTCGATCAGATCAAACACCTGAAGTCGATCAGGTCAAACGCCTGAAGTCGATCAGATCAAACACCTGAAGTCGTTCAGGTCAAAC
>NC_056504.1:48232473-48242363 GCF_014905685.2 Nematolebias whitei
TCAAACGCCTGAAGTCGATCAGGTCAAACGCCTGAAGTCGATCAGGTCAAACGCCTGAAGTCGATCAGGTGAAACGCCTGAAGTCGATCAGGTGAAACGCCTGAAGTCGATCAGATCAAACGCCTGAAGTCGATCAGGTCAAACGCCTGAAGTCGTTCAGGTGTCGGCAAAAAGAAAACGATTAACCAGATTATTGAGGCGACGTGTGTTTTCGTGCATTTCATTTCTTTGTGTAGTGTCTTATAATATTTCTTGTAAATTGATGCTGAATAAACTGAAGTGAATTAAAACAAATGCGACGAGCAGCTTTAAAGTGATAGTTCACATCTTTAGTAGTGGTGGTTCCAACCCTAACCCAAAACCTTTTTAATGATGAAAGAAATTATGTTAAAAACATAAAAATTCAAGTTGTTTTAAGATAAATAAAACACTTTGGTCTTGTCCCTCAGCCGTTAGCTCATCCACCTGGTCAGAATTAAACTCTGTTTCTCTAAACTGAGGTTGTTAACAAAGTTATCTACAACAGGTAAGATATTTACTGTTGTAATGTTTGTTTATCCGCCCTCCCTTCAAAAGACACCGCCTCTTTTGTTCTGTTTCATTCAGCAGATTAGTTTGAGATCTGATCTATAAAAACTGTTGAGTCATTAAAACAGAGCAGGATGTGCTGAGTCATGGTAACGAGGCTCAAAACATTTTCCGACTCACAAACAGGAAGAGAAGAAATAACACACCAGATCTGCTGGTTGGAGGTATATTTTTAACTTTAGGCAGTTGTTTGTGGGTCGAGTCAGCCGCAGCAGAACCCGTCCGAGCCAAACAGAACTCACATGTTAATCCTTCGGGTCAGCAGCCGGGTCAACATGCTGACCAGATGCATTCTGGGCAATTCATAGGTTCATCTTAACACATTTTATTTTATTTTCATATTAAAAAAAAATACTTTATTATTTTTGCCGAGTTAAATTGCACCTGCACTGTTTTACTTTTGTTTTGTTTTTTTTTGTTTTTTATAAAAAGAAATTTACATCAAGGAATATTAATTTACAGTAGAAGTTTAAAACATTGAAAATAAATCAGATGCGGCTTATTTTACTTTTATTTGTTTGACTTAACTTTGGTTCTCCCAAATTAGGATTATTTTAAAGCTTTACGTATAATTAATTCCCTCCTAATCATAACGGAGGAGTTAGGCGATGAATATAAAAATATGACTCGTCACAATAATAATTTTAATACTTTATGTTTATCAGTCTTCAGTTCATTTTATTTGTCTCGTTCGGTGTTTGGAGTATTTTCTATTTGACAATGAAATAATTCATGAAACATATTCATAAACTTTGAACAAAAAAAGGTTAAAGTTCAATGAATAAACTCAAAATAGAAAAGGATGTTGATTCGTTTGGTTTTCTGTTCACAGCCCTGTTTCTGCAGAACACGGTAAGATCGTCCACGCTTTAATCTCTTCTTTGTTTTTTTGTTATTTTTATGTCGAAGTCTTTAATGACATGAAAAAATCTTTATGAATTTAAACATTTAATCTTTCGGTCTTCTTGTCATGAAATTCATGTACGAAGATAATCTATCTGTTAAAAAATATAAATGTTATGTTAAATCTGTCCTTTAATTTGTAGGACTTCTTTTAGAAAGTGTTTTTTTTTTTCTGTTTAATGAAGGGAACGATGGAACGATGGAGCAGTTCACAAAAGAAATGCAGGTAAGCTCAGAAAAGGCTCAAGTTTGAATTGTACGTAAAAATAAATAAGGTTCAAGATCTGCATTAAATGTTTTAGTTGATGTAAGAAACTTCCGTCCTGCAGCCAAAATGACGCAGAAAGTTGCTTCTTGTAATTTTGTCAACGTATTCAGATCAGTCTGGAAACGAGTTTTACATCCTGAGGTACCTCGAGCTGTGAAACTGGAACAGCGTGTTAGTAAAATGTTGCTCTAAACGATAAAAATGTGTTTCTAATTCCCTGCGCAGGATCCACATTTATCACAGAGGAAGTTACTCCAGATAGCAGGAGCTGCACTTCCTTTTCCTCCCATCAAGGTGACAGGAAACAGAAAAGTGTAATATCATAAGATATTTCTGTTTCTTGTGCAACAATGAGCCGTTTTGTATTTTCACCTGTGATAACAGGTTCTGTTGAACGGGGAGACGTGTGTTCTGCTCCAGATGAAGAAACTCTCTCTTCGCTACAAGAAGCAGAAACCTCTGGACCTGACAGAACGGGCCTTTTCTCCTCAGAACCCGGTCGACACCGGTCAGTCCGTCTGCCGCCGGGACAAAGCCTCGTACGTAAATAAACCTTCCACACTTTGACAAATCCTGGCAGCGTTAGTATAATTTGACAAACACGACGTCTTTTTGGAATTAACTTTTATTTTTGCTTTACAAAGAAAACGTCCAAATATGCATCAGCTTCTTTTTATGTATCTAGTATTTTTAATTAGCTTTTTATTTGAACAAAAATTGGACTTTTTTATCTTGTTATACCTACAGATCATTTATTTCTCAAAGCTAAAATGGCAGAAAGTTTTTTTTTTGTGAAAAATAAATTAAATATAAACAAATGTAATCAGTTTTAGGACCGATTCAATGTGACACTAGTTGTATCGTTTGATGATTGACGTCAACAAAGTGAATATTACCGGAGTCTGACGAGTCTCTGCATCTTCAACACAAACATCATTTATTATTGTTGCGTTTCCATAAATTAATTCACTTTAGATGTAATGTGGAAAACATTTGCAAGTGTTGTTTGTCTGGAAATAGATGATATGTCTAATAGATAATAGATGCTGTTCATGTGTCTTCATGTCGTCTACAAGTTGTCCGTCTGCCTATATTCTCTCTATTTGTCCATATTCAGTTCAAATGTTTTCCAACCTTATTTCTACAGGTTAGTCTCATGAAGCCTCAAGAACTTGTATACAAGAAAGACTTGTTTTTAATAAAGAACGCCGATGAAAACAGTAGACAAGCATAGAAAAAACACAAAATGAAAAGTGTGCAGACAGATGTCCACACATATGTCTACATGTCATCTACATAGACCACTTGTCTGCATATTGTCTATGTGTTTACAATGTAGACATATAGACAATATGCAGACTCAACATATTGTCCGTGTCTTTATGTCGTCCACATGTATACTCATCGTATATCTTAGTCAGGGGTGGGCAATTATTTTTTCCATAGGGCCACATGAGAAACAACAAATATTGTGGAGGGCTGGTACAAATGACTTTTTCATTCAACCTTTATTTAGACGGTAAATCCCATTGAGCCTCGAGGACTCATTTACAAGAGAGACCTGATTTCAACTTAACTCAATACTGTATAATATTAGTATTTCATTATTAAAAGCAGTACATAGCACTGTTTTAACAAGCTGGTAAGAGTATTTGTTATGATTAAGCAACAAAAAAGTGAGGTTTCCTTACAAAAAATGTCATTTATTCAATTAAATTTCCCAGTACAATGGTAAACTGTTAACATTTTTACCATTTGTGACGTTATATTAATGATCATTTTCAGTCACATTCACCCCAAAACTCATTTTGAGTTTTATATACTGCTGGAAAAAAGCTTTGTAAATATATCACAATATTGTCTTTGTACTCCAAATATTATGAAACATCATATAATAGTGATCGTCACTGAACTGTGATTTTGAGTCCCGGTTCTTTACGTGCCTACATTTGTAGTCTAAACAGCTCATTTGGTGTTTACCAGTTCTTTTTTCTTGTTTAGTGAGAGAAGTTTAGTCTCTGTTGGGCTTTATCGGAAATGTTAAAGTCAGGTTGAATGTCTGAGGTGGAGATGTGAAGCAAAGCTGACATCATCATTGAGAGAGGATCTATCTCTGGATTTGGTTAACTTCATTTGTTTACATATGTATTTTGTAATTCCCCTTACGGGGGCGGTCAGAGTCAACCAAAGGGCCGCATGTGGCCCTGGGGCCGTGCAACGCCCAGGTCTGTCTTAGATCATATAGCCCCGTGGATAAGGGGCTATAGTGTCCATCTGTCTACAAGATTGATATTTGTCCACATGTGTCCTCATGTTTGTGTTTTTCTTCAGGTTGGTCATGAGGTTTGGAGATGTGGAAGATTTGAGGGACCTGTCAATCAAGTGAGCCTGATCTGCTGCTTTCAACTCCAGAATCTTAATAGTTGTCAAGATTTTTTAACAGAATTTTTTCCAAGTCTTTTTTTATACTTGACCAAAATATGTATTTTCCTGTTTTTTTTTGTTGTTTAGTTTTTATACTTTAAGATTTGAACATTTTACTTAAATATAATCGTATGATTTATATCAGCATCTACTGTAGCTGCAGTTCAGGGACTACAGATAAAAATGGCTAACGCTCGCTGCACTTATTTTAAAGTTAAATAAACCAAGACACTAATCATAATAACTGACTTTGTTTCAGTTTTAGACATTTAATGTTTAAACATGGTGACATTCAGTTTTTGGTCAGATTGTATTGGCTGATCTTCTGAAAGACGAAGCGGGACGATGATGTTTTTGCTAAACTCTGTCCGTTGTCAAATAATCTCATGAAAAAATTTAATAAAACTGGCAGAAAGTGATTATTGATTAAATGTTTGGAACTTTTAGAGCCAATAACCTGATTCAACATGGTCACCATCAGTCACCTGACCTCAGAAAACAACTAAAGGGCTAGAACCAGAACTAGCTAACCCAGAGTGTGGTGTGGTAGTAGCTGAGCATGTTTTTTTGCACGTGTTCATCAGAAAAATCAAAGCAAACTTTCGTCATTAGAAGTTTAGGACATGTGTGTGATTTGATGAACAGCTTTCTACTTAAAGTCCGTTTGACCCTTTTTGCTTCAGGCTGCAACTCTCCAACACGTTCTACGAGTCTTCTGGTCGATGGTGGTTCTCTGTGGACGACGTCACTCTTTCGTACAACGCCTCTGAAGAAGCCGTGTTCAACGCCACTGATGTTTACGCTCCGGCCTCTTTCTCCTACCGCTGCCTCCACGTCAGCAGCCTGCAGAGACACGGCGGTCTGCTGCAGCCGAGCACTGAGCGAGCGCGCCGCTGGTCCGTCGCCTTCGTCGACTTCCAGGTATCTGCATCGATCTGCTCCAGAGAGGATTTTCTTGTGCGCTTGTATTGAAATTAACACTTTATTGTTGCTCACCTTAGATTCAAGCATTCAACGTCAGCGTTGGTAAGTTCTCTCCTGCGAGCGACTGCACCACCGCCCTGACCCCAGCCATCCTGATGGGCCTCATCACGTCCCTCATCCTGCTGCTGGTTTTGGCCTACGCCCTGCACATGGTGGTCCACCTGAAACACGCCCAACATGACGACGAGCAAAAAGTCGACATTTACTTCCCGCAAAACCCCGAGCTCCTCGAACCCTGCTGTGAAGAAACCGTCACTGAGAGGAATGTTGTGAAAAACATCTAAGGAAGAGACGCCGCTGACGTGACGCCAAACCCACAGTGTGATGTTGTTTAGCTGAGTTTTGATTTTATAAGCAAACACTGCTGCTGGTTTGTAGTTTTGCACATTTGTCAACGTATGCCAGTGTCTTTATAACTCAATGAATAAAAACCCATGTGAACTTTCTTTGATTATCCTTTTACGTTTGCAGCGTTTATCAATGTTAGACTTGTTGCATTTCAAAAAGTTTTTCAAATGCATTCTCAATCAGAGAAAAACGGTTTATAATACGTATTTATTGAGAAATGAACCAGGGAAAACATTTTGTATTGATTAGCTGAGTTTCAGGAAAATATTAGAAAAAATGTTGCGTAACACGATGTTGTCTTGAACCACCTGTAGCAGTTTGCTTGTCAACTATTTTATAAGCTAGTGCAACATCACAACATAAATCCATTATCTTCTACCACTTCTTCCTTTTCGGGTCACTGGTGCCCATATCCAGCAGTCACTGTGTGAGAGGTGGGGGACACCCTGGACATGTCTCCTGTCCATCACAGAGACAAACAACCATTCACTCTCTCACTCTCACCTAGGAACAATTTAGAGTTACCAATCAGCCTAACATGCATGTTTTTGGTCTGTGGAAGGAAACCAGAGCACACGGAGAAAACCCACGCTTGCACGGAGAGAACATGCAAACTCCACCCAGAAAGGTCCCTGGCTGGGATTTGACCCAGCAACCTTCTCACTGAGAGGCAACAATTCTACCAACTGAACCACTGTGCCATCCTGCTGGAATTTCTTCAAAATGATTTAAATAGGTGGTAAACATTAAAATAACAATCCTATGAGTCCCCGAGTGTAGATTTACCATCAGAACACAGCACTACAACACAATAAACAGTACAACTAACTTTACTTTTTAGTAGTCATTATGCGGAGTAACGCATTTGATTAATAAAATCTAAATTAAACATTTTTGATTTCATGTTTAGCCTTGTTTAGGTGGACACAAACCAGCGGCTGTAACTGTGGTTTTGTCCGGTGGGGGCGCTCTAACGTTTGCTGAGTGATTCGACCACAAGTCAAGAAGAAGAAGAGGCGCACGTTGACCTGAGGAAAGAGCTCGCAACGAACAGTTTAATGATATTAACAATGCAACCATATTTAAATAGGCGGTTTTGATCACAAAACGTATCGTATATTTCTGTTTTAACCGCTTTGGTAGAAGTTTAATTCAACTCGTCGCTTTATCAGTTTTTTGTTAGTTAGCTTGAAGCTAACAGCTAGCTGCGGAGCAGTTTTTCCGGTCACGTGATCAAACGACCCCTGGTTTCCGTTGAGTGTTTTTCTTCCAGTCACCGGGACTTCATGTTTAACCATCTGTCCGCTGTTCTCGGTGTGTTGCCCCGCTGTTTCCTCCCTCCCTCTTCGAGGACCCTCGCCAGAGCCCACCACCTCCTCAGCAGGATGGAGGCGGCCGTAGTGAGGTGTATTCCCGGGGAGCCGAAGCTCACCATCTCCTTCCGCCTGGACGGCAGCGACAAGAACATGCTGCGGGACAAGGACGAGGCGCTGGGGAAAGTCCTGGCTCGGATCTCCAAAGCTATGAACAAAAAACACAAGAAGGCGAAGAAGTCCCAGAAGAACCGCGATCAGGAGCCGAGCGAGGCTGCGGAGGCCGCCGTGGTGAAGCTGTTCTTCGGGGAGGACGAGGTTAGCGACACGCTGCGGAACTCGGAGGCTTGGCAGGACGGAGGGGTGCTGCAGGTGGGGGAGGTCCGGTACAATGTTTACAGGAACCCCCCCACCTTCACCACAGCCGAGCTGCCGGGGACCCTGCTGGCCGGGTTCCCGGTCTGCCCCAAGCTGGAGGCGGAGTTCGGGAAGCTGCAGGACAGCGAGTTCACCTGGTTCCGAGAGAACCCTTCAAGACGCAGGTAAAGGTGTTCAGGCCCGGTCCCGGATCAACAACGAGGAGCTTCATTTCATAACTCCACGTTTCAGGTCATGAGTCTTGGTCTGGATGTGCTCCCTCACTTTGTTCAGTAAATGCATCAAGTTTAAAATTTTAACTAATTTAGTTGCTGAAATGTGCACGTTCTCAAACCTGCACGTGCACGCACAGTTGTACAAGCACGGTGCCATTCCAGATGTGTAAGCTGCTCGTGTTAGAGGCACTAATGCACTCCCATACCATCAGAGAGGCAGACCGTGTGACTGCACTCTCCTCTTTAGTACCGAGCACTAATTCTGTATTTTGATTCGTCCGGCCACAGAACAGTTCAAAACAGATGTGCAAACAGATGTTTGCCACTAAAATCATTGACCTTGATATGGAGAAGAGGAAAAAAAAGTTTGTCTCAAACACATTCAACTCTCATGAGCTGTTTCTGTCTCATTCCAGTCCAGAAGCAGCTGAAGACGTTCCAGGACAGGACTGTGGATGGACGCAGGTTGGACGGGAGCGAGTCCATGTCCCGTCCAATCAGGACATCGGCTGCAGGTTCAAACTGCGCTGCGTGCCCAAAGACGGAAGTCGCAGCGGCCCGACCAAAGAACTGATCTCAGCGGGAGCAGTGGAGGCGGGACCGGGCGTGTGCACGTTCGACAACCGTCACGCGTACACGGTGAAGGTGCTCGAGTGGCCATCGGTGAGGGTGGTGTCCTACAACATCCTCGCAGACGTCTACGCTCAGACGGAGCTGTCCAAGACGGTGCTGTACCCGTACTGCGCCCCCTACGCCCTGCAGCTGGACTACAGGCAGCACCTGATCAAGAAGGAGCTGGCCGGGTACAACGCCGACATCATCTGTCTGCAGGAGGTGGACAAAGGTGATCGCTGGTGGAGAGTTCAACAGCTCAGTTTCTCATTGTCTCCTGAATATCTCCAGATGTTTTGACCAACCACAGGAAAAGAGGCGTCTGAGTCACAAGATTTAAAGTCTGATGATGATGACTCTTAAGGTTATTTACACATAATCAATATGAATAACCAAACTAATTGGTGCTGGAACATCTGCTGGATGTGGTCGACTGCAGGTAACTCATGTAAAACTAAATTATATGAGCAGTTTAAAAACCGTTTAGTCTGGATTTATTCTTGTTAGAAATACTCTCACGTCCATAAAGTGCACGAGAGCAGTGTTTGTGAACTTTTCAATTTGACTTAATATCTTCAAATTCGTCACTTCAGAAGTTTTAAGTGAGTTTTTTTTAACGAGTGCCCGAAGCTGTTTTTATTGGAATGATGTTGGTAATTCCAGCCCTATGTTTAGAAAGGGTCGCAGTAATGTCAAACGTTATACGAAGGGATTTCCTGGTGCTTCAGCAGCTGGCAGAGTAAAAAGGATCATTTTCCCAGAAAATTAAAAGGATTATTTCCGAAGCTCTAGTTTAAAGGTAGATCAGGGCGATCGTGTGATGCTGTCGTTTTAGACTCAAATCTATAAATTACGACAAAAATTAACAAAAATAAATATATTTGTAGGGTTTTTCTATTTGTGCTCTTTTATTCACTTTGAGCAATAAGCTCAAAAATCTGGAGTCTGCCCCATTTTTATGCCAAACAAAGCCGACATTTTAAATTTAATATAACGGCGGAATAATGTGTAAAGGTAGAAGTGCTGTGACGTGGAGCTGTCCTATTCTGTTTTAAAATATTGAGGACACGGTAAAAAGACATTCTAAATGTAATTTTAATTGTAAAATGAGTTTCAAAGGTAATAACTGGGCGGTGTTGCTGCATCATTAAGTGAGTTTTCGGTCTCTTCAGGGGTTTTTGTGGACAGTCTGGTTCCGGCTCTGGATGCTTTTGGACTGGACGGTGTTTTTAAGCTCAAAGAGAAGCAGCACGAAGGTCTGGCTACTTTCTACCGCAGGTCGGTTCTGCCATCAGTTAAAGTCTCTGTGTCATTTATTATTATTTCATTGTCTCGTCCAGCTGTTTCTTAGTTGGACGACGTAAGATTTTTCTTGTGACTTGCTTTTTTCCACCTCCACCACTCTCTGCTCGTTACTTTGATCCTAATTTTAAAATAATCGACGCCTTGTTCTGTTCCAGGTCCAAGTTTCGGCTGCTCAGCAGTCATGACATCATGCTGAGCGAGGCGTTGACCTCTGACCCCATACACTCTGAGCTGCTGGAGAAGCTTTCTGCTGCCAGGAACCTGAAGAGCCGGGTTCTGCTTAGGTCCACATCGCTGCAGGTCCTGACGCTAACGTTGCAGAAAATGAGTTAACCTGGAAAAATGACTCAAATTAATTCACATAAAAACAACAAAAACATGGTTTTCTGTCAACGTACAGAGAGCTGAAAGACTGCTGGGTGAGCTGAAAGTGAGTTGTTGAAGCTAAAGAGCAGGACACTAGAGGGCAGGACACTAGCTAAACAAGGCAGGACACTAGCTAAACAAGGCAGGACACTAGCTAAACAAGGCATGCCACAAGCTAAAAAAGGT
>NC_056504.1:48242373-48257975 GCF_014905685.2 Nematolebias whitei
TGACACTAGCTAAAAAAGGCATGACACTAGCTAAAAAAGGCATGACACTAGCTAAACAAGGCGTGACACAAGCTAAACAAGTTTGGTTTGGTAGGCGGGGTGCTCAGTTCTGTTGACGGGGTGGGGCACCCCGCTTGTATAATGGTAGGGGAAACACTGGTCTTTGCACCCGTCTCCTGTCTAAGCCGAACATTTCGGTGAGTAAATAGTTAAAATATTACAAAGTATTCAGAAGTAGTTTGACTATAAATGAGCGTACAGGGGAACAACCGTGTGAATCCTGAATGAACAGAAGAAATGTGCATTTTGTTTAGTAATATTTAGTAATAATTAGTAATATTTATTAGTCATTTGTTGTGTTTGTAGTTACCTGTGAGTTCGTCTGCAGGTCTCTGTGCTCGAGGACGTCATGAAACCAGACAGGAAGGTGTGTGTGGCCAACACTCACCTGTACTGGCACCCGAAAGGTAAAAACACTCGCCTCTCTGAGTTTCCTGCCTCCGACAGCGGAAACAGGAACGTACTGAACCTCTAAAATCTTTATTTGTACTAAAGGGGGAAACGTTCGCCTGTTCCAGATGGGCGTGGCCCTGCGGCACCTGAGTCACGTGATCAACCAAGTCGCACCTGGAGCCCCGCTGGTGTTCTGTGGGGACTTCAACTCCACCCCAGATTCAGGTAACTTCTCTGCTGACAGCACCGTAACCCGAGTCTTCTGGTTTGAATCAGACATTTTGTTATGAACAGAGTTAATGTTACGTCGTGTCGGCTCCAGGTGTGTTCCAGCTGCTCAGTGAGGCCCAGATCCCTCAGCAGCATGAGGACTGGAGCAGCTCGGGTCTGGAGGAGTCCTGCAGCATGGAACTGGTCTCTGCCTTCCCCCCTCTGACAAGCGCCTGCGGGCAGCCGGCCTACACCAACTTCGTGGGAGGATTTCACGGCTGCCTGGACTACATCTTCATGCAGCCAGAGAGCATGCAGGTACGCTCCTGTGAGCCGCACGTTTAGGCTTCAAAACATCCGTCCATCTTTACCCGCTTCTTCCTTTTTGGGTCATGGGGGTCACTGTGCGAGAGGAGGGGGACACCCTGGACAGGTCTCCAGTCCATCACAGGGACACATAGAGACAAACAACCATTCACTCTCTCACTCTCACCTAGAGACATTTTAGAGTTACCTGTCAGTCTAACATGCATGTTTTTGGTCTGTGGGAGGAAACCAGAGTACCCGGAGAAAACCCACGCATGCACGTAGAGAACATGCAAACTCCACCCAGAAAGACCCCCCCGGACCGGGATTTGATCTGGCGACCTGTTCACTGAGAGGCGGCAGCTCTACCAACTGATCCACTGTCCCGCCTTTTGTTTGTTTTAAACAAAAAATATATTAACAGTGAAAAAATGCAGTCAGGTAAAATACCACATGAGCACTAAATAATTTCTTCCAAACTCTTGATGAAATTAAGATTTTGTATTTGTGCAATAAAAGTTAAAATTAGATTTTGCAGTTTTGTGTTATTCACAATATAAGTCCGTAATTTTTAACAGAAAAATCTATACCCGACTGATATTAAAAAAATAAAATGATGTGGTAAAAAGTACTTATCTGAGCGCTACTATCGTTCACTGAAGTCGATAGAAACGGATAATTGTTTCAGTTATTTGAGTAACGGATGATTTTTCTCATTCTGGGGTCTTCTGAAGCAGGATTTATAGTTTATAAAGTTCATGCTGGGTTTTCCAACACTTCAGCAGCTTTGTTGATCAGAAGAAGGCGAGTTCAGATCAGTTTGAACCTTAAATGTTTTGTGTTTTGAATGTGGGTGGTGGTTGAGGCTAACGTGCATCTGTGTGGTGGTGCAGGTGGAGCAGGTGATTCCTCTGCCCAGCCATCAGGAGGTCACCACCTACGAGGCCCTGCCCAGCGTGGCTCACCCCTCCGACCACATCGCCCTGCTCTGCGACCTCGCATGGACTCCGTGACCTCTGACCTCACAGATCTGTGCGTGAGATTAAATTGTCAGGCTGGAACTCGTTCCCGCTCACGTTTTGCTTCAGTAAACGGAACTGTTGTAAAATACGGTCATAACGTTTGTTTTCACTGATATTCAGTGTTGTTGCTCGTTTTAAATGACGAGTTTTAGTTTTTAGGTCCAGATTTGTTGCAACTCCTGTTTTAACATCTTGGCTTCAGTCTCTGAGGGCGTAGGAAAGAAAATTACATTTCAAGCTTAATATATATTTTATTAGAATTATTAATATCCCCACAGGTCCCAGTGAATGTTTCGCTTCTTCTAATAAATGTTCAGTCAAGACAATTTACGTTCTTGTTGACTTTTCTAAAATTAAATTAGAAGATAACAGTCTGAATGACAAACTGCTACAATCTGTTTTTTTTAAGTGGTTGAGATAAAATGTGGCTCATCAGCAAGTTGTAAAAAATATTTCAGCATTTGAAAAAACGAGTGGTGACAGAAATGGACAAATAAAATGCTATCCCTGACTCGGAGTATGTTTTTATTTAAATGTTTGTATTGTAACAAATTTGTGATAAGAAGAATATTTTTGATAATGTTTTTAAAGGCTTGTGAATATAAAATATTTAGCAAATTGTGTTTATTACTTAAATTTATAAACTGTTCTGTGTGTTTATGAAATTTTATTTTATATTGCTTCTTAGTTAACGTGTAAGACAATAAAACAAAACCGGTCACCTAAAGGAAAAGATTGAAATGTAGGTTAATAATTTCTTCACAGATTATTTTTTATTTATTTATTATTTATTATTTTTTTGAGCATGCATCAGGATATTTTTTTATTTTTGTTTTTTTTTCCCCACCAAAGAGATTCTGGTAATTCCTGCAACACCTAAAGGCAACATGGCATCCGTGTTTGATCTTGTAAACAGTAACGCAAAACATGTTAAAGTTAAATCACGTGAACATAGGTTTGAGGAAATAGTTATTTTTAAATAAAAAGTAAGAATAATTTTTAAAAATTAAGATCGTGTCTTTCCTTGTTCGGCATCCTTTCCTCTGATTGGACAGAAGGCTGAAAGAGGCGGAGCTAAAGTGTGGGACATACTAAATTGTCATGTGAGGGGCGAAAAGAAAACGCTAAATAAAGGTTTTGTCGGTCATATAGGTTTATATTGTCTCGTGGTACTTATTCATACAAGGTAGAAATAACAAAACATTTTTTAAGTGTAATTAGGATTCTTTTTGTGAACAATGTCCTGGTTTCAATTCGACTCCAGTCATTTGGAATGGCCGAGGGAAGTTCAAGGCGATCGTTAAGCTAGCCGGGCTCACCGGAAACAGCATGAACAGGCTTAAAAAATAAGTTTAATAACTAATTCTTATTTGTCAATCGCTTAAAAAAGACAGGAATTAAACACGGATTTCCCGAATCTTTCTTTTTGTAAACTGCAAATGAGTCATGCTACAAACAACATTAAAGGGCTAATTTCCAGATCCATTTGTTGTCAGTCTGATGCCCAAGCATTATGTTTACTGCCTTCATCGTCTAAATTAGATAAAAAAAAAACCACTATATAACAATAAATATAAAAATTTAAAAAAATCTAATTTACTCATTAAAATGTGGTATTTTAATACGCTATCATTAATCATACACTTGCAAACAATATTTAATTATTTTCTGATTAATGACATTTGTATTTATTATTATCGATTTATTATTTATTTAGAACACATTGTTTAGACAACCTTTGTTTTGACAATTTATACCGGATGTTATGAATAACACGTTGGTGTTGACGTCATTCGTCTGCACCGGAAGCCAAACAAGGAATTCGTGTTTGAACGATCTTACGTGTCATTTAAGAGTTTCAGTGATTCAGAAACCTCCTACAGGCTAAAAGTGAACAGATCCTTGTAAGTTTTAATTTTATTCATCCACTCACACGGACACAGAACACTGTTTTCGTGATAATAACACTCAGTTTGTGGTATTTTGTTCTAGATAAATTAGCTAAAGTTAGCTTACATGAGTTCAGAAGCACGGACCCAGTTTGCTTTTATTTATTTTAGTTTTAGCTTAGACGCACACACATTTTCCATACATTATTCTTTGCCACATTCTTAAAGTAATTTCAGCTGAAAGAGCTAAAACAGTATGCGGTGTTGTATCGAAATCGGTACCTGGTTTAATCTGCGTCCTCCTGCCAATGAAAATTAAACAAACTGGAATTGCAGATTCAATAAATTATACATTTATAACTGTTGTCTTATCAACATATCAGTGCTATGTTTGCAAATAAGTAAATAAAATTTGCAGCTGAAAAAAATGGAAAAGTTCAACTTCATGTTTAATAAAATTCAATTACAAATGAGTTCCTATTATTTTTTATGCAGTTCTACTTAAATAAATTAAACAACTGCTGCTTGATCATTTTAATCCAGCGCAGGAGACCTTATTTTAATTTAATCAAGTATATAAAGTTTAGTGGACATTTCTCTCTAATCTTTACTATAATCTCATCTTTATACGTCACACTGAAACAACAGAAAAATCTGATGATGTCATGGAATAAACACTGACTGGCAAACTTTTGTTCGATGACAGCGACTCGTGAAGCCAGACACGTTTACTAGAACTGGTTTTAAAGACTGAAGTCGCGCGGTCTGTGACGGTCTTCATCGATCCGTTAGGAAACTTGAGTTTCTTTAGGTTTTTTCTTGTAAGAAGATATTCATTCAGCTAATTAGCCTCTCGTTTGCTGTAGCCTCTAATAATCCGTCACCTTCAAACTTTGAGGAAAACTGTCGTTTGTCATCTTTTTTTTGCTATGACAGGTGATCCTACTGGGATCTCAAGGACAGCAGTGATCATGTTTATTCACTGATGGGAGTTTCGTAACATGGAGAGCTTAAAACTTCTTTCAGTTTTTGAGGAGCATGAGCTAGTTTTACTGAGTCACCACAACGAGGGAGAAAAGCTCAGTAAAAAATAATTTTACCAGTTTAGATCAATCATGGTGGATCAGTTGGTGGAGCTGCTGCCTCTCAGCAAGAAGGTTGCCGGATTGAATCCCGGTCAGGGGCCTTTCTGGGTGGAGTTTGCATGTTCTCTCCGTGCATGCGTGGGTTTTCTCCGGGTGCTCCAGTTTCCTCCCACAGACCAAAAACATGCATGTTAGACTGATTGGTAACTCTAAATTGTTCCTAGGTGTGAGTGAGAGAGTGAATGGTTCATTGTCTCGTTTGTCTCTACGTGTCCCTGTGATGGACTGGAGACCTGTCCAGGGTGTCCCCCACCTCTCACACAGTGATGGCTGGACATGGGCACCAGTGACCCCTGTGACCCGAAAAGGAAGAAGCGGGTAAAGATGATGGATCAGTAATTTTAATCTGTAGAAAAGAAACATGTTGATTGTGTCAAACGTTGTAAAGTTTTGTGTAAATCTAAGACGACAGAAGTTATAACATTAGAATAAACCGCTTGATTTGAAAGTCGGATCTCGTAGAAGCTAGAAGATCAAATCTGATGTCGTCAAGCTTTTGGAAATTGTTTTCGTTAATCGTGATCGTTTCTGCTTCTCAGGCTGCTGCACCTCCTTATTGATGAGCCGTCTCTCATCGGATTACTGTTGCTAACGGCCGAAGGATGAAGGCTCTGATTCTGGTTGGGGGGTACGGGACCCGGCTGCGACCTCTCACCCTGAGCGTCCCCAAGCCGCTCGTGGAGTTCTGCAATAAGCCCATTCTTCTGCACCAAGTGGAGGCTTTGGTGAAGGTACAGAGGAGGACGTGGTTCGCCGACGGTTTGCTTTTGTGCTTTATTGATCGGTCACCGTGCGTGTGTTTGCAGGCCGGAGTGACCCACGTGGTTCTGGCTGTGAGCTACATGTCAGAGCTGCTGGAGAGAGAGATGAGAGTCCAGGAGCAGAGAGTGAGTCCGATGAACCGTCAGACGCTTCATAACAGCACGAAGAGCGCTTTTAGTAGAACTCGTATTGAACAGGAAATGTGTTCAGATAAAGTTCTAGGTTTAAAACTCTCTGGTTATGACCTCAGGTGTGAAGGGAACGCTGTTTAAATTTCTCTCTTTCTTTCACCGGAATAACAATTAGATAATAATTATTCAGTCAGAGGGAGTGTTGTAGTACTCAAGACTCCAGGTAGAACGTAACGGATTGTTTTGTGGCTTCTTATCGTTTTTATCCGCTCTAATGTAAATATTTGAAACCAGGATTACGCTCAGTCCTCTGCTTCATGAAGGTTTCGCTGTTTTCTCCTCAGCTCGGGATTCGGATCTCTCTGTCTCACGAGAAGGAGCCTCTGGGAACCGGTGAGTGTCTCATCGCTTCAGACTAAACTGAAGCCACAAGAATCCGTCTCAGAGTCACAACGACCAGTTCGAGGTCATTTTACTGAACAGAGTGAGAGCGGCACACTTCGGGATAAAACGCAAAGACAAAGAGAACTGTCACAACGTTCGTACTTTTAAAATAAAGATGCCGAATGTTTCACTGTTTTTCACCTGAAGAGAATGAGTTCAATCACAGAATCAGATTTTTGTGGCTCTTACTGCAAGACTTTGATTTTTGTTTTGTGTTCAAGCCCTGGATGAACCAAACATTTAACTTGTAACTAGAAGCCTCAGATCAAACAGTTAAATTAGAAAAGACAGAAAAACAAATCCTAGTTTGTTGCATCCTTCAGTGCTGTGTGCTGCAAACCCAAACTAGTTTTCACTCAAACCTGCTGACAATGACCAGTTTAATGTTTGCATGTTTACTGGTGTGCAGCGGGGCCCCTGGCGCTGGCTCGAGACCTGCTGAACATCGACAACGAGCCGTTCTTCGTCCTCAACTCGGACGTCATCTGTGATTTTCCCTTCAAAGATCTGCTGCAGTTCCACCGCAGCCACGGCAAGGAGGGAACCATCGTGGTAGGTCCCGACGCCGCTCCATAATCCAGGTAGATGAAGGGTCCGGTCCTCTGGACGTGTCGTTTTCAGCTCCAGCTGACCACTTCATGTTTTATCTTTCTGAGCTCTTGTGGAATAATTAGTTTTACTGTGCAGACTCTGATCTTCTAAAATAATACAAAGCTCAATATTCTGTCATGCTCTGTCTTTTACTGGGAAGTTCTGCAGTAACAGCAACAAACACAATTCATAAAATACTTTATGGAGTTTTTGCTTCAATGTCCTATATATTAAAATATATTTCTACCATGTTATATATTATTTTACTCTAATGTATTTGCATTCTTTGTATTTTTTTTTAAATTTAGCATCTTATATCGTAATTTTATGTTAAAAGAGCGGAGGCGGATCTTTTGTTCCGGAGGGGTTCTGTTTCCGGTAGGATGGAATTGTTAGTTACACGTCTGCCTTTCTCACAACGGACAAAACATTTTGTTTTGTTTAAAACATTCTTCGTAACGTTAGGGTTTGTGTCAGAGCTGGTCACATGATGGAGCAAAGGGACTTCCCATAGGTCGTCGGTGACAAAACACTTCCTGGAGGTGTGGCCAGTTCTGAAGAACATGGGTGTGATGATCCGAGCTCGAGGCCGTCGTGATCGCCACCATCTCGTGTGCTCAAATGGCCCAGTGCTGAGTTTTGTACCTTTATTTTATTTATTCATCTTTATTTAACCAGACAAATCTCACAGATCTCCTTTTGAAGGGAGGTCTGGACCTGAAAGCAGACCAACATGCAGGTTTTTGTTCTGTGGGAGGAAACCCAAGTACCCGGAGAAAACCCACGCAAGCACGAGAAGAACATGCAAACTCCACCCAGAAAGACCCCAGGTCCAACCGGGGATTGGACCCAGGACCTTCTTGCCGTGAGGCAACAGCGCTAACCACTGAGCCACCGTGCTGTGAAGAATAAACCTAAAATGTCCGTCGATCACATCTCCAAAGCCGACTTCATGAACACGCTAACAATAAAAAAAAAAACACAATTCTGAGCATGTAAAGCTAAATTACATTTGTTTAATTAAGGAATGATAGTTTTTTCATCATGTTTATAAAATAAAACAAGTAAAAAGATTTATTTTTTTTTAAAGAAGTTGAGGATTCCAGCAAACTTGCAGCAAACGTGTACGTTTGAAAACTGAAGCGAACGAAAAGGAAAAACTAACAGAAGTGTTTGTTTGTGTGAAGGTGACGCGCGTGGAGGAGCCCTCCAAGTACGGCGTGGTGGTTTACGAGTCGGACAGCGGGACGATTCAGCGCTTCGTGGAGAAACCGCAGGTCTTCGTCTCCAACAAGATCAACGCCGGCATGTACATCTTCAATCCCAGCATGCTCGGCAGGATCCAGGTAACGCTCGCACGTTGTTGTTTTCTCTCACCGGCTACACGATCGCTGAATATTCAGAGGTTTGGTTTTGTTGTTTGTGCAGCTCAGACCAACTTCGATAGAGAAGGAAATCTTTCCCGTCATGGCAGAGGAGGGTCATCTGTACGCCATGGAGCTGCAGGGTAACGTCTGTGGTTATTCATTTCACGTTGGGCTGCGGTCACGAAGAGCAGACGTTCTCTGTAGACGACACTTCTGCACAAGCAGCTCTGACGCCTCGAGATGAAACCGACAACTTATATTTTAGTTTGCAGCGACGTTTAGACGCAGAGCTGTGTTCGCTTTGAAAAGTCAGACTCGGTAAAAGTCTCGTCGGTGTTGGAGAACATGTTGGACGCTGACTCGTGTTCTGGTTCTGGTTTCTGCAGCGCACAGCTCCACCAGACGTAAGTCTCTGGGTCTTTCCTCACATCTGAACTCGTGAAGCTCCGGAGAGGATTTACATGTAGAGAAGCACCAACACGGTTAAACCTTTTC
Source organism: Nematolebias whitei (assembly GCF_014905685.2). Taxonomy (NCBI): domain Eukaryota; kingdom Metazoa; phylum Chordata; class Actinopteri; order Cyprinodontiformes; family Rivulidae; genus Nematolebias; species Nematolebias whitei. The sequence continues at coordinate 48,251,189 of NC_056504.1, forward strand.
TCTTCATCAAGCAGTTTTTAGCTAAAGATGCTTCCTGGTTTGATGGTGGGAGGAAGCAGGACTTGGTGCTGCTCTTCAAATTCATCCCTCTTCAGCTTTTCTAAAACCTCCGTCTCGTCCCGTAGTCCAGTGGTTCCCTCTTATCTCTGCTTCTTCTGACCCGCAGAGTCAAAGGTTTCAAAGATCTGTGACTCTGACTGTTGCTGGTTGAACGGTGCAAATTCTGGTACGAAGCCGTTTAGCAAAGAACCGTAATAATCATAATACTGAATTTTTCGCCCAATAAGTTTCAGTTTTTTGCATAACTTGCATGCCCTGCGACTTATACACCAAAGCGACATATTTATGGATTTCTTTCTCATATTTTAAACCAATTTTTGGCCGAGATTTGACCGTTTTCATTCATTCTGACTGAAAATATAGAACACTATCATTTTTAGCTGCTAGATGGCACTCGAGCAGTATGGCATGCCGTTGTGTCATGTAATAATAGGTACACGTGGCTATTAATGACACAATCAGCTTGCCATAGATGCCACCTTCGTCCAGCTCGCTTGGAACAACCATCAAATCAGCTTCATTTCGCTGCGCCGCCTCGGTGAAATGCAGCTGATTTGACCATTGAAGTTTATTTATTAAGTCAAAGTTCAACTAAGACATAACTTTACTATAATGTCGAGCAAACAAACAATTGTTTTTAAGTGTTAATCTTGTTAAAGTCCTCCCGTGCACGCTCCCGCGGCCACCATTTAGCAGCCAATCGATTTTTGGCACAACACCGGCCACGTTTCCGTGAGTCAGAGGTGACGCGTAATAGATGCGACGTATTTATGGATTCTTCCACTTTATTAGACGTTTTTGGAATTATAGGGCTGAGCGACGTGCGTGGCGGAAAATACGGTAATCAACCAAAATGTTTTTACGTTCACGGCCACAGTTTAAAACTCTTTGTTGCAGTTTGGACTCAATGTTTAGCTGTTGGGTAAAAGTGGGGTCTGAACCAGTGTCGTAGACGGTTTTCTGTGTTTGACACGAATCTGTGGTTTCCCACGACAACCCTGAGGTTTAGATCATTAGTTCCTGTAAATGTGCGTCTTTATTTTCTTTGTTGTTTGTGTTCGTACTGTTGTTGTCTGTGTGTGTGTGATCCTAATTACTTTTGCAGACGTTGTGCTTTTTTTAGCCACTCGTTTAGAGGGGGGTGCTATTTACGTATATTTTCTCCATAATTTACATTCTGTTTCTTCTGCGACTGCTTTTGTCTTCTTGTGGTTTTAGCCTTTTACTACATTTATCTTGTAGCTAAATTTGCTTTTACACTTTTGCTTAAATTTCCTTTAAACATTTATCCGTCCTTTTTTTTTCTTTTAGCTAGCATATAGCTACATTTACCAACTGGCTTACGTTTAGCTGTTTCTAGCTACAACTTTGGTGCTTTTTACTAGCCTCCTGCTCCTTTAAGCTTTCAGCCAACATCCTGCTTTTTTAGCTTTTAGCAAAAGTTCTGCTACAAATAGCCTTTAGCTCATGTTTTGGTTATTTGAGCATTCACTACTTTTAGCTTGTAACTAGCATTTTGCTACATTTAGTTCTAGCTTTTTGCTCCTTTTAGCTAGCATTTTGCTCTATTTTATTTTGCATATACAAAGGTACAAAGTTCTTTATTTGCTATTTGTGCACAGACCAACAATCCAGGCACGTTGAGTTCTTGTACGGAGCTCTCAGTCAGAGTCACAAACACCGAAACAATAAAAATAAGAACAAAGTGGTTTCTATCTCCACTCTACAGAAAGTTCACATGTCACAAACAATTAGATTTTATTTATTTTACATCCAAACTGCAGCATTTTGCTTCCTCGTATAAGTTTGGTTGAAGTGGCTGCATGGAAGAGAGATGAAGACTTTTTTAGTCTGTAATTCACCTGTTGGAGGTCATTTGGAGGAACCTGCTCGTTTCCACGGTAACGGCTTCTTCTGTTGATTCGTTGGGTTCTTACCTGGTTCTGCAGGTTTCTGGATGGACATCGGTCAGCCGAAGGACTTCCTCACGGGGATGTGTTTGTACCTTCAGTCGCTACGGCAACACGCCCCGGAGAGGCTGCACACGGGGCTCGGTTTCCTCGGCAACGTCCTGGTGGTGAGCGCAGCTTCTTGGCGCTGTCGGTAAAATAACTATAAACGGACGTTACAGCGCCGGTCCTGAACTCTCCTCCGCAGGACCCGACGGCGCAGATCGGGCAGAACTGCACCATCGGCCCGAACGTCACCATCGGCGCCGGCGTGGTCGTGGAGGACGGCGTGAGGATAAAACGGTGCACGGTGCTGAAGGGGTCCAGGGTCCAGTCGCACTCCTGGTTGGAGAGCTGCATCGTGGGGTGGAGCTCGTCTGTGGGTCAGTGGGTGAGTCGACGTTTTACCCAACGTGCATTTGTGACCGCTTTGATTTGCAAAACAATTAAAGTTGTTTATTTCTGTAAAACGTTGGCTTTATTTTAGTTGTTTAAAATAAGTTTCCAGAATTTCAAACATTTAATTTTATGATCTTTTTAGGTGTTTTTTTAAGTGAACTGTACTAAAAGAGATTTATCTTTTCACTCAGCTAAGACAAAAGTTGTTTGAGTTTAATTTATGTGCAGTTTTTCATAAAACTCTATCGTCTCACTTCAGTTGAGTGTTTACTGTCTTGGTATGGACAAAAATAAAAATCATTGAAGGAGCTATTTAGATTTTTAAAGTTGGGGTTTTGTCGAGTGCTGTCTGCTGCAGGTAAGATACTGACTGCTAATAAATACAACTCAACGTAAAAAGAGAAGTATCTTCATGAACCGGTTCAGTTTCTGAGCTCTGCTGCAAACAGCCACCAGGGGGCAGTCTTTGTCTTTGTCTTCCAGAGTTCTTGGCCTAAACTAATCCTTTCTGCTTCATTTCATGGTATAAATGTAGAAACTTGTCATGACGGCGCGTTGATCTGCGTCCTCAGGTGCGTATGGAGAACGTGACGGTGCTGGGAGAGGACGTGATCGTGAACGACGAGCTTTACCTGAACGGCGCCAACGTCCTGCCTCATAAATCCATCAGCGAGTCGGTCCCGGAGCCGCGAATCATCATGTAGCGTCGGGCCGCGGCAGGAGAGAATCCCAGAGAGTTCTCTGAACTGAATCATACGGTGCCAGAGAAACGAAGCCGGAAGAACAAGCAGCTTTACGCCTTCTCCTTTATTACAATTAATACGGACCCGTTTTAGCCGCCTACGACTGCGTCGTCCACCGGTGAGAAATCACGGCGCACGTCAAGAGTAGACGACAAGGTTAGTTAAATGTCGAACACGTCGGGCGCTCGTGTCCCAAACGGGATGGATGGAAACGGAAAAAGAAACGAGGAAGGGGTTTGTACGCGGTGGAGGGATTACGATGGGTGGTGGGTTAGAGAGCAAAATGAAGACTAGATTATGGGCTCACACAGCGAAGGATTAAACGTTTAGACATAACGACGCAGAGGTTCTGATCCAGTTCAACAAAGCTGTTCTCTGGAGGCAGGCTTTGTAAAAATGTGAATATTTGAATATTTTCTGTCTGCCCCGATGAACGTAGGTGCAGTTCACCGACGCCTCAACTTGGAATTCGTTGCAGTAATTTGTACAACAAAGTATCAGGGTTGTTTAAATACAAATGATAATGAAACGAGCTGGAGGGCGTCTTTTCAGCACTGCTGTCAAATCACGTGAAGTTTGAAAGTCTGAAACGTGCAAGAAAGAAGTGAAATTTTCCAAGAACAAATGTGGAAACGGACGAGAATGAAAGTGACGTTCTCTGATGTGAAGTCGTTTGTTGGCGAGAAAACGGTCAAAACTTCATTATCGTGAGCTGCGGTCGGTCCGGGTCTCTTCTAGGAATTAACATTTTAGCAAAAACAACTTCAGATTTGTGCTGTAAATGATGTTCGGCTTGTTTTGTAAGACTGCCAGCGGGTTTTATTTTCAGCCGTCGTGTCCGGTGGAGCTCACCCTCGACCGCAGGTTCATCTTGGTAATCCTTTCAAAATAAACTACGAGGGTGGAATTACTCGCAGTTTATTTCTGACGAGGTTCTGTGAAGAAACGGCGCTCAGTCTGCACCTTGAGGGAACAACTCGGGGAGTCACGACCACGTAAAACAACAAAAAACGTTACTAGTGCGTTCTTTTGTAGAATTAATTTATTTTAACTTTATAAATGTTTAAAAATTACTGCCCACCCTTTGTCTGTTCCCACTGTTTTCACAAGTTTAGTTTTTTCATAAATGTGTGAGTTTCTCTGTAAATTTCTTACTGAAGTCCTAAAGAATGGAAGATGACGTCTTTAATATTTCGTAAATTAGAAAACGTTTTCATCCTGGAGGCCATAATTTAACAATCTCTGAACATCTGAGACTTGTTTCTGGTAAATTTAGGACTTTATTCCAGGAAGTTTTGACCTTTTTGCTTCACACATTGATGAGTTTACATCAGAACATCAGTTTTTCTCCTTTCAGCCTAAAAAATCTTCATGTTTTTCACTTTAAACGCATGAATTTAACACCAGAGGTACGTTTAGCCTCATTTAGCTCCGCCCACCAGCTCGTTATTTTTATTTTTTTCCCACGAGGCCTCTAACGGGATTATCTTTTTATTTAGTTACTGTTACTTGACTATTTTTTTATTGTTTAAAAAACAAACCAGTTACTGAATGAGTCAAATAGAAATCATGCAGGATGAAGGATTTACCAACAATCAGCAGTTTATAATTCATTTCTTTCTGTTTTTTTTGTTTTTGTCATTAGAAAAGGAAAAAACAGTTTCACGCCCCTTGAAACTTTGTTGGCTTAAAAGTTAGGAAATGTGTTGAGAAAACGTGCACTTAAAATGTTTAAGAAATCCTTTCAGACGTGTCTTTTGTCAGAACTCAGCTCTTTAACGTTTGAATCTTTATTTAACACATTTAAATCAAAACCTGAGGGTCATTCTGTTCTTCGTGTTGGTTCCAAGTATAATGATCATCAAGCTGCAGGTACTTTTACTCAGCGTGGAGTTGTGTAACTTCTACACGTTTAGAGGCTCACGAAGCTGCTCGCTGTTTGTTTGTCAGCTCATGGGATCAGACGTGACCTCGTCTGCTCTTAGGTCCGTTTGCTGCATTTCATCAGATTTACGAAAAATTAGTGAATTTTCTCTAAAACAAGGACAGGAAGTTCTGCAAACTTTAAAAATCCCTTCATATTAAGCATTGTTTTTAAAAGTTATGATTTGTGTCGTCTTTATTCAGTCAAAAATTGGCTTTTATTTTAATTTAGTTTGTTTTTTTATGTTTATTCTAAACAGTACTTCTTAAAATAAATTGTAAAATGAGTTCATCCTGAAACGGATGCAATAAGTTTGTCAGTCATCTTCACTAGTTTTATCCCTTCAGTTATTTTTGATTAATTTCTGGTTATTTTCTTTTATTAAATAAATCAAAATGACCTGAACCAACCAGATAAAACATCTTTTTTCACAAGCACAGTCTTAAAGTCTTTATTTTCCTGATTGTACTCCAACGTTTAGTCTGGGTCTGTTTTTGTGAAGAGCTTGGAGTCGAGAGTAAAAGTAGCTGTAGCTCGTTGAAGAATAATCTCTGGGGCTCTAATGTTGAGTAATTCTCATCCAAATTGATTTTTTCTTTTCCAACAAGAAAAAGATTTAAAAAACGGACCCAAATATTTGATGTTTGGGTCCAACTTTAGCACTTACCGTGTTAGGATGCTCTTGTTTCCTGCTTCAGTACAACAAGGACTCCCTGAGTCTTCTGTTTGACCTTCAGTTTCCTGTTGGACTAAAACAGAACGGAGACGAGAAGTGGCTGCTGACGGGCCTGAAGGTGTCCTGGAGGCTGCAGAGGCCTCGAGTGGGAGAGCAGAACTTTGGTTCTGATATCTTAAGGGTCGCTCATGATTTTTGTGGTTTAAGCTAATTTCTCTTGAAGCTGAAGCTACTAGGAACTCTGGAAAACTGATCTTAGTGACACAAGTTGAAGTTTAGAGTTTATAAATGTCTGAAAGAAATTATTTTTATCATCAGATTGTCTCTGGGTGTAAAGTTCAACAGTTATTGTGCAGTTGGTGGTTAAAAACTGTCTTGTAATGTTTTTTCCTCTAAACATTATAAAACAATTCACTGAAACAAATAACGTAGTGTCTGTTTGTTACTTTTAACATGTTTAGTTTTCTGGTTGTGGTGAGTCTTCTATTTTTATTTTTTTTTTCAGGTTTGCATTAAAGATCAAATTAATACTTAACCCTGAAAACCTGAGTCTTTGGAGGTGTGGAGTGTGTTGATAAATGTGCTTTGTGAGAACAAGTATGGCAGTAAATGAATCCAAATTTGCTAATATTTAAAATTTAGTTCTGTAAGATTTAATTCTAAAATTTAAATTAAAAAAAAGATGCCAATGGCAATCTCAACCCAGACTTGGCAATATTTGAAAAATACATATATATGCCAGTATTCTAAATATAAAGATAATATAAAAATATAGCACCAAAAACACACCCCTGAGGGACTCCACTATTAACGTTTGCCAAATATACATGCTTTCTGTTCCATTTTTTTAGAGGACTTTCAAGACCACTTAATTTACTAACAATCCCATATATATATATATATATATATATATATATTGGGGAGTGGTGGCGCAGAGGTTAGAGAGGTGGGCTTGTGATCCGAAGATCGCCGGTTCACGCCCCGGCCCCGACAACATCAAAATTGTGGGTGGGGTAGGTGAAACACCCACACTTGC
>NC_056504.1:48267975-48271472 GCF_014905685.2 Nematolebias whitei
GAAGTCTGGGCCTCCCTACTTAGGCTGCTATCCCCGCCACCCGACCCCGGATAAGCGGAAGAAAATGAATGGATGGATATATATACTGTCTATTTTGGAGTTATAGACCCCCTGGTGGAAACTCCATGAGCCGCCACTGGCCTGCTACATGTTTTGGTCTGGAGAAAAAATAAATCATTCAGCAACATCACGCCCCCTGGCACGAACCCCACCATGGAGGCGCATCCCACAGTTTGAGAACTACTAAGTTAAACTGTTTTTCCCCCTGTTTGGGTTCCTGTGTGTTAAAGAGCAGGCTGAAGTCCAAAACTTTGACCTCAGTCACTGCAGAGAACGTTGTTTCATGTGGACCTTTGCGTGTCGTTTTAAAACCTGCTTATGGCGAAACCTCTGTCCACAGTCCTCACACAAAAATAGTTTCTGTTCTGTGTGGACTCTTATGTGACTCTTTAAATTACTCTTGCAACTAAATCTTTGTCCACAGTCCTCACATTTAAATGGTTTTTGACCAGTGTGGACTCTCATGTGACTCTTTAAATTACTCTTGCGACTAAATCTTTGTCCACAGTCCTCACATTTAAATGGTTTCTGACCAGTGTGGACTCTCGTGTGTGCATTTAAATTACTTTTATGACTAAACCTTTGTCCACAGTCTTCACATACAAAAGGATTCTCTCCAGTGTGGACTCTCATGTGGTTGTTTAAATAAGACTTCCAGATAAATTTTTGTCCACAGTCCTTACATACAAATGGCATTTCTCCTGTGTGGACTCTCCTGTGTCTAATTAAAGTTTTCATACTTCTAAATTTTTGTCCACAGTCCTCACATACAAACAGTTTCTGTCGAGTGTGGACTCTCATGTGTGCAATTAAATGGTGCTTATGGCTAAATCTATTTCCACAATCCTCACACACAAAAGGTTTCTGTCCTGTGTGGGTTCTCATGTGTTTTTTTAAATAGTCTTTTTCTTTCAATCTTTTTCCACAATGCTTACATTCAAAAGGTTTCTCTCCAGTGTGGATTCTCATGTGTCTGTTTACACTTGACTTATGACTAAAACTTTGTCCACAATCCTTACATTCAAATGGTTTTGCTCCTGTGTGGGTTCTCAAGTGTCTGTTTAAAGTTGCATTTCTGATAAATCTTTTACCACATTCATCACAAATAAATGATTTCAGTCTTGTCTGGATTGTCCCATGTGTCTCAACCTTTTTCTTCTGTTGGCCCCTTTCATTCTGACACAAACAGCTTGAATGTCCTTCTGTTGAATGACATGTCAAGTGTCTCTGAAGTGACCGGTTGTGCAGAAATTGTTTACCGCACTCAGAGCAGCTGAAACATTTGTTGACAGAGTTTACAGCTGACTCAGGAGCTCTGCTCTCCTTCCAGTCTTTGTCACTGTCTTCAGTTGTTGACCCAGTGTCTGACAAGTGTTCCAGCTGAGAGTCAGCATTGTTCCCATCCTCGTCCTCTTCATCATCCTCACTGACTTCAGTCTCTGAAGAGCTGGAAGCATCTCCATGAGGATTTAGATCTGAGTTCATGCTGGTTTCTGCTCCTCCACAGTCCTCTCCATCAGCTTCTACTTTCATCTGGTCAGCTGAGCTGCTGGTTGGAACATCTCTGTCCTCCATTTGGTGCTGATGAAGCTGTGAGAACAGAGGCTTCTCTTCATCATCCTCACTCTTCACATGAACTGCAGTAAATGAAAACCTGCTGACATCAGTCTCCTCCTTCACACTGAGCTGCTCTCCCTCCAATTGGGTCCAGAGTTCCTCCTCTTCCTTCTTTATGTGGAGGTGTTCTGGGTCCTGCTGGTTCACATCAGGCCTCCAATCCTCAGGAGCATCTGCTCTGATCAGCAGAGTCTGCTGAACATCTGCAGGGAACACTGAAACACAGACAATATGGACTGAATATAACTTTATATTCACTCATACATCACTTGTGTTGTTGATTAATGTTCTGTGGATCAGAACTGTTCCAAGTTAAAGAAACACCTTCTTAATACTTCTTGGACACAGGATGCTCTCCACTGCACACCTGTAGAAGGAGGTGAGGACTGAGCTTCCCAGTCCAGCTTGCCTCCTCAGGCGGCTGAGACGAGCTGATCTGGGAAGTTCAGTCCTCACCTCCTTTTACAGGTGTGCAGTGGAGAGCATCCTGAGCTCCAGCATCAACGTGTGGCATGAAGGCTGCACAGCTGCAGAAAGAAAAGCTTTGCAGAGAGTGGTGAAGGCTGCACAGAAGATGTTGGAGTCAGTCTCCCCACCATCACAGACATCTACACCTCTAGATGCAGGAAGAGGGCCACCTGCAACATGAAGGACCCCACACATCCAGCACACACACTTTTTACCTCGCTCCCCTCAGGCAGGAGGTTGAGGAGCATTAAGTGTAGAACCACTAGGCTGAGGAACAGCTTCTACCCTGAAGCTGTTACTTATAAATCCCTAACCAAGATAATCACTAAGAAAAAATAAAAACACGGTTTTGCATTGGCAAAACTAATGTTTTAGTCGGTGAATTTGTGGTTAGCGAAGCTACCTTTCTGATTAGCTGTGCCCACCCCTGCAAATGGGTACGAGCCTGTTTAACTTTAATATTAAATAAGGCTGCATTTCTAACTACAGTAGCAGCAGAGCTGAAGAAAACGGAGGATCAATCCTGTGATGTCATGAAACTAAGTTCATTATTTTAATGCCAACGTTTATTTTGAAGGGATGTCGGTTTAAAAACAGTTTAGCACATTTATTAAAGTTTGATCAAACCCCATTTTTAGCTTTAAAAGTATAATCTGCCACAGAAATTATGTTAAAGAGTTAGCCTTATTTCACAGCCACTGTGGCGCAATGAATTATGGGATATGTGAATGTCATGATGCTCTGACATAACTGGTTGTACCTGCAGCCTATGATGCGTAAAGGTCCAGGAGGAAGCGGCTCAAGATGGCAGCGTGAGAAGATCTAATTTGTTGAGCTCTCGGCACCAAAACACAATATAACCCTTTTGTTAGCAAGTTTAATGAAGTTAAACCAATAATTAGGCCTGCCTTGATCCAGTGTTACCTACAGCTGGAGCCTGAAGCCATTTGAGATGCCCAAGTTTGCTAGGAAGAGCGACATCAGCAGTGAAAAGGAAAACCATGCTAGCTTCTCGGCTAACGACTGCATGATAGATAGAAGCATGTATCCACCAAATGAAGAGGAATTCCCACTGCTGCCAGTCACCCCCAGTAATCCCCCTCCTCCTAAGAAACCTGCTCTGTTTTTTTTTTTTTTTAAATACCTTTATATTACCAGGAAGAAATCCATTGAGATTATTAATCTCTTTTACAAGGATGTCCTGGACAATATGCAAATACAGCAACACATCTTAAAAACAGTAACAGTAATATTAAAATATTTACAACACAACATCCATTAATAAAACATTAAATACAATGCAAGTTATATATATATATATATATATATATATATATATATATATATATATA
>NC_056504.1:48271572-48274708 GCF_014905685.2 Nematolebias whitei
AGTTTGGAGTTTAGATTTAATGTTTTATTAATGGATGTTGTGTTGTAAATATATATAAACACAATTTAATACACTTAAAGATTACAAGTGCAAGATGTGACAAAAGCCTCAAACATTTTTTGTTTAAAACTAGTTAAAGGAATAAAATACTCCAAACTCAACTTAAGCTGCAGATCATTCCAGGACCATGGGCCAAAACAGGACAAACTCATCTTTGCTGACTCTTTGCGCACAAAGGGTACCTTAAACCACAGCCAGCTACTGGCCCTGAGACTGAATGTGTTCTGGAGTGAAATTAACTTAAAGTTGATGTATGATGGTAATTTTCCTAAAATGGCTTTGTATGTGAAAATATACCAATGCTTCATCCTTCTAATATTGAATGAAGTAAGTCCAGCAAGGTATAAAGTACAACGGTGAGTCCTAAAGGGTGAACCTGTTATATACCTCGGAGCAGCATGGTAAATGGGGTCCAGTTTAGCTAAGGTAGTGAGGGAGGCAAATCTATATATTGTGTCTCCGTAATCCAGCTGTTTACACTCCATGACAGAAAATGCACATATCCCAGATAACGTGGTTTGCACACTAGCTGAATTGATCAACTCGAGAAGCGACGTGCTCGAGAGAATTGTGGATGGTATTCGCACTGATATAAAACTGATGAATGAAAAAAAGACTCTTATGGAAAAGCGGGTGGAGAAAAAAGAGAATTCAGCTCTAAAATGCCTTGATCACATTGCTAACCTGGAAAGCTATGGAAGACGATGGAATCTGAGGCTGCAGCGGTTACCAGAAGCTGAAAGGGAAGACGTACGAGTAGAAGTCATTAATACATGTCAACAGATACTACCATCTGAGACAGAAACTTCCTGACACCAAAGATGTGGCCCAACGAACAGGAAGAAGGCGCCGTGACAACCCAAAGCCCCGTGGTATCATCATCAGGTCCGTCTCCTGGTGTTTCAAGGAGGAGCCGTGGAGAGCAGAACAGTGTTCTCCTGCAGTCGAAGGGTCTGCGCTTCAAAGAGGACCTGACCATAGAAGAAAGCGATAACTGACAAAAGCTTTGGCCCGAGATTAAAAGAGCACGAGACGAGGGAAAGACGGCCTACTTCGTGGGAGGAAGAGGTTTCATCAATGGCTCAGAACTACGTCTTTAGATGGATAGAACGACTCTAAAACAGGACTTGGCTCTAAATGCTCTCAGGTTCATTCTGTTCTCAGGTTTGATCACTTCTGTTTAAATTTAGTGTTTAATTTAGTAATTTAGTGAATTAAAAAAAATAGGGAATTTATATTTTAAGGGCAAAATGATAAGAGGTTCATTTAACATTAATGCCTAATCATTCTGCGTGGATCTTGGTGTTGATCTCAACGTTGCACAGTGAATTTACTTAAAGTACTATTTGTTTACTTCAGTTTAAATCTGCTGAATCTATCCTTTCTATTTTTAAATGCTAGGGGTTTGTGAAATAATATTAAACACAAAACTTTAATCCTTTTTGCCAAACAATTCAAAAAGATTTTGTCTTTTACAAGAATCGTGGTGAAGAGAGAGCTGAGTCAAAAGGCGAAGCTCTCAATTTACCGATCGATCTACGTTCCCACCCTCATCTATGGTCACGAGCTTTGGGTTGTAACCGAAAGAATGAGATCTCGGATACAAGCAGCCGAAATGAGTTTTCTCCGCAGGGTGTCTGGGCTCTCCCTTAGAGATAGGGTGAGAAGCTCGATCATCCGGGAGAGACTCAGAGTAGAGCCGCTGCTTCTCCACGTCGAGAGGAGCCAGTTGAGGTGGCTTGGGCATCTGTTTAGGATGCCTTCTGGACGCCTCCCTAGTGAGGTGTTCCGGACACGTCCCACCGGAAGGAGGCCCAGAGGAAGACCCAGGACACGCTGGAGGGACTATGTTTCTCGGCTGGCCTGGGAACGCCTCGGGATTCCCCCGGAAGAGCTGGCCCAAGTGACTGGGGAGAGGGAAGTCTGGGCCTCCCTGCTTAGGCTGCTACCACCGCGACCCGACCCCGGATAAGCAGAAGAAAATGGATGGATGGACAAGAATCCCATTCCGTACCAAACAATGCCAAATTTAGGAAATCTCCATGGGGCAACTTTGTGTGTCTCTTCCATAGCACTGAACGCTCAGCTGGGGTCGCTACATTAAACAACAGGTTTAGTGGGGAGGTTTTATGTACTGAGTGTGACCCTAATGGTCCCTTTATCTGCCAAACTATTAAATATAATGACAGAGTCTACATACTGTAACATATAACGTATATGGATTCAATACGAAATAGGAAAACAATATTCTTATTATGTCAGTAGAGGATATACCGCTACACTGGTTGTCTAAATTCCCAAACTCTATTTTACTGCTTGGAGGTGACTTCAATGATATTTTTAATGGCTCCATGGATAAATGGCCTCCGGGCTCATCAAATAGAACAAACACAAGCCTTAATGAATTCATGAGTAAATTTAGCCTTGAAGATATATGGTGAGTAAAATATCCTAACAAGACGTTTACATGGAGCAATAAAACAGGGTCAAGTGAGTCAAGAATTGACTTCTGGTTGATTTCCAAGGATTTTAAAGTAAATGACATTGTGGAGAAAATACACCCCATTCCTCTTACAGATCATAAAAATATTTATATCAAGTAGGGGTGCACCGAGTGCAGTTTTCTGGCCGATCACCGATTTCTAAAAAGTCTGAACTACTGATTCCGATTTTGGCCGATACGATTTTGTTTAATAAGCGACACTACCAGGTGTTATAAGGTCACAACGCACCTTCAATTTTCCAGTCTTATCTTATTGAAAAGCATACGCTTGAACAATATCCTAGAAACAATGCAAACTTGTTTTAACTGGCCATGAGGTCGTGCTCTGAAATATAAATGAAGTTTAAACAATTGTTGTTAAAACTATTAAAAAAAATTGGTAAAATCTGTTTCTCATACAAGTATCGTCCGATTTCCTATTTCCCAAAATTAAAGATATCGGGGCCGATAAATCAGCCGTCCGATTTATCGGTGCACCTCTAATATCAAGTTGTGTTTATTCGTCATATGCAAGATTAACATAAGATTAACACAAGATTAACACAATGTTAACACAAGGTTAACCATACAAGG
>NC_056504.1:48274718-48276493 GCF_014905685.2 Nematolebias whitei
ACACAAGGTTAACACAAGGTTAACACAATGTTAACACAAGGTTAACAGTACAATGAAATGCTCAGGATGAGAAGAACCGATTTGACTCACTAAAAACAAAGAACAAACAAACAAGAACTACTCAGTGTCAGTGCTAAGGCAAGTACACTAGAGGAAACACTGACTACTACAAAATGTTTGCATCAGTCTTTGCTAGAAGACTGAAAAGAGTTTTGGATTCAATAATTGAACATGCACAGTCTGGGTTTATGTCCAAAAGATACATGACACACAACGTTAGGCTAGTTATGGATATTTTGGATTGCTCAGATATTTAAGATGTTAATGTTTATATTTTGTTCTTAGATGTTCTAGAAGGCCTTGGATACAGTCGAGCACCAGCTCATCTTACAATCATTAAATTAATTTGGCTTTGGCCACTACTTTTCCTCTGCTATAAATACACTCTATAAGAAGAGCAATAGCTCTATTAAACTGCCAGGCAGCACATCACCCAGATTCAATCTCTCCGGGGAATAAGACCGACCAGCCTGCCCTGCTTCTCTTTCTGCTAGGGGCACAATTTAGAGCATCTCATATTCAAAACAGTGTAAATGAGTCCCTGAGGCTCAGTGGGATTAACCTGTATAAATAAAGGTTGAATGAAAACAGAAGGCATCTCTCTCCTTGGTAATAAGCTCATTTTAACACAACTAGCAGAAGACACCACACTTTTTTTGAGAAAGCCAAATTTCTGCAGCAATTAATACAATTCAGGAGTTCAAGGGCATCTGGTTTAGCCTTCAATATTAAGAAATGTGAGATTATGTCTATTAAAGCTGTACTAAATCTGTGCTATGCAACATCCCTGTAAAAGAGGAAGTGCGTTATCGAGGTGTTTTAGTAACAAAAGATCAAAACAGAAGGAGCACCTCGAACTTTAACCCAGTTTTACACAAATCCCAAAATTAATTAAATCATTCATTCATTCAACCTTTATTTATTCAGGTTAATCCCACTGAGCCTCGGGGACTCATTTACGAGAGACCTGATTATTAATGGCTCCTACGAGATTTATCTTTGAAAAGAAGAATTTTGCTCACGAAGGCATCTCAAGGTCAACATATGCAGCTTTGACGCTGCACCTCAACGAAGAGACATTAAAAGTAAGTGATTAAAAGCTCTTTAACTTTGTCTGGAAAAACAGAACCCACTATCTGAAGAAGTCCGTTATTATGACTTTGTATGAGAATGGTGGTCTTAATTTTTTGCACTCTGATACATAAATAACACATTTAAAATCACATGGATAAAACACATCTTCAAAAACCCAACCTCAGTTTGGAACGTTGCTCCTCTCCATATCTCATCCAAACTTGGTGGCATTGACTTTTTTCTCGTTTGTAATTACGACATTGATCAGATCCCTGTTTAGTTATCAGCTTTTTACCGTCAGGCCTTTCTCTCATGGTCTCTCATATACAAATATAATTTTCCCATCATTTGATTTGGAACAATAGAGACATTTTATACAAACACAAATCCCTATTTCTGGAATATTAACATAATACGGGTCGACCAGTTATTCAGTAATGAAGGCCTACTGCTCACCTATGAAGAATTTCTTAGAAAATACAACATCCCTATAACTCCTGGGGAGTTATAGGGAAGGTCTTTGGAGCCATCCCATCTGGTGTATGTATGTCTTTGAAAGGCCATCAGAGGACTGCCTCTCACATCCTTACCTGTCCGTCCCCAGCAGATACAACCGCAGGGAACACCGTCCCCAGCAGATA
>NC_056504.1:48276503-48284862 GCF_014905685.2 Nematolebias whitei
ACAACCGCAGGGAACACCGTCCCCAGCAGATACAACCGCAGGGAACATTTGTTTATCCATTCATCCTGTAAGTAATAAACTACGAGCCCTATTTCAGAAGAACATCACAACACGGCCAGCTGTAGTTACGCAGTGGAACAGGTTTGTCGATGGGATGTCATGGGAAAGGGTCTGGCTTCTACCGAACAGATATTTGATTACAAACAAGATGAAATAAATCTCCTATAAAATTATCCATAAAATATTTCCAGCTAAGTCTTATATTAAAACTAGATTCAAGAAAAAAATTATATTATCTGTGTTTTTTGTGATGCATGTTCTGAAACTGGGCAGCACGGTGGCGCAGTGGATAGAGCTGGCGTTTCTCAGCGAGCAGGTCGCCCCGGCTCAAATCCCAGCCGGGTACTCCGGTTTCCTCCCACAGACCAAAAACATGCATGTTAGGCTGATTGGTAACTCTAAATTGTCCCTAGGTGTGAGTGAGAGAGAGAGTGGTGGTTTGTCTCGTTTGTCTCTATGTGTCCCTGTGATGGACTGGAGACCTGTCCATAGTGTGTCCCCACCTCTCGCACAGTGATGGCTGGACATGGGCACCAGTGACCCCCCGCGACTCAAAAAGAAGAAGCAGGTAACGATGGATGTCCTGAAACTGTTCTCCACCTGTTTTGCTTATTTTCTATTTGTTAATTTATTTTGGCAGAAACTAAACTGTGACTTGATTCACAATAACGCTGACGCTCTTTTTGCGCTCCTGTGGAAGCATGTGCTGTTTGGCCTCTATGAAAAACGTATGAATAAAAACTGTTCTGACTACCTTATAAATGTTCTACTAGGCCTGTTGCAATAAGCAATAACTCAATTAATCGCGTGATAAATGAAAATTATCGACCTCGTTTTAATTGATCGGCTTTATCGTTTCTTCGTGTCTCTTTCGTTCTACTGAAGACGCCGGATGACAAAAGGCTCAACTAAAACCAAAAAACACATTTTTGGATCGTTAATAGCAGCTAAACTGAGAAGCTAAACTACGAGCTAAGCTAGCAGGCCGACCTCGGAAAAAACCTTCGTTTGACAATAATTACCATCCATCCATTATCTTTAACTCGCTTCTTCCATTTTGGGTCACGGGGGTCGCCGGTGCCCATGTCCAGCAATCACTGTGCGAGGGGCGGGGTACACCCTGGACGGGTCTCCAGTCCATCACAGGGACACATAGAGACAAACAACCATTCACTCTCTCACTCTCACCTAAAAACAATTATCAGTCACCAATCAGCCTAACATGCATGTTTTTGGTCTGTGGGAGGAAACCGGAGTACCCGGAGAAAACCCACGCATGCACGGAGAGAACATGCAAACTCCACCCAGAAAGGCCCCTGGACCGGGACTTGAGCCAGGGACCTGCTCGCTGAGCAGATGCAGCTCTACCAGTTGCGCCACCGTGCGGCCAAATTTCAAACAATATTATCGTTTATCGCAATAATTTCTGAGACAATTAATTGCACGGCTAAATTTGTTATCGTGACAGGCCTAACTTCTTCTATTACTGGAAAAATAGTACATTCATTGTAGAAAATACTCTGGAAGGAAACCAAACTGATTTTTTTTACACTGAGGTCAAGAATTGTAAATTGTTAAATTGCAGATAAAGAGAAGCATCATCATCATCATCATCATCCAGGCCCTGAAATTAGACACAGCCTGAATAAGTTTCTCTGCTAAGTGTGTAAAACTGTTGTATTGTCCCTGATGACATTAGTTTGGACAGGACATGTCCAAAGTATTATTATTAAAAGATAAAAACAGCCTCCAGTCTCTTGATCATATATTTCAGTTTCTGGAGACTGTCCATCTGAACTCTTCTGTTAGCATGCTAAGCTAAAAACAGACAACAGATTTAGTTAAGAAGTTAAATCCATCAACTACCTAGAAACCACAGCTAGCTAACATCGTCTGATGCTGAATGAAACAAACAAACCTGAACTCATTTTCTCTCCAACTCGACAACTCCTCTTCGTAATCTGAGATTATTCCTTCAAAAAGACCCGATGTTTCTCCACAGCTTCCTCCAGTCTGTTGGACCCGCTGTCTCCACGGTTTTACTCCTCGGTGAATTTAGTTCTAGGTTGGATCTTCGACACATTCGCTCCGTGGATTCAGCGGTGTCTTCCACCCGTTTCACCCGCTGCAGGTAGCGAGATTACGGTCAGATCTCCTCCGCGCGCTCCCTCCTCCTGAACACAGTGGTTCTTCTTTTAGGGACCGTCAACAAATTACCGAACGAAAGAAATAGGAAAAACTAAAAATTTAAAAACTAAATGTCACATTAGGGGTGGGCGATATGTCTCATATATAATATTGTGATATTTCAGAGCATTCTGACAATAACGATAAATTTTGTGATTAACGAACAAAACAGAAATCATAGCTATTCATTTGACTAAATTCACTTAAATGTTGCTTTGCAGTATTATATAAAAACTAAAAAAAACCAACTAGGGTTAATTTTACTGAAATTACTTTATTTAGTAAAGTACTCAGTCTCAAAGTTTAAAAATAAAAAGGATCCTTCTGTTATTTAGATTGGGGGGGGGGGGGGAGAGAGAGAAACACAGCTGAGCTGCTGCGCTTTGTTTGTTTTTAGCTTTTCAGCTAGCTAGTACTGCACATGGCTAGCGTAGCGTTATGCCAGTACCAACAGGTGGGGGAGAGGGGCGCAGTTCGGTTCTGTTAACGGGTTGGGGCGCCCCGCTTCTAAAATGGTAGGGGAAACATTGACATATTTACGTCAGTGGCTTAATTTTCTGTTTTTAAACGAAGGAAAGACGGAGTGCATCATCTTCTTCGGTGATGATGCTCCCTGTAACTTTGGTGCTCTGACATCCAAGTTCAGACCCACAGTTAAAAACTTGGGACTGACGTTTGACAAGAACTTAAAGTTTGATAAACAAACAGCCTCTGTAGTCAAGGCCTGTTTTTATCAGTTACGTCTCTTATCCAAAGTTAAGCCTTTTTTAAATCGTTCTGATTTGGAAAAGTCCATTCATGCTTTTATCACTTCAAGGCTTGACTACTGCAATTCCCTATGCAGGAATCTCCCAATCCTCCATTAGACGCCTTCAGTTGGTCCAAAATGCTGCAGCTCGACTTTTAACCAACACCTCCAGATGTGAGCACATCACCCCTGTTTTATTTTATCTACACTGTCTTCCAGTCGATTTTAGAATTAAGTTCAACTTTTTATTATTCACTTTTAAAGCTCTCAATGGTCTTGCCCCACTATCTTATAGCTGTTCGTGAATATAGGAGAACACTGAGATCATCCAATACTTTTCTACTGTCTGTCCCGAAGTCCAACTGCAAACGATGGGGTGACCGGGCCTGTTCTGTCGTTGCACACAGACTCTGGAACCAGCAACCTCAGGACCTGTGCTCCATCACTGATATGGAGCATTTTAAGTCTAAACTTAAAACCTTTTTATTCAGACAGGCTTTTAATACCTAGTAGTTCTTTGGCAATCTTGCTATGTTTTAATTGTTTGTTTTTAATTTTTTAACTGTCTGTTTTTTAATTCTTAATTGTTTGTTTTAACTTCTGTATTGTGCAACACTTTGTGCACCTTTGGGCTGCTGGAAAGGGCTCTATCATAGGCGTCGCAACCATTATAAGTGAAGGGGACAAGTCCCCCCCACATTAAAAAAACGTTCATTTGGACCCCCCACTTTTACTATAAAACATTAGTTCAGGTGGCGCAGTTTCTCTTTCTTCGTGAACGAATCCATTCCACTTGATTAATAGGAGAATATTCAAGCCACTAAAACGCCACTCCAGGTTTTCCTGGTTACCTCCAACTCTCCACCGTCGCTTCCTGCCTCGGCAGAAAACGTGCACAGGTGGAGGAGGTGGAGGTACCTGTGTTCCTCGCTTGCCAGTTTAGCAGCTTAGTGCGGGCAGTGGTTGACCAGGGGATTGATGATAAACATGTATTCATGTTAGTTGGATGCTTGAGAGGAGCTACGTCTGTAGCATGTTAGCTTAGCAGTAACTGTGAGGCTGCAGGTGTAAGAGACACGGTGTGTTCAGGTGCATTAAAGTTGAAATGTCTTTAAAACCCCACACCTTATTGTCCTCAAGCTTCATGACAAACATCATTTAGATGAGTTGTGTTGAACACAAGTAAAAAAAAGTCCAGTGGTGATGTTTTTTATTTCTCTATAAACACAAATAGTGTCGATCTGATGCTCTGTATTAAAGTTAAAATGTCTTTAAACCCACAGATGAATTTACACAAACTTGGTGAGAAACATGTTTTAAATGTGTGGAATTAAAGGAAATCTAGGTGAAATGCTGCTTTTTTTGTTCACAAGTGAACACCTTTTTTTAACGTGCGCACACACGTGCACGCGCGCACACACACATCATTGTGTCGTCCCCCCCCCACACACACACATTACGGATGCTTCTGACACCCTTGGGCTCTATAAATATAGTTTGATTGATTGATTAATTGATGAAATTAGCATATCATGATATAATTTACAAACCGGATTCCAAAAAAGTTGGGGCACTAAACAAATTGTGAATAAAAACTGAATGCAATGATGTGGAGGTGCCAACATCTAATATTTTATTCAGAATAGAACACAAATCACAGATCAAAAGTTTAAACTGAGAGAATGTATCATTTTAAGGGAAAAATCTGTTGTTTCCAAATTTCATGGAGTCAACAAATCCCCAAAAAGTTGGGACAAGTCCATTTTTACCACTGTGTGGCATCCCCCCTTCTTCTTACAACACTCAACAGACGTCTGGGGACGGAGGAGACCAGTTTCTCCAGTTTAGAAATAGGAATGCTCTCCCATTCATGTCTAATGGTTCTGGTCACACGGTGCTGGTCCGGACCAGGCCAGAGGTGGTTGACTAAATGCCGGGCAGTCTTGCGCAAAGCGTGTGCTTCCTGGAGCAGCAGCACATGCACATACCATACCAATTTATTTATAGAGCACTTAAAACAGCAACAAGGCCAACCAAAGTGCTGTACAGTAGAAACAAACAAGCACAGTGGACAGGAAAACATAAAATAAAAATATAGATACAAAAAGCAGCAGATAATAACTAAATGGCCAACACTGTGGAATACAGACAGGATCAAAACAAATGACGCCGTGTAAAAGGCAGGGAATAAAAGTGGGTTTTAAGGCGAGACTTAAAGACTGAGAGTGTGGGAGCCTGCCTGACACGCAGTGGCAACTCATTCCATAGTATTGGACCTGCAACAGAGAAAGCCCTGTCACCTCTGAGCTTACGACAGGTTTCTTTCTTGTTGAACAAACTCACTGGAAACTTGTTTAATTTTGCAGAGTCATACAAGTTCAGAGTCTAGTCTTTATTTAAACTTTGGTTTGAGATTGTTCCTGTCAAATAAAATAACTGGAGCTCAGTGTAAAATATCTAAACGTTTGTTGTATTGTGAGGATAAAACATGCTGAGTCGATTTTATTCATGATCATCCTGCTGTTTCTGGCCTTTAACTTTTGTCAAATTATAAAAGAAGACATCTGAAATTATTTTATATTTTACTGGGATGTATTTTGTTTGTATTTTTATACTTGTATGTTACATTTTCTCTGCTTGTTCTATAAGTTGTTGTGTAGAGTTTCTGTTCTGAGAAGTTTCTTGCAGGAAGGATTTATTAAAAAAATAATAAATCTGTTCGCCTCTTTTATGATTGTCTATTGTCGTCGATGTTATTCACTGTTGTCATCACTCTTTGGTAAAGAAATCAGGTCTCAGGATCAGTGGGATTAACCTGTCTAAATAAAGGTTGAATGGATGAATTATTTACTCTCCTGCCTCAGCAACAGACAAAGCACCAAGTTGTGTTTATTTGTCACATGCAAGGTTGCTCCGTAGCTTAAACATGTCAGAACGTGAGGGTTTATTGGCTGAGAGCTGGTCACGTTGGGTTTTCCCACCTCACTCACCCCTGGAGGCGTCGCCAGCTCACAAGAAAGTTTGTTTTTGAGTTCTGCTCGAGATCATTTTGTGAGAGACGCTGTTGTGAATGTTCCTGTGTGTGGCCTTACATGTGTATTAAACTGAGCAAAAAGTTGTTTCACAAGAGCCTGCTTGAGACGATTTGAACACGCCTAACATCAGAGGCAAGAAAAGTAAAAACTGGATGCTGGGAAGTGAGTCTTCTTTAAGGAAAACCTGCTCCAGTCTCTCCACCATCAAAACCTGCTCCTTAATCAACAGATTTTAGGGATTATTAAAGCCAATAAACATACTCTACAATAGGGATATTCATCTGGCGGCCCGCGGGCCATTTCCAGCCCGTGGGTGACTTAAAAAAACAAAACAAACTATATATATATATTTTTTTTTTTTTTTTGGTGGGGGGGTTAGGTTCTGTTTACTGCATTTGGGATTCAATGCAATAAAATAAACAAATTTAAAAGGTAAAAGATCATTGTACACTTTGGTTTATGATTTTAATCTCTGGATGTCCGGCCCCCGAGCTGTTGGTTTTCACAAACTGCAGCCCCCTGAGCAGTTTTATTGAATAGCCTTGGTCTACAATATATATTTATATATTTACTCTCAATATTATATTGAGCTTCAAATGCACAACTTTAGGTTTTACATAATCTGTGCAATATTTTTTGATTGTTTATATTAAAGTATAAAAATCCAAATGGTGTGTACAATTATTTTCCTGACCAAGATCACATTTAAACAAAACAGGAATAAAAAAAAAAATTTATTTAGAAATTTATTCATTTCATTAAAAACAAAATAACTATATACAATAGAAAACAAAAAAAAATGTATAGAACCAAAAAATAAAAAGAAAGGCAGCAGAAGAATTGTAAATCTTATGAACTATCTTCAATGAATAATTAACTTGAATTTTAAATGTTAGCCATAACGCTAATGGTTGCTAATACGGATGCTTGTGCAGATGAATGTGATCAATTAGAGTTCATATGAGTGTAAAAAATTAAAATATATATCTTAATATAAGCCAGTGATTTTTAGAGTGGTAACTAGTTTTAGATCACATAACAAATGTTGGATTAGTTTAAAATTATTAGTTCTGTATTCTTGTTCTCAATCTTTGTCTTGTTTGTAAATACACAAATCATCATAATTTATTAAGAGCGCTATATTGAAAAGGAGGACGGCACGGTGGAACAGTGGTTAGAGCTGACGCCTCACAGCAAAAAGCTTGCAGGTTTGCCTCCAGGTCTTTCTAGTTTCAAGTTCATTCATTCAACCTTTATTTATTCAGGTAAATCCCATTGAGCCTCGAGGACTCATTTACAAGAGAGAGCTGATTTTAGCAAAGAATGATGACAACAATGGACAACAGCAACAACAATAAACTGTTATAAAAAGTCATACAATTTTTTTTTTTTTTTATAAATAGGATGGCTAAAAAAAAGAAAAGTAACAAAAAAAAAACAGCTATATTCTAAGGAGAATGTAGAAAACTAAAAACAGGAACATGTCTGCATTGGTCCCTGCCAGGAGTCCAACAGATTCTTAAAGCCACTTAGAGAGGTCAAAGGTCGAGAGCTTCAAATCTTTTTGTAAGATATTCCAGGAAACAGGAGCGGAGTAGGAGAAGGTCCTTTTGACTAGTTCAGTCCTCACTGAGGGAACACTGCAGGTAATAATGTCCTGAGAGCGCACGCTGTAGCTGCACTCACGCAGAGACATGTAGGAGGAGATGTATGAAGGCAGCAGACCAAGAAGTGATTTAAAGATGAAAATGTACCAGTGGGAGAGTCTGTGTCAAGTTAATGGTGACCAGTTAACCAATGAATACTGGGTGCAGTGGTGGGTACGATAATCACAGCCAGTTATGAATCTTAGTGCACCATGATAGACAGCATCCAACATCTGCAGCATCCAACATCTGCAGGGTTCTTGTAGGAGCGTTCATGTAAATAATGTCAAGTTGTGTTTATTTGTCATATGCAAGGTTAACACAAGGTCAACAGTACAATGAAATGCTTAGGATGAGAAGAACCGATTTGACTCAATAAAAAAAAAATCAAAGAACAAACCAACAAGAAAGTACAAACGCATGCAATAAGGGTACACCAAAATAAAGTACCAAAAAGTGAAAAAGTAAATAAAATACTTACAATGTCCTAAAGAGAGATATTGAGCAACAACATGGTAGAATATAACGGTGTGGCAGGATGAATTTGAATGAATAAGTATTTCAAGGTAGTAACATAAGCTAAAATGCACATGAGATATATATATATATATATATATATATATATATATATATATATGTGTGTGTGTGTGTGTGTGTGTGTGTGTGTGTGTGTGTGTGTGTGT